>NW_027122194.1:0-1200000 GCF_030686945.1 Centruroides vittatus
TGGCAGTTGGTCTCGGTAGTGAGAGGTCACACTTTTGTGCGCTTCTCGTTTTTTTGGACTTTTAGTGGTTTATCGCTGTTTGGTGAGTGTTTCTTATACACGATTTTGTTCATTAAGTTACTCTGAGCATTTCACTGGTTATTTCATTAATTTCTGTTAATTATTTGCGAAGCTACTAGAGTTTAAAGTTTTTACCTTTAAACAAAGGCAGCTAAGCCTAGTTAGGCTTACGGGTCTAGTTGTTAGACACGTGTTTTGTAACTTTTTAGTTTTATGCGGGTTATCAATAGTAAAATATCGTCGTACCTGGCTCGTTACGTAGATTAACGCGCCGATTGTATTTTTGAAATCAGTTCAGTAGTTTTATTTTTAATTCACTTTCAGTAAAACTACTTCTTTGTCTAGTTACCAATTTGTAAAAATTTCTCATCTTGATTTCCCGTTTGTCTTATATTATTGAATAGGGAATTTAGTTAAGGAGTAGTTTATTACTGTGTTTATGCAAATCTTTTGAGCCGTTTTTGTACGACTCGCTGCTCAAAATGTCTGCAGATGAAACAAAAGATATCCAGGAAGTAGAAGAAGACGAAGGTGACAAAGTAAAAGAATACAGAAACAGCATAAAAGAAATACAGAGATGCATTAATCAAAGCAAAAACATCAATAAAGTTTTAAAAAAGAGTGCCCTAACACACGTCGATTGTGTGTCTGAACTGTTTGAAGACTTATTGTTACTCTACCATGAGGAAAGGGATAGAACCCTTAAGCTTGAAGAAGAATTGAAAACACTTAAAAGCATGACTATTCAACCTGAACCTAAGAAAAATTTATATGCAGAGATCTTGAAAAAACCAATACATAAGACGACAGAAACAGACATAATGGTGTTTCCAAAGGAATCACAAATAAAACCAACCGAGATGGATGAAGAACTAAAGAAGACAATTGACATTAAAGAAATAAAAGTAGGCGTCAAGGATATGAGACAAATAAGAAATGGAGTTATACTGAGATGCAGCTCCAAGGAGGGAGCAGAGAGACTAAAATCTGAAATAAACAATTCTAACAAATTCGAGGCAAAGGCTCCCAGAAAACAAAACCCAAAAATTACAATAAACAAAATACCTTTGAGCTGGAAAAACACAGACGTAAAAAAAAACTTGATGATATATAACACAGAACTGCAAGAAGATAACTTCAAACCACTCTTTCCCATCAACAAGAACGAGCATACGGAATTGTGTGCTTGGGTGTTAGAACTAATGCCATCTTGTCGCAGGAAATTAAAGGACAATGGAGACATAATCTCAATAGGCTGGAACAGCTCAAAGATAAGAGACTTTTATAACTTCAAGCGCTGTAATAAGTGCTTTCAATATGGACATCTTGGGAATGAATGTAATGCCGGGATTCACTGCCCTGACTGCTCAAAAGCAGGTCATACTTCACGTGAATGCGAGTGTGAGTTACATGAGTTAAAATGCATCAACTGTGAGAAATATAACAAATCATGCCGAAGAGAGCAAGATAAGGTTAATACCAATCATGGAGCCAGAAATCGCAACTGTCCTGTCTTTAAATATCAGTGTGAGGTAGCTAAAGCAAGGGTATGCGAATATTAAAGAAAAACTCAATTAACTTCATACAAATTAACTTGGATAGAGGTTCTAGTGCTACGGACCACCTGGTAAAATATATCACAGAAAACAGTACAGATATAGCAATAATTCAAGAACCATACCATACAGATCAGATCAAGGGCTTTCCCCAGCGATTCAAAGTACACACAAAGAATCAATACACAGCCATTGTTGTTTGCAACCCTGAACTACGGGTTACTTTAATAGAAGAGCTCAGCAATGAGATAATGACCACAGTTTATTTGGAAGTTAATAATTTGAAATTACTAATAAACTCCACCTATTTCCGACCAAGTGGCAATGTTAACGAGCAGATTCCAAACATAAAATACCTTTTAACAAAAGCAAAGTACCCATTGCTAATAGGAATAGACTCAAACTGCAGATCTACAGCATGGTGGAACAGGGTTGGAAATGGCCGTGGCGTTGCACTTCTCGAATTCATACTGAACAACAAAATCACACTACAAAACACTAAAGGCCCGCCTACTTTCTATAACCACCAGGGTTCTAGCCATATAGACCTCACACTAACCACTGGGAACATAGGCCAGCATATTACAGACTGGTCAACACTGCTAACAGAAACACTATCAGGACATAGATATATTACATTTAGCCTTTTCATAGGAAATCAACATCAAAGAAACACAGCAATAACTAAAAAATATAATATACACAAGGCAAATTGGGATAACTTTAACTTGGACTACAATAATGAAGCACAAAGCATTAGACATAATTTACAATTAGACCTACCCATTAACGAAATAGTCGAGGAATACACGAAGAAAATCATACATTGCTGTGATAAAAATATCCCTACATACTCCAAACATAAACAATCAGTTCCCTGGTGGTCTAGCGAACTAACCCTACAGAGGAGACTATTAAATAACGCGAGGCGAAAGTACCAACGCTGTAAGCAACAATCCCAACGAGACACACTAAGACAAACATATACCCAGCTAAGAAACAATTACCAAAAATTAATCAAACAATCCAAAGCACACTCTTGGAAGGAATTCTGTACTGATGTAGGAAATCAAAACCCATGGGGCAAAGTATATAAATTTCTAAAAAACCAAAGCAACACCAACCAACAAACTGTATTATTAAAGGATAAAAATGGAAATAAATGTATGACTAGCGAGGATGAAGCAAAAACAATACTTGACTACTTTTATCCTAAGGATGAGCAAAACACAGACAATAGCAATCATAGCTCAATTCGTCTCTGCATTAATGAACCATATCTCAAGGAAAATGACTCCCTGTTTCAGATACATGAGGTCCAAAATGTAATAAAAGCACTTCAAAATAAAAAAGCACCCGGGCACGACGGGATCCTTCCAGAGATAGTAAGACATATATTCCAGATAACTCCCGATATCTTACACAATATCTACAATAGCTGTCTAAAACAAGCTACCTTTCCAAATACCTGGAAGATGGCAATATGCAAATTAATTCCAAAGCCTGGCACCCAAATTCTCAGTGAACCCAAAAACTACAGGCCGATCAGTCTCCTACCAGTTATGGGAAAAATTTTGGAAAAATTACTAATAAACAGAATTAATTATCACCTTCACAAAAATAACATACTTAATAGAAAACAATTTGGTTTTACCCCACAAAGTAGTACTGTAGACGCCCTATCTGCAGTCACCAAAATAATTAAAAATAGTCAAGATAACAAAGATTACTGTTTACTAATATCCCTTGATATCTCCGCGGCGTTTGATCGTGCCTGGATCCCTAAGATACTTTACACATTACGTAGATATAACTGCCCAAAAAATTTATATGATCTAACAGTTAGTTACTTTAAAAACAGATGCACAACACTAATACACAACAATAACACTTATACCAGGAATGTCTCCCTGGGCTGCCCCCAGGGCTCTGCCTGTGGGCCAGGCTTTTGGAACATCCTAATGAACACAATATTTGATATCAAACTACCAGCACATTGCGAACTGTTTTGCTTTGCTGACGACTCTCTCGTAACAGTTGTTGCTGATAACATTAAAGCACTAGAAAACAAAGCAAAATCAATCCTTCGTAAAATTGAAAACTGGGGGGAAGAGTGCAAAATTACATTTAATACGGATAAAACTAAGTTAATGCTAATACACAAAGCAGGTAAGCACAAAAAACCTACGTTAAGACTACAAGGTAAATATTTAAAATATCATGAAGATATTAAATACTTGGGTTGCACTCTCGACTCAAAACTCACGTGGAAAGAACATATAGATACAAAAATACAAAAAGCTGAGCGAATGCTGCTAATGCTACACAGAGTTGCTACCTTACGTTGGGGTTTAAATTCAAACACATTAGATACTATCTATGAAGGTGTCCTCCTCCCACAACTAACATACGCCTGCCAGGTGTGGGGTCATGCGCTAAATCGCAAATATCTTTGTGAAAAGTTATTAAAATTTCAACGAAAAATCTGCATTAAAATGATAAAAGGATACAGAACACTCTCAAGAGAGTCAACGTTGGTAATAGCCAATAAAATTCCTATAGACATACTCATAAAAAGTAAAATGGAATTACACAACACAATAAAAACAAATAGATTAATCATAAATACAAAACATTATGAAATAGACTCTCCAGCCGATTTTCGCGCCCTCCCTCACCCGTCATATACACATGCACAAGCAGTAGTCAAATACACTCCTAACAAACGCTCCATCATATATACTGATGGCTCCAAATCAAAAAATGGTGTGGGTGCAGGTTTCTGTCACATCAAGGATGATAAAGTACTTCAATGTTCAACATTTAAGCTAGAAAATCACTGCACAATAACACAGGCAGAAATATTAGCCATCAATCACGCACTAAGATACATTTTAAAATATAAATATAATGACACACTCATATGTACAGACTCAAACGTATCAGTTAAAATTTTGAGCACACCTAAAATTAGCAGCAAACTATACTACAACACTTACCTACTCTTCAAAGCAAGTTACACCAAACACAACACGCAAATCTCTTGGATAAAAAGCCATTCAGGTTGTGGCGGCAATGAGCTTGCCGACTTGCTTGCCACAACCGCTTATCTAAATGACACAATTAAATACAGTGACGTACCTGTGGTATTCGCTCGTTTACATCTCCAGCATTGGTCAATCAGGACATGGCAAACTCGTTGGCATGAAGATAATAAAGGACAGATTACACACAAGTTCTTCCCGAAATTAGAAACTAGACACAACTGCAAAATTATAACCCATGATTTTCGGCTAACACAAATACTTACAGAACATGGCAAATTTAATAATTATCTAACTAGATTCAAAATTATAAATCAACCGAACTGCAACTGTGGAGATAATGTACCCGACACTGTAGAACACATAATATATAATTGTGTTCTTTTCGACCCTTGGCGGAGGCAACTCATTACACACTTCACAAACAAATTAATTACCTGGCCCGTGGCACTAAGTGAACTCACACAGAACGAAGACGATCTTAAAATCTTCAAACGTTGCATCATAGAAAGCTTCAACAAATATGGACCAAACTAGACAAATAACGTTTTCCTATCATTACTGTACTTTGTATACTTTACTGTACTCTGTTTGTTGAACTGCACCTACCCACTACTGACTACTGTTTTCATCTATTCATAATTTGTTATGTTTTGTATTTGTTTGTGTTACTTGTATGTATGTATAAATTTATATTTAAAAAAAATAATAATAATAAAAAAATAAAAATAAAATAAATTTAAAAAAAATAATAATAATGATAATAATGAAAACGATGGTAATAATGATAATAATAAGATATAAAAAATAAATAAATAAATAAAAATAAATAAATAAATACAATTTAAAAATAAATAAATAAATAAAATTTAAAAATAAATAAATAAATAAATAAATATTAAAAAAAAGAAACACAAAACAGTATAATTGGTTTTTTTTTTTTTTTTTTTTTTTCCTGTCTTTATATGTATATTACGTTTGGGTGTTGGTGACTACAACTATATGTTACTTAAGTCTTAATTTAGTATTTATTCTTGTATATAAGTTTAGATTTAGCCCTCTATTTTTATTTTGATTAGTATAATAAGCTTTATGTACAATTCATGGAATGCTCAGAGGCTTGGTGATACTTCTACATCTCTATCTCTTCTCGGTATATTACATGCTGTTGTCCCACAGACTACCGAAACCGATTGGGCAGCTTCCCTGTGCATTGGTGAATCATTCTTGAAACCAAATATACACTCTTGTAACTCTCTTAGTGCTCTTTGAGCGGAAAGAGAGTGTCTCCTCAACTGCCAACTTTTACAAAAAAAAAAAAAAAAAAAAAAAAAATGGTGTGTTATTTGAGTCTGCTAGAGTTACTGCTTTATGTAATTGTGATGTTTCTTGTTTTTTGTAGAAAAACTCTCGCAGTGACTGTATTTGTTTGTAGTGAAGGTTAACTATGTCAATCAGGCCACGTCCGCCATCTTTACGTGGAAGGGTTAATCTTTCTGTGGCGGATTTAGGATGATGTTGTTTATGCTTAGTAAGTGTAGTTCTTGTTTTTCTTTGGAGTTGCTCGAGGTCTGTGTGAGTCCAATGTATAACTCCAAAAGAATATGTGAGTACTGGGATGACATACGTGTTTATTGCTTTAACTGTGTGTTTTGCATTTAACTGTGTTCTGAGAATAGCATTTAACCTACTTTGGTATTCTTTAATCAATCTTTGCTTTATTTGTGCATGTTCTGTTAGTTTGGCCTGTTGGAATCCTAAATACTTGTAGAGCTCACCCTCTTCCATGGATTCAATAATGTCTCCATTTCCAAGTGCAAAATCTTCTTTCTTCAGGATTCCTTTTTCTATGTGAAGTGTTTTGCATTTATCTAGGCCAAATTTCATTTGTATGTCCTTGGTGTATGAATGTGTGATTTGTAAGAGTTGATGAAGTTGTTTTTGTGTGGATGCATAAAGTTTTATGTCATCCATGTACATGAGATGTGACAGTGTATACTGTGTTGTTTTTTTCGTGTCTGATATTGTAACCATATTGCGTGTTGTTTAACATGTTGGATAATGGGTTCAGGGCTAAGCAGAACCAGAGAGGACTCAAGGAATCTCCTTGAAAAATTCCTCGCCTAATAAAAATTTGGTTTGTTTGTATGGAAGTGTTACTAACCCTGAGATGTAGTGTTGTTCTCCAGTGCTGCATAGTGTTTTGAAAGAATGCAATGAGCGATGAATGTATTTTGTACATGTGTAGGATATGTAGCAGCCAACTGTGTGGAACACTGTCGAATGCTTTTCTGTAGTCTATATATGCCATGTGTATGTTTCTGTGTTGTTTGTGTGCTTGCCGTAGAATGACTGAATCTATGAGTAACTGTTCTTTGCATCCCCTGTGGTTTCTACGACAACCTTTTTTGTTGTTCTGTTAGAATGTCGTGTTCTTCAACATGTTTGTATATTTTGTTTGCAATACAGGATGTCAATAATTTGTAGAGTGTTGGAAGACATGTAATTGGTCTGTATTGTGTGGGGTCTGTGGTATTGTTGTTTTTAGGTTTCATGTAGGTGATGCCCTGAGTAAGAAAATTTGGCATGTCTTGTGGATTGATGATGATGTGTGTTAGATGTTTAGCTAGTTCCTGGTGCAGTGATGTAAACTTTTTGTACCAGAAATTGTGAATGTTGTCTACACCAGGTGTCTTCCAGTTGTGTGTTCTGTTAACAGTGTATTGGAAATCATGTATGCTTATTTCAACACAGGGCATAGTTGGTATGTTTTATTATTATTATTATTATTATTATTATTATTAACTCGTCTCGATTATATATATAGATGTTTCTGACAAAATCGGAGGAAATAAGTTAAAAATAGTATTTATCTTTAAAAAATGTGTTCAATAAGTTTAGTTCACAGTTTTACTTAAGCCAAATACATAATAATGCCTCATAATAATATTATCTTTAGGGAATCATCGAAGATTATATGTGTAAATTTTCTATATTTGAATAATTTGCAAATCTATTATTATAATTTGTCGTGTAATCTAATTAACTGTGAATATGATTTTAAAATAATGTAAATCTTGAACAAAAGCTTGTACTCTACATACGTGTACCTATTACTTACACTTTTAGTCGTATATCTGACTTGAATTTAGTTACTATTACGCCGAAAACTTACCATTACTTGTTATATAGGGCAATATGTTTCCAAAAGTTCTTCATATCAGCGTTAGACAACTTTCCAGCGTATAATAATATTTGAAACGGCAGGAAAAATACTATTAAGTTGTTTTCAGTGTTGTGTTGCCACTAAATACTGGTTTGTACCTGGTCATGTGGAGTTTAGAGTTTACTTCACAAGTTTAACACCTAAAAAAAATAATTTCCGTAGATAGTCAGGGAGGTACCCGCATCTTGACAGATCGTCCATGTGTTGCGCTGCCTCATCCCATTAATTCATTCCAAGTTATGATGTAAAGGATGATCTCATATACACGTTGCTTCGTACTTCGAATTTAATTCATTCCAAGAGACTGTTCGAAGTCAGAATCCATTTTTTCCATTAGAAATAATAAAAAGAGAATTAACCCATTCCCCACACCTTAAACAGCGCTCATTTCGATAAAGTTAAAACAGCAAATACGTGTAATTTAACGTAAAAATAGCAAAATTATATGCATTAATAATAAATTAAAACAAGAAAACAATACGTAATTAAAATACGTAATTACCGAATAATAAAATAAAAATTGCATTTACTGTATTGTTGGTACACCCTCGACTTCGGTATCTTAAACATGGCCGACAAATGATATACCTGTATTGCTTTCATGCTTCGTCATAAGATCCTTTTTTCATCTCAATCGTCGATATTACACCCTTTCCTTACTTATTAGACTTCGTTGCTTTCACACAGTTTTCGGATGCCTTAGTTAATAAGTAAAGGTTATATTTATTGGGTTGAACAAAATTTTTGCATATTTTTAACGAAAATTTGATTTAAAAAATTTGTTAAATAGTATATGAAATAATTAGAAAACTATAAAGTTACAGTCCGATGCAATTCGATCATAAATTAATTAACAAAATATGTATTAATTACACAACTACAAATTATTTAAATTAACATTATTAATACGTCAAAATGACTATACTGTATTAAAATTTAATTTTGAATACTCTCTAATTAGTGTAATTTGTTACTCTTTAATAAACTGAACATTTATACTCTAAGGTTCAAATGTAGTTGTCATTGCCAGTAATTTAATCGTCAACACTTTAATTAAGGTGATTTAAGAACAATTTCTCTCATCTCATGCTATACTCTATACTTGAAAGATTCATTTTTAATATATTTAAAACATTTATGAACGTATTTTAAAAAATGAAGAAAGTTTCTTTTTTAATCTTTTATAAATATGTAAACTTTAAGAGGAAATGTTTCGAAAAAACAAATTGTTACTCATTACTGAAATACAGAAGAGTGTAAGCATTTTTTTCCAAAAAGAGAAAAACGGATGAATAAATTAATATGATTATTAATTATCATGGATTATAATAGCATAGTGTAAAATAGTAGCAATTTCTTTTTGTAATAGGAATGCATACAAAATAAATTACAAACTAGTTTTTATGGCTTCGTCAGTGGCAATTGTTCAGAGATTTACTGTGCATTACATTTTTGTCGCGCGTTTTTTATTGACTGAACAGTTCAATATTGCCTAAATTTGTTTTTTACATATTTTTCTTGGGTTACTGCAAACGAACTATCTCTTTTTCTGCTTTGAGTGCTGGCATTTTAATTACTGAACACTTGTAACAACTTGTTTTCCGAGCCTGTTACTTTTTAATGCCAGAAATAATTAACTTAACGAACAATCAATTTCGATGAGTTATTTGTTCTTTCTTCATATTCTTTATCTTTTCAACCATGATTGAAGTGCCATTGTTTAATTGAAATAAACTGCATATATTCTCACAAAGAATATTTAAAATACAGGATAGGTAGAGAGAAGTCAGATTCATTGAAAACCAAAATCCAAATTTAAATCCAGGATGTAATTTCTAAGAATGCTGGTTAGGGCTAGTCGGTTGGAGTGTTCTGAGTTTTCTTCACGTGTCTAAAACCTAAATAGGAACCAATTTCTCATAAAAAAATCCTCCCGAAAAATATACCCAATTTGGTTTGGTAGATTACCCATGTGTTGCGTTGCCATAACCCATTCAAACTAACCAATCAACCTTTGGTTACTTTTCAATTATGTTGCTACCTTGAATAAAGTAAGGAGATTTTCGTACTCTAATGACACTTAGAGCTGTACTAATAAATACAACGCCACCAATGAAGCCTCCTAAGCTAGACAGATGGATACGTAGGTGCCAGACTAAATGAGCACGCTAATTCATCTAACATAGGGTTTTGTGTAAGACTGATATACTTATAATGTAAATAATTCGAATTTCCTGTATTAATATATTATGTATTATCATTGAAATATTTGTAATAAAGAGTAAGAAAGAGTTATAAAACGTTACTTTTATCGATTGGACATTAAAATCTGCAGAAAATTCAGAAAAAAGAAGGAAAAAATCATTTCGTTAATAATCAAATTTAAAAGTGTTAAACGTTTAACAAAAATCGATTTATTGATTCATTTCCCTTTTTAGAATTTTTTCTAAAAGATAAAATGAAAAAATAAAATTCTGGAAAGAATTTTTAAAGACTTTTTTAAATAACTAAGATTTTAAATCAATTTAAATAAGTAAACTCTGATTAATTTAATTATCATATATTTACATTATTTTCTGCTCTGCCACTTAAATTATTCTTAATAAAAACTTTTTATATTCCTGTTAAATAATTATTTTAAATTTTTAGATAAAGAGATAAAAATAAAAAAAATATTTTTAAAATCATTATTAATTATTTTTAATTATATACCTGAACCACTAATAACGCCTATCTTCAAACAACGGCCATTCTTTCATAAACTTTTTTAAAACAAAAATGAACACAAAATAACCTGCAAACAAGAAACATTTTTTGTTTCCGTCAGTGGCCGTTATATAGAGGTTTCATTCTATTTTATCTAAATAATTAGATAAAATAGAATCAAAATTAAGTTAATGTTAACGCTGTACAGTACATCCCATTACTAATGAACCTATATAAGATGGCATTGTGATCTAAATCTTCATTTAATTGAAAGTTTATCTTTTTAATTGTCTTAAAATATATATATAATATATATATATATATATATATAAAGTTTAGCGTATTGAATTTATTTCATATTCTTAAAAAATGTAATTATTTATTAAAAATACAGCCAAAGTATTGATTGGTAGATTTTTGTATAATCTACAGACTCCTCTAAAGTTGAAGTTTCTGAGTAATAATAATAATAAAAATAACTCTCCCGTGGTCACCACCTGGTCGTGGTGGGAGAGCCCAGTAATTTTACTGATCCATAGGGCAATGCAGGCTGGAGCACAAGCTCTTGGTAGGGACAGCCATGCCAGTAAGGTCTATGGGGAGAAATGAAGCTAAGAGTAACCACACCCACATTCTGTGGAGATATTTATTATGGTAATAACCAGATCAAAGTGTGATACCGGCTCAGACGTCGCCCGGGTTAACAAGGTCCGCGTTCGTGAGTTAGGCAGAGGCTCACGTTCGAAAAATAGGCCACAGTCTCCCTTGGTTACCGGTGGCGAAAGCAGCACCGGCCCAAGCATGGCTCTGAAATGCCCTCAACACGTGAGGAATCAACCCAGTCTTGGTGTTTCTGTGGCAATGCATCCACAGACCACAAAGACTGGAAAACCACGCCAACGGATGAAATGGACAATAGAAATAAACGAATTTATCATCCGTACTTACTACACCATCACAAAACTCGAAACAAACATGACAGCATACAGACAACAACTACACATAGATTCACACAACAGTATCCTCATCTCACTGTCACCGAACAAACGGTTGTTGATCAAAAAAGAACAATTATACACAACAACCTTATTCCACAAACAACACTTGAACTTATCAAACAACAGGCTGCTGATCAAATAAATCAACAGACAGAAACATCTAACATTACACGTCTTTAATTTCTGTTTTGGTTACTATGCCTTGACTTTGGTCCGGCATAGTACACAGCCACCGGTGTTAACCGAGTATATCTCACTTAACCCAATATAATAATCATAATATCAGTAGAAAGAAGAATTATAAATGTTTTTAACATCAGTCCATAAAGGTAAATAAAAAAATTTACATTTTTATTTTAATTTATTTAATTATTTTCATATTTACCTTCATCTTCATCATCATCATCTTTACCATCATTATTTCTATCATCATCTTTATCTTTTTTTCTAATTTAAGTTCTGGAATGGCATATCTTATCATACCTTTCCACTTTTTTTCTACCGAGCATCAGATCCATATTTTCTGATATTTTTGTTTTTTCTCCATCTTTTTTTGCCTTTCTTTCAACTCTTTTGTCATTAATCGTTTTACTTTCGGCTTTTCTGACTAGTGCAAAGAATGCAGGAGAATCCAGTGATCTGGTTTGATCATATCTATTGCTCTCAAATACTACTTTCCTGCATCTGCATCTATTGCTGAATCGAGACATTGTTACCCTTCCTCTTATATATTTGTTTCTTATGACTGTACATATCATCTCAGTATTCTCATTTAAGTAGAATAAATCTTCTGTTCCTGTATCTACCCAGCACTCTACTCCACAGTGCAAAGCAAGTTTTTCAACTTGATAGGCATTTTTCTGTTCTGAGTAATAAGTCTTATTCAATGCCGTAGTCATATCATACAAAACTCTACTATCCTCCAACCAGTTTACATTCTATTTAACACCTTTCTGTCAATATCCCCATTTTTTCTGATAAAGAGATACTAGATATTTACGCTTTTCTGAAATATATATTGTCCAACCTCCTCTAAGCAGTGCCATCTTCATAAATTACCAATGAATGTCTGAACGAATTTTTTTCATAAATGTTAAATATATAACCCTTAGTAATGTATACATTTTTATTACCAGACCACGTGATTTAAAGACTCCCAAACTCAAATATATGAGCAGATATCGTTAGTATAAATAAATCTTATTCTTTATAATACTTCGGTTTATCGCCACACTTTATACACTGCCAATTTGAGCCGTAAAAAGATGGCAACAAATCGACGTTTTACTGTACATGATCTATCATATATGTAATTCTTCTTAGACAATTATAAATAAAGGTTATAAGATTATTTATTTATCTATTATACACTAATATATTATTATTATTATTATTACCTATTGTTGAAGCAATTAAAATTTAATAGGAGCAATATACAGTATTTAAATCTAAGGAAACATTTTTAAAATCTTAGGGAGATTTTAGAGTAATCACGATAGAAAATGTAAATGGAAATTGTCTAGAGGATATATATTAAAATAAAATAATTTCAAGATCCAAATGCTCTCTTCATAATATCACAATTATCAATTTTATTTATTTTTAATAAAATTCTAGATAGAGAATGAATTGGAAATCAGAAAGAAGAAATCCAAAGTACACTTAATATCAAGAAGAAAATTATTACTTGGCAAAAAGATAAGTAAAGAGTATAAGAAAAACACAATGGATAATAAATAATTTAATTTCTAAAGAAAATGTAGCTTTTCTTCTCATTTTTTTAAGATCTATTATAGACAAAATAAATAATTTATTAGGAATATCTGAATTAATTATCTTAAAAACCTGAATTTTGAAAGCGATATTGTTTATTTTTATTAAAATATGCTTAAATATTTTTATAAATTGAAATAATATCTTAAATTTTATATCATTCACAATTTAAAATACTTAAAATAATTTTTATATAATTTATGCAGCTCAAACTGCAGTGTGTATAAATTTTAACGATGTTTAAACATCATTTAATTAAGGGTTTTAGCCATACAAATCGATTTAAACGAAGTTATAACAAAAAGCAAGAACAAACTCACGACATAATGACTTCTCATAAAATAACATCTTTGAGATGTCTGATGTAAAGTAATTTACTGGCTGACAACTGAACCAGCTGTTGCATCTTGACAAAAAGGATCAAAACATTTCGGGTCATTAGCATGCAAAAACCATGGAATTTGTATTAATGCTCAAGAGGAAGAGCGAGAGAGAAGTTCTTTACACGACTTTATAAAAAATATTTCATTTGAAAGAAATTCTAAACTAGAAAAACTGGTCAAAGATGGCATTTCAATTGGCTTTGATAGACTGGATGAAGGTCAAGGATTACAAAATTTTATAAAATATATCTGTATTCGCAACAGTTTCAATTGTAAACTGTAGGTAATTTAAAGTAATTTTTTTATTTGTTTTATATATCCTATTATTATTTTACTGCCTTATGTACTGTACAGTATATATTTAAATATAAATGAATTTTAAATTTATTATTTTTATTATATTTTCTAATCGGCAAACAATAAATTACTATAGACACATTCTCCACCGCATTTTCCGTCGATCCTTTCTGATAAACGGAGAATGCGATGGAGAGTGTTGATGCCAACGAAAAGGATATAGTTAATGTAACATTGTTTGTAGCAAATACTACTTATTATTGTCTTTAATGTCTTACGTTATGGCCATATACAATTTAGTTTTTTCCTTTATAGTATAAAACAATTCAATGTTAAAGAAATAAATAATACAAAACTCACTAATTTTCTTATATATTTAAGACTATGGCTTAGAATATAACGCATATAAAAGTATCTACTCATATATACCACGAATAAACATTACTATTAAATTAACATTAGATAATTATTAAATGAGTCTTCCAATGACATAAAATAATATAATCATGCCGAGTCCTTTGACGATCGTCAACATCTAAATGTAATTTTCAATAAGAAAACTTAAATAAAAAAATTGATTAAATTAAAGCAAAGTAATTCGAATTTATAAAATTTAATCAATATTTAATAAGTAAAATATTTACAGTTAAAAAAAGTTTATAACTGAAAATATAATTTTAAAGTCTAAATGAAGAAAAATAAAATTGTTTGCAGAAAAAGATGAAAATACGAAAAAACAGAAATAAATCGTGAAAATCTTGAAAGAATATCGATTAAAGAACATTAACGAAAGCTTGTAAAAAGAGTGGAATAGAGATTTATTAATGAAATTCCATTAAAGTCTAGCATTATTGATAGAAGAACATAACTTGAGGTCATTCATTGATAGAAGAAACTGATTGAAATCTGAGTTTATTCGTTGAAAATGAAAAAAAAAAACTTACTTAAAGATATTTTTAAAAATACCTATTTTTAATGTATAAAATGCGGGAAATAAGACTTCAAAATTTAATTTTTATATTATATTTTATCTTTATATTAACAATATAATTTTTAGATTATATTGTTAATTAATCTCCGCATCAGAAACGAAAAAAAGAAAATACAAATGCGTTTCGTTGAATAATTTCTTGAACTGTGTTACTTTTTACATAAACATTTTAAAAAAAATGTATTAGTATGTATAAATATTATTTATACTTAAATAAAAATTTAATCGGGAATAGAATTATCCAACTAGTTATTGAGGCATCTCTCCCGATAATATTACATCAGTCTTATACACATAAAAAATGTATTTACTAGGAAAAGTATCAAATATTGCTTGCGAATTATATAATTTAGTTTTTTTGAATCAATAAAAAGAAGGAAGGATGAATTTAAAAAGATTAGAACATGATATAATTTAAACTAAATAAATTAATTATATGATTAGGACTGTATTATGTAATCTAATTAACTTATTAAATAATTAAATATAGTGATTTATTTATATCCATACATTAATTCTTTTGAGACTTTTAAATTGTAACTGATGGAGACACAAACGTTTATTTCTAGAAACGTTTCGACCAGTAGCCGAGTGGATAAAACACTGAACAATAGGTTCGCGCCCAATCAATGGACTGGCCATATGGAGTTTTCTGGATTTTCTTCAATTGTGTAATACCTAAATATGGCTATTTTTTTGCATAAAAAGTCCTCCCGGGAGGCACCTTCCCTTTGGCCGATCTCCCTGTGTTGCGTTGCAGTGACTAAACTAAACCAAACCTAGAAACGTTTGTTCGAAAGTTAATTTTGTGTTGATTAGAAATTCTTTATCCTTCACGTATTATCTGATTATTCAAGATAGAGGTATTTTGTTTGACATTTTACCTCTTAATTCCATGTGAATGATCGTGGATAACTTGTTTACATTGCTGAATAAACTTCATCTTTTCAACTTACCAACTTTGTTCTTCATTCTTCGCTAGTCACAAAATATAATTAATTTCGTCAAAAATTTATTTAAAAATGTTTAAATTTAGAAGTTAATTTATTTTATGTACTATTTCATATCCACTCTTCAAAATGGTATGTAGTATTTTTCGATTTATTTTCCTCTTTTTGTGCTATACTTTAAAAAAAAAAAATCTCTGAGAAGCTAAGAGATATGACTACGGCATTGAATAAGACTTATTACTCAGAACTCCAACAGAATCGTGAGTTTTTAGACTAAATAAATTATACAATGCGAAAGAATAACACAAATAACACGCATAAATGTTAGCTGCTATATAGATTTTAAGATTATATTCTATTACTGCTTTTAAATTTTCCTCATTCCACTTAGCTCTGGTATTACAGGCTTACAAATGTAAACTTCTGGCATTTCAGTTAAATTAAAAAATACAGGATTATAAATATATAAAGACACGCGTAAATATAGTAATGGCTTTATTTAACATTAAGCTAATACGTTAAAAACAAAAGAATAGACTCATACACTTGTGAAGCAGTGAAACTTTGTCAAACTGCTTTTATTAATAAATACAGTTTGACAAACTATTGACTAATAAATAACTATCGATGAAATGAAAATTAAATTGTACTGTAAAATAAAGCAACTTGTGATTGAGAGCACACAAGAAATAATAGCTCAAAATTGCAACATAATATAATAGAAAGTAATGAAATAATACTTTACAGAAACTGTCCAGTGGCATTTGTAACAACAGCACAAATCGTTATCACTACCGATCGTCGGGCAAAAATGCTGTCCTTACACTAAAAGTACAAGGTTGGAATCAAGACGTGTTGCTTAAAATAAGCTCAGCTAAATGCTTAATTAATACATCGCATCGCTTAGCAAGCGTTAATGAACTTACAACTTACGTAACTTGGATTATTCTTAATCTATTTTCATATGTAAATGATTAAGAGGATAAAAAATCTTTTTGTTATGGTGAAAATAAAGCATAAATATAGCAGAATTAAATCTGTAATAAAATTAATTAATATATAAAATATGTTACGAATGTACAGGGTATGAAATGCTTTTCAATATATTCTCTTTAAGAACTGATTCTGCACCAGATAATGATGATGTGTTTATTGTAATTGCTAACTGAAGCATTACATAAAAGTACTACGAATTGGAGATTAAATACAAATAAAATCTTTCGTTTGCTTACATCCTTTCCTACCATAGGAACACAATTAACATTGACAGAGGCGACCATTTCTTTGAGGTTCTTCGCTGCCTACAATTATGTAAAGTATTACTTTTTAAATTGATTTTGATGTATGACACTTTAAATGTAGTATATTGAATTTATATTTCAAAACATTATTCAAAATGCAGTAAATTCAGTAAAGTTTTTATCGTATTGTTTTATTAGTAAGCCTACTGATAGGAATATTTTTAAATGCGCCTGCTTATTTAAAACTCTAAATTGACACTCCTATTGCATATTTTATATGTAAATATAAAGAATATTTTATTTTAAATTTAAACATTCAGGCAATTTTATAACAAAGAAGAGAGTAAGATTGAAAGTGAATTTTTAACAGGATTTACATTACTCTTTACAAAAAATTCAAAGAACCGAAGAAATTTTTTGTTAGTGACAGGTTTTCGCTATATACAGGTTCTGTTATAGATAAATTTGACTGTGTGTATACAAATTATTATTTTTTTAATAATATGATAAATGAAATTTAATAAAAATACTAAAAAAGTCAAAAATCATTAAATGTAAGTTAATATCAATTAAAAAGATACTTTTAATTTTTTCTATTCTATTGAGAAAAGGATATAAAAATTCGAATTCGTTTTTTTCAATAAAAAAATGATTGTAAATTATACAATTAAACTTTTAAATATCAAAAAACTTAATTTTAATAATTTATGTTCTTCTGAGAATAATAATAACAATTAATATTATTATTATTATAATCAAAGAATAATTATTACTCTTTGAATATACCCGTAATAAAATTAATAAGTACGTAGATGGTTTGGAATATCTTGTATCACTTTTCATCAAATATGCAATAATATAGATATATTTCCTTATACTAGAGAATTTTGGTTCTTAATAAGGTGTCCACCAGTGGAAGAGTGTATAAAACCACTAACAATAGTGGCGGGTTCGTGCCTCTGCCTGGCTGGTTACGTGGTTTCGGGTTTTCTTTATGTGTTTAATACTTAAATACGTGCCAATTTCTCGTAGAAAGTCCTCCCAGAGGTACGTCCATCTTGGCAGATTGCTGAAGTGTTGCGTTACCTTATTCTAATTCAATTTTAATAAGGAATCGAGCATTAGAAAATCAATTGTATCATTGATAGGATCTCCATACAAAGATTAAATATATTATAAAAGGGTAAAGTTATCGACTTACAGGATAATAATAAGAAAGATCATCTCAGATTTACTTGATTCAAAGACGACTTTACGATAATTTTAGATAGGAACTGTAACGATGATAACTGCCTCAAACAAATATTAAAATAAATCAGTTTTATAAGTGTAAAACCTTTGTACATAATAACGTAGTTATTTTTTCTGTGTTCCTAATAAAATTAAAGAAATTGTAGAAAAGAGACAGATGGAAATGGAAGAAAGAAGAAAGAGAAAAAAGAGGAAATAATCAAGAAATAATTCTAGAAGAAAGAAGATTAGTATCTTGGTAGAAAGATGAGAAATTGTATAACAAAAGCACAAAGGATAATAAGAAGTAATACAATTTCCAGAGAAAATATATTCTTTTTACTTATTTCTTTAACATCTATTAACAATAAGGTAGCATTAATGATTCATTTCTCTATCAATTTTCTTTAACTTTCTATATATTATAGCAAATTATTTTAAGTTTTGTTCGTTTTTATATTTTAAATAATAATTGTAGAATAAAATTTGGTTTAGTTTGATAGATATAGGACAACCTGCAACACAATGGACAACCTGCTTTCCGAGGTTTCCTATGAGAAATTCAACTTGAAGCAGTACTTAAGCACTCATATGAAATTACAAAAAAATTTTCAGTCTGCACAACTGATACCTGGTTCATTCTGCAAGGAATGGAAAAGTGTTTGCTACAAACTGTCTGAAATTGGTGAAATTACTGCGTATGCTCTAAGGACTTCTATGCAGCGTAGAGAAAACATTCTAATGAATAATAACGTGTTGTTGGCTGCAATTTACGTAGATCCTACGCACAGGGTGCTTTTAACTGACGAACAGATTGAGAAAGGAAAATCAGCTCTGTGTGGTGTACCTTTCCGACTTAAAATGTTCATGAAAAAATTCTCAAGGTGATTCTAACTCAGAATGTGAAAGCTACCAGAGTTCTCGCATAAATGACGACTCTTCTTCGAACCCTGATGTAGCGATGGATTTTGAAAAATATCTTAATAACGAAGAAAAATCCAAACGTCGTAGTTTGAGTAAAGATGAAAAAGCTGTCGAGAATGTAAAAGTGACTTCACTGACCAAATTCAAATCTAAACACTTTTCTTAAATGTTATTTCTTTGTATCTAATAAATACAAATACTCCGTCCCAATCATCCCCCTATTTTATCATACTATCAAAACATTCATCTTAATTTCGAAAATCTACGGAAAATTATTTGATAATACGCGGGTATACCTTAGTCGTAAAGTCGAAATATTTTACTTTTAGTTAGTATAAAAATTAAATGTCAAACAAAGACCTTGAATAAGAGATAAAGGAACCTTAATTACTTGCCTTTGTTTCTGACTGTATTTTCAATGCGAAAAAGTGCTTGTATTTGGCACACTATTTGATCACGTTTGCTGAGACTTGACCATAAAACCAAGATTACTCATTTGAAATTTATTATATGTATTATATTGAGATATGATCTTTTAATGCAATAAATAAGACTGAATAGCTCAGAAAACGATATGAATAAATCTTTCTATAAAAATAGTTTATCAAGAAGTTTTGCGTTAAAATTTAATCTAAAATATTCAAAAATCTTGTTTACATAATGAAAGAAATTGGGTGCAAAATCAGAACAAAAATGAAATTTATAAAAACTTAATTACCAATTTTATAAAAACGATGTAATATATAAACTTATATTTAGTTTTATAAGCAATAAAATATATTTCTGCTAAATAAATTATAAATTTTGTAATTAATTGTTAATAAAATTTTTGTATCTACCACTGGATAAAACCACTGAATACTATTCGTGGATTTGCACTTAATTCAATAGGCTGGCCATATACAGTTTTGTTTTGGGGGGTTTCTTCGTGTGTTTAGCAGCTAAATAGGGACCAGTCACTCCATTGAAAGTCCTCCCGGAGGTACCAATGTGGTAAATCACTCAAGTTCTCTTGCACAATTTCTTCTACAATGCAATATTTTATCAATTCAATCCAATCCTTTGTGAAGAAGAATATATAATAATTATTTATATTATAAATAAAATTGAAATATTAAAAAAGAAATTCTAAACAAATTTAAATCAAATCTTCACTGTATGAAACCATATCAGAGGAAATTCTGTAAGGAGGAATTCAGTCGATCAATAAATACAATGCATTGAAATTAACAGAAGAGTTTTTCCAATAATATTAAATTTAGAGGTCTAAAATAGCAAACATAATGTCACTAATATTACAAAAATTTTTAAATGTAAAATTATATTTAACTAACGATTAAAAATTCTATGAAATATTTATAATTGAATTTTTGAAGATCATAACACCGAGAAAGTAATTAAGACGTTTATTTAAAGATGTAAATTAAAGTATTAAAATTTCTTATTTAAAACGAAAGGTGAAAAGTAAAAATGAAGAAAATATTTAAATAATATCAAGAAAATCAAATAAACTGAAGCTTATGAAAAGAAGTTTCTATTTATTTGCATTATAAAAGAAATAAAAGAGATTTATAAATAATATATCATTAAAATCGATCAGTATAGTTAACCGGAGCATAACTTTGAAGTCATTGATTAATTCAAATTAATTATTAATGAATACTTGAGAATTTTTCATTATTTTTGCAATAAATTTTTGATTTGCCAATGTCAATGTAAAATTTTTTTCTAGAAAAATCGAGTTTTGTGCACTAATGAATAATTTTTAGAAATATAAATGCAAAGAATGATAAATTATTTAAATCTGTATTTTTTTAATTTAAACTAAAGTTTATACATTCATAATTATTAAAAATAGTTTAACATAATGTCATGTAATCAGTAAATCGAAAATTCCCACTAGTATCTTGTTTTTTTGTACATCAAATAAATCCAGAAAATAAAAGAAGAAAATACGGCCGTCTGTTGATTAGCTGGGATCTCATTAACCGGGATAGCAAAAATGTCTACGGAATAATCATTAATAAGTCTCCACAAAATTGCTTTATGACTCATCCGTTTTCCAGACTATTGGCCAGTAGGAAAGGAACCGACTCCCTTTAGGATCATCTATAAATTACGTAACTTTATCTTTATATCTTTCATCTACCCTGTAAAGCTCCTTAACGCTTTCGCACATACCCACTCTCAAAATTACGTAATGCGTATCCTCGATCAAACCGCTTAATTGTAATAAGAATAATACACAGCACGGTGATACCAAACGTTGCATTATTTTATTAATTACGTCCACAACGTACAAAGCAGTGACAAACAATACGGTTCGCCATGCAACACTTCAGAAACAAACATGAAGCATTCCGTTACCCAATCTAGCATTACGTAACTTTTTTGCGAATACTCTCATTCCCTTGTAATGACCTTAGCTGAGGGTTGTATGTTGTTTTTCATATTTCTCTAAAAACTTTAAATTAATAATTAATAGAAAATAGTAAGTCTGTTTAATAATATCTATAAGAGATCTTAATAATTTCAGAAAGTTTAGTTTTATACAGGGTATCTAATTAAACATTTGTCCAGGGACAAAAGAGATAAGAGATTCCAGCATTGGTTATGTTATGTCAGGTTGTGGGCTGCAGCGGACACAGATACACTGGATATTACGTCATATGACACGCACCCATTCCGCTGTTATCTGGAACCAGAAGAACGTGGAGAGGATACCGCACAGGATTTGAATGGTGTAACATAATGTTAAATTAACAGCACGACGAACAACTCCTTCAGCACATTTTACGGACAGATGAGGTACTGTTTTTATGGAATGGAATGTATGACCATCAGAACATGCTCCATAATGCACGCGACATACACGACAAGTACAGTATATTTTACTCTAAACATCTAGTGTGAAAGTTTAGGATGAGTAGCTTATGGTCCACGTACCGTCGTGTCTCGCGTCATCCTAAACAGTAATCACTATTGGAAAACGCGAAACACGACGGTAGCTCAATGGCTCGATGACTTACCATTGGCGTAAATATAGCAGGTTTGGTTCTGGCACGATGGTGTGCCATCTCATTTCGGGACAGAAATACGTCAGTGGCTTGCAAAACTGTTCGACAACCGCTTTGCTAGCCACTGACAAAATTAAATTAGGTCTAATTTATTATTTCATTGTTTATTGGAAGACAATAAAATACAAACGTGTACAATTCTCGAGTATTTTCCATCAAACCTTTTGGTTTATCATCAGGGAAAAGTTTAGAATGTTATTTCATGAAATCTTGTTTGTTGTAATTCGTAAGAAAATTTACAGTAAATAAAACAAATAATAAAATTTATACCCAAAGTTGTAATATGTTCAATATTGAGCAGAGTATTTGATTAAACAAATAATAACAATTAAATTATTAAGTAATGACTAAAGTAAATGAAAGAAAAAAACTAAAACTAGTGAATAGTTTTTCCTGTTTATTTTAAGTATGCGCCTGAAATTGCATTCAAGACGTGAAACGTAGTCTAATGTTTTACACGCACGCCATCTGTTGGCCAGAAAAGTATTAAAATCGGAATTTTCGAGTTTTCTTCACGTATCTAACACCTAAGTATGAGCAGTTTTACATAGAATCTCCCCCGAGAAGCATCTCCATTTGGCAGATAGCCCATTGTTGAGTTGCCATATCCTATAAAACTTCTATTTAATATTTATGTGAAAAATCCCTTCAACACGTAGGCTATTCATTTGGAGCTTTACGAAAATGACACAATTTAAAAGGCTGTTTCGAGGTTTCGCTGTATATTGTATTTCAGTATAGAGTAAAATATATGTAATCTTTATTCATTCATTAAGTAGTAATAATAGTGGAAATAAAGACGTCATTTTTCTGATCCAAGTTCACAGATCTACACAGGTTGATTCCCAACTACGTCTATAAATTCCATGTTAAGAACCCCTGCTGTAATTAAAGGCTGAGTGAGAAATTTTCTGAATTTATGTTCTTAGATTTATCAATATTTTATGAACGTATAAAATTGGAAAAAGTAAAATTAAAAAATTATAGTGTCATTCATCATCAGACATCAAAATGTATCATGGCTTCGTTGACAACTTTATGTATCACGTGTCAGAAGATAAAGCCTACTCGCTATTATTATTTATGTATATCAAAGAAGAGATATGTGATCATTCATCGTCAAACATATCATCTAAGCTGATCTAAACTGGGTTAAACCTTTCTTAAAATAATCTTTAGAAGAAATGTCTTTACAACTGAATTTTGAACCAACCTGTACTATTAACTTAAGCAGAAAATTTAAATATTGTGTGCATTATTATTCAGTTTTATTTATCTTCAATCAAATAACTTCATGCTAAACTTTTAAATTTAAAGTTTCGACAAGTAATTATTTGCTTATCATCTAAATTAAAAAAGAATTTATTAATAGATCCTTTTCTTCGATTATTTCTTTAAATTTTAATATAATCTTTAAATAAAACTTAGTTTTATAAAATCGATAATTCTATTAAATAACGTAAGTTATAATGCATTTCCGTAATACTCTCTATTGAATAGATACAATATCTCACACAAGAACTCTTAAAAGGCTTTTCATAAAAGAAAATATTCAATAAGATGTGAATAAGAACGGAAAGTAAAGCACTTTTTAAAAAATTCTCTAATTATTAAGGAATGCATAAATCAAACTTAAATAAAGTCCTCTCTCTCCTAAACAGCCCACTCTTACAAATCGCCAATGAATAAGCCTACATGTAAATAGATATTCTCTATAAGTATAAATATTAAATAGACTATTGTCCAGTATTCAATACTGTTTTCATCAAATCACTCCAAATTCAAACTCTAAAACTTCAAACTTGAATAGGGATCTCATTACTGCATAATAATACTTGCCGTTTGAGGTGCTATGGTTTAGCAAACACCCTATTTAGTGCAATGATCCTAATATCTTACTAAATTATATTCTCTCTATACAGGTTTTCTTTCAGTGTTAAAAAAGCACAGATTTGAACACTGGAAGACAAAAACCAGCAACGAGTTTCTCAACTTTTCCGGCAACATTTAAAATTTTGGTGGCTCCATCTGTGGCTCAAAATTTAATAGCATTAATCTCCTAATAAATTAACCTTTCTGCAAAATTTCAGAAATTTTCGACAAAAAGCACAGGAGTTATTAAGCTTCAAACAGGGTGAACAAAATCGTGCACCACAAACTAACATCCATACATTACTCCGAATATTTTTCTTTTTTTATTTATATTTCTCGACGTTTCAAAGTATCCTAAGTCCAAAAATGTAAAAATCTTCGGGGTGGTCATTTTTTGATCGATCGCCATACTTTTCCTTTGTTATATATAAAGGAAAAGCCGGAAAAGTAATAGAAAACCATAAGTGTCTTTCAGTTTCTAAATGCATGATTTTACATTATACAGGACATTGTTATTATCGGATCATTTGACTTTCAACTACAAAACTCGAAATTGCGTGGTCTTCATTATTCTCTACTATATACTTAATATTACTATATACTTTGCTCTATTCTTGTGCACTTTAATTAAATCTAAAATTTATATATATATATATTTAAAATATTCTTCTAAAAATAATGATGTTTTAATTTTCAATTATGAAAAGAAGTAATATCATTAAAATTGCAATTATTAAATTTTTAAAAATAGATTTTAATAAAAATAATTTAAAATATTTTCTAAGTGAACTGGAAAAATAAATTGCATTAAAATTACAAAGTAAATTTTCTTTAATGAGAAAGCTTAAGAACTAGAAAAAGTTCAAAATTTTATAAATTTTATGTTTTTTTAAAATTTTTTTTAAATGTAAAAAATAAAAATCATGAACAGATAATTATTTTTTTTCTAAAAAAATGTTTTAAAGCGAAATTTTAAAAAAATTGCCTCAAATATATGTACAGACAAACCTCGATATAGCACTCTCGTAAATACCTTCTCCTTGGTAAAGAATGCAAGAAAAACTTGTAAACATCTTTCCTAATCTTTCAGTATCAGTAAGTTATTATATACAATATATGACCTGAGTATATATGGAATTTAGATACTTCAGTTTAGCGCCATACTTGATTTAATGCCGATTTTAGAAGAGAACAAATATTGACATTAATTCAAACTTTGGGCATGTATATAAAGTAAGGGAGGGTAAGAATGCGTCGTCACTCATTCTATGAATAAAGATGCACAGAGTATTAAAAATCCCTAAATATGTGTTCCTACATTTTTCTATGCCCGCGCTAACGTTTTCTCCCTCTATAAAAAATCTCTTTGGTGTGAATATAATATTTAGTAACTTAATAACTGAATACATTTATCTGACTAGACCTACATGCTTACTCATACTCGCCTGTGTGGCTGAGTGTTTATTTCCATATTATTATAACAACTTAAATTTCATTTTCTTATTAAGTTCTTATGTTTTCTTGAATTCTAACTCATCAATTTACAATCCCTATACTATTGTTAGTCATTAACCTATATTTCAATATTTTGTCTCTATTGTATTAGTTTCTAAGCAGGAAAATACACTTGGTGTATATATATAATTATAGTTTAGTTGATATAACCTTATAACATTTAGCAAAAATTACAATTTATATTTAAAAAAATAAAATTAGTATTTTTTGCTTTTTTACAAATAGAAAATAAAAATAATAATAAAATGAAAAAAATTATTATTTAATAACAGATTACCATTTTTCTAGTTCAATAATTGTATTTTTAACAATAAACAATTATGGTAAAAAGTAGAATTAAACATGAAAAAGTAGTAAAATGTTAAATAATTATTTTAATTTTAAATATTTTAAATATAATTTATTATTTTAGTAAATTTAATCCTTGTTTAAAGTATAATCTCTTAAAATATTTACACAAGTTACTTAATGTTATTTTTAAATAAATAAAAGTTAAAGTAAGTCATTAATATTCATTATTTTTTATTTATATAATTTTTATTTATTATATTTTAATTAAAATAAGGTATATAGCAATTCAATTTTTATTGTACAGTACATTGATATAAAATATTTTAATCGACAAATTTTAAAAAATTAATATTAATTAATATACAAAACATGAAGTAATTAAACAAATAATTAAAAAGTAATTAAATTATTTAGAATTTATTTTAATGTTTATTGATTAAAACTGTTTTTTTTTACTTTAACGGATCTATTATATATAACAGAGGAAAGTATGGCGATTGGTCAAAAAATGACCTCCAAATTTTTATTTTTGGATTCAGACGTCGAGAAATGCAAAAATGAAATAGAAGAAAAAAAATTCGGGATTTTTCTGTTTGTATGGATGTCAGTGTGTGGGGGAGCACGGTTTTCTTCACCATCTTTGAAGCTAAATAACTCCTGTGCTTTTTGTCGAAAATCTCTGAAATTTTGTGAGGTGGTTTGCGTATTAGGTGGATTGATACTATTAAATTTTGGTGATTAAAGGGCAACGGGGTGGGGAGATACAGGAGTCATGTGTCATATCTCGAATAGGGTCGGACTTAATGATGATTTTCCTCGTTATTAGCATTTACAATATATATATATATATTTATAAAAACCATTCCTACCTTAAAAATTAAGCCTTTTGCCATTTTAAAATAAATAAAAATATAAAATGTTTTTAATTATAAACTATCATAACAGATGGGGCCACACACGCAGTTTTAATTGTTGCCGGGAAAGTTAAGCAACTCATTGCTGAATTTTTTATTGTTAAAAAATAAGAAAATACGTCGAAATATGATGTTAGATATGTAGATCTTTGATACTGTAGCTGTCAAAGTGCGATTTTATTGTTCTTGATATTTAAGCTGTGTTTCATCTCATAAACAAGTTAATATTATTAAACGCTTTTACTTAACTTGCTTTGTATCAAGTCCTCAAATCTTTAGAATTCAAATTTCATTCACTTCTTATTATAATAGAAGACTGAAACTTTGAGAACCTATCTGATGTTTTACGAGTAGCTCACCTCACCGGCCTCTCCACTCCAAAACCTGATAAACATAACCAATATGATTAATCATGTATGGTGTAAATGCAGTGTAGTGACGTATACTGTATGATAGGGATGGTGTCACCTTCACCTTCGAAAAATTTGACTAATAAAAGCTCCTTTTTTTAAAAAAAAAACATATTATTTAAAATTATTTTATTATTCTATGTTATTTGTCGTATGGCGCTTCTATTATTGACACCAGTAAGATATACGTACAGTCAAACTCATGCAACACTTATTTTTATTCTTAGTCTTAGGTCTCCTTAGCAAATATGCATTAAGGCAGTAAAAATTCTCCATTTCAAACGGTTTGCTGAGGCGTGTTCCTCTTCATTCTAATCAATAACAAGAAGACTCCAAGTTTTCTACAAATATGTTGAGTTTTTCTTGATATTCTTCTTTTTCTTTAGCCATTTGTTTGTGTCCATTAACTAGACTTTTTGGGAATTGTCATTCTTTTCTTTTTAACATACGTCTTGCCAAACGTAATTGTCACTCAAAGAATATTAAAGAATTTGCGAGTTTGTTCTTCGGTTATATTATTTCTATATGAAATACCAAATATCTGTCGTAAATTGTGGCATTTATCATTAAGTTAAATAACAAACTTTGTTTCCTTTATAATACAATTCTTGATTTATGTTACAAACCCTCTGTATTAGCAATTCATAAAATATAGTTACATTTATATTGCGATATTAGACATGTTAGTATTAATACTTTATATAAACAATTATTCATGATAGCTATAATTTTTATTTAAAGTTTAAACTGTAACTTCTCTAATTCGTTCGTTGTTTCGACGTCTTCCGACTTACATTAGAAAATTAAGTATTTTCCATTTTTCAATGTCGTATCTAAATCTCATTAAACGAATCAGTATTAATTACATGCAGGACAGAAAAATTCTTGATTGAAAGTTAATTGGTTTGGCAAGCAAAATTTTATTTCGTAACTTAAAAAGTTTTCAATCTTTTCTATAGCATATAATTATATATATAATGTCTTTATGATCTAATGGTGAAAAGCTATAGCAGAGCAAGAGAGCATGTTTAGATTCTTGCCCCATAACACCACTTCATGATCTTAAGTTAATTACTTTAAGTCTGACGCTCGGTCATAATTTTTCCGAAAAGTAAATAAATAGTGAGTTATAATTTTTAAACTTTTATTTTATTAATAACAACTGAAATATTTTTCGATAACCTTTGCACCAATGGAGCAAGACAGAAAGTGGTAACGAATATAATTTTTTGTGTAACTCATATTACTTTGCTTAATTTTTGTGTTTATGAATTATTAATGTGTTAGTTTCCGTTTTTAAATGATGATATATTAATACTTGACATAATATAAATTTATATACATGTGTAATTCTTATGGAATAAAACCACAATAAAATGAAATGATTATAATATGATTTTTCATATGGAATATTTTATTGTTTTTGCTGATTTTTTAGGTTTAGAGTCAATCTTCTATTTTTCTATAGATACAGTATATCTTTTTACGTATTGTTTGGGGACTATCTATCGTGTAAAAATAGAATTGGATGTACTGTATGCTTGTTGTATTAGAAACGTCAATACTCAGTAGTAAATTATGGACTAGTGGTGGCAAGACGTCAAATTTATAAAAGCAGCAACGTATACAACAAAATATTTGACATATATTTGATTTTGTATCTTTACGTTTATTTTTTTAAATATTGTCAAATTTTAATAATTTTTAATTAACTTTTTAATAATAAAATATATTTATGTAGGAATTGCATATAAAGGCACGACAGGGAAATGCCAAGTGAGGCAATTAACCTTCTAGCATCTCCCTGAAGAGTATTTTTACTCTTGTTGGAAAAATGAATAAAATTTGTTTCTTCTTCTTCTTTACTTGCAATTTTATAAAATAAAGATGTTTTGTAACAGTAAATTTCTTTTCATAGTCGACTATACTGAACTGTAATATGGACCGGGGAACTGTAATATGGTTCCTCTTCGTAAGAGCTGTACTCTTTGGAAGACTACACTAGTTTTACAGATAGTTCAAGTTTTTTTCTTGCTTCTTCTATATGTTATTAATATACATTTTCATAAAGATATATAAGAATAGTATAAGTAAAAACACGACCCCAAACCCGTAGTTGCTATTTTTAGAAATGAATACATAATCCAAGACCTGTAAACAACGGTCATCGAAGAGGAACGTAAGATATGACCGTTGTTCGGAAGTTATTTTGTATGCATTTCAAAATGAAATATTCCTGATGAAATGGCCTCCGTGTAGACGTGATCGTTATTAGAGATTCGACTGTATTTAAACGCATCTTGTTGCATTATTAACTTTTTTATTTTGAAAGAAAAATCGTACTTCGTCTAAAAGCATGAATTTCATTAATATTCATTACTTCATCATCATTTATGTATATTATTTTTGAAATGCTTACATTACACACTCCAATTGACATAAACAATTAATTACTTCCTTCATAAATTTACCTTCTCTCGTGTTAACTTACTTCAAAACAAAATTTTCAATATTTATTTCCCGTTTTTATACTTAATAATTTATTAATATGTACTTAAGTAAAATTATTTAAATATAGTCAGTAATTAATGAAGTGAAATTACAAAGCTCTAGACGAATTTGAATATAAAATATTTAAATTTTAATAAACTTTTTATGATATAAATCTTTATTATCTTACAAATATGTATTAATTTAACTTTGTAAATTTTATTTTGAATTCACCGTTTTATAATTCTCACTTATCTGAACAGTTTATTATAAAATGTTGACTCACATAGCGATAATTATAATTTATGTGTTAACTGTGTTAATATTAAATAGCATTCTTTAATATATTGTATTTAATTTAAAAAATATATGCTTTCCATCTCAAATTAGTAGTGACTTGCCCCTGTACATCACACTTTTCCTTTAACAATAGAGTCGTGCTGGTAACCTATCTAACACCTTTCAGGAAAAAATTTTTCACTTGAAATAACGTAATTTAATTCAATATAATTAATCGGGCCTCCTGTGCCTACGCTTTCCATGTTTAACTCGTTTTACATCTATCTAACTCGTTCTTGAGATTAAGGAAAGACACAGGCTGACAGTGGGAATTTATTGGTCTACAATTCTTTTTTTTTCAATTTTCAGCCCTATAAGTAATTTTAATTTTAAAAATTAAGGCAACCAGTGGTCGAATGGATTCAGACTGATAGTCGGTTGTAGATTTGAATCTCATCAACCAGGTCGTATGGAATTATCCATGTTTTCTTTACGTTTTCCATAGAAAGCAGTCTGGGAAGGCACGTCCTTCAGCGGATTGCCAAGTATTGCATTGACTTATCCGTCAATCCAAACAGTTTCCAGGTATTTTTGCTGTCGCAGTGAGATCAGTCCTGTAGTGATAAGTTGGAAGTAAAGTTTCTGAGCGGAATTCTTTTCATCAGCATACAAAATTTGTTAAAGTTTGGACTGCTATGTTTTGTCGAAGAGGTGTACTTTAACTATAATTAACCTGCATGTACTGTACGTATGTATATATATATATATATATATATATAACTTTAATTCAATTTTAAAAAATAAATATATCCTCTCCTAATAGAAAAAAATGCATTGAAAATTTACATATGAAATTCATTAAATTTAATTTTATACTTTATTCTTTCATAAACTTACGTTAAATTTCAATAAAATGTAATTTTATTAATTTTTTTTAAATTTAATTCAACATACTTAAGTAAATAATACAATTTTAAATTTAATTGCAACATTAGAATATTCTTCTCTGGAATAAGTTCATTAAACGTCTTTTCATTTTAATTTGTAAAATAAATTTGAATATTATTTCTTAAATAAAATAAGTAATTTATATAAAAGAAATTTTTTTATTATTCTAAATATTCAAATATTTGCTGAAATTTTTCATAATTTTGTAACTGTAGTATTCAATATTTTGTATTATAATTTAAAAAATAAACTATTTTTTAAAATTAAAATTTGTAGATTTTTTCTTGTTTTTCGTTTTGCCTGTAGACACTTGAAAAAGGCCTAATGGCCACAGTGTCTTTATAAATTAAAGAAATAAAATAAAATAAAATAAAAATAAAAGTATTTTTATTTTTATTTTATTTTTGTTTATTCTTCTATACTTAAAAAATGGCATTGAGTAAGAAGGAACAGATTCTAGTTATTTCGATGGTAGGGACCAACAAAATGAGAGATTGCATCCAGTCTTCCCACAAATTCACACACAGAGGTTAAAGAGAGAGCTTAATTTAAGGTTAGGGTGATTCAAAAGATCATTACTAATTTAAAAACCGTAATGAAGTAACAAACTAAAGCAGTAACTTAATTTTAGTTTCATTTGAACTAATTTTTGTAAATATTGGAGGAAAGACTGTCTATTGATAACTTTAAGTATATTTATTCTGTCCTTATTCATAGTTCATCTATATAGTGATATAGTTCGAGGGCATGTAAAGCAAGTAAATTAAGCATTTATTTTGCAAAAATGCTGATGCTTTATTGACATTCAACAATATTGACACTAAACAAATTGATTGAATCACGTAAGGATGACTGTAATCCCTTTAAGTAATGCAAGCGATCGCCAGTAGATAACGTTAAAAATTTAATGCTTTTAAATGAGAAAACCTTTTTCAAAACTTCTTGAAAACTGAAGTAGATGAATGAACCAAACAGGTTTTTGAGTTAGAATTCCATTTAATTCTTGTATTAACCTGGGGTTTAGAATTTTGTGAATCGAATTTTTTTGCGATTTCAAGTTATAAAAAACTAACGAATTAGATTTTCAAAATTCTAAACCGTACGTTAATAGAAGAATTAAATATAATCTGCTTCCGTTTTTTAGAATTTTCGGAAAATGATTTTCCCGTAAAAAAAGCATTAAACTTTTAACACCATCTACTTGAGATAGAGTACGTAATAAAAGAGGTTACAATCAGCCTTCAAATACTTTATAAGTAATAAATTTCTGTCTATTTTACACTGATAGAGAACATTAAAATTGTGAAGAAATAAATACAGTAGAACCTGTTAACAACGGCCACTTATGGAAACATAGAATGGCCATTGTTGAAAGCGTCCGTTGTTTAAAATTTGTCTTGTATACTTGAAAAACTGGCCGTTGTTTAATTGGCCAAATTAGGAGGTGGCCGTTATTGAATGTTTGACAATATATTTAAAATTTTGGACGTATAGTATTAAATTTTTTGTGTAAAGTTTTCTCCATATTTTATAGTTTCATTTTGAGAAAAATGCATTAGATAATTTATTTTCGTAATGTGTTTCTATTTAAATAAATAATCAGTCATATAGAAAACAAACTATAATAATCGTAATAATTTCTAGTAGTAAAAATTTTTTTCCATCAAAACCGTTTACTACAATAAACTTGGATGTGTTAGAGTCGAATAGTCCTACAGAATATTGTAAAATTTTAAATTGGCAAAATAATATGTATTGATTAATTTATAAAGAATTAATGTAATTTTTTCGATTATGAAAAATTTTAAAATCAAATAGTTGCAAATTTTACAAAGATTTTTTACAATTTTAGTTAATGAAAAAGAAAAATCTTACCGAATCTCTTTTGAATATTTTTGTTATCAAACTCTACCGCAAGTAGTCTCTTACTATTATATTAGTGGTGAGTTCGTACCTGATCAAGTGGTTGGCCACGACCTATTTTCTGGCATTTCTTCAAATGTCTAATATCTGAATATGGGTCTGTTTCCCACAGAAAAACTTCCCCGAGTGCTGCATTGCCTTATTCCATCGATCTAATCTACTTACATGACTTGAGTTAAACGAAACACTTCAGAGTTCGTTCCTCCATGGAGATCTTTCCATGGGAGACTGGTCCTATTCAAGTTTTAGACACCATTTATACGGTTTCAAATTTATACATAATAAGTTATATAAAAGTGAGTTGCCCAAGAGCAGTGTACCAAGATCTCCGGACATAAATATGCCCATTATTGAGTCTCATCAACGGGCTGACCACGTGGAATTTTTCAGATTTTCCTCACATTACTGACGTTTAAATACAAGACAGTTTTCCATAGAATGTCCTCCCAGGAGAAATTGAGAACCAATGCCAATCGGCTGCAATTCGAACTTTAGTAACTTAAATTATGTTGTAATTTATGATTATCATAAGCTCTATTACTTTGGAATTGCTATAATTGTTTGTAACCCAATTGAAAAGGACTAGAAAAGCATTTTACAAAGTGTTAATTAAAATTTCTGAGTGTAATAAGCTTCACTCATTGGTTTTAGTTAACCAAGTTTTTTGTAAATTAGTAATACAAGCAAGAAGCTTTTAAATATATGATTTATATATTTTATATTATTACAGAGCTTACTGTAATAATATAATCTATCTTCAAATACAGCCCCAAATACACTTGGTTTCCTATTATTCAGAAACTGATACTAGAACTATTACTATTTCTAATATCATTGTTTAAGATCATTTTAATTGTTTATATAAAGCAAACATCATTAAATAGATCTTCATGATGCTCTTTGCTTGACGAGTTGACGAGAAAATAATTGTAAATATTAAATACTATTCTGGAAATTTATTTAAAGTTAATAATAACTGTTAAAGTCTTCAGAAATGCAGACTTTTTAAAAATTATTATCAATTAAATAATAAATTTTATTTAAAATCTAAATTATTTTGTGATTATTTCTAATGAATTTAACTCTATATGCACAGTAATTCCTTCTCAGCATGAAAAATCGTGTTATTTAATGGAACATTACAAAATTTAAAACATGGCAATTTCATAAGCAACAGGAAAATTATTCATTTTGTAAAATTTCATTACTTTTAAATTAATAAATCTCATATTACACATTGAGTATAATTAAATTAATTTTAATGTAATAATTCGAATCTTGAGAGTAAAATTAAGCTTATTACAGTTTAATTATTATGCCTTTGTGTCCTCTATCGTAATTTAAAATTTATCTTGTATACTAGTACTTTTTTATCAATGAACAGGACTTCTTATACTGGAATTATGGATGCAGATATTTAGTCTTACAGACTAGAACTAAATAAAAAATATTATTTCTGATCTGTAAGACTAAATATCTGCATCCATAATTCCAGTATAAGAAGTCCTGTTCATTGATTAAAAAAAGTACTATTATACAAGATAAATTTTAAATTATTACAGTTTATTTCCTTAAAATATCGTTTTACTTTAAATAATTTATTAATAATGTAATTAAAGATAATATTTCGAAACTTCTCATATATTAAATTTCATATTTATCAATTAAACTAGCAGATAGGCCCGGCGTTGCTCGGGAAAAAGTAACGATAGCGAAGATTAAGATTATCACGTTATAGTCAATCTTACTCGTTTTCTCAGAATGCAAGAATTAGGTCCCCCTGTTTCCAGACTAATTAGAAAATTTTTAGATGGATCTAAAAATATGTTCGATTTCCCGCAGAAACGAAAAAAACTGCATCTGCGTCTGTAAATCTTGCACGTCGCTTTCTCTTAACACTTCCATTGTTAACACTTCGATTGTTAACACTTTCAATGTTACTTAACATTTCCGCTGTTGAAGCCTTAATCCTGTCCCTCTCCCCCGGGGGGGAATTTCGAAAATCCCTTCTCAGTGTACGTTCTCATGATGTACCCTAACTGTGTACCAAATTTCAACTTTCAACTTCTAACCGTTTAGGCTGTGCGCTGATTATTATTATCAACCCGTCTCGATTATATATATATATATATATATAGATAAGCTATTTAAAATTTAAAAATTGGGCAATATCTGTCACCATAACATACGAAAATCTAAGACGTTTACGTTTACCTGTGTGTGTAAATCGTCACACTCACATACATAATGACAACATAACTTTAACGTCTCCTTACTGCAAAAGTTCTCAAACCATCTTTAGGTCGTCATACTGTATTAATTGCTGACTAACAACAGAAATGCTGATCACTTCTATGTTCCGATCCTCATCAGTATGTTATTACACATCACAGGGCATAGTTTTGCCTATAAACAATAAATACTGTCATAAAAATAAGAATACAAACGTACATAATATTGTTAAAAAGCTTAAAACAAAATTTCTCCATGAGTCGTGTCTGATCATCTACAACCTTATACAATTGAATACAATTGAATATGAAATACAGTAGAGCGTCGATAAGTGGAACGTCGGTAAGTGGAATGGCCGGAAAGTGGAACGATTTTCAGTCGGACTGTGTCGTGCTGAATCGAATGTTTTTGATACTAAATTTACTTCTAAAGTATAATTTTCATGTTTTTTATATTCTTTAATATATTTATTTTGTTTGTACAAAATGCAGAAATAATTTTTAACGATACGATAGCCTCGATTATTATTATAAAAATTTTCGTTAGGCTTAAAATCGACGAAAATTCAACACGAAGCGACACGCAACGGAGAAAAATTTAACAGGAGCGATACGCAACGGAGAAAAATTTGAACATCGGACAGGTTAATGTATTTTTTCGTACAAAGTCGGAAACTGGAACAAATCATTAACTGGAAGGACCCCAGTCCCCAATTGGTTCCACTTACCGACGCTCTACTGTATTCTCAATAATTAAGGTACAATTTTTATAACTTCTTGAAAACAATTTTAAAATCAAAGCATTTATCGTAATAAAACTAAAATTATCTTACTGAAATCATTCATATTTCAATAAAAATCATTTTCTGATTTTCAAATGGTTTTCACGAGCTCATGTTTATTGTATAAAAAACTTTTTAAAATTGTTGATAAATTGTTGAAGAATTATCTTTGTTTAAAGAGATTTTTTTAAACAATTCCTCATTTCAAAATGCCTATCCTTCTGAAACTTTTATATCTATAATCCTTATCAATGTAAAATTTCTTCAATTCCTCAACGTTTGAAAGAAATTCAAGCGATTTAATAAGCAGAGATTCTTCTCAGCATTCTTCACATTATCATCCTCATCAAATGATCTATAAATATCTATTTTTATTAATTATATTTTGAAAATTATTTAAATTTCTATTATTCTAGTAGGAAGCTCTGTAAGAGCTACTTTATCTGCGACTTTTTTATTTTTAATTCCTGAAATTTATTCTTAATATAATAATGATTATATTTAATACCGGGAATATATTTTACTGGCATCTTTGAAAGCGAAAGAGCAGAAGAGTCAGGGGAATAAAGGAAACTCCTTCGCTTACTAAATGCAATATTGATCATTCTTCTCGGGTTTCTTAATTACTTTTCAAGTGACAACAACAGAGATGGCACGGGATGTCTGACTCTATCTCTCCAACAATGTCTTTATCTATAAAAATTAAGCATATTTGCTAAAAATAATAATAAAATATTACTTTAACTCGCTTTCATTTAAGAAAAGTTCGGTAGCTAATTGCATAGTTTAACTTAATTTTAGTCATTTATTTTATTTATAAGTAAAAGCTTGTTTTAGCTAAGATAAAAGTTTCCATTCTTTGAACGAAACTAGATGAAATATTTTGCTAGAAAAGAGAAAAACAAGCGAGATAATTGCATTTCCTTTACCACTTGTCACTGCTTAAACAATAATTTTTGCTTGTTTCTCAGTTCATGTTTGTTTCTTTATGATTTATTTATGATCAGACACAGAATTGCAATTTTTTAGTGAATTTATGAAGATTTTTATCTTTATTTATTATATATTAAATTTGCATAATTAAAAAGATTTTACACGTATAATTTATCTTATTTCTTATATTTTTATATAAGAATATATTATATATACATATCAGAGTGGCATGAAAAATAATTTATATTTAAAATTGCTTATTAATTATTTGCATTTTTCTCAGATTTATTCTTTTTCACATTCTATTCTTGGTAATGATAGTAAAATTAATAAAAATATATACTTTAATGTATTAAATTTGAATAGGGAAGCAATGTAAAGAGATAAATATTTTTTAAAATAATGTAAGTAAATAATTATTAAAATACATCATTTATTTTTTGTTATAATATTCTGATTCATTTTTTTGAAACGCCAATAATTGATCGTTGGTTCGGCCTTACCAAGGGTCGATCACGTGGAGTTTACCTTGTTTTTCACGTGTCTAAATAGGAGCTAGATTTTCATAGAACTCACGGGAGACATCCTCACTTGGCATCGAACTCATGGGCACATCGTCCATGACTGGCGTTGCCCTATCCTATTATCCGACTGTTTCTTTGATTTCACCATTTTGTAAATCGAAGTTTTGGCACAGCTTTGATTATGGAACAGGCAAAAATTCTTACGTCATATCACCTTCAAAGTAATGTTCTTCTGCAACTACACACGTCCAAACCATTTGTGAAAGCAATCCTGAAAGCCATTTTTCTGATACTTTTACTTTTTATGCTGCTTGCTGGATAATCGCTTCAACTTCTCTTTTGTCTTAATTTAAGAGAGACAAAGTTTGCGAGAAAAGAAAACCAAGGATGTCAGAACATTAGGAGAACACTGTTATTCCCTTTTTGGTTAGATATTTGCTGACCATCAACGACTGAAGGAAGTCAAGACGGGAGATACAGCGACAAGAGCTAAAGATGTCAGGAAAAATTGTTTCTTGCACTTTTTGAAACTTTTTGAAGCAGTGCATCGCTACAGAAGGAGCTGATTTCAAAGATACTTGTACTATTGATATAATAAAAGTTATATTTGAAATTCAGTTTATTTTTACTTTAGCACACACAAAAATAGTGCAAGAGAGGAAGAAGAAAACAAAAATAAATTAAAATACCTGAAAGTTAAGAAATTGTGTTAGAATATTAAAATAAAATATAAATATATTTAATTCGATTAATTTTAAAAGAGTACATAAACAATAATTTCGAATTAATAAATACGAGTTATACGTTAAGTTTTAATAGTTTTTCTAATTTAATTTCTTAAAAAATATATAGAAAATTTCATTTGTAATCTGCATCAATATTAAAAAACATGAAAGCATATTTAATATGCCAAGTTTTTTTATTTATTCGTCCAGTTTAATTATTTAATAAACTTTCTCGAGTTTTTTTCCTTTTCATATTCTTAGAGTAGAAAATATTGGAAGAGAAATTTCATCAAGTTATATTGAGATTGGACATCAATTTTCTAACAAAGAATAGCCTCGGATTTCCGATTGACAATACGAAGTGTTAATGACGTTCGCTAGAAGTCACTTCGCTTCATTATTAATTCCATTAGAATATATAGTGAAAGCCAAATCTATATTAAACATCTTCATCTTCAATACTTAGAACCTAATCTGTCATCAAGTTCGATGAATTTAAGCATATATATATTCAAGTTACAAGAGAAATGTTGAAAATTTATTTTTAAAATATATTATTATTTCCTGGTATTTAAAAATTTTATAAGCACTTTCTGTTGAATACCTTTCCTACCGGACATTTTCACGTTTCTAATCCTCTTTCTCATTTCTTCACTTCTTCCTTTCTTTAGCCTAAACGTTTGAATGGGCTCTACCCTCTAAATAACAATTGTCCCGAATACTCTTGTAAAATTGATTTTTATCACTTAATTATCGGTTAACTGATTTGTAAGTTGTAGAGGATTACAGATTAAATTGTCTTGTAAGAATAAAGAATAATATTTTGCCTTTATTCAGAGTGTGCTTTATTATTAGTGAATGGAACAATGTTTATCTAATGTAATCGATATTGTTATTGTCCAAAGATATCAGAGAAATGGACATTTCTTTCGGAAAATAACATTATTGTATCGTTAACAAAGGAATTGTCCATTATCGTTTATGAAAGAATAAAGTTTAATATGAATGAGCTAATTGTTTAATATTTTTTAAATTTTCTACCTAATTGTAGAAATCAACGTTCCTTTTTGTATAGTATTAAGGAAGGACAGACTGACAGACGGATAACTTGTAATCGTCTACAGTTTTTTCAAATTGCAGCCCAAATATTTGAATTATATCTCTAATATAATTATGTTTTAAGTATAAATCTTTAAATTCTTAAAATAAAAAAAAATTCTTCTTAGACTTAAAACCACTTAAAATTAATGTTGTTGTTAATTATCATTTAATTTTCTATTTATATATTCTAAATACTTCTACAGTATCGCCATCATTTTGGTTATCGCTATCATCCTCTTTGTTGTCGACATTATTATCATTATATTCAGCATATTCTATAAAAGATAATAGGAATTTGAAAACATCTATTAGGATCCTGAATTTAATGTTTTTAAAATATTTATTTTCTGTTTTTTTTTTAATTTAGTAAATTGATACCTTTGTGTTTTCTATATTTCGGCAAAAACAACCCTTTCCAAGTTCTTATTTTCTTTGTAAACAATTACTGTATGTTTTCTTAGTTTGTAAGGTCAAATTTATTAAAGGTATTGTTCGTCTCTTGTTCTTTTCTCTCGGTTTATCTTTTCTCCATAGACATATTCCGGAGCAGGGGGATTGCCTCTTCTTAACCTTAACCAAAAGTTTGTGATAAATACCCAAAGTGAAGATTACATATACCGAACAGAGCATCAAAAATACCTCATATCTGAACAAAGTAACTCCGTTTTAATCCGTAATTAATGAGGTACCTCATTAATTATTTATTCCTGCCATTTTCTAATAGATAAATGAAGATAAATAATATGAATATGAAGAACGTTTAATTCTAATTAAGTTTACTTATAAAGGTAACTCCATGAACAAATAAATCTGTAGGGTATGGAATCGCCTGGGCGAGCGATTCCCGCCCTGTTTTGCAAGACAACGAACTTTCGTGACGGAAGAACCGTTAGAAAGTTCCGTTAGAAAAACCGTTGCGGTTTGAATCAACGATCGACGGACAATTGGCTGGCGGAGAATGGCCGTTGGCCGGATGTTGCGGAAATAGCGAAGCAGATTGGTGGAGGATTCGAACGCCGGCCACTATTTAAGAAGTAGTTTCGGCGGGAAAGAGATCGGATCGTTGCTATCGAAGTTCTAACTATCTCTCTCTTTGGACGTGACAGAAACCTGGTGAAAGTGAACTCCAGTGGTCTACTACGAACTTTTACTGACTCAGAGGTGTCGCGGATTCTAAGTCTGTAACTTGAGATCGTAAGGTGTTTTTCTGACGAAACCTGTACGGACTATAGTCGGTGGTCACTTGTATCAGTGTTTTTGTGCATAATTAGTTGTAACGTTATTTTGTATTATTTTGTATATGTGTCTTGTATATATAAACTTTGTGTTTTGTTCAACCGACTGGATGTTATTTTGAACATTACTAAATCTATTCGTGATGTTACTCAGATACGTCACTACATCTGTCTATAAAACTTGTATATAGTCAAATTTCCTTTTGAGGGCACTTCAGAAATTGGGACTAACTTGAGTATAGCGCTAAACCAAAGTAACTCAAACAATATTTTATAATTACAGTAATAAGTTTCTTGATATAAAAAGTATACTAATTCCTGTTTCTCTAAATACCTATCAGTGGACGAGTAGATAAAACTTCTGAACATTGGTCACGTGTTTCGTCTCACCAAAGGGCTGGCCATTTAGAATTTTCCGGGTTCTTTTACGTGCGTAACATCTAAATAGAAACTACTTTCTCATAGAAAGTCCTCTTGAGAGGCATCCGCTGGCAAATCGTCCATGTTTTCATTTAATCAATTAAATATTGTTTCAAGATTTATCATTAGACTATTTGAAAATAGAAAATAATTAAGATATTAAATAAATGCTTTTAAGGTTGAGTTATTGAGTCACCAACCATTTCATTTGCAATGATTTCCTTTAAAGATCTTCAATAAAATCTTCAGAAATCAAATACTTTGAGCTACTTTGACAAAAATACAGTATACATGAATAAAGGTGACTTATTTCTTATGATTTATAAATAATATCTTATACAAACTAATTATAATTAAATTGCAATATTATTAAATAAGTAAAGTTATTGAATAAAATAAAAAAATAATTAAGAAAATAAAAATGAGACACTCCGAATAAACACGCATTTAATTAAATAACTAATTAAATATGTTTTTAAGAGTTCTATTTGAGAAAAATTTATTTATTTGATAAAACGTAATTAATTTAACTTATAAAATATTTAATAAAAATACAAAATTATAATTTCTAGTTATTGACATATGTAACTTTTTAGTTTAAAGAAATATTTATTAAATATTCTATACAAAACATTTTAATCGATAATTTATTTATAAATTTAAAAAAGATACACAAAGAACTGGTGAAACATTACGTTAAATGCGAAATCGGAGACTTTAAATTAAATCTGAATCAAAAATAGAATTTCTACTGTAATATATATTACTGTAGAAGGCTATATTAAATTACTACTAATTGAAATTTATTGATATATAAAGAAGCAAAACTAAATTTCCGTATAATTTAATACATGTTTTAAAGGTTAAAAATAAATAAATTTCATCTCCGTGTTAAAAAATGTATTAACAATTAAAATTAATTTATTATTATTACCTCGTATAGATTGTCAATTGGTTTATAATACAAATGAAACGTTGTCATCATTCGTTATTTTATTTTAATAATTTAATCGTAAATTTAATTAGGTGTGTTTTGATCTGTTATTAATGATTTATTTTACTTTATACATGAATGGCGTAAACAAACCGTTGTACAGCTGTGTATAGAAGTTTAATTGATTAATTGATTGATTGACACTAGCACACTTATACTCTACTTTGGCCTCATTTACCTCTACTATTGGAGACCGATCTTCAATGAGATTGATCAACATGGGCCTACAGAATCTTACTAAACCACTACTATAAATAATCCTTATTGTCTGAAGAATTTAAGATTAGCACGCTACTCGATTTGATGTCAATTTCGGAGGCTATGGTAGTACTAAATCGAGATTTGAATTCATTTTGAGAATAATTTGGAATAAAATAACAAGAAAATGTTACTTTGCTGTATTGTACTTGTGATACCTTTTAAAGAAATAAAGATTTTGTTACGATTTTATACGTTCCTTCACAAAATACAACGGAACCTCTGAATAATAACCACTGATATAAAAAGTGAACGTCGTTCGAGAAGTTAGAAATATAATTTTTACTAACCGGAACCAATCTTGGAAGTGACCATTATTTGGAGGCTACTTTATATGCATTTTTGCTCAAAAAATGAGTTCCTAAAAAGTGGCCACTGTTTAGAGCAAGCTGTTACTGAAGGTTCTGTTGTCCATATTTTATGCTTGTAGTTTATGTATATATCTGTGCTATGATTATGACTTATTTTCTAACAATGAGTTTCAGAATCAAATTCTTACTCAACAATTTAAATCTTTGAGTGAATGATAACAAAATTCTGTTTTCAATTATCCTGAAACCATAATCATACAGACCTAATATCACCTTCGAATCGAGATAACTATGTGTTTAAATACAGCTATCTTCGATATCTTTGTGTCTTCTGGGAGTATTTGAGATAATAGGCATTAATATAAAATTAATGAAATTTATTTATAGATTCAAATACTGTATATACATTTACAGTATGTCTTGCTTTATAAATGAAAATTAGAACTATGAAGTACAAATCTGAGTGATGTTCTTGCAGATTACGTTAAAATTGAGAAGCTGATTGGATTGCTTCTGTTTAAAATGATAAATGGGATTTGACAATTGTTGAAGGAAACAAAAAAGCGATAACTATTGTATTCATTCTACGTTTTATTACTCTCTTGGATAATGGAAAAAATTTCAATGAGATGAAAAGAAGATTGATTTTGGGTTCCTTTCTAAGATTTACTTTATAAATTGAATGCGTCTTTCTTGTAAGAACTTCTTTTCGAATTCCATAGAAGTCTCTTGTGATAAAATTTATATTGCCTTTTCTATCTATTGTTGAAAAATGGAAAAGGCATTTCTCTTAACGCCGCAGTGGCAGTGGCCGAATGGATAAAATTACTGAACACTATCACAAGTACAATATAGCATGCAACTAGCTCGTGTTCGTGTCCGATCACGGGCTAGTTACATGGAGTTTTCCTATTTTCTTCAAGTGTCTAACAACTAAATTGGCGCCAGTTTTCCGTAGAAAGTACTCCCAGGAGTACCCCTCCTTGGCAGATCATCCGTATTCCATCAATCCATCGACTACTCCATTCTATACTTTCAATGTAACGAACTGCCAACTGAAAAACTGAGGTGTAAGCCTACCGTTCTAGGAACCTTGAAATCGAATCAAGATGAATCAAAACCCGCAGGAATAGTGATTTTAGGATGTTGAGAACCTTCCTTCACCACCCGGTCGTCACATTACGAACCTAGCCTAACCCACAATGAATAAAATTCAAAAGGCACTTTTAGTGCTCATAGGAAAGAAATATAAGAACTTTGTATTATATTCGAATGATCTCCAGTCCGAAAGTTCAAGCAACTGACCTCCAGTTCGAAAATAAATTGTTCGTGCTCATATATAGTGTAATCATAGATTATGTTCTACTGTTTCAAGACGGTTAAGGTTATAGAAGCAAAAGGCAGAATCTGTCAAGTTATACCGTGTAAAGTAGCTTTTAAAATTTCCATACCCTTATTTCTTAGAATTAGTGTAAGAAAAAATATTTTCCTTACATCTTAATTTAATTTTTTTTATGATTTTTAAACTGAATTATTTGATATAATTTACTTAGAATGGCATAATGGATAATGACATTATATTAAAGAATTCGTTTTAAATAGAGTTATAAAGTTTTAAAATTTATTTTATAATTTAATTATTCTTTACATGTTATTCTTGTATTCCAACATATTCAATGCCTGCAATTTAAAATTGATATGATTCTTAACCTTCACATCACTAAACAAATTTCCATCTTTTTTATCCAATTCAAATTCTATGCCATAATCCTTTGCAGATTTTTATTTTATTAAATTTATTCTTTCTTGTGTACCTACCTCATTTTTCTTAAATTGGTCTCGAGATTCTACAAAATTCTCTCAAAGTCTCAAGTTAGAATGCTGTCATACTCATTTCTGTATTGTTTTTTTTTTTTTCGATTATTGACTTTTTAAAGTTCTCAAATATCTTCTTTCCTCGCTTTACATCTATTTTTCCAAATTTTGCGATTTGAGATTTTTATTATTTTTTTAATAAAAAATTCACGAGTTTTCTTCTTGTATATTGAATTATATTGCATATTTTTACAGATTGGATTGAATTGAAGTGATGAAATACGTAGGCAATCTGCCTTTTGAATGGACTTTCTACGAAATACTTCAATGTAAGAAAAACTGGCGCCAGTTTTAAACGTTAGACACGTTAATAAAAACTAATCACACCTCACTAACGGTAATGTATTAACATACGACCTAATTACCAGTGTTTAGTGGTTTTATCTATTCGGCCACTCGTAAGAGTTTCTACAGATAAACATTCAGAAATTTATTTCTTTATTATGAGTAAATATAGCTTAATAGATTTCTATAAAATGAAAAATATTTTAAATAAACAAATCTTATAATATGATAATAATATAAAATTTAAAATTAAGACGTTCCAAGACTGCTTCCTGCGAGAGATCTCTACAAAGGTAAATACAATATGGTCGAACCTGTAATAGCAGTCACCTCTCAAGAACGTTTCTTTTTTAAATGAATACAAAATTACCTTAAAACAACGGTCACTTCTGAACAGTGGCCGTTTACTTTATATGTTCACGTCAGCGGCATTGTTTAGACGTTTCTACTGCAGTTAAATTGAATAATAACTTACATTTATATAAAAGTTATATTTCTGTAATATAATATTAAAACTTTAAATAAATTTCTCATAACGATAAAAAAAACATTAAAGCATATCTAAATACAGTATAAATAACATAATATTTTATAGTTATAATAATTTAAATGTAATAAACGTATTAAATTGATTGAAAATGAGAAAAAAGTTTATATATAAATCGCTTTTTTTATTAATTTCGTTACATAAAGTTTTGTTTCAATAATTTGTTTTTAATCTAGAATGTTTGCAGAGTCTGTTTTGACAATATTTTTGAATAGAATTATTGTTTTTGTATAATACAGCACCGTGCACTCTTGCCCTACTTTCCCTTATAATTCTAAATTCTAGGCATTAAGAGAAAGTCTATCCATACGAATTGCGACTTCGGCCTGGCCCAGAATTGGGCGTTTGAGTTTGAAACTCAGTCTAGCCGGATTTGATACTGGTTCCCCAGAGCGGTAGACTGACCCATTAATGGTCTCAGCAACTTGGCTGCCTGAATTTAAAATAAATAATAGTTTAGAATTTTAAGTTTCATTCGTTTAATTATAAACATATAAAGACTACAGAAGGTAACAGAAGTCTTTCTTATCTTAATGCAATTGGTTCCATTCAGTTTTATTATAATAATGAAGTACTATACATACTAATTATTTAACTTGTAACAGATTGAGAGAAGGTTTCCTCTTATTTTGTATAAACACAGAATCCTATTAGTGCAGTATAGCACACTTTCCCTAATAGCATTGGCAATGAGCTTTTGTTTATCTTACATTTTCGATAAGATAAAAGTTATAATGAAGTTTTCTTATCATTTTTTCTTCCAATCTAATTAAAAAGTTACGTGAAATGTTCTAAAAAGCAAAACAATTAACCCTTAAAGACAGTCACCGAAAGAACCAAAAGGAACCGAAAGAAGACAACATGTCGGTTCCTTTTCTTCCTTTCGCACCTTATTCTTTTCCTTCCTTATCTCTCTCTTTTAGCTGACTCTATTTCCTACAGATTTGAACTCTCTTCAGGTGCTACTTTTAACTCTCTACTGTTGTGTTAACTCTCTTTTCTCAAAGTTGACTCTCTTTCTGTATGTTTCACTCTCCTCTTCTTTCTTTTTTCCCTCTCACTTTCTGTTTTTTCTTCTGTCTTTCTCCGCGTTTTTCCTCATTCACTTTTGTTTTATTACTTTTTCTGATCAATCGTGATTTTATTCCGGAGGAAGTTGAGTAATGAGAGATAAGCTTGATTGGTTATTTTTAGTCCTCTTTCTCTCTTGTTTAATATGAATTTTATGTATCCACATGATATGGATAAAGTAACAACTGTCACCTAACACTATTGAAAAAGAGAGAAATGGCGGTCATTCCCTTCGTCTTTTTCTCCGAACGTTGTCAGATTAAATATAATTAATTGATAATTCTTTTATTCTAATTTTTTTCTTAATTATTTACAAGGGAGAGTCCCTAAAATTTGAAAAATTAGGCGAAATTCCCATACAACACAGCTTGATAACAAACAATTCCGGTGTCGCATTCACACATCTACGAGGTCTGAGTGCAATGGGTGTCTTCTCCGATAACTAACAATTGTTTACCGAATAACCAGAACAAAAAATATATATCAAATACATATATAGTTCAATAAGGAATTCATCTACTTAACGATCTGCTTACTACATATACATATTGCATTTTATCAAAGGTAGAACCAAGCTTAAAACAGGAATTCATATAATCATTGCTTCCAAGTAAGGTTTTAATTGTTTCGTGTAATAGACCTATTACCTTTTAGTGAACTAAATAACTTTACATATGGACTTCACATGGCTGACTTGCATGCGATTGTTTACAAGAAAAAAACCTTTACTCTTCTCCTGCGCGATAGTCATATTTCTTCTTTTTATTATAACAAAACCAAAAATAATTGTTGTATTACCTGTTTGGATTATATTAGAAGTCAGCTCTGTCTTCAAGACACGGAGTGTCATCAGGATCTCTATGGTCATCAGGTAATATACTTGTATGCACAGTACAGTACCACCACAGGCAGAGGAGGAATGGGAAAGTGGATTTTCTATGATGGAATGAAACTTGGCAATGTTATTAATGACTTTCTTCAACTATTGTTGCAATGTATCATGCTTCTGGAACATTGGCTTTTTCTTAATTAATTTTTTTTGAATCAAATAAACAGACAACAGATCTATAAACTAATGGCGGTATATTCGAAACGTGCCAAAACGCAGAATGCGAATTAATGAGATTAAACTTGTATTTTGTTAAAGCTATAACTTTATTTGCCATTTTATAATGAAGCAATTGAAAATGAGGAACATAATTGAAAACAAAACTCCAATCAATTTTCTTAATTTTAAAAGAACAATGGACTTTCTTTTCATACAATATTTATAATTTTATAAACAGAAAATGATTTTAAAGTAATTTAAGTTAAGACATAATTGGAAATGTAGATTTTCAATACCGAGATTTCTATGTTTCAAGCAAAACCATACAAAACTCTGCGGATAATTATACAACATAAACGAAGCTTTTGTTATGAAAAGTTGTAAATATTTTCTAATAATTACGATTGATAAAAATTATTTATTATAATTATTACAGTTTTGGAAGTTTTTGTTAGGTTTAAGTCCAACTATATTTAATAAATGTAGCATACTGTTTGGTGTTACCGAAGAACCTCCAATAATGGACACGTTCCACTAACTGGAATACGTCCGTTATTGGAGGATGTCGGCGGCTACAACAGCTATCACTAAACAGCAGCCAATTTTTATGTTCTTATCAGTGGCCATTGTTCGCAAATTTAGCTGAAAAATGTCTTAAATGATTATTTTTTAAAGTTTCAACTCTTTTCAATGTATTTGACAGACCAGACTTTAATAATATATTAACGTATATTATCTTGTCCCAATGTACTGGCTCCCCTGTCAACAATAATAATTTAACTGTTACGGATAGGCACACTATACCACAAATGAGAATAAGTCAATAATTATTACAACATTTATATTAAAAAAAATTATCAAAATCATTAAATATTTAACACGTTTTTTAAAAAAAATTTAGCACACTTAATACGGTCCTTTGAATTATTAATATTTTTCGATGTATTTTATATTATTTTAAAATTTAATTATGTCTTAAAGTCGAATTAAACGACTTTATTAAAATACAAATTAGAAAATTATATTATATTCAAAAATAATTTTTTATTTGAATAAAAATCAAAAAGCAGGTTTTAGTTCTGTCAGTGGGCCAAAATCAGTTTATAATGTTCTTGAAATGTGTCAAAACTTCATAAGTAAATTTCTATCGAATGAGAAATGTCAAATGTAAAATTATTTATATAATACTGTATTTTTGAAATTCTCAAAGAAAATTTTATTAAATTTGATATTCGAATAAAGAAATATTAAGATTTCTCAGTTATATTTAAACTGCATTTAACAGAAAAAACTTTTTCTATTTATAAAAATAGAAAAAATAGAGAGTTAGTATAATTACATTATATGCCATTTACATTCTAATTTATTTATTTTCAATAAAATAATTTAAATTTGATTTATAAAATCAATTTGTAGAAATTGAAGTAACTTTTTATACATTTATTAAATTTAAATGATTTAATATTTGAAATAAAATTTTTAAAAATATTATTTTAGAAATGAAAATTATAATTTCTCAAATGCGAGAAAAAAATAGTAATAGGATTGGATTAGAATGATTGCATTAGACAACGCAATACATGAGAGAGCTGCCAAGGGGATGCCTCCCTCAAGCACCCCTACGGAAAAGTGACTCGAGTTAGGTGTTAGACACATGAATAAACCTAAAATTCGATTTTCGCAATTCTGAACCGTATGGTAATAGAACTAAATAAGATTTTAACGCAAAAAACTGTTTGGCTCTATCTGCTTTTGTTTTCAAGAATTTCTGAAGAGTGTTCTCGTAGAAAAAATATTAAATTTTTAACGCCTCGAAGAGTTACAATCAGCTTAAACTCAAACCCACAACGCTTCAGTGTTTCAATGTTCAGTGTGTTCAGTGGTTTTATTCAATTGGTCACTGATGGTGATTTCTGTAGAAAGTGACAAATTTCTATCTAATACAAGAATTTGTTTTCTATTCTTCCACTATTTCTGTGTAACGAGAAATGATAAAACCACTGAAAATTACGGTAGATGGTCTCGATTATATACCAAGGTAGGTTGGCCATATGGGGTTTTTCATGTGTCTAGTATACCTAAATCGTGCAATTTTCTCAGGATTTTCCCACACTTTCTTCCTGGGAGAGAGACAAATCCTTAATAGCGTAACTAAAAATTCTAGTCCCTAAAGTAAAATATAGCAAGGACTCACCAATACTAAAGACTTATCCCATCTATACTCATGATGGTATGGGAATTTAAACAGAATTTTGAAATTGTTAGAAAATATTATAGATAGTTTCATTAAAGATTTCTTTTGTGTAAGAAAATTTGATATCGAACAACAAAAAAGAAAACAATAATTCAAAAAAGTAATTTACAAAAAGTTTTTATCAACAAAATAAAAGTTATTAGTTGAACAAACACACAAAGTTAATATTTTTCTTATGTAATTTGATATTGGGCTAGTGCCTGGTCTGGGCAGTAGCAGATTAACTACCACGCGAGACCCTAGGTTAAATTTTAGTAAGAATTTCCCTGACTTTATCTCCTATCTACACTTTGTTGAATATACTAAAGTTGAGCCTATTCAGTCTAACGATTATTCCAGCGCTGGATGTGGCTTAATGGCTTGTAATAGCAATAACGCCACTGAACCTCCCTCCTTGGCAAATCGTCCATATGTTGCGTTGCCTTATCTCATCAATCCAATGTTACAGGATTAAAATGCAAATGTAGACCTTTTAAAAGTAAGCTTCTTTTCATTTAGTTTTAAAATTATCAAAAACTTTATTGCCCACCAGTAGCCGAGTAGATAACACCACCAAACGCTGCTCGTCGGTCGTAGTTTCGTGTCTTGCCAACGGGCTAGACATGTGAAGTTTCCCGAATTTTCTTCAGGTTAGTAACACCTAAATAAGAACCCAGTTTCCCATAAAAAAAACCTCCCGGGAGTCATTTTCTCCTCGGCGGATCGCCCATGTCTCGCATTGCCATAATCAAATAAATCCAAATTAATCAAGAACTTTATTTGTTATAAAAAACTTTATTATTAAATAGAAATAAGATAAAAGAATTTTCCATATAATAATAATATATTTTTTAATAAAAATTAATCATTTTTATATTGAAGTGAGTTGTCGAAAAATTGAAATTTAATAAAATATCTTCCTGACTTTATCAATAAGAATTTTTAATATTGAAGAAACTTGAAAAATTTTAATATTGTACGATATTATAAATTGATTTATGATTTGTTTTTTCAGTTTAGAAGTGTCAGATTTTAAATAGAGAAATCAGCTAATGTTTCTTAAGTTTTCTTGAAAGTAATAACATGAAAATTCTGACATGGAAGAGGTAAATAAATTCAAATTAACCGATATTGTAAAGGAATGTAGGATTGATAGGATACGGCAACGCAACACGTAGACGATCTGCTAAGGGGAGTGCTTCCCTGGAGGACCTTCGATAAGAAACTAACACATGTTCAGGTGTAAACGCGGAAAACGCCACGCAGTTAGGTGTGAAACGGCGACCAAGTAGTCTATCATTGTCTAAGTGAACTTCAATTGAAGTATTGCAAACGTTTGAATTGTAACTGGAAGGGATGAAAATGTCTATAGAAAAAAACGTTTGCATCCTTCCAAAGAGAGTAATTAATAGGAGGATGAAATTAGGAAAGAATAGTTCGTCGAGATATTTTGGTAGCCTACATTTTCCGTGGGGTCGTGAGAGCAACTATGAAAAATTTAGTATAGATCGGTTAAAAAGTTTAGAAATATATAGAGTAGATTAGGCAACCAGACTGACAGTCAGATATTCAATTTTATATATCGTACAGAAGCCACTTATAGACAGGAGTGTTTATAGGACTAATAAATAGATGAATGTATGTATGTATGTGATTACACTTGCATTACTGCCTACTATAAACCTGCTGCCCACCCTTTGTGGGAAATGGGAGTGGAAAATCTAGGTTACGTTTCTAAAACATTTCGATCCTTTGACAAGAGAAATGTCTCTAAATTACCACACACACACAAAAAAAAACTAAATTTCTTTTAAGCATTAAGTTTTATTGCTCTAAATGTATCAAACAATTGGAAACTAGAAAAAAAATTATGAAATTTACATATTTAGGCATAAGTTTCAAGGAATTTTTAATATAAATTTTAAAGAGTGAGAAAGCCATTAATTAATTTTTATTAAAAAGATTGCTTTTTACTAACATCCCATAACTTTTTTTATGTTTAAATGATCATTTGATAAATTTATTTCTTAAATAACCTTATAAACTTTTCGTAATTTGCTTCATAAACTTGATTGTTTACTTGTTAAACTTCTAGACGATCATCGATTAATCGGTGTAAAGAAATAACACCGAAACAATAAGTCAATAAACTATCGTGTTAAAAATAAATACCGTTGCTACGTTTTTAGTCTGTAGACTAAAACAATGAAAAATTAACACAAAATAAAGAGATATAAGCCTTGCTGAGAGGTTCTACAAACAAATAACACGAATTTGTATGTGGAGTTGTCTGTCAAATTTACAGAGATAATTCTTTCAATTTAAAATTGAATTCTGATTTAATGACACGGATATAATGTAAATTAAAATTTCGTAAAATGGCAAAGCGATTTAACGGTTTTATTTTTCTCTTAGTTTCTAAACGTCTTCAGTTATTTAATTAATATAGTTAAAAGCTAATTAGTAACGTTAATCTAACTAGGCGAAACATTTTGCCACGTTCTGACGATAGCAAATATGTTAAAAATGGTTAATTATTCACAACGAATTGAACATTTTGGTGCACAACATCCGTTTTCGATAGAGTCATACACGTCTTCAGAAGGCAGAACGATAGATAAGTGGAGCGGAGAGACGATCAATATCTTTATGATTATCACACACTCTAATGAATAGTGAACTGCACATTATCGAACTACAGAAGTATCAAGTTCTTGTTTATCTTGCCTGAAAAATAATTGGTTATATTTAATTTTTTTTTCATATGATTAAACTGTTTACAGGTATATATAATCTAATCTGTTGTACAGTACCGTTTTCTGATCAGAGATTGTTCTTCTAACTGTAATAAATGATAAATGGATTCGTTTAGTTGGGGTTCTGCAAAGTTTTACGTAAATATGGTGTCAATTTTTCACTATGGCAAAGATCGAGTCTACAGATATGACGTCAAACTGACGTAAAAGTTTAATTTCTTATGCTTATTTTATATTACAATTACGTAAATGCTCCGTCTTTGTCATCGTGAAGAGGTTAAAAATAATATTAAAATATACTAAGCCGGAAAATTCTAATACATATTTCAAGTATATAATTTACTAAATATATGCTGAAAGTTCGATCAACTTCTATATTTAAATATATTTTCAAACGTAAAAGATGTTTATGAAAAGTTTTATCGTGAATATAAATGAAAATTTTGTAATTTAAGAAGGATTTTTAAGTTATTATTTCCGTCTGGAAGAGATTTATCATAAACTTATATTAATAAATATTTATAGTTTTGTGTATATTAGATTTTTTAAATTATTTTTTTTCAAAAATTATGTATTAATTATTTATTGGATTGGATTAATGGAACAAGGCAACGCAATACACGAACGATCTTATAAAAGGGATACTTCTCAGCAGGAATTTCTATAGGAAACTATCCCTTTTTGTGTTAGACACCTGAAGAAAACCTAAAAACTGCACGCAGCCATCCCCTTGGTCAGTCGCTAATCCGCAACTGGTGTTCAATTGTTTTTGTACGCTCGGCCGTTTATTAAATTAAAGAATAATTCTAATTATATATAAATTTACAGTGCAAAAAATGTAATTAAAATATTTCTTAAAATTATAATTTAAAAAATCCAGCAAAGAATTGCATAACTTTCCCGGAAAAAACATTTAAAATTGTGGTGTCGCCATCTGTTATGAGGTTATATTTTAAAAAAAACAGTTTATATTATTATTTATTATAAAATGTCAAAGAGCTTAATTTTAAAGACAGAAATGAGTTTTATAAAATTATAAATGATAATAACATGTAAAATTTTCATTAAGTTCGACCCTATTCGAGAGATGACATATGATCCTTTTCTATGTCCCCACTCTTCGACCATTAACTACCAAAATTTAATAGCATCAATTCTCCTAATACACAAACCTTCCTGCAAAATTTTAGAAATTTTCGACAATAGGCACTAGAATTATGAAGCTTAAAAGAGGGTGAACAAAATCGTACCCCCCACACACTAACCATACATAGAGAAAAACAACACGAATTTCTTTGCATTTCAGGGTTTCCTGAATCTAAAAATATAAAAATCTTGGGAGGTGATAATTTTTGAACGATCCCCATACTTTTCCTCTGTTTTATATAACAGCCAGGAAAGTAAAAATAAAAAAAGATTGGCTCGCAAAGAGAGAATGTAACAATGGAATGAATTAGACAGATCTTTGTTATATTGCTTCGCTTAATACTGGGATTTAAAATTATTCTATTGTAGAAATTCATGAGAAAAGCGTTTGTTCCCCTCTTCATTTCAAATAAAAAGAAAATGTGTTGACTTGATAAGAATTGTGCTTATACATTTATTGTAAAGAATTACTAGAATAAAATATGTATGTATAATAGCATATCGCCTGGAGATTTTCAAATAATTCACTTAAATCTCTTTATTCTTCTATGACAAAGGCGACACGGAACAATAAATTATATAAATAAATTTTATGGATCTCTACAGTAAACTATTTTAAAGACCTTTACGTAAGGTACTATTATAGAATACAGATTGAATCTGGTAATTGTGAACAAGTATAATAGAATGTTGAATATCTTATTATTTTTAAATAAATTAATTAAATTTGTTATTGCCGTTGTTGTTGTTATATCTCGAAGGGGTAAGTTAAATTTCTCTTGTTCATTTCTGAAAATCATAGTTTTACCATTTCACACTCTTTCCATTTCCTTCAGATCATTTTCCTATCGGTCTGTTCAGTTTACTTTAGTTAAGTTACGGCAACGCAACACTTGGGCGAACTGCCTAGGGAAATGCCTTTCGTGAGGTCTTTTTAAGGGTAAATGACTCCTATTCAGGCGTTACAGAATGGAGAAAACCTGGACAACTCCCAGTGTTCGGGGAACGGAACCGCTTGGCCACTGGTGGATCCGGCTGTTCAGAATATAGGCTGTGTGGAGCAATCTCTTCATGAAGATTTTCTACATTTTAGACACAATTGTAAATGGTTACTTTATAATATATGATCATTTGTTTTTAAGTATATATATTTTTTATCATTGATTGTTATCCCTTTTTTATTTGTGTTTCCATCTTTTGTTACGGGCGTTATTTTCGGGGAAGGATATCAATCGACTTAAAACATTTACTTTTGTATATGCAATAAATAAAGAAATAAGTTTTGGGCATTCGAATAATAGAGCATGTAATTTTTTAGTTGCTACGATTAAAACTTATCAATGAGAGCGCCCAAATTCAAATAAATGTGCCAAGTGAAATGGACCTCAACTAAAATCCCTATTGCACTCTAGGCATTATGCTGTCTTTGAAATTTTAAAAATTCAAAAGAACTGCAAAGAAATAATTTAAAAAATAAATTACGCTAACTACTTTTACTTTTATATAAAAAATCATTTGACGTTTCTGTGTATTTGAATTTATAAAAATTTAAATACAAATAAATATTTGGCTTCAAAACAGCATTACATGTCCAACTATTTTTACCGACTTTACTGGTATATTTTTCGATGTATTTTTAACTAATTACTAATTACGGTAAGGCAATCCGTAATCTTTATGTGATAGAATATATCAAGTTTAGTAGAATTTGTGAAAATTTAATATTATTGCCTTACAACTTTTTCTCGTTTGTATGGTTTCAAACGCATTAAATTTGACAAGACTTTCCTATTTTCTTCAATATTTTTCAACAACCGAAGAGGAATTTTATGTAACGCAATATCATATATTTCTATTCAATTTAAAAACTCAAAAGTTCGCTTCTACTTCTTTTTCTCTCCTCATTTTTTTTCTTTACTGTTGTTAAATTAAGAAAATTGATTCATCTATCATTAGTTAGAAATTTAAACGCATATTATTATATTGAGTTAGCTGACAGATTAATGAAATATAGCAACTCTACACTAAGAAGAGGACTCTCTCGAAGGGGTAAGCCCGTTGGTCAGGTAAGAACCCGCGACCAAACCGTGTTCAGTTGTTTTTTCACTCAACTATTGGTGGGTATTTGTCGTTGCCGATTTCACTCAAGATATGACACATGACCTCCCTCTATCTCCCCACCCTGACGATATTTAACTACCAAAATTTAACAGCATCAATTCCCCAAATCTCCCTACAAAGTAAAAATATTGTATAATTTTATTAAATATATGATCAATTCTAAACTTTATACTAAATAATTAATTTATAGAGTATGTTTATATATAGTTTAAATGAATTATACACTTTTATTTACGGGAATGTTGTTTAAAACAGTTTAAAATATTGCCTTGGTGGAATTTTCCAAGTTTTCAATAATATGTTTCTTCGTGTACGTTTAATAATAAGTAAATACATTGGATGATATCTACTGTAAAGATTTCCATAGGAATGTATAAATAAAATTTAATATCTATTTCCAATACAAAAATCCAATAAAGTTACACAGAAACGACTTCAACAGAAATGAAATGTATTTAAATATTATAGAAAAATTCAATATTGTAATATATAAAGTTCTGGAAAGAATAATTTGATAAAATATAAAGCTTATTCTAATATAGAAAAATCAATAAATTTGTTTATAATTTAAACATCCAGAATAAAATGTATTTGGGAATATTACAAATTGAAGACCGAATACAGATGAAAATTTGATGTTTTTTATATCCTTGAAACCATAGGAGCACAATTTATATTAGCAGATTATTTTTGTGGTTATTTGGTTCTTCTCAGCTCACGATTATGTAAACTAATTAAAAACCCTCTCTTGTAAACAGAATTTCTTGTGAAGATTTTAAAACTCAGGATGTGATCCTTAAACAGAGAAGGTTTTCAAAGATAAGTTAATGTTACTTGTGTTCCCGTTGTTTTCTTAGTAGCCGAGTGGATAACACCACTGAACACTAGTGTTCGTGCCCGACCAACGGGCAGACAAGTGTATTTTTGGGGATTTCCTTTACGTGATTAACAGCTAAATAGGCGTATTTCCCATAAAATCTCTTCCCTTAATTGGTCGTCCATGTGAAGTGTTGACATATTCCGTCAATTCTGTCTTCTTGAAGACAGAAGTGTTGACATATTCCGTCAATTCTGTCTTCTTGAAAATAATCTTTAAACCAAGCTTTTAATACAGTATATAGAATTTTTAGGCACTATACATTAAAAACTTTTAATATATAGAATTTATAAATAGCGCCTAAAAATCATTATTGTATAAAGTTTTTAAACCAACGGTTTCTGCAAATGTCACCTTTTCAATACTCTTAAATAAACGTATAAAGACAATAAAACATTTTTATAGTTTTTAAAATATAAATGAACAGTTTATGGTTTGAAAATTCTTATTTTTTATATCGTAAAATAAAAATTTTACTGTTTATTTTACGTGACTTGGTGAATAACTGAGGTATCACTAAGCCAAACAGGAAAATTCAATTTGACTATTCTACTTTTCTGTAGCTCTAAACGTGTTTAATGACTTGTTTTATTCAAATATAAACTGATTTTATGGATAATTTCTTTAATGAATAAATTTTTATTACTAATTTCTTAACTGGTTTATTCTTTATATTTATTTATTAATATTCAAATTAAGTAAAGTTTTACGAAGAAAATCACATTGATTCACTTGTTGCTTCTTTCTATCGTTAATAACTACGCATTAGAATACTAATGAAGTTTGTTTTACATTAGTAATAAATAGAATTAATTAATTATAATTATAAAGTCTAATTATTTAGTTCTGAAAGGACCTTTCTAATCAGGTTTTGGACAACGGAACAATATGCAATTCTCATTGACACCAATCGAACATTTGTCTTGTAATATCAGTGTGCACTTTTACGTTAACCTGACGTCATTTTAACGCTTCTTTACTAAACAAAAGAAAATAGAAATGACGTCAAATTGACGTAAAAATGTATAATGTTCTAACAAAACAATTGCACTTATAACTATTTTCCGTCAACTTTCTTGTATCTAGGAGCGAAAATTTAGTATAAAACACACTGTTAATGTTATTTTAAATATTTTTGTGTGTTCTCTGCTTTATTATGTTGATAAAATTGATCGTATTTATCACTTCTTTTTCAAAATGTTCCTGGGAGATACTCTCCCTTTAACAAATCGTCAATGTGATGCATTGTCTTCTCTCATCAATCCAATCCTAAATTATAACATGTAAAATTTAATTTGTAAAATTATAATATTTTTTACTATAATTACACTGTTAAATCAGAAATTTTTGAAATTCTCAATTATTTTTTTAGAGTATTATCATTAAGAATGTTATAGGAATAAATTCATATTTATACTTGATAAGGGATCAGTGGAATTATTATTGATAATATGCGGGTTGTTACTCTGTTTATAAGGATGTCACTAACTTAAAGAAGTAAATACTATAACATACAAAAAAAATAAATAACCGAAATGTAATGGAGAAGAATAATACAGAGATACCAAGACTAATATAGATATTAAATTATTAAAAGTAACCATAGATTTACTATTGCTAGTGTTGTATTATATTAGAAAAAGGCTATTCAGTTATTTTATTAATCAAGGATCACTTTTTATTTAAAAAATATTCTATTAATCATTAAGTACAGTACTCATTTTTTTTTTCTAACTTGAAAGACTGGATGTTGATATGGAATAAGTTAGAATTGCATTAACCTGCAGCAATGCAATTATTTCTCATACCAAAAAGATATTCCTTAAGGCTCCTCTAGATGTATAATTACATAAAGAAAGACTTCCTGGAGGTTTTACAATGTGAGCACGTAGCTTGCGGCTGTAATCTTTTATTCTGATAACTTTGATAAAATTAAGGAGGTAGAGGTTTATTTATTCTTCTAAAATCAGAGTAGTGAACAAATGAACATTAAACTTTCAGATTATTAATCCGTACCGTAGGAGGAGACGACATTGAATATTACATCTGCAAAAGAATTAATTAACTACTTGCTTATACATAAAAGTATATTTCATATTTTTAGTTAGCAGCATTAATAAGCTAGAACCCTGATTAATTGGTGCTGCTGAATCATTGAAAATAATAGGGACTTTTTCCTCAGTTTGAATGCAGTTTTAGGTATGGAGTCAGCGAAATCTCACAAAATCTGATTGGTATTTTAAAGAAAAATTCTAGATATGCCACAGTTTTAGAGCATAAGATATCGAAACAAAAGGGCGCTGTGTGTAGATCTATTCACTATACCACGATGCCACTATTCAATTTAATGCCACGATTTGTTTACTTTTGAAATTTGCATTTAGTCAAGTATGTATTTAAATCGAAGTACGTCAAACAATAAGAATTATATATAGAAAAATTGACAAATTTATTTGACATCGTCACAATGTCGAGCTGCAAATTTTAACTGTACTTTAATTTAAACTAAGCATTTAATACCTGTCTTAATTTTAATAGTAGTTTGTCCCTGTAACATCATACTTCCTCTGGTAACAATTAAGTCATGCCGGTTATCTAAGTAACATTCTCGAGAAAATTTTTGAATTGAAATCACATGATTTCCGGCTCGGAAGTTTGCATATAGTTAATCATGGCATACTAAGCTTTCCATATCTTGTCTCAATTTTCATCTATGTAACTTCATTCTCGAGATTGAAGACACAGACCCGACGACAGTTGGAATGTAGAGGTCTGCAACTTGAAAGTTACATCCAAAAGAATTTATAGACAACTTTGAAAGTGCTGTAAAACATCTGTATTTAATATTTATGAAAGGAAATTCGCTCACGAAAATTTACTGTTGCTTTACGAGGGTGGTACTAACGTCGACGGTGCTAAGTCGAATTTAACTAATTCTTATCGTTTAAAGTACTTCAATTCATCGCCGAGTTGGGTTAGTTCAATTTTATAGCCAAACAAATAGTGGCTTAAATCGAAGTTTGACTATAAATATCAACAGAATTTTTTTTCATATTTCGTATAGTACAATAGATATATGTGTATAATATTTTGGAATTTATAAAAAAAAAAAAAAAAAAACAAAAGTATCCCTACTAGTAGCTCGCGATCACCAGGTTAGTCATTCGATAAAAACATTATTCCAACATTATATCAAAGTTCTTGTATTATATTGAGAACTTTTATGCAAATCTATATCACTATTTATTATTTAGCATAGGATAAATACAATTTATTTGAATTTACTTAATCACTTTTTAACTTTGTAAGTATATCACAAGCGATCGATTAACAAAATGTGTTGTGAACAAAAAATTTTAAAAAAATGTTAATTAACTTTAATAACATTTTAAAATTAAAATTAATGTTTTATTGTTTTATCATCTTTAATACCGATAAAAATTAAATTACAATAATATAAATTATAAGTAAACGCATGAAACAATTCAAACAAAAACTAGCAACGAGTTGCGTAACTTTCCCGGCTTTTATCAGATTTTATTTTAAAAAGAACATTTGTATTAATAATCAAAATAAATCACGAAAATTGTGTGATGCCATCTGTTATCATATTTTGCTATAAAAAGTTATATATTTTTAATTATTATAAAATAGCAGAAGACTTAATTTTGAGGGTAGAGATAAGTTTCATAAAGCACTATAAATGCTAAATTTTCATTAACTCCTTGCAGGATATATCACGTGATCACTCTGTATATCACCATCCTCTCGACCTTTATCCATCAAAATTTTACAGCATCAATGTTCGTGATAAATAAATCTCCCTGAAAAATTTCAGAGATTTTCGAAAATATACACAAGAGTTATTGAGCTTCATAATGGGCGAATAAAATCGTGCTAGCCCCACACACACTAACATCCATACGTATCGAAAAAATCCAATTTTTTTTCATTTCAAGGTCACTTGAGTTAAAAAATATAAAAATCATTTTTGTCCGATTGCCACACTTTCCTTCTGTTAAATATAACCGTCACGAAAAAAATATATATACAGGAAATCTTTACAGAAACACATTTTCGGATATCACCTTACCCCCATGGTCTACTGTTTTACTTTCCGGGCTGTTATGTATACATAACAAAAAAAAGTATGGGAATCGTGTCAAATTTGATTCTCTGAGTATTTTGCAAATCTCCACGTTTTGAGACCTCCTGAGCCCCAAAAAGGTAAAAAGAAAGCAAAAAACTTCCCGTGGATATGTATGTAATACCAGGTACAGTACATATGCATGTATGTGTGTATGTGGGTGGGTGGAGAGTGTGTGTTGGCGTCTATTTCACAATGGAAACGAAATTTGGAGTGATGGTTTACATATGAGGGGCATTGATACTGTTAAATTTTGGTGGCGAAAAGTCGAGAGAATGGGGAGATAGAGGGTAGTCACGTGATATACTACGCGAGCGTCAGATTAATGAAGATTTTACGTGCGATTAGCATTTATAGTGTTTTAGAAAACTCATCTCTACGCTCAAAATTAAGTCTTTTGCTATTTTATAATAATTAAAAATATATAAAGTTTATATAACAAAATCTAATAAAAGATCGCTCCACATACAATTTTCGTGATTTATTTTGATTAATAATACAAATGTTCTTTTTAAAATAAAATCTGATAAAAGCCGAAAAAGTTATGCAATTTTCGTTGCTAAATTTTTTCACTTATCTCATAGAATGTGGTTTGTTTTCGGGATTGCAAGATTGGGCTACGAGTAACAGATTGAGATATTTGTAGGCTCTATGCGAATAGTGCGGAAATTGTTTTCATTTCCGACCCGTCCATTCTGTGTAAAATTTTGTCGAGATCTCTGGATAGATAGTAGACGTTTTTTTAATCGTCAACGTGGTTAAAGTGAAATTCTTTCTGGGATTTACGCTTATGTTTCTGCCTTATTAGAGGTCTGAATATAACACATAATTTTACTTGTACCTGATACTTGTTAAAGAAAAGGCCTTATATTTTTTATTGTCAAATAAATTGTTTTGAATTTGCCGACCCCGAAAAAAATCTCGTGACCACTCTGGGGGTCGCGACGCACGGTTTGTGCATCACTGCTCTAGATTACCACATTTCGGGATTTACTACTTTTCGGGCCATTTTAAAAAATAATTTGGGTTTCATTTCCAGGAATTATGCTGTACATTGTATGAAAGCTATTTTCCCACCAAATTATTAATTAATCAAAATAGCATTCTGTATATGTAGCCGTATTCCGTTTCCTTAATAAGTTACATTAATTGCGTGGCATCTGGCATATTATACATAAATATGTAAATTTTCATATAATTCGAAGTCGTCTCTTGAATTTCGAGCTAACGAAAATTTTCTATATATATATACAGTATATATATATTATTCTTTTCGTCCACGAGCATTATGTTGGTTATTTTTCCAAGCCTATCGCAGGTTCATCCTACAATGAGGCGATTGAATAGCTAAAGACTGGACCCTACACATTAAAGACGATTTCCCATAATAAATTGCTAGGATTGCTCGCATAGATAAGCTATCATCTTATCTACCTCGATCATCCAGCCGTTTTTAAAAAATAATTTCAACTAGGGAGGACTATTAAATTGGCCTAATTATTGTTGTTTGTATACGACTATAATCTGCAGAAGGGATGCTTCCCGGGACGACATTCTATGAGAAACAGGACATTATGTAAGTGTTAGAAAACTGAAAAACTCCAGAAACCCAAATGACCTGCCCCTAATCGAGGCGCAAACTCGTAACCAACAGCGTATCGACTCATCCATCTTTAGGCACTTAGAAACTTAAGTAATTATATATTGTGAAGAATGATTACAAGAAATCTATATATAATTAAAGAAGTGAGTTTTTAATCTGTATTATAATAGTAAAAACATTGCAAATTACATTAAGAATGTAGAGATAATTATCAAGTATAAGCAATTTAAATCTTCAAACTAACAATTAAATCCGCTAAGTTATTCAAAGCATAATAATTTAAAATTATGTAAATAATTGAAACAATTTAATTGTAACGTGTAATTATAACAAGTATCTTGCAAAAATTTATGAAAATTAGTTTATTTTGTATCTATTATCATGTATCATATGCATAAAATATATTTTATTTAAACGATTACAATCTAAAATAAGAATTCCTCGAATAAAACGATGTGAAATCTAAATGAAACGAATGCAAACGAAAGGTTCATTTAAACGAGATAGCTAGTTGTATACATGGTCCATAAAAACTAGAACAATAGAATTTATGTTAATTTTTGTTTATTGTTTTTATAGATAAAACACGGAGCTGAGTAATAAAGAAAGAATTCAAGTTATTTTGATTGTGCAGACCCTCAGTCAGCGTAAAGTTGTCGAAAACTGTTGTGTTTAAATCTGCACGATCAAAATAACTCAAATTACTTCCTCCTTACGAGACGCTATCCTTTACTTATAAAAGAATAAACAAAGATACCACGGTTCCTGATTTAATGGACACCCCATATATCTTCAAATCATAAAGTTTTATTAACAAAATCATGTTGCTATTTTCCAGAAACAGCCTCTAACCCGCATACGTTGTAGAAATAGAATATAAAGATTATAGTTTATCAATTTAACACGGTTCTTTCAATCTGATTACTGAAAAACCTGGTTACAGCAAAAAGCGTACTCCATTTCTACAAATAGATAATACAAACCTTTCCATATGTTGCAACAGGCTTGAATCAACATTGAATCTTTTCAAAAATTAATAAGTTTCCTAAGTAGGACTGCCTGAGTAGAAGTATAGGATAAATCTTTTAGTATTTCCTACAGTATTGTAGGATGTATTGTATTGTAGATAATGCTTTATGTATTGTAGATAATGCTTTATGTCAGATATAGTATTTCCTACAGTATTGTAGGAAATACTATATCTGACATAAAGCATTATAGAGTTAAATTAATAAGAATACAGTTACCCTAATTAAGTAAAGTTGATTTATTTAAATTACTATTTTTACAAAATCTAATTTTGATACTTTGCATAAGTTATTAATAGGGTTACATAAATTCGAATTAACGTATTTCTAATCCGAGGAAAAGATGTTATGTGTTTCAGATTATTGTACAATTTCAAATTTATTTTGAATTAAATTTTATTTAAAAAATAAAATATTATGTATATACTATTTTAAATTGGTTAATTCAAAATTTATATTTCAAAAAACCTAAATCATCTTTTGTAATTTATTTTTTTATGGTTTAGGTTAGAAATTATAAAGAAAAGACATTTTCTTTTTTAACTTATAATATTTTTCGTTAAATCAACGAATTGTGAAACGAAGTTTATAAAATATCAAAGAAATTCCATTTTTCATGTCAATGTAACAAGAGTTTCTATTAAAGGAAACGAAAAGTGACATATTGTTTCTGTCACCTCATCCATCATGCATTCTTCTATGAACTATTCACTTCGAACAAATAAATGCAAACATTTTAAAATATGCTCGAGTTTATGTAACTAAAAAATTAATTTTACAGAATAAATTATATCTAAATTTATTTTGTGAAAAATATTTCTTTGTTATGTCAGTCCTCGAATCTGCCTTGAGTCCTTAAACCTCCCTGTAGCCATGAGCTTACCTGTGGTGCCTATAGTCATTCTTCCAACTGCTTTTTGTGTTTATCAAGAAGACTGCTTGATAAACACAAAATCTGTAGTATTAATGTTTAAAACTTTTTACTAAAATCGTTCTAAGAACTTTAAAATTTCGAGAATGCTACTTTTTACAGTAGTTTTATGTGAGATTCGCTATTTTTAGTGTAAACATTTATAAACTTGTATTGCGTTTTTATTGATACAAATAGTTTCTGAAATATCAACCATATGTTGAAAATATCACGTAGAATAAATTGTTTTTGCTGTTACCAAATAAATTTGATTGTGGGCGCCAGAATGCAATTTTTGTTAACCGAATTGTTATAAATAACATTGATACGACTTGAATAACGTGACTAAAATTGATATTAAATATTTCATTTCATATTTCTACAAGAAACAAATTTTTTCAAGGAATCTTTCATTCAAACATAATTCTTATTCTAAGACAGATTATTTATTTCTTTTTTCGTAGGCAGATGGAATGAATATTTTACTTGATGCACTATCGAAGCTCCTTCGCTTCGATTTTAGAGCTTTTGAAATTACTTTAGTACAGTATTTTAGAGTTTATTTAATTGTCTTCGTCTTTATTTGCTTCCTTTACAAAAACATGCAAATAATATCTGATACAATTAATGCCAGCGTGCATTAGTAATTCTGAATTAGTAATCAAATCAAACAACAAACCAGCGTTAAAAAATGTATTACGTTTTCTAAATAACAATATTTCGTATAAAAAATAAAGTTTTTTCCTTGATAAATAAAAAATTCAATAGAGTCAAGTGTATTTACAAGGATAAGACCCGAGCAAATGATATTGCTTACTCCCTGTGATAGGATCTGTTAAATAACATCAACTTTACAACTTAAATTACATTACATTATTAACAAATTTAATGTTTTAAATTTGTTTATTTAAAATATATTTTAGAAACTTAAATATTTTTAAAAGTTCATTTAAATATTACTATTTACTTAATTACAGTGTTTCAACAAGTAGATCGCGATCTTCTGATCAATTTGTGAGAATTATCCCGTGTTAAAGCTTCTATAATTACTCATGATCGAAAATTTAAAACATAATTTAAATGCATAATTATTTTCTGCGTGTCACCGATCTTTCAAGCGTATTTATTTACAAAGTAAATTGAATATAAAATTAAAATGTTTAATTAAGTGAAGGCGAGTTTTAAAACTCCAGCATGAAAGTAATAATGCCATGAGATTGAAAATTAAATATTTTCATGGCAAGTCTTTAATATTATAACTCGAATAATCACTATACGAAGTCATTAACGTAACTTTGACTCTTCTTGATTAATTATTTAAAATTTTCAAAGGAAATCTGTTTGTGTATTCACAATTAATAACCTTTCTAAATTATTAAACATCTTATAATTTAATTATAATAAATTAACTCATGTAAAAAGTAAGAAAACAACGGAATTTTTCATCAAAAATTATTATATTTTAATTTTTTAAACATATATTAAATTAGATTATTCTCTAATTTAATATTCTTTAATATTTTAACCGAATTTCATTAAAGAAGAGCTCAACCAAAGGATTGCGATTTACTGGTTGGAAAGAAGAATACAAAATGTGTTCTACTGTATAAAGTACAAGTTTAATCCTTTGATGATTTGTTTAATTATAAAATAAAATTATATAAATTCCAATTTTTTCCCAAGAAATGACTAAGGTATCATCTAGAGAAATAATAGCCCAAACTTGACGGGCAATAATGGGTCCCACACCTTTGATTTTTTGTAAATTTAATGATTCTAATTATTTCAGAGCATGTGGTTTATTTAATTGCATCAAGTTATAAGTTGCTCTTGATGCAAAAAGAAAAACACAAAGTATGCTGTTTTTTTGTATCAAGAGCTTGTACATGTACAGTACATATATAAGCTTTTACTGCAAGGTACAGTGCAACTGTAATACTTTAAAGTTTAGACGAAGAGAGAAAAGCTACATAAAGAAAATAAATAAGAAAATGCTAGAAAAAGTAGGGGAAGAAGAGAAAATCTTTCTAACAGATAATAGAAATTATTAATAATAAATTTTCTAAAATATTTATTCGGTTGTTTCTCGGGAGGTTTTCTTCGATAGATATTTTAATAATGAGTGTAAGTAAAAGAGATTGTCAGAGAAAAGAGTAGTTGAACGTCATAAAGCAATAAACAGGACTTATAACTAAAGCTACACTGACAAAGGGAGGAAAATGCAACTTGTAGAAGTCTTTACATAGAGAAATATCCACTTTGGTATTATAAAATTATTCATTAATTACGAGGAAATTAATGAGAAAAAACGTAAAACTTCGTTTAGAAATGTTTAATTTCTGGAAATTCTCAACATTTAATTTCTGGAATATTTTTTATGAGAAAGTAGAGATTGAAGAATTGAGAAGAGCTTCAAGTCGAGCTTGACGTTGTGATGCTGTTGCTGTAGTCCTTGACAAAACCATTCTTACTCGATGTTGCGGACTTCAAGGCCTTCAGGGATCTCAGTTGTTCTTATTCTTTTAGATCTAAAATTTACCTGACTAATTTCACTCTTACTCTTTCCTCTAGACATTTATTTTGACAAAATAGCGTGTCTTTTTAATTCCATGTTGATAATGATGAATTGCATGTACTGTACAGTACGTTAGTTTTAGATTAGCGATAACACTTTCTAAATGACAGGTCGAATGGATAATAGAACGTTGTCACTGACCTAGTGCGATCACGGATAAAACGTTTATTTTATAGCTAATACTTCCGCAAAATAAATAGCCCATAATTTCTGTCAGAACATAAAACGAACATAATTTCATCTGTATTGGACAAAGATTTCAGGAGTTATAAGGAATTCATATATATATATACACACACAGACGACGGCTTTTATATTAGTAAGAATTCTGTATTATTTCATCTATATAAATTATATTAAACGCATTTCAACAATGCTCTTGAAAGTGTCTTTAAGTTAGATAATTTTAAATATGTTATAATATATTTTACCAAAAACACTCCAGGAAGATTTCAAGATTCTAGAGATCGCCTAGCACACTATGGATGAATTCGTAGCCTATAGAATCTGCTGAGCACGGCTTTTTGTACACAGAGCTAAGAGAGTGAAAAAAGAGAGATAATATTTTTGAGTACACTCGTACAATATAGAATGTTAAACGTGTAATGTACACGGCGAGTCGATGGCAATATACCAATACGTTCAGTTTTTTCTATTCAATTACCGTTTTTCATATTATATAAGACGCTATATAATATCTATTAGCTTCATGAAATTAAATTAGAAATACACGATTTACATATATCTGTACATTATTTACTATAAAGCTACATACAGTAAGAAAATGGTCTAAGAAATTTTGTGTTTCTTAAACAACCATTATCTCAAATATCAAAGGAAAAACTATACATTGACTTTTATAATATTTATAATTTCTTACTAATATCACATTAATTATAACATTTATATGTAGTGTTAAATTACTCTTACAGATTTATAGTTATAAATAAAGTCGGCTGTGTTTCTAAATGTGTTCAAATTAAGAATTAATAATCAAGAAAAAGAAGTAATTTCTTAACATTATTAACTCTTGTCAACTGATTAAACATCTCAAAATTTGCTGAAATTTTGTCTTTTGCCTTTAATATAGACAAAGTTTAGTATCTATTGAAGCAATTTTAAAGTGTACTTTAATGCCACCCGCTGGAGATCGCTTGCATAACCAAAAAGATGACAATCATTCTTAAATTCTCTGAATCGTAACATACTTTTGAACAACTGAGACGTAATAAGTCAATGTTTTACGACTCAAAAATGTAAGTTCATAACAGCTGTGAAATGCAATAAAATTTTAAGCTTTATTTACCGTTAACACTATGTTTCTATTGCGTGTAAAGTCTTGGGTTATTAAAGTTTTAACTTTAATAACTCCGGACATGCAGAAATACTTCATAATCACTGTGTATATTAAATATTAAATGTTTACTGCTGAACAATTTGCGCCCACATCAAGTTTGATTTGCAAAATGAGCAAGAACAACAAAAATACTTTATAATTGTTCAATGACACTTCGTTTTATAGTTGTAGATTAAAAATTATGTATCAAAATACAAATTTTCATAAGTTATCCATATTACCTTACAAAATCTGACAATACTATCAACGTTACACGTATTCCAGATCGTCTATTTAAAAAAAAATTACTCGAAACTAACTAATTATGCTCAAAATATAAATGAGTTTAAACATATGCTTGGTGGTATACGGCATGGCAACACAATGGCGATCTGTCAAGGAGGGATAACTTCGGGAGAACTTTCTATGGGAAACTGGTCTGTATTTGATGTTAGACAAAGATAATCTAGAAAACTCCATTTGGTCAACCGCTAGTCAGGCACAAACCCGTAGCCAGTATTCTGTAGTTTTATCCACTAGGCCACCGGTGAGACAAATTTGAACAGCTATAAATATTACGGTCGATAGAGCGGACGAATTGGCAAAAGAAGCTATCAAGAAGTTTCCAATTCACTATCATGAAGTCCCATTAGCATACTAAAACAGGCTCCTGGGAAATCAAACCAATGAGGAATGGCAAGACAGATAGAGTGTAAGCAAAAAGGGCAGACTTAGTTTGACCTATTACCGAATGTTTGGGAGAGGTGACAGGTCATGAAATGGATACCAGTGAATTATATCTCAGAAAAATAAGAAGATAAGATGTCATGTGTGAGTGTGGAAATGCAGACCAAGATCTAGAATATCTCTTCATTGACTTAACAGATACCTGGCGTACTGGAATGAATTATATACATTAATAAAGATAGAATCTCCTAGAACGGGGATATTTATAAAATGATACGAGAAGCAGCGCCTGAAGACTATAAAAAGGGAGGTCACAAGCTATGAAATAGGGCATCGTAAGTACAGTACATTGTACAGAGTATACAATACATATATACCGGTATATATATATATATATATATATATATATAAACTGTACATATATACAGCTATCCCTTGATTAAAGCAGTTAAATAAAAACTTAACTGTGAAGATATAATGATTTACGAAAAATATTTTATCGTGAAAATAAACTTGTAAATATTGTATATACTTAAAGCAAAATTATGTTATGTTTAGTTTTTATTTATTTTCTCTTTGAATGTTTATTTTGTTTTTTTTTTGTGTTCGGATGATTTCAGAGAAAACAATAAAGAAGTATCATTGGAATGCTACAGTGGGACAAGAATAGCGCGATTTCAATAAGAAAAATAATGAAAATTCAATGAAAAAATGCCCATGGTGCACATTTATGGAACAACCTGCATTTAATAAATAAAAAAATCTTTTACACATTGAAGTTCAATTATTATAATTAATATTAATATTTGTTTCTTAATTAATTTTCTGAAGACAAAGTCCTTTCCGGAACATGGGACCACCATTTTTAAGTTCCAAACATTACACTTTTGGCGACTGACCTTTCCTTTTAGGCTACTGGCCGCCAAACAGTCCTTTAAAAACACAAACATATATCCAATTAAAAATATTAACATTTGTAAAGAAGCAGGAACTGGTAAAGTACGGACGTCTTCTATTCTCCATCATGCCTTCTTGGGGTTGGTTCGGCTTTTATCTACAACGAAATAGGCGCTGGTAAAATGTAGATGAGGAAAGCTACCCCCTGGCGACGATATTTTAAAATTATATTCGTTAATTTTCGTCCGATGGCGATAATTATGTTTAATTAATTTTCTGAAGACAAAGTCCTTTCCGGAACATGGGACCACCATTTTTAAGTTCCAAACATTACACTTTTGGCGACTGACCTTTCCTTTTAGGCTACTGGCCGCCAAACAGTCCTTTAAAAACACAAACATATATCCAATTAAAAATATTAACATTTGTAAAGAAGCAGGAACTGGTAAAGTACGGACGTCTTCTATTCTCCATCATGCCTTCTTGGGGTTGGTTCGGCTTTTATCTACAACGAAATAGGCGCTGGTAAAATGTAGATGAGGAAAGCTACCCCCTGGCGACGATATTTTAAAATTATATTCGTTAATTTTCGTCCGATGGCGATAATTATGTTTAATTAATTTTCTGAAGACAAAGTCCTTTCCGGAACATGGGACCACCATTTTTAAGTTCCAAACATTACACTTTTGGCGACTGACCTTTCCTTTTAGGCTACTGGCCGCCAAACAGTCCTTTAAAAGTGTAATGTTTGGAACTTAAAAATGGTGGTCCCATGTTCCGGAAAGGACTTTGTCTTCAGAAAATTAATTAAACATAATTATCGCCATCGGACGAAAATTAACGAATATAATTTTAAAATATCGTCGCCAGGGGGTAGCTTTCCTCATCTACATTTTACCAGCGCCTATTTCGTTGTAGATAAAAGCCGAACCAACCCCAAGAAGGCATGATGGAGAATAGAAGACGTCCGTACTTTACCAGTTCCTGCTTCTTTACAAATGTTAATATTTTTAATTGGATATATGTTTGTGTTTTTAAAGGACTGTTTGGCGGCCAGTAGCCTAAAAGGAAAGGTCAGTCGCCAAAAGTGTAATGTTTGGAACTTAAAAATGGTGGTCCCATGTTCCGGAAAGGACTTTGTCTTCAGAAAATTAATTAAACATAATTATCGCCATCGGACGAAAATTAACGGATATGTTTCTTAATAATATTATTTTTATATAATTTTTAGAATTAAAATACAGTATTTGGAAAAAAACATAGAAACAAGAACGAACAAATTATAAAATATAAAATGAAAGATTGAACAACTGTAAATTAAATTTCTTTTTTCCAGTTAGTGTTTGTGTGCATTTCAGTTTTCCAACTCATGAATTTAATCAAAGTGTTATTAAAATGATGGAAGGAAAAATCGGTTTTAACCAAAGAAAATCAATTTTAAATGACTTTCATCTTCCAGATGTTATTCAAAATTTAACAAACTAGATGTTTTCTTCCTTCTTTAACAACCAAATTTTAAACATTTCAGAAAATTAAAGTATAAAGTATTGTTTCACATTAAAATTTAATCGTTAAAATATTCAACAATCGCTTATATTTAAAATATCTTTAATTTCTTTCTCTCTCCTCTGTCTAAACTTCTTAAACATACTTAATTTTAATTACAGAAAAGTATCTATATAAGTAAAAACAGATAAAGTAATTCCTTTTGCCTGTTTTCCTTACTGTTTTTCTTTTCTGTGTATATATTGTAAACTTAGACATTGTTTATTAATAGGACTTATTATACTGGCAAAGAGTGGAGATTTTAGGTGAAAATAAAGATATTTTGTTTTAGATTAATTGATTTAACTTCACAGTTGGTTTAACCGTAGTTATTTCGTCTGTACCGCATTTCATCAGAGACAAAGACTATTGGGTTTTATTCACATTATTCTTTATTTCACTATGCATTTCGGGTGCAATCTTTTCCGTTTATTTTGCACCCCTCATCAGGTGTTACATTTCTACAATTGGTAGAGAATACATTTGTTACATTAATTATTGTAGATGGGTTTCTTAATATATATAAGTTATAAAAGATTATTACAGTTTTTTTGGACTAGTCATAAAGAGTTATTACAATTATTATAATTATTACATTATTTAGATTGATTTAACACAAATTAATGTAAGGGATTATTTCAAATTTTATTATTGTTAGTATTATTCGGTACTAACCTTTTTTAAGACCATTCCGTTATGAGGTGTTTATGTCACCGTCCCCCGAGGCATTTCTAACTGTCCTTCGTTTAGTTTATTTGCGTTTCTTAAGCCCCTCCCCATTTCCTCCCACACTTCGTCTACCTCCATGCCGTTGTTTAGATTTATTGTGTTGCTTTTATTGACTATTGTAAAGTGTTCTTTGAATTTTCGTAAATAGTTGTCCTTCTCTCTGTGGATTATTTTTATACTTTTTTTATCGATTGTGCATCCGAATTTGCTGCAGTGATCGGTCCATGGTGATTGGTTATATTTGAGTCTGATTGCTGCTTCATGTTCTTTAATTCTGGTCTTTAGTGATTCCTGTATAATTCACTATGCAATTCCTGTGCATGACATATTTAAAAGTGATACTGAAAGTAAAAAAGCAATAAATTATCTAGACACAACTATAACCAGAGAAGGAAACAACATCAACATAAAACCGTACAAAAAAAGCAGCAATGTGGACAAAATCCTTAACTATAAATCGTATTGCCCCATAACTATTAAAAGAAACAACTTTATAACAGCATTGTCTAAAATATGGAACAGAACATCTAAAGTTAAAGAGAGAGAAAAACAAAAAAATGACCTAATAAATACTTTTATCCTAAACGATTACCCAAACAGATTATTAAAAAAATGGACAACTGAATTTATTAAAAACAGATTCAACGTCAAAAATAACAATGAGAATATTACACATACGTCTTTCCCCTATATTAAAGACACATATGAAAAATACAGAAAAGTCTTCAGAAAAAATGGACAGTTAGAAATGCCTCGGGGGACGGTGACATAAACACCTCATAACGGAATGGTCTTAAAAAAGGTTAGTACCGAATAATACTAACAATAATAAAATTTGAAATAATCCCTTACATTAATTTGTGTTAAATCAATCTAAATAATGTAATAATTATAATAATTGTAATAACTCTTTATGACTAGTCCAAAAAACTGTAATAATCTTTTATAACTTATATATATTAAGAAACCCATCTACAATAATTAATGTAACAAATGTATTCTCTACCAATTGTAGAAATGTAACACCTGATGAGGGGTGCAAAATAAACGGAAAAGATTGCACCCGAAATGCATAGTGAAATAGAGAATAATGTGAATAAAACCCAATAGTCTTTGTCTCTGATGAAATGCGGTACAGACGAAATAACTACGGTTAAACCAACTGTGAAGTTAAATCAATTAATCTATTCAAAAAACCGCACCATTAACGTCTAATACTTATAGAAGATCTTTTGTTTTGTTTTTTGACTTTGTAAATTAGAAACTTCACCAGTATAACAAGTCCTATTAATAAACAACGTCTAAGTTTACAATATATAAACAAAACAGATAAAGTAAATAGTAATTTGTCAATTTTTAAACACATGTATCGAAAAACCTACTTTATTATATAACAGAACTACGACAAACTTCTTGAATATAGTTTTAATTATACATTAAACCTACTGAACACTGATAGTTCGCGGTTGCGGGTTTGTACCCCCTTTGCCTGACAGATAAGTTGGCCACGTAGAGTTTTCCAGTGAGTTTTCCGTTAGAGTTTTCTGTCTAACACTTAAATAGAAGCCAGTTTCCCATAACATTCTTCCCCTTAGCCCAAGTGTTGCGTTACTTTATTCCATCAAATCAATCTAATATGTTGCAATTATGTTGCGACAAACCGGAGAAAAATGTCTGGATTTTACAGAACGATCCGGGATTTGATAGTCTTGATCATTTTATATTACATACTCAGCATCCAGAAACTAGATATTTATAAATTTTATAACCTATAGCAATTAAAGTTTAGTAATTGTCAGTTTTAACTTCTAATTACAGTTTAATTAATATTTATTATTATATTTGTTCTCTTGCAACACTCAATAACGTTTACCGAGATGTATTATTTTTTAATATATATTTTAAATTATTATAATTAAATAGTTGAAGATATTTTAAAAAACGAATGCCATAAAAATGGTAGAGAATATAATTCCAACAATCCAATAATTCCTTTAAAGAAACGATCTCTTCTCTATCAGATTTATTGTCATTCTTTCTTCGTATCAAATCACTAGCTTATATCCTTTCGTTTAAATTTATTTCTACAAATAATAGAGCTCTTTCAAATCCCCTATAATATTGCAATAGCAAGTTTATGATGAAATATGACGATCGGAAAACGTTTTGTTTTATTATAAACTTTTTGAACGTAAAATATTTGAAATTTATTTTTTTTTTATAGTTTTAATAATTTATATTTTTAAGAGAAAAACTCCGAAAACTTTAATATTAGATCTAATATCATAAACCACATCTGCATTTTGTTCTCACGTTTGATGTGATAGGATGACGAATTGTATCATATGGGCGATGACACCCAGGTAGACTTTTTAAGGGAAACTAGCTCCTTCTTAGGTGTTAGACTCGTAAAGAATCCCCGAAAATCTCCTAGTGCAAGCTTGTTGGTGAAGCGCAAACCCACGACTAGCTATCGGGATTCAGTAGTTTTATCAATTCGGTCACTGGTGAGCATGTAAAAATAATATTCGTTCAACACAGTGTAATATTATAAGTTATAAACAAATAAACAGTTAAAAAATTTTAATTACGATTACATGAAATATTGTTAACAACTGTATTTTGATATAATGAATAATGTATAATAGGTTTTATATAAATAAAAGAATTGTCGATGACAAAAATAAATTAACATCTATCGAAATTGTAATTAAGAGGCATTTATTAATTATGTATTAACCAACTAGGGCAATTTAAGAGAAATTAATCAGTTTCCAATCATTGATTTCACTTACTGTAAACGTTATTCCAATGTAAGTTACAAGGAACAAGCTATTTCGTTCAGCAATTAGCAAACGTTACAATAACACTTAAGTGATATTGTAGTAAATATAATGAAATTTCATTACATTCTATGAGCTATTTATGACAGGATATATATCCTGTTATAAATGTTATAAATGCACACAACTTTAAAAAACAATAAAATGTAACGAAATTTAATTATCTTTATGACAACAAAGAATTACAATCAATCATTATAATCTGATATTCGTGAGACCAACGAATTGTCGTTTTCTGGAATTTGTCGGATTATTGAAACATTACTCTAAAAGGCTTAAATTGATTTTTTAATGAAAATCCTTTCTGTAACTTATGTTATTCTTTCCGCCCTGTGAGCAATAAGGTCTTTTTTCGAGCGGATTATAAAGTCGACCAGGCTCAGAATGGGAAGGCTGAGTGGTGAAGAAAGTAGTCCGATACAACAGGGACAGACCACCACTAAAAATTCACGGAGTCTTTTTTTGCGATCCCCAGAATTCGATCCGGGTCCCCAGAGTGGTAGGGTGAAGCTTTCACCAGCATTTTCATCCTTTTCCGCTTCTGTCTCATCGTCTTCATTCATTACCTCAAAACAATACTGTTGTAATAAATTATCTTCCAAATCTAATGAACAGTATACTGTTGCAACTGTTTCTTTGAACTCGAATACTTCTGGTTGTGACAGCACTTGCAGCAACCCGGATTGATGGTAACAACCTTTAGGCTTTTCATAACAGACTAAGCGTGTTCATTAGCTTAATGGATTTATGCTCTAAACGGATATCCTCTGTGGCCTTTCATAGGACTGCTTCCGACAGTCCCTAGATGATTGTCGGATTACAGAGCACATATTATTACATGTATTATACTACTGTTCAATTAAATAGTATCGTAATTCAGAGTAGAGAAGTGTAGGATTATTGAATTTTACAAATACGTTACATATATGAACGTTAAATGTTCCAAGTTTTGTCCGAATAAACGGATTAGAGAAATTTGACTGAATAAATAATAATAATAAAATAAATGGAATAAATACTAAAAATATACTAAGTATTATTTGTCTTATAAATGAGCTAATTTGATAAATAAGTAATTAAATTAAAATAAGACCTTCTAATGGCTAAGCGGTTCCGTTTCCTAAACACTATGAGTTCGGCCGTGGGTTTATACATTCGGTATTACCATTCTTTAAATCATATATTTTAAAAATACAATTATGCATATTTTAACAATGGTGTAATATAATATAAGAATATAGTTTCTTGGTAGAGTAAGTTTTAATTTCTTGAAACTATAGACTAATATAAAAAATATCTTATTTTAAATGCATTTAAATTTTAATTTTTTTAAAAGAATTTTGAAGTAAATTATTATAATTTACTTAAAACAATATACCGAGTAATGGCATTGTGTTAAACTGGCAATGTTTAAATGAAATCTTTTTGAAATCCAATTATATTTGAAAGTCCATTTTGATTTAATTATTCGTTATGACATTTTATTCTTATATTCAACAAAATTTCAATGTAACATTGATAAAATTCTTGCTCCACTAAATAAATTCCCATTTTTCCTATTCAATTCAAATTCTACGCCATTTCCCTTTGTGGATTTTCCTTACTTTATTAAATTTATTTATGTTTTTAAATTGGCCCCGGGATTATTTTACTAAATCTCGATTCGAAATTTATGCCCTAATGCCTCGTTGCTTGGGACATTTTTGTTTTTATTATTGACTTTTTCTCGAATATCTTATTTCTTTCTTTTACATTTATTTTCAAACTTTTCTATTTGCAGCCGTCATTTTTGAATATTTTTTGTGAAATTCTAAATATTTTAGAAAAAGTTTTCCCTGTTTACAATTTACTTTAATGTATTGTGAATTATACATCAAAGAAACTATGGAGGGAGAGATATCTCATTCAATAGAGGTAAATCTTAAATTAAATTTCTTACTATTCTGTAACATGTTAAAATTACGTTAAATAAAAATTTAGTCGGTTTCAACACTTTTATTGATTTTTGATATAAATTTCTATAAAAATAAACTAAAAAAATTGTATTTACAACAAAAACCTATTAAAAATGCTTCGTTGTTCAGTTTCTTTAATTGCTTTAAATTTAATTTATTATTATTAATGTTTTTTTTAAACTCATAAATAAGAAAACGGAGTTATAGGATTGATTTTCTTATATACGTCTTTTTGGCCCAGTGATTGTAATAGTTTTTTTATATGCTGTTCATTAGACATAATAGATTGTTTAGAACGAATACAATTGATTTTTTAAGAATTCCATATCCTGAATAATTGTTTCTTAAGAGCAATTGGATATGGAATTCACGATTTAATTCGATTTAATAGATTTAATAGATTTATTATAAGTAGATTTTGAAGAAAATCTTATACGTATCAAACGTTAGACTTTCTAAATTATGCTACGAAAAATTGAATGACCACTCAAACTCGTCTTTTAATAAGCGGTGCTCAAATTTTAGACATCAGTTAAATATCATTAGATTTTCTTATTTATTTTCATTACATTGTGAGAATCCGGAGTTAAGAAAGCTTGTTACTCACTCTTGTTCGGCCTCAGATTGGGAAGATCCATCCGTAGAGTCACTAGAATGGGTTTTTAGTAATATTTAATTTGGGGACAGGATGTTCGTATAATCTTTCCGTCAGTTTTTCCTGACACCAGCCTAATTAGAGCGTTAGGCACGTTAATGAATAAATTTATATACTTCTCCGAGAAGGAAAGATTGTAGATCCGTGATAAGACTTTGGTTTTTAGTTGAGACCAATAACGAGACCATTTAAAGAAACAAAACAAAATTTATGAGGACAAAATAAAATAAACCTACAGATATACAATGAGATTCTAACTCACTATTCTGATCGCGGGAGAGAGAGTTTACATCAAGTAAAAACATACTACCTCGCCTGTAGACCTCGATAGATGTCTTCTGATTCGAAGAGGCGGTGAAGTTCTACGGTGGACAATGGTCGAGGAGAACAAGGAATAAAGGAGCTAAACTCTTGCTAGAGATGAACTCTTGCACAAGACAAATTTTCAAGAACTCCTCGAATCGGGAGAAATCGCCCCTTTTATCGTAAGTCCCGTCCAATCGAAATCATGGATTTACGTCCGCTATCGGAACGTACAGATGGGTTAGATATACAGATGTTTGTCAAAGTTGGAGATAAGCACTTGTGAAAGGAAGCTGATTTCCCCTTTTGGCACAAATGTGACAGATGTGTCTTCCATTAATGAAAACAATATACAGGAGATATATATATATATATATATATATATATTTTCCTCACATTAATTCGATAAATGATTTAAGGGAGAATAACTTTATTATATAGGGAAAAGCATTTCTGCGTTTTTTCCATCAAAAAATGAAGGAAATGTCTAGGAATACGATCCAGATTAGGGCCGTTTTTAGATCGATCTATTAAACATCTACATATAATTATGTAATTTTATGATTTCCGTTCCCATTCTCACAACAAAACGATTTATTATCTTCGGGAATTAAAAAATTTAGAAAAAAGATTACAAGATATCTGAAGACAAAAACATGCCGAAAATCTCCAGCAAATGAATCATCATCAATGATTAAAGTCACCTCTATTACCTTTAAACTTTGAAAATATTTTATTATACATTAAACAAAATAGTTTTAATTCACTGATCGTTGTAACTTCTGTTAAATGAAAATTAATGATTTTCGTTTTACATATTTTGTGAATGTTTCTGTATGAATATTTTCTGTGGCTTCTGTAATATTATTTCAGGTTCTGCCTGAAATAATATTACATCTGAGCATTTGATAACACCTGAAGCAAGAGTTCTACGAGAAGAGATAGCGATATTTCTGCTAGTTAATTTTATTTCTTTAAGAACTTTTCAATATATACATATATATATATATATTGGGTTTATAATTATGTGGCCATTAAGAGAGTTTAAACAATTCAGGAAAAACACGATACAAAGGATATATTTATTCTTTCACTTAAATAAATATTTATGGAGAATCAATATTTAGACTAGAGAAAAATAATTTTTAAGGAAACTTAAATTTATTTGCTATGATAATTTATCAATTCTCTATAAAAACTTTAAAATATTTATAAAATTTCTAATATTTTTCTTTGATACTTAACGAATATTTCTCATCCTTTAAAGAGAAAATTTTGGATTTCTCATGAAGAGTAATGCTAAAAGTCACTTCTTCCTTGGCAAATTGCCCATGTATAAAATTATTTAAACAAAATTATAATATTTATTTATAACTAAATAATTAAATTATCATTATTTCAAAAAAAAAATTAAAAAAACTAAAAATTATTAATTTAATCAACTTACTTGAATTTTTTAAAATTCAATTAATTTTTTTTTGTAAAAGAAGGAATCGAGAAAGTCAATAAACAATTCCAAATAGAATTTTTTTTCATGTTTCTTCGAAATTTCTCATTAAAATTTCATCAAGTTTTTATTTATAATAATTAATTGATTCAATGTTCTTGTAAAGTAATTTGTTTATTTTTTATATAATAATAATAATAATAACAATAATAATAACAATAACTCTTTTACAGACAAATTAATAACAAAGCAAACACCGATACACAGCACAGTGGCACACCAACAGAAGAACTCACAACATATTGGTCCTCTCTTTGGTCCAGTGCTGTCACGCATAATGCTGATGCAGGTTGGATCAAGGAGGAGAACAGAAACTTGCACAACATACCAACTATGCCCTGTGTTGAAATAAACATACATGATTTCCAATACACTGTTAACAGAACACACAACTGGAAGACACCTGGTGTAGACAACATTCACAATTTCTGGTACAAAAAGTTTACATCACTGCACCAGGAACTAGCTAAACATCTAACACACATCATCATCAATCCACAAGACATGCCAAATTTTCTTACCCAGGGCATCACCTACATGAAACCTAAAAACAACAATACCACAGACCCCCACACAATACAGACCAATTACATGTCTTCCAACACTCTACAAATTATTGACATCCTGTATTGCAAACAAAATTTACAAACATGTTGAAGAACACGACATTCTAACAGAACAACAAAAAGGTTGTCGTAGAAATCACAGGGGATGCAAAGAACAGTTACTCATAGATTCAGTCATTCTACGGCAAGCACACAAACAACACAGAAACATACACATGGCATATATAGACTACAGAAAAGCATTCGACAGTGTTCCACACAGTTGGCTGCTACATATTCTACACATGTACAAAATACATCCATCACTCATTGCATTCTTTCAAAACACTATGCAGCACTGGAGAACAACACTACATCTCAGGGTTAGTAACACTTCCATACAAACAAACCAAATTTTTATTAGGCGAGGAATTTTTCAAGGAGATTGCTTGAGTCCTCTCTGGTTCTGCTTAGCCCTGAACCCATTATCCAACATGTTAAACAACACGCAATATGGTTACAATATCAGACACGAAAAAACAACACAGTTTACACTGTCACATCTCATGTACATGGATGACATAAAACTTTATGCATCCACACAAAAACAACTTCATCAACTCCTACAAATCACACATTCATACACCAACGACATACAAATGGAATTTGGCCTAGATAAATGCAAAACAGTTCACATAGAAAAAGGAATCCTGAAGAAAGAAGATTTTGCACTTGGAAATGGAGACATTATTGAATCGATGGAAGAGGGCGAGTTCTACAAGTATTTAGGATTCCAACAGCCCAAACTAACAGAACATACACAAATAAAGCAAAGATTAATTAAAAAATACCAAAGTAGGTTAAATGCTATTCTCAGAACACAATTAAATGCAAAACACACAGTTAAAGCAATAAACACATATGTCATCCCAGTACTCACATATTCTTTTGGAGTTATACATTGGACTCACACAGATCTTGAGCAACTCCAAAGGAAAACAAGAACTACACTTACTAAGCATAAACAACATCATCCTAAATCTGCTATAGAAAGACTAACCCTTCCACGTAAAGATGGCGGACGTGGCCTGATTGACATAGTTAACCTTCACTACAAACAAATACAGTCACTGCGAGAGTTTTTCTACAAAAAACAAGAAACATCACAATTACATAAAGCAGTAACTCTAGCAGACTCGAATAACACACCATTAAACTTACACTCACATCATATGGACACAACACAACATATAAAAAGCATAGACACCATTAAGCAATTGTGGGCTCAAAAGGCACTCCATGGCAGGCATCCTTATGATCTGGCCCAGGATTTTGTTGACAAAACTGCGTCAAACAGCTGGTTATCTCAGGGATGCCTCTTTGGGGAGACGGAAGGATTCATGATCTCCATACAGGATCAGGTCATAAATACTAAAAACTACAGAAAACACATACTCAAAGATACAACACTCACAAATGACACATGCAGAAAATGTCACATCATGCCAGAAACTATACAACACATCACCTCTGGTTGCAAGCTCTTGGCACAGACAGATTATTTACACAGACATAATCAAGTAGCAAATATAATACACCAAGAGCTTGCAAAGAAACACAAATTAGTAGACATCCACGAACCATACTACAAATACATCCCACAGACAGTATTGGAAAACAACACGCACAAAATGTACTACGACAGAGCCATAATCACAGATAAAACAATTTACTACAACAGACCAGACATCACACTTATTGACAAACACAATAAAATCACATACATTATAAACATATCCATTCCAAACACTCACAATATACAAAACGCATGCACTGAAAAAATTAGCACGTACACAGAACTCGCCCAGGAAATAAGGCATCTGTGGAGGATGGATAGGGTACTTATTGTACCCGTTGTTCTCTCCTCTACAGGTGTCATACCACACACACTACACAAAAGCTTGGGCACATTACAATTGAATAGAAACACATACATCACACTACAGAAGGCCACTATATTGAATACATGTCATATTGTGAGAAAATTCTTAAATACAGACACACACACTGATACACTTCTTTAATTTCTGTTTTGGTTACTATGCCTTGACTTTGGTCCGGCATAGTACACAGCCACCGGTGTTAACCGAGTATATTTCACTTAACCCAACATAACAATAATTTATTAATGATGTAAATGACAATTTACAAATACTTATTTCATTGTGATTTTTTACTTTTAATATTTTCACTGCTGTATTACAACTGAATTATTGTATAAATTATGCAAATTTTGCTCATATAAATAATCAATATCAGCTTTCGAAACCATATATATTACAATGGGTTCAATATGTTAACTGTTAACTTCAACGACCTTTTATTATAGAATTAATCATGGAAAGGTTATTTATTATATTAAATTAATATCATATATGTAATAGATCTTATACAAAAAAATATGAAGAAAGAATATATTTTCTCTGAAAATTGTATTACTTTTTATTGTATTATCCTTTGTTCCTCTTATAATACAACTTCTTATCTTTCTACCAAGATATTAATCCTCTTTCGTTTTGAATTTACTTTGATTGATTATTTTCTATTTTTACATCTTTCTTTAATAACATTTTAAAATTTTATTAAAAGAAATATTAATCGCGGTATTATATAAGAGGATTTTATTTTAAAATTGTTTTTGTTTTGATATAACTTCGAATTCGTTACATTTTCTATGAATTTAAAATCGTATTTTAAAATCGTAGAAAATTAACGAATTTGAGTTTCAAAATTCTAAACTATACGCCAATAGAAGAATTAAATAGAATTCTAACGCAAAACCTCTTTAGTTTTATCTGTTTCCGTTTTCGAGAATTTTTGGAATACGTTTTTTTCCAATAGAAAAGCATTAAAATTTTTAACGCTATTTGTTGGAGATTGTGCGGACAATCAGTCTTAACTTGTTTGTATTTTCAATAATTGCCTGTTTGTTAAGAAATAAGATAATAAGTAATGCATGGACTAACTGTCAGTTCGAGCTGTGGTCGTTACGAACTTCAGTGATGTTTTGATGACGTACGTTATGAAAGATCAAAGGTCAACGTTGCATGCGATTGTGATACAGAATATTATATTCTACCAATTCATAATATTTTTACTTTTGACAATATTTATAAGATATTTATATTTTTATAGACTTGATTTTCGTCAATTTATGCGGTATTATTGGTGTGTAAGGAGAGGAAGAGAGTTGCAAATCATTTCACTTGATTTTACAATGAATGACGCCAAAAAATAAAAAGGATTCATTTCTGACTGGTGATACTTTATTGATTTGAGGGTACAAACTAAAAATTGAACCAATAAAAAGGAAGTTTTGGTTTGAGTAAGGGAGAGTCGTGCAGTACCGATCACCTTAATATTTTTGGATATAACCGATATAAGACTCGGGAAAAACTGATTTTACAACATTAATATTGCACCTCAAAGAGTGCTTTATAAAGTACAGGATAAGATTTGTCGAAACTTTTGCCTAAAGTACTAATGATTTCTAAAATTAAAAAAGTCATGAATTCGGGTAGCGCAAATATTGTCGTCCAGTACCGAGCAGTTACTGTTCTAAAGGGTATTAAGATCTTAACGATAATATAAATTGTTTTAGTAATTTTTACTCAAGCAAATAAAAGTAAAATATTCTTTGACAATAGTAAAATATGCATTATTACACTATAGCCAATAATAATAACATTTATTCGAAAAAGTGAATACTAGGAAAATAGGAACAAATCTTCGAAAGTTTACAATGAACTTCACTACTTACAATTGTCACAAATAAAATACAAAATATTTTCTTTATTGGCACATTTGATGTTCCGAACCCTTACATGCAATGCACTGAACCAGTTTTCTTGAATTAACTTTTAATCCTGATCTTATATCTGCACATAAAAATGTAGTTATTTTTCCCTTTCTTTTTCGAAAATCCTTTGCAATTTACCCATCTGCGGAACCATATTCATATTTTTGCCAACTTGAATTGCTCTCATTCGATCTAAGCGTACTAATGTTTTTGAAACTGAAAATGTCAAAGCAACCTACAAGAACATCTATTGCCATTTTCATGCCAGCTTTGCTCCTTTTTATTTTATTTTTTTCTCACTTTCTGCCATTTCTCCCTAAATTGAGTGTTTCTTTAAAAATTGTTTTTGGTCGGTACTGAAGGAACTGGCTTTGACAGGCGGGAGGCCTAGCGGCGAGAGGAGATGGGTGCTGGGATCCCAAAAGACTCGTCTTGGTCTCGGCCGTTAGTGGAGTCTTCGGACTCGAGCCTAAAATTCCAGAGGTGTCAGAATATCATGGGCTTTGGGTCTGTGTATCAGACCTTAATGAAGCTTGTCGTTTGAGTGCCGTGGTCTTGTCTGCGGCCCCCGTCAGGTTTATAACTTCTCCCTAAACTGGAACTTATCCCTGTTCGGGCGGTTTGGCAAACAGAGTTGCAATTTGGCATAGTGGCATGCAGACTCACATAAAGACAGAAGGGAGACTGGCACGATCGAGGCGCGGGGCCATTCTTAATAGTATTGGCAACAAGAGGGCGAAAATGAGCCCTCAGTAAGTCCAGAGCTGGATGGTCGCTGTATCCGTTACTAACAAGATTCCCAGAGAAGAATTGTCTTCAGACAAGATAGAATGAGGCGTAGTTGATTGAACATGTCCAACGCAAGTTGGTAGTCCTGCAGATAAGAAGTGAAAGCATCAGTGGGTGTCTCCTTGTGGAGCCTCACTCGACAGGGGTACCGTTGAAATACGGTAGGTGTCCCTCTCGCGTGGGTCGGTCCGAGTCCCCCGGTCCCCCGGCCCTCGATCGAGCACCGCTCTCGTTGGCAGCGAGATGACTCTCCCTTGTCGCTCTTGTGGGTGACATTCCCAGTGTCTACCCTACAGGACCCGGGGATGCTGTATGCTAGAACTCCTGGATTCAAACACTGTGTCGGCTAGAGAACTGAGAGCCATGGATCTGGCAATCCCTACCCTTTGGAACTCGAGACACACTTTCATTAACTCTCCCATTCTCCTCGGTGGCGTGACGTCGATGGTCAAACGCTAAAAAGGCGGCCGAATGCAGTCGGTTTAGCCTCAGCCGCGGCAATGCGAGTCACGTAAAGCTCCTTCCACTCGATAAAAGAGAAGCATTTCCTAGGAGGAAGACTGGGCTTTGCACATCTAGTGCTGGCCTAGGGGCCACGACCTGCATGCCGAAGCCAGCGGCGCGAGGAGTCGCACTCCCATTGCCGAAGTCTTGAAGGTGGCTAGGGGGATATCGCCTGCAGTGGCTCGCAGGATCCCGCTAGCTGTTGTCTACCGTGACGTGTGGCTGGCAGAGCCACGCTGTGGCATAGGACCAGCTTCCTTATGTCTTGGGGAGAGAGGTGCTTATAAGCTCATCAATGCGTTAGATGGCCGTAATCGCCCTGGAAGGCCGACTGTGGGAAGAAAGCGTCCTAGTAGAGATAAGGAGGCAGCCCAAGCCAAGCAATCAGCTGGGCTGAAGTGGTAACCTTGGTGATCTTTAAGTTGGGCCATTTAAATGGGTAGCTGTCCCGGCAGCAGGCCAAACCACTATGACCCGGCAACAAAAGGGCCAAGATGGTTCTTCAGTAAGTCCGAAGTCTGTGGGAGACTCCTAAACACTTACTTCAATGCCTAAAAGGATGTGGGGCACCTGTGGTAGGTCAAGAGTAACCTCAACCCCTCTTCTTATTTTTTTTTATTTTTATCATGGCAGATCAAAGACAGTTAGTGCATGCGACTCTGTGTTTTCAGCAATGCAAAGTAAAGACTCCTGAGCAGACAGTAAGTATTGATGAGCTGTCAAGAAACAAAAAGGGAGGATGTGATGTCTCTAGCATCACAGCAAAAACCGGCAGTCCCGCAAAATGCAAACGCTGCCAGCCAATTGGTGAAGAGCGAACCCACTGCCAGTGTTCAAGTTGTTTTATCCACTCGGTCACTAATGAGCAAATTAAATTAAACATATTTAATAAGTTGCTTTTAATGATTTTACTTTGTTTATATTTTTTATAAAGCCATTCTACCGTTAAAAAATAAAATTTTATTTTTATTATGTATTTATAGACTATTTTTGTTACTATAAATATATTTTTAAACCTGCCTAATAATTGCAAATATAATTATTTAAAGATCAAAGATAAACTTTATGGTCTTATTTTTTAAGATTTTTCTATTGATTTAATTTAAGTTAATTTGTTAATTACTCTCCTTCATTTCGTCCAGAATTTCTCTTACCTCACATCAGGAACGTCTCTTAATTCACTTCACTATTTCTTGGCATGACTTTTCGTTAGTTAAAATAAAAGTAAAAGTTTTCATTATTTGCGTTTTAAGTACTATTTTAAAAGAAAACTGCTAATCTGATTTAGTTTCAAAGCTGTTTCTCTTTTTATTAAATTGATTTGCATCTGTGGAGTCGCGTATTCTCTTTTTATATTATATTTTAGAGTTTCTTAAATGTCAAAGAATAAGTTAAGTAGAATATTTCAAAATTTTAAATAAATTTTTGTACTTATTCTTTAAAAACACTCTTGGAAGAGAATTGATGATTCTTAAATGGGTAACTAAAAGGCCCTCTAAAACCTGAACATTATTTTTCAATTAACGTCTTATTTTCCTGTATAGGGAGAAAGAAGTGATATACTGTCTGGGAAATTTAAAAATTACTTATATTACTTATATATTAATTAATATTATTCAAATATAATTAGTGATTAATAAACGATGCAATTGTAAATTTGAAAAGTTTACTTAAGGAAATTACAATAAATTATCAAATATATCCTTCAATATTTAAAGTGATTTAGAGTATCATTGATATTTAATTTTCAGTTTTGAAATTTTAGTATTAATAATATAATTGATTATAATTCGAGAGGTTCCTTCGTACTCTTCACTTACATCTATCTATAACTTATAGAAAAGTTTGAATCAATCTCTCCCGTGAATCAATGATTTTGCCTTATGTTCTCGTAAACAATATTGATCGATTTTAATGACATTTTACTTACAAATTTCTCTTTTACTCGTTTCAGAAGCTGCTATTTATTTGCTTTTTCAACCATTTTCTCTATTTATACGTTTCCATTTTTTGAATTTCAGTAAGAAATAAGTTTCTTATCTTCTTCGATTTATTAGAAATTCAATGAGACTTCTAGAAAGGGATATTTTTGAATGAAGAACAATTTTAAGTAAATATTTCGGCTATAAATATTCTTGATGATGTATGATATTGTTATAATTTGAAACAACTATAATAATATCATTCGAATTAATTTTAAAAAGTCATGTAAAACGATAATGAATTTTAAATTGCTCTTGAAAATTTTAACTTACTGTTTATGAAGCATTCGATATTTATAAAACAATATTTATTGTTTAATTCCAGTTTTTAACTTATTGCTATTTACATAGAGGCATTTTCATGTCATCACATATGTGTCAAAACATTAGAAGATTCTTAAATAAGTAAACAAATTTTTACTTATAAAATATAATGTGGATAGTGTCATTTATGTTAGATTAAAAGAAAATGCAAGAAAATTCAGGAATTTTGTAGTAAATTCTTGACTTTTGAACAGATTTGAATATAGTTCGATAGTGGATGAGTGAATAAAATCATTACCAGTAATTATATCTCACTAACTGGCCACGGGTTTCCTTCACACGACTAACACCTAAATAGGGTCTTCTATAGAAAGTCCTGTTGGCAAATCCTCAAGTGTTGCGTTGCCTTATTTCATTAACAAACTAATGTTGTTTGGACTATAAGAAAACAAATTGTATATAACAAGAAAAAATACATCACAAACCTATAATTCTACTACTTTGTTATAATCAATGTCATATTATCTTCAATCCCTTTATAATCGAATGCATTTCCCACTGGTTTCATTATCGATCGGTGTAATCAATGAAACTTTTCGATCGAAATTGTCAAGTGTAGAAAACACGATAATTATGAATCATTCGGACGATTTAAAACAGTTTTCTTATTTATCTACACCCAAGCTCTACTTGTTTGTACGTAAAAATAACAACACACAACAAACAATAATAAAATTACACAATTTTCTGTATCAAATATATAACATATTATTTTCTAAGGAACAACTACATATAAATTAATTATATAAACTAGAAAACTTAAATTAGAGAGAAATATTTTAGTAAATTAAGTACGTATAAATTCATATTTTTTGTAATAAGTATTTTAGTGTTTATACTACAATTCTACTAAAAATTCTATAGTATAATTTTGTGATAATCATTAAAACTGTAAGTAAATATGAAAGTAAAGATACTATAAAAGTTTCGAATTTTCATTAAATTTGTAATGAAAATTCCATTAATTATAGGCAAAATCAATTATTCGATATTAATTTCTAAGAAAAATATCTGTGTTCTCTGGAAACTATATTAGTTTATTATTTTTTGTCTCCATCTTATACCCTTACTTATCTTTCTACCAAGATACTAATCCTCTTGCTTCTTAAATTCCCTTTTGATTATTTTTTTCTCTTTCTCTCTTTCTCTTTCCTCTTCTTTCTAGCTTCCATTCTTTCACTCTTTCTTTAGAATTTCTCTAATTTTATTAAAAATAAAGAAAATCTAATTGTGGTACGACAAAGAAAGGATTGAAATTGTTTAAGTCTTCTTTTGATATTTGTTCTAGACAATAGTCGTTACATTTTCTATCGGAATAAAGTTTTGAATGAAGTAAGTCAGAAATGATCTTTGTGGTTATTGATGCTATAAAATACTCATTTTAATTTTTACTTTCGCGGCTTATTATTAATATAACAAGGGAAAGTATTGGAATCGTGTCAAATTTGACTCTCCGAGCTTTTTGCAAATCACGTTTTCAGATCTCAACCCAAAAAAAGTCAAAACTACGGAAAGAAATTCTGTGGATGTTTGTGAATGTATGTTTGTGTTGACATAATGTTTCGTTTAATATCTCAGGATAGGATAATGATTAAGAAACAAAACTTGGAGTGTAATCTTGTGTATAAAGGGCATTGATACTGTTAAATTTTGGTGGTTAAAGGTCAAGCGGGTACAGAGATAGTGGAGGGGTCATTGTCATATTTCCAGTGGGATTGAACTTAATGAAGGTTTTATTCGTAACTACCATTTATAACTTTTTAAATAAAATTAATATCTATCCTCAAAATTATGCTTTTGACATTTTATAATAATTATTAATGTAAAAGTTATTTTTAAACAAAATGTCATTACAAATGACACCACAGACAATTTTGAGTTTGTGTAACATGTCAGTGTTTTTCGCCGGAAAGTTATGCAACTTTTTGGCGGATTTTTTTTGTAATCGCTACGATCACTATATAAGAACATATTGATTATTAAAAGTCTATCTATAGATGAAGATCAAAGAAATGGATTAGACTGGTGAAAGAAAGTAATACAAAACTTGGGGAATCTGTCAACGGGAATCTCACTCTTGTCAAGACTCTCGATTGAAAATTGCCCCCTGTTTAAGTGTTGAACAGGTGAAGAAAACAGAAAAATTTACGAGCCAGCCAATTGGTGAGATGCAGTAGCGTAGCGTAGTGGGGGCGGCAGGGGCGGCACTTTTAGGGGGCGGCAAAATTTCACAATAAATAATAATACAATACACCTATACAATACACAATAATGATGATTGTTCTTGCCGAATAGTTCTTTAGAATTACTGTATATTTTAGTCTTTTAAATTGAAATACCTAAATAAGGGGGCGGCGAATTTTCCTCCGCCCCGGGCGGCTGACACCCACGCTACGCCACTGGTGAGATGTGAAACCGGCGACCTACTACCAATCTTTAGTGGTGTTATCTAATACTACCAATCGTCTACTGTTGAGAAAAAGATCAGAGATTAATAATATGATCGTTATACAAGATTATTTTTATATATGATCTTAATAGAGGTTATAAAGAGATCAATAATATAATCTTTATGTAAGATCATATCGTTAATCTCTGACCTTTCAATGAACGATTGCTCGTTAAGATAGATCGTTTGATTTGATATGATACAGAAAAAACATACAGTGGTACATGTAAATCGTACATCGAACGCTACATTTGACAAAAATTCGCTTCGGTGTCCAAACGATCCTTCAAACTTCGAACCGCATGCGTAATGATAAAATGCGTAAATGCAATTTATTGTTCTCCAACTCGTCTCTAGCTCTCGCTCTTGCGTTACGCTCGTATGTTTTCAGTGCTTTGTTTGGTGTGTTTGTATACATATAATATACTGTATATACAGTAATATATTGTTTGTGTTATTTGTCAACTTTTAACGATTTTTTCATGCAATTTTTCTTCTTCGAAGCTTTTCGACATCCAGGCGTTTTGCATCCTTTAGATCAAAATTTTCTGAACGTTAAAACTTTTTAAACCACATTTGACAGGTTCGAAGTTTAGGATCAACTTCCCCATACACATTACGAACATTTTTACTGTTTGTACAGAGTTATACTCTTTCTGAAACTCGCAAAACATAATATGCCCAATATACTTTTTATCCGAAGATATTTTAACTTCATTTTATTGAAAGAAGTAAAGTAAAGACTTTAAATTAAGCATCTAAACAAAGAATATAAATTTTACATTAAAAATAATGTATTAAATTTCATAACGGTTACAATTAAATCACACATGTATTTAATTAATGATAGCTGTTTAAAATACGCGAAAACTTTTGGTTCAATCTAATCTCTTTTACATACTTAATATTCATGGCATCAGAGAAGCGTATGGAAACAACGAAATATCAACGCTTGAAATGAAAGAGAAATTATCACAAACTATTAAGGCAGTAGGAGAAATCACTTAGAGATTAATGAACACTTGATATTTATTGTAATAACTGTATGCATACCATTGTTACAATATTTAGTGTTCATTGATTGTGTGATTTATCCTACTGCCTCAATAGTTTGCGATAAGTTCTACTGACAGCCAAAACTTAACTATTCAATGATAATGATAAGACATAAAGCTCCAATGAAAAATTAACTTAATGTTGTTTAGTTATTTTCTCCTTTTTTTTTGTTGTTTTAATGAATGAGCTAACTTCTGTTAAACATATTATTTTTAATTTTGCTGCTAAAATACATACAAATGCATTGGTTAGCTAATCTTTAAGTAGTTTTTACAGTGAAAATTTATTTAAGAAATTCGAATTAGAAAACAAAGTTTTGAATTTTTTATAATCCGTGCTTTTCTTATCAGATTACACAGAGGACCTCGAGTTCCTGTGAAAATCATTTACAGGATAACACAGGACACACAGGAACACAAACTACTGTACACAGAAACGGAAGATATTGTCATCAATTATAAAATTTTCTGAATATTATTATAAAAACTGATATTTTCTATCTTATTGCATTTAATGTTAAAACTGACAATATTTTTAATTTATTTAAATTAATTTCTAAACATCTGAATGAATTACTAATATTAATAAGAAAAACTTCGCTTTAACACAATGAAGATTAAACGAATTTCTTCAGATTCAATATGAATTTTATGCATTTTTATGGAGTGAAAAATAACAGATGATCAAAAATCATTTAACCAATGCGAAAACTAAATTACGGTCTTATTCAAATACAGTACTTTAATAAACTTTACATAAATTGTTCATAATGAGACTCTTCTTAATCAATAGGCAAATTTCTGCTGTAAGCTTAAACAAATGAAATTTACAATTCACATTCATACGTGTACGCGGAACACAAAATAAGACACGCTTATCTAATTTTTGGGACATTCTGTAGCCAGCGACTCAATATCATGTGTGATAAATTTGACATAAAAATAAATATGAAAATATTTACTCGCAATGTCATTGTACTGTACATTCAATTCTTTAAGCGATATTTATCGTTAGTGGAAGTTCGACTGTACTTGAATATTTATGAAGTGTTAAGTTAACGGTTTATATTTTCACGGCGTATAAGATATTCAAGCAGCTTAATTATCATAATTTAACTTCTATTTTTTATTCAACAGTTTTTTAAAAAATTATTTAAAGTATGTATGAAAGTTTTCATTAAGTGTAGGAGGAAAATTATGCTAATCAAATTAATCAAAACTAGCTATTTAAATCTATTTAACAACTTTAAATGTTCAAAAAAATTCTTTTCGAATTTTTTCTCAATATTTTTATCTTTATTTTTTTAAAGAAATTGAAAACAGAAAAGAAAGAAAAAGAATCGATAAATTGATTCTTGTTAAAGGTTTTACACCTTTAAATTCGATTATAAAATGAACTGATGTTTTTCTTATTACTTTTTGAATTGACTGTAGACGTTAATAGTCAGTGAGTTTACAAACTTATAAAAAAGAAACTAAAACTTAATTTTTTACGTAAATCAGTTATTTATTAATAATTTCATTCCACTGGTAATGTCAGTAGCTGGTGAAGTTTCAATGTATATAACTAACTTAATATTGTTGGGGAGTTAATCACTGTCAATGACAAGTCAAATTCAATACAGAAAACAAATATTCAACGAAGTTTATTAACGAATAACAAATTAAATTAATTAGTATATATTAATAAAGTCAATTCAAATTCGAAAGAGAAAGGTAAGTTGAAATCTCAATTAAATACAATCATACTGATTTAAAGCCACTATTTGTTTGTCTTTAAAACTGGTGCTAAATTGAGTGTGGCGCTAAACTGAAACACGACAAACAATACATTTTATCTACTGTATATTATGAGGACTGTATAAAGACCCTCGGTTGTAGAGTCACACGATTTGATGATGATATTGTCGGCAGTGAAGAATCATACATTTAGTAATTCGCAAATAATAAATAATGTCTCTATTTAATATTGATGGGAAAGATTCGTTCATAAATATTCATTAATGCTTTATGAATGTAACGCTATACCGGAGGGTATTGTATCAATTATTTCTGCTTCAATGTATAAACACACGTATATATACAAACACTCAAGGATGCAATACATATAATATATTGTTTAATAACGTTTTCATATTTTTGCATATTTGTGTGTGTCTTTTATGTAGCTATAATTGCACAGGGAGAATGAAATAAAATATAACTAAATTAAATATTAAATTTTTGTAATTAGGAATGGCTAAAATTTGAAATGAATTTATATTTGTCAAATTAATTCATGCAAAATAATATTGAAAAAATCTTAAATAAGATAGGATTTGAAAATGTCACCATTTTATCAAAGGGATGAAGAATCGATTTGGAAGCAAACAGATCCGATTAAAGAACGATTTAGTATTAACAAGTGACAGGATTCAGCTATGATTGCTGTCCACATTCTAACATCAATTTTATTTTTATTTAAAAGAAACAAAATATTTTTAAAAACGTGTTCTTTATAGTGAAAATATTATCGAAATTACACTTTTACTCCTTAGCATAAAATTAAAATTTATTAAATTATTCCACATTAAACTGTAGGCAACTCGAAGACTCTTTAGAAATGCAAAGTATATTGTAATGTTTTACACGTTATAATTAACGTGTAAAACATTACAATATTAACACATTCATTATAAATTTTATTCATTATACATTTTCAATATTAAATTTATAAAACATTTTATACATTTTATACTCATATTCATTATTATTGCAGATACAAATAAAATTAATGAATTACTGCATTTTTATTATATAACTAGTAGATATATCCGGCGCTGTGCGAGCGAAAAGTAATTAAAGATAAACATTAAAATTAAAATCATATTAAAAACTTAGTTGTTTTATTGTATCATCGTTACGTTTCTTACAAAGTTTGAAGAGAAGAGAGGGATATCCAGGTTTAATGGCAGCCTATGTTTAACACAGGATTCCTAGAAAGTCACTCTGAAAAATTTGATCATATCGTTCAAAAGATATAAAAGTAAATAGAAAATGAAATCAAGAGAGTGGAGAGAATGTTGAGGTTTTATGGTAGCCTATATATCCGTAGAGTCCTAAAGAGTAACTTTGAAAACTTTAATGTAGATTAGACAAAGAGTCCATACTGTAAGTGTATAAAGAACAAGGTATTGTTGTGAAAATTAAGAAGCATCTATCTGGATATTAATTATTTATTATTTATTTATTTATAAAGAAAAGACACTGTGGCCATTTGTCCTTTTTCAAATATCCACAGACAAAGAGAAAAACAAGAAAACAAATGAACATTTCCTTTAAGTATAAAGAACCTTCAGGCAGACATTCTAGTATATAAATTCGTTTGCTACTTTTTAAAAATAAATTCTTATAAAATCTATAGTTAATTTTCATATCAACATTGCAAACTGCTATGCGAATTTTTTTGACATAAATCAAATTTATACACATTAATATTTATAATATATAAATTTCCTTTTTGATGTTTAAAAAAATTTATTAATAATTATCTCCTCAGAAATTTCCAGCATCAATACTTTCCATAAACGAAAATTACTGCGATAATTAAAGATATAATTCTTCATACACATCTAAAAAATCTATTATAAAAAATAAGTTTTAAAAATAAAATAAAATAAAACTAGAGATTCCAGATTACACTTTTCGTAGAAAATTGAATTTTTACTTAACGTGTTAATATTGTCATTGAATATATTACTTTAACCTTAGAAATATTTCAAATAAAATTGATGAAAATATTTTAAGGAAAAAATTAATTAATTTCTCGTGATTAATATAAAACATTCAACAATAAAATAAAAATAGTTTATAAGCCTTTAGAAACAGATATCGATTATAAAGTAGCTAAATTCTTTACTGCTAAATACCTTTAAAGCTCACCAGTGACTGAATGGAAGAAAACCATGAGCACTATCACGTGTTTGCACCTTATTAATAGGCTGGTCACGTGGATTTTTGGGTTTTATTCACTTAAATAGGAACCAGATTTGTGTATAAATTCACTCTTTCCCTTGGCAGATCGTCTTCGTATTACGTTGCCTTATTCCATCAATCGTAAGTACTTTAAGACGGAGAATTTTTCAATTGTGTATGATAAAATGATTGTGAAATACATATTTATTAAGTACTATTATCACAAATTTAATAAGATTTTTGTAGTCTTTTTAAATTATATTAAAATTGTATTTCATAATTATGAAAATTATTATTTCTAGTTTCTATTGTTTGCTGGAGAAACATTTTAAAAATTATTTTGAAAAATATTTTTTAGTTGAAACGTGCTTGGAAAATAAAACCAGAAATGGTGGGTTAATGTATCTATTACATTCAATTCTGATTAGTTGCAGATATTATTTATAGAATTACAACCTGTGTAATCTCTAAATTCGTAAATAATTTAATTTAATTTTTCTTGAATCAATCTCTACCCTGCAGCGATCTCTGAAATAAAAGTATTTCACAAATAACTTCGATGTTTATATTTAATCTGCAATTTTACGAAAATATAAGTTCCGTAATTTTCTTCGTATGTTTATAAAATATATTGTATATAAGGGTGTAACTATTTGAAATGAAATCATTTATTAAGTGTCGAGAACAATTGTTGGATCTCATTATTTTGTTTATTTTTTCTATTCTTTTGGAAAGCCTTTAAGCCACTTTTTTCAATTACTTTGACTTTTTTATTAATGGAAAATTTCATAAACAGACCCACTACTCTATACTAAGATAGGATAAATAATGTAATTATACAACAAATCTAACAAGTTTTTAATTCGTCTGCTCTTCATTGAAGCATTTCTACGTAGAGGTTCTAATAAAAGGACTTTATAAATATGTATTTTCTGAAGTTTAATCTATACAACGCTCAACAATCCACCTCGAAATAATTAAAAATTGTAAAAGTTTTATTGTAACGAAGTTCATTCACCTTAAACTCTTACAGAAGAATCGATGTGACAAAATACATCCTTGGGGAGAGATTCTCGTGAGACGAAACGATAATAATACAAGTAAAATGATGAATTGTTAGGAAAGAATAGAGAAGAAACAAATAATGATGCAGCTAGTGTAGCTGAATAACAGTTTCCTAAGAGGAAGATCTACAGCACTAATGGGACGAAACACACAGTAATTACGATATACATGCAGTTTCCTAAATCTAGTAGGCTAATGTAATTATATTGTAACAATTCCAAAATAAGCATCTTTATAAAAATAAATGTATAAAAATACAATTTAAATGTGCTTTGTTATTCTTTTAAAATGAATTAAAATAAACAGTTACCTAGAAGATTTTGATAGTAGAACAGCTTTTATATTTCAATACCACTATCAGGGTCAGGTTTAGAGTTATCGTGGTTCTAAACTATAACATGTTTAGGAGATCCTTCTTACTTCACTAAGTTGGCCTAACAATAAATTGCAAAGCGTGAAGCCTTAAATTGTCGTATCATGCCATTTAAGTGTATCATGATACTAAATCTGTGTATATTTTGTACATGATCAAATTTTATTATGTTTCGTCCTAGCGCACTTTTCATATAGACGGATTACCAAACGACAGCCACATAAGTATTAAATAGAACACTTTAGTGTCTGTAAATAGTTAAATATACAAATATACTAAATCACATGACTTTCAAACTCAACCCTTGTGTAGACTTCTTTACTGTATATAATTCTTATTATTTGAGGTATTTCAGTTTAGCGCCGTACATAATCTATTGAGGGTTTCGGAGGCGCCCGGTTTTTTCCGGTTTTCGTCATGTGTCTAACATTCAATAGGGGCTAATTCGCCATAGAAAATCCTCCGGGAAGCATTTCCCATTGGCAGATCGCCGACGTGTTGAGTTGCCTTATCCTATCATTTCTGCAATCCTTTTGAACTTGTGAATTTTTATTATAATTGTTGCTCTGAAGTTTTAATTAATACAACTTTTATAATTGTAAAATTATTTGGAAATAAATATTACATTTTTAAATCAAAAATAAAAAGGTGAAAGTAACAAATTAGAAAAAGAAAGAAAGGAAAGTAAAGTAAACTTTGCTATTTAAGATGCTTTTAAGAAGAAGGAAGATCCCTGAAATTGCAATTTAAGAAGTGACCAGATAAACAAGTAAAAGCTCTCACGATGGAGAGAAATGCAAAACCTTTTCGAGAAAGAACTGAAGCAATGTCTCCTCTCCATTGCAGTAAAAGCATAGAAAGTAAGTTAACAATTGAAAACTAAATTACTGTTTTATTCAAATATTTTATTAGTTACAAACTAACTTTTGCATATATTACAATGTCTTCATCAATAATATAGAATAAAAACAAATTGCTTTGCTATTCGTATTCAGAAATGTATCGTGAACACACGGTTGAGTAATTTTTGAGCCACTCTGTATTATAGATGTAATCGAACAAAATTATAATTAACTATTTCCAATCGTCTATTAGACAATTTATTTTTAAATTTTGATTGAAAAATTTAATTAACTAAAAAACGTTTGTTGTACTGTACAACCAAACTTCGATATAGACCAGTGGTTCCCAACCTTTTCTAGGATGCGGAACACTTTTGTGAGCAATTTTCTTTAGCGGAACACTTACTTAAGTTAATATAAAATACATAAGCTTGTCATCAGTTATTTTATTAGAATTGAGCAGTTATAACTCAAAATCTCTACTCATATTATTAACGCCAATTCTAAGACAGGAAAAAATATACCTAAATAACGGTAATGGGGAACTTGTGCTTGATGTTTTTTACATATTTCATTCAGTTTTTATCATTGCCTTTATCTTATTCGAAACAGTAGTACACTCCATAAGTACGAGTCGTACATATATATTTAAGTTTATGAAAATTTTATGATTTTAATTTTTTGATATTCGGCGGCTCGAATACGATTGTACACTTTCCGATTTGCGACTAAATCTGCGGAACACTTGGGAGATGCTTACGGAACACCAGTGTTCTGCGGAACACCGGTTGGGAACCACTGATATAGACACATCAAGTTGCTTTAAAGCAAGCAAAACTGAATACGCCTAAGTTTAGTACTTTGTTTTGGTTTTGATTTCAGTTTATTTTCATTAATTAAAGTAACGATCACATGGTAAAACATTTAACTTTTTTCTTCATTTGTCATTTTCTTCCAAATTAAAAAAAGATGTTTTTATGCCTTGAATTAAAGGCATAAAAATTAAAGGCATTTACGCCTTTAATTCTTTTCTTACACGATGCAAACAGTTATTTCGATTGCATTTCTGTGTATAGTTCCTAAATTTATAGGATATTCACTATCAAAAATGAAAAATGCTCTTTATGCTTTTGACGAGCTTTAATAGTTACAAAACATATAAATTAACAAAATAAACTACTCATCATGAGTTAAGATGCTACACAATTAAACGTTTATTTCTAATTACTGTCAACTACTTTCTTAATATTATAAAAAGTAAACGTTTGCAAATCATGACATTATTGTGTAGAAGTTATGTAATTTATTTATTTTCGTCCATTCAAACAAAGTTTTAAGACCCATTAAAGGATGTTAAGGAGGTTTACTTAAGAGACTCGTTAAAGACTTTCATTTAGGACGTCTTCATTGTTATAGTCAATTGAAAAGATTATTTTCAAAATGATTTATCTCGTTCTGTATTTGGCATATTCAATATTATACTTTACAAAGGGTATCTAATATTGTGTTATTTTGTTTTCTAAAAGATGTATTTGTTATCGTCAGCGAATAGAAAACCCCAATGTTTTATCCAGAGTGACTTAATTTCACTCGTGTGTTTATTCAAATATGTCGTATCTCCTACACAGTAATGAAGTAGCTTCTTACTGTAATGAAGTAGCTTCTCACAGTAATGAAGTAGCTTTCCGCAGCTTTTTAAATAAAAATATCTAGAAATGTTATTTCTGATAATCTATTAAAAGAAAGAAACAATATGGAAAAATTATGCATATGAAATTATTCGAAATCACAGCCACTAGAGTAAGGTTGAAGAATGCCTGCAACTAAGACAATCAGTGCAGCCACAGCTTAGTGCAAAGAGAGGAAACTGGGCGACATTGTAATAGAAAGGACTATTATAATGTTGATGTCGTTATTCGTCAGATTGCAAACGTGACTGTGACTGAAGATCACCATCAGTTGTAATCAAGTGATATGATGCATATGTACAGTGTATTAAATTTCATTTCAAAAATGTTAGTTATTTATTAATTAAAAATTTGGGATATTCATATTACTGTTACTATTAAAAAACACTATTTTTACATAATTAGTAGTAAATTTTCGAAAATTAAGATTTTATGCGTTTGATTATAATATATTTGTTAAAAGATACCACTTCGTATTGTTACTGTTGCAAGCAAAAGGACTTATCCCCAATTAAACATTTTAAAATTAACAAATTCTATTAGGGCTGGATTCTTAAAATTTCTAATGTAAATAATATACATAAAAGTATAAGTATAATACTAATTACAGCACAAAAATAACGAAAAATAAGTTAAGAAAACCCCTATATAATTTATTTTGTTTTTTGAAAATATTATTCTTTTTACAATTTTTAAATTCAGTCTTATTTTATTTAAATTATTTAACAATAAAATTTATTTGTTATTTTTACATTATAATTAAATTGTAGAATTAGAAAACTTATAGACAGATTTAAAAGTGTTGATAGATAAAGAATTCTCTATTGCTCTTATTACAAACACAATTTTTTTGGAAGATGATTTCTCTAAATGACGTGTAATAATTTGATAAGTTTTAACCGGTGCTTTACGTAGCTTCTTTCTGTTCTTCACTTTCTTAATTGTGTCGAGTCCGCTGCTCTTTAGTTCCTCCTTATCGGTGGTATTTTTTATCTTCTCGTCTTCCTCATGACTACTTATTTTTAAGTACTGTCTACCCAACTTCACACCTGTCTGGTCACGTGGACATAGCATGGCTAGTTTACGCTTGCATGGAGTCTCTCCTCAGGTGAGTAAAATTAACAAGGGTGAGCTTTAAGTACGTATTATACATTGAAAAGCAAATTGAAGAATTAAATTTCAACACTTTGTTAAACTTTGTAAAGTTAAGTAACTTTACAGACTGCAAACAATTCATATAAATGATATTAATGATTTTACTCATTTGATAAACAATTTTTTGTTGAATTTTAAATTCCGGTTCTTAAAAGAGTGAATTCTTTGTACCTAATTCAGAAAATATATATCAGAATTTACAGTTGTTTTTTACAGCAGATTTTAAGTTTTAACTGAATTAAAAAAGAAAAAATTCGTCAATTCTTCCAAAAATACTGTATCTTGTAGTGTTTACTCAATTAAATATAAATAATTAATTCAGTTATAGATAAAATGTATTTAGACGTATTAAGATGAAGTAATTGCTGCTTTCTTTAATTTAAATTTACGAATTTATAATTAACAACAATTCGAATTACTGTATTTTACGAGCAATTGCTTGATAACGTTGGCCACATCGACAGTATATACTTGTAGCTGCAATTTTCATTAATGATTCAGAAAGTTTGAAATTATCTTTCATAAATTTAGAGAGTTGCAATTATTTGATGAGAGAAATTATTAAGAATCACCTGGAAATCATCGATTCTTTTAATGTATTGAAATATTTTATTGAAAATTTAATGGTTTATCATCGATTTTTGTAATAATTAGTGCTGAGAATGTAATTAAATTTGTTTAAATTATTTCTTTAGAAACATTATTAAAAACTATGTTTTGTTTAATAATAAATTAATTTTAAATACGCTTGTAAAAAAATTAAACAAGTTTAATTAGATTATAATTATGTTTTTATTGTTACAATTTACTTTATAAGAACATCGATCCTGCTACCATCTTATAATTGGAGACGTTTGATTGTTTGATTGACGATCTGCTAAGGGAAGTCTCTCGGAGAGGTTTTCAATGGTCCCTATTTAGGTGTTACACATGTGAGGAAATCTGGAAAACTCCACATGGCCTGCTGTTTGTCAGGCACAAACCCGAGGCCAAATATAATATTTTATTTAATGTACTGTACTTCAACTCTTTCTGAGCTGTGACTATTAAGAGAACGTTTTACCACATTCATTGTAGATTTGACCACTCTCACAATAGAAACGGTCGGTTGATGAGGGAAGGGGCACAACATAACGGAAACAAACTTCCCATGAAAATGTTTGAGATTGCTCCTCCGGAATCGAGATTAACGAAGGTGAGCCAGAAATACAGGCAAGCAGATAGACAACAGTATAGGTCTGTACTTTGAAAATTGCGGACCAATAAAATCGGTTCTCTGAAGTAGTAGATTGCGACTTCCAGATAATAGACTCATTAACAGTATATAAATTTTTTAATACAAAAACATTTGGTTAAATATAAAAATGCGTAATGAAACGCCGTTCCGAATCAAATCAATTTAATTATTATTATTATTTTAGAAATTTAAAAGTGTTAAAGAATTCAATATATTAAATTGAGCGTAACGATTAATGTTCAACCAGGATTTTTGATTTTTTATATATTTTCACGCCACAGTAGCAATGTTACATGCTATTTAAAAGTCTTATAGTATGACATCTTCGTTTTTCGATACATTCCATCAATTTTGGTCGAATTTTATATAAAGATATCCCTACTGTTTTCATTTAGATATATTGAAAAGTTGTAACTCATTTTTTCAAAGTCTCTATTTATTTAACTGTTGTGTTTAAAGCTTTCTGCTCGCCGGTGCAAGAGGAGATAACAGCTCGTAGGTTCGCGCGTAACAAACAGGCTGACCGTGTGGAATTTTCTTGTTTTTTTCAAATAACGGCAAATTCCCATAGAACTTCTTCCCCGGAGGTATCTTGTCGTTGTTGCTTTGATTTATTCTATCACTCGAATTCTTTAAAACTTTCTATGACTGGACTTCAATTTGAAAAAATTGTAGATCTATAAATTCCCACTGCCACTCCTTCCTTAATCTCGAGAACGGTGTTAGATAGATGAAAGTCAAGACCAGATGGGGAAGCTTAGAAGTACGAGGCCCCGATTAACTGGATACGAACAGCCGGTCTAGACCATACGTCATGTGACTTCAATTCAAAAATTTTCCTCTGGATGGAGTTACATAGATGATCCGCATCGTTTGCAATTTGAAATCATAAATTTAGTATTTCACAGATACTGAAAAGTTTCTTATTTAATATTTAAGAAGTATTCATTGGACATATACGAAGGTGTCACTACTTAAAAAGATTTTATATTTTCAATGTTTATTGAGAGATGAAAAAGTTCAATTATTGTTCATTCTGTACTGTACATATATTCAATTTATTTATGAATATATTCATTTTTATAATACAAGCAACAAAAATATGTACAAAAATGTATTTTGGTGCTTTAATACAAAAGTAAATATAAAATATTTACATTAAATCAGGAATTAAGATGATAAATTTTAAAATATTTAAATGAATAATTATATCCAAAAATTTGCTAGAGTAAAATATTTTATTTTTAAAAATTAGAGCTCTAAAATTGCAAATTTAGTAAATGTTGCGAATATTAAATCTTTTATCTATTTGCATATTTATTTTCGTCTTACTATTCACTTAAATTAGTTGGTTTGTAATTAAATTGTCATAAATCAAATTAAATATGAAAGCGTTATTGATCACCAAATTACTTTGTACATTAATTAACAGAGGAAAAGTATACGCAAATGATATTTAACTCACAATAATCTTAGAAAGTTATCGTTAAAGTTGTAATATCCACTCTATCTGGAAAAAGAACAGCCGAAATGGAGTCTTACACAAATAATTGCGTGTGTTGTTGACTTGACTTGATATCTGTTAAGTAGTGTTTGTATTAGAGATTTATTTGAATCTGTTTCTTGTTAGATAAAAACCTTTAGAGGAAGTATATCTACACTGAAACTAAAATACTAAAACGAAAACTTTGATTTAAAAAATGTTTTTGTATAGCATCATCTTCCGATTTTACTTTTATTAATACTGAGTCATATTTAAACGATATATAAAATATTTAATTATTATGCCTTTGTGTCCTTTTTAACTCTATTTAAAATTTAAAACAGGTGAACTAAATAAAGAACATTATTTTTGATCTGTAAGACTAAATATCTGCATCCATAATTTCCAGTATAATAAGTCCTGTTAATATATAGAAAGTACTAGTATACAAAATAAATTTTAAATAGATACATAAAATACTCTAATTTTAATGTTGTTTTAATGTTAATGTTATCAGTAGTTATTCGTGGGTTCGCTCCTAACTAATGAGCGACCGCGTGAAGTTTTCCGGGTTTTCTTCTCGTGTTTAATACTTAAATATGAGTTATACATAATTTTTTTATTATAGACTTGGCTAGGTACACAGGGAATAGGACAAAACATATCCAGGGCAGACTATCCACCGAAAATTCCTCGTGTTCCTAGCCTGGATTTAATCTCGTATCTCCCAGAATGGTAGGCTAACACTTTAACTACCTTGGCCATTTGGCCACTCCATAATAGAATTAAAAATTATATATTTTAGGAACAGGATATGGCAGAAGCAAAATAAAACTCGATCTATTCAGGAATATAGTTCTTCTAATCATGTTCATGTCAAGCCTTTGTGAGGTCAGCCTCGTTACGAAATGAAGAATTTGTGTGGGTTGGTTTCCGTCAATTTGGTGTCTTCTATTGACATTGAAAGTGTTCGAGATCACGCAGAGAAAGAAAAACAAAACGAAGTTGATTAGAAGGAAAAGAAATGGGAGTCATGTTTCGTCGAATGGAACCGAAAAAATATGAAAAAATTGACGGATTGAAATTGTAAGAGGATTCTAAGATTAGTTAAACAATAATGTAACTAAAGTATGAGAAAGTTAGTGGAAAAATATATTCCTGTAATGACGGAGATCAATTTCGGGAACACTCGCGGACTTCACGTGACACTTCTAACGGCCCGATACTTTACATAAAATATTAAATTTTGGATTTTTCTGTTTGCATGAACCATTAGATTTACCTTTTATAATCTTGTTCTGATTACAGTAATCGCCTTTAAATTTTTTAAGTAGATTATTAATATCATTTAGTTTTACTTCAATTATCTTCACTTTTGTTATGTTTAAGATAAATTTATAATTTTACTAGCCCACCAGTGGCAGAGTAGATAACACTGGTTGCGGGTTCACGCCTCATCAACGGCTGGCCATGTGTTTTCCGGACTTTCTTCGCGTGTCAAACACTTAAAATTGGGCCAGTTTTCCATAGACAATCCTCCGGTGCAGATTGGTCATGTGTTGTTTTGCCGTATTTAATAGAAGCAAACAAAAGCAATTATCATAGATTATGCCTAAAATGATCCTGGACGTGTACAGTACTCTTTTTCCTGAATACACCTTGCAATTAATTCTTGTGTCTGGGATTTTCAAACTATTTTAAATATCCCACATTTAAAAAACGGTTTTGAGAGTAAACATTTAAATAATCACAATAGATACGTTTTTCTCCTACTGTTTGAAATTAGATGTCCTTTTTATCACATACGCCCCTTTGGTCAGTCTAATTCAATCAAGCTTACAACAGGAACGTTGGTTAGTAAGGGCATCCATGAATATTAGCATTTAGAAGATTGATTAATTTTTTAAATTTCATCATTAAAACAAGAGGCAGTAGAAGAATTAATTATTTCGTAAACCAGAAATATGAATAAAATAAATTTCCTAAACAGTTCCAGTTAAAAGGATACCATTTCTGAATGCTACGAAACAAAAAAATAGAAATTTGTTTGTTTTGTTTTGTTAATTTTAACAACACATTCACACCACATGACAAACAGAATAATGTTTAATTAATGAGAAATAGTTTAATTTAATAATTTATTTTTCCAAATTAATTTATTAATTTTAAATTTAATTTTTAAATTTCAAAAGTAAGAAGAAGACGTTAATCTACTAACATGCGCTATTGATTCGAATAAACAGGAGGTGGCACAATCGAGTTCGAATTGACGAGAGAAGAGAATTTTATATTGATTTAAAATAGGAATCAGACGGGAAATAGCGTCCATTTTGAATTATGAGTTCGAATTAACGAGATCTACTGTATTTGTATGGGATCTACTGTATCTACTGTATTTGTATGGGATATCCTTCACAAGTATTCATTGGAGAGGTTTACGATTGGTACTATATTCAGTATTGACTGTATATCACATGATGTATAGAGATGTTTGTCATTTAACATATAGTAAGTATTAAAGTTTTAACCGTACTGTTACTAAGATACTGGTAATTCCAGTGTATAATAGGAAATACAAGAGTAACGTTGTAAAGTTTTTTGTTATTTTATTCATTGATCGAAGCCAATTTAACTGTTCATTTATTTGAGAATTGCGTAAATAATAGCTACTTTTTTGTAGTGATCGTGTTTGGAATTTCACAGATTTCTTCATAAAATTTTATATTATTTGTATCTGTAGAGATGTGTTCAATCCACTTTAAGTGTCGTGGCATAGAATATAAAATCGTGGTGTTCGAATAATTTGCATATAAATATACACTGGATGTGTTCGAATTTAAATGGGAAATCTGGGAATGGCACAGTAAATAAAATTAGAATACTTGCATTAAAACTAATAGAAACAAATTTTCGGAGCTTTTTACTTTGGTTAGAGAGAGAGTTTCTGGTGAATTTCTTAGGTGAGTTTAATGAAATTTTCTATGTGTTTGCTGCGAAGTTTATTACTTATTTACGTAGAATACATCTGAATGTTAGATAATTTGAGTAGAAGCATAACGTTCGATCTGTTACGATTAATTTTTAATTAATTTTCTTTATAATATTGTTCTATTGATCTTAATATATTCTGCACAGGAGTTGAAAGGTGACAGTAATTTTAATACATTCTGAATAAATTAATTTAAATGGTATCTTTAATTTTCACGCTATCTAATTCACGCTATCTAATCAATATTTTGTTCCATGCTATGGAACAAAATATGAATTTTATTAAAATTCTATTAATTTATTTTAGGAAAATAACATGAAATCCTTTATTAAGAATGAGTAAATAAGGCAATGCAATACGTGGGCAATCTGCCAAGGGGGCTTCTCAGGAAGACTTTCTATAGGAAGTTAGTCTCTGTTTAGATGTTAATTTATTTTGTAATTACTGATCCTTTATTAAACAATTAGAGAAGGCTTTCTGAATAATATTATACTTTAGTACATAAATTAATTAATAGTAATTAATAGAGCAACAATGACACTTATTGTTGCACTTATTTAAAAGCTTAATTATTAATATAGACAATTTTATGGTTGGTTGGTTGGTGTTTTTTGGCGCAAGGGCCACATAGGCCAAGCTGTGCCACGTCAAATGGTAAATTTGTCTAACTTTATATTATATATATATATAATACGAAATAACAACAAAAAAACAACAATATACAGCAATAAAAATAAACAAACAACAATATATATGAAAGTAAAAAATAAATAAATAGTTAAATCGCTTTATACATATTAGTGACTTTCAGAAAGTCCAGTGTCGAGATTTGGCTTCTCGCCAAAACCTCTCTCAGACTTGCATTTCCAAAATACTGTCTACGCCTTCTCTCGAAGGCAGGGTAATTGCACAGTATGTGTTTTACACTTAGAGGGCAGTTGCAACACTGGCATACTGGCTAGTCATCATCCTTTAGAAGGTATTGATGAGTCAGCCGAATATGTTTAATTCTCAAGCGGGTAAGAATTACCTCAGATCTCCTATCATACTATTCAATTAACAAAGATAAATTTACGCTCCTACTAATTACAAAGATAAATTTAAGCTCCTATCATACTGTTTGTTATGTGTCCAATTTTCTATCATAGGTTTGGCCTCATGTAGTTTATTGTGGACTTGGGTGTTCCCCACATTTTGCCATCTCTCTGCTAGTCGATTTTTAACGACTAGCTTCAAATCACCTCCTTCAATAGGCATTGTATGCTGTGAAGGACTTGCTGACTTTGCAGCTGTGTCAGCATCTTCATTTCCTCTTACACCTACATGGTCTGGGATCTAACAAAATTTTACTCGCAGTAAGATGGCAAAACAGTTTACGAATTTTAATCACTATCGAGTGAGAACTAGGTTCGCATGATATCAAAGCTTGAAATGCACTAACTGAGTCAGTGTAAATCACGCAGCAACGATGACCTTTTTTGATTACATACTTTAAGGCTAGGTAAATACCCTGCAGCTCTGAGTAAAGATGGAAGAATTCGGTGCTATTTGTTCTGCCACGATTTCATCCTGGCAGACAAAAAACGCTGAGCCAACGTAGTCATCTGATTCAGATCCATCAGTATAAACAGGAATTAAATTCCTGTCACGGTGTTGAATTTCTGCAAAGTGCTGTCATAGACGTAATCTGGAGTGGATTCCTTACAAAACTGCTTTGAGCAAAGGTCCACATTTATCACAGGAGATGACCAAGGTGATATACTATCAACGTCCGGCTGTGAAATGTTGTTTATGTTCAAGTCAATCTGCTGCTTAAATTTTCCATTCTTATGTCGAATGTAGGAATACTACTTGGGAAGGCCGCAAATAATCTTTTCAGCTGAGTGATACTGTAGAATAAACTGAAGGTTTGATCTGAGATTTCAGTTTAATATAATAAAAGAGAGACAACTGTTCTCTCCTGAGAGATAGTGGAGGCTCATAAGCATCCACATATAGGCTTTGAACAAAAGTTCGAAAAACACCAGTGCACAAACGCAATGCTTGATGGTGCATTGGATCCAGCATTCGAAAAGTAAATTCTCGCGCAGAGCCATACACAATGCATCTGTAATCTAGCTTTGAGAGAACAAGGGCCCTATAAATCTTGAGCATAGAACATTTGTCTGCTCCCCAGGATGAGCACCATAGTACCTTCAAAATGTTCGTGGACTTTAAACATCTACTCTTCAAATTGCGCAAGTGTAGAAAGAACGTCAGTTTTTGGTCAAATAACACCCAAAAACTTAGCCTCATTGACTATTGGAATTTTAATCCCGTTTAAGTGAATTTCAGTATCCAGGTGCAAACCTCGCCTACGGCAAAAGTGAATGCACGAGGTCTTCTCCGTGTTAAAACTGAAACAATTTGTTTTGGACCAATTGTCTATTCGATTTAGGGATGTTTCAGTTGTCTCTCGATAAAACTCATGTTACTAGACTGGCAGGAGATCTGGAAGTCATCCACATACAGAGAGTGTTTCACACTGGGAGGGAGACAGTTAGCTATGATGTTAATTTTAATTAGGAACAGTGTCACACTCAAAATATAACCTTGAGGGACACCTTCTTCTTGTGTGAAAGGCCTAGATAAAGTGGCGCCCATCCTAACTTGGAATATTCGATTCTGTAAGAACTTTTTTATAAAAATTGGCAAATTACCCCACAATCCGAATTGGTGAAGATCACGCAGTATCCCGTATCACCAGCAGCAATCGTAGGCCTTCTCTATATCAAAAAGCTGTCGTCTAACAAACGTTTCGCGTATAGATGTTTCAAGGTTTACTAAGTTTTCCGTGGTACTTCTGTTCCAACGATGATGTGATGATCCTTTTCCTCTAAGAGAAACATCAGACGTCTGTTTACCATTCTCTCGAAGAGTTTACAGAGACAACTCGTCAGAGAGATTGGTCTGTAATTAGAGGGATTCTTGCAATCTTTGCCTGGCTTATCACTGGAAATAACGATCGACAGCCTCCTGGAGTCAGGAAAAATCTGCTCTCTCCGCATTCTGTTAAACAGATTCAAAAGATTACCGAGGGAATTGTCTGACAGATTTTTAATCATGCTGTAGTGGATTTTATCCGGTCCTACAGCAGTATTCCCCGGGAGAGAGATTGCTCTATGTAGTTTTATTCTGTTGAATGACACATTGTATTCCTCATGAGATGAGGAATAAAAGTTTAATGTTCTTAAGGCCCTTTGGCCTCTGGACATTGGTGAGTTTAAATGTTGTTTTTCCGTTTGCGCTTTATAAGCTTGGAAATTCTTTGTATACAATTATATTGCTGGATGAAGAAAAAACAAGTTTCACCGAACAAATCAATTTTATAAGAAATTATTAAGGGGGAAATCTATTAGACAGATTGAAAATATTGTCTACAAATAAACAAAATTATGAATTTACAATTTTGTAATTAAGTTGAACTGAACTGGAAGTTTATTTTGCGAGTTCTACAAAGAAACAATAGCAAATGAGCGTGAACAGTTTTCACAATTGAGCAATTTTAATTTATTTAATTACTTTTTGTAAATAAACCTTCAGAAAGTGCAAATTTATCTTTAATTATAACTTAGTTAAAAAGATTTTGTATTAAGTTTCTGATTGACTAGGCGTATATTTTTCTCATTCATCTAATTAAGAATGGAATGAAGAGTCAATTTCTTTTCTCCTCGAATATCATTAAAAGCTTCTTACATGTAATTAGCACCCTCATTGATTTTTCCTTTGAGGGATATTCTCTTATATCGATTCGTTTTGATAAGAAAGTTTTGCTTTTCGAATAAATTCCTTTCATAAAATTAAAAATTCTCTTTTAACATTGAGCATTAATTTAATTTTCGATTTATATATATTTAATCAAATCAAATTTTCTTATCAAAAAGTACTTTTTAAAACAGATATTCTCAACTAGTAGATCGAAATTCAATAGATGTAAAGCTCTTATACTGTATATAATAATACTGATTTAAAATATCAAGTAATTCAAGTGTATTTTGCAATTAATTAATTAATTTTAAGACAAAATTAACAATTATAATTTAAATTATATAAATTTAATCAAATTAGGTGAAGGTTATATGTGATTGGTCGAATTACATAAGGTCTGTATATAATAGTGTTAAAGATATGAAATATTTGCAATAGAATTAAGTTAAATATTTATACAAATAATCATGTTATGTTAATATTAAGTCCCCGTCTCCCCATTATGGACCTGAAAAAGGTCCTACGAATGCTCACAGAGAGTTAAAAAAGTCCTTTTCAATGCTAACCGGGCGAGAAACCTGTAAAGTCACATTTAATCAATGCATTTTTCATATAATTTAACTTTCAAATGGAACTAAAATCAATAATAGAATATTTAAATTTAATACATTAATTTATTTTTCTATTAAATATTAAAATAATATTTAACATTTTGAAAAATATTCATTGTAAATGTATCTCTCGTTTTGATTTTATTATTCTTAAATGAACTAAAAAAATCATTTTACACTTAAATATTTTTGTAAATATTATTACATTTTATTAAACCATTTACTACTTTCAAAATATTAAATTAAAGTCTCGCTGGAAGCTATGGAATGAAAGACATGGAAATAATTATTTAGGAAAAGATAATTTCGATTATTTAAATGAATTACTAAAGTTTGAAACAAAATTCTGTTCGAATTTTATTCATCTTTTAAGTCCAATAAAAGGAAAAGGTAAAACGTTCTTTCAATCGTAATTAAATTAGAATATGAAGTGATAATAATTGACACTATTTACACAAAGGCGTGTGATTTAATAAAAGTAATTTCCATAGGTAATCTTTGTTCCCACGTTCTGCCCTACATTAACTATTGGAATTTATTTACAAGTATATTAAAGTTTTAAATTAATTTTTTCGAAATTATTTATACTGAATTTATACAAAATACAAAGCTAAAAAAATACCTTGTAAATCTTTCTATTAAAATTTTCATATAGTTTTAAATACAGTCAAACCTCCCAACATCGATCTCCTCTAAACAACAACTATTTTATCGGGAATTTTTTAAACAAAAATGCATAGAAAATAACCTTAAAATAATGGCCACTGATAGAAGTGGCCATTGTTCAGAGGTTTGACCGTATTCCATTTAAAATGAAAGGTTCGTAGAATGTTATACAAAAAAGTAAATTAAAAAACATAAATTTTAATAACTTTTTAAATATTTTTATAATTAATTCATGATAATAATAGCAAAATTTTAAAAAATCTGGCATTGGGTTTTTGCTTGATTTTTCCCTCACTAGAAAAAGAGGGTAAAGACACGATTAAGAAGTCGATAATTTATACTAGAATATAATATTTAAATAATAAAGTAGCTTGAAAAAATAAATTTTGTTGAAGTAAGATAAAAATCTCCATTTATGTTTAAGTTTAAAAAATATTATGGCACTGGCCGAAAATTAAAATTGTGTGGTGCTAGCTCGTAAAAGATGATTCCTCACAATTGTAATTTTTGGCCATTTTATAAAATTTTGTCTAAAACAGAACGCCATGATAATGACAGAAGATTCCGTTTTATAATATTTTATACTTTTGCATTTCGTCTAATGTAAGTTCTTTATATTTCAAAGACACATATTGAAAACACCGAAATGTGTATGTGGTACACATATACATGGAGGAAAAATCTGTGTAAAAGTCAAATACCCTTGAAATGTGTGGTTTTCCTCACAAGCAGACTGATCACGAGAAGTTTCTCGGGTGTTATTCACGTGTCTAACACCTAAATACTTGTATAAGACCTTCCAGGAGGTATCTTTCCTTCACGTGTTGCGTTGCACTTCATCTCGCTCCATTTCTTCCATTTAATTATTTATTCAATATAATTTATAAATGAGTAAAGAAAACAAATGAAATACTGTAAAGATAAAATAAATAAATTGAATTAATTTAGAGATGATTTAAACAATTTAATAACAGAATTATCAATCAATCATAAATTATGCTTACGAATTCAAGTCAATTTTTGCAAATTTGATTTAATTCTTAATATTTGCTGTAATTAACAAACATAGTTCTTTTATTGATCATAGTTAAAGTTGAATAAATTAAAAAATCTTGTTATCGAATAGACTATTCAATTTGACTGATGGTAATTGGAGAAGTTGCCTATTCGTTAACGAAATTGGAGAGTCAATATTGGTTATTGAGAGTAGAATGTACTTTGTTTGCATTGAAATGAGCGATAAAATAAAAAACCGGGCTTAATTTCGTTCCAGAAAGGAGAAAAACTTGAAACTTGAACTTTATCAGAGAAACACATAATATCCTATAGAAGAGAGAGAATGATAGCCTGTTTAGTATGTTTTCTATTTCTATTTCTGCTGATTTTATTCATATGACAAATGCATTATCTTATTTTCAAAAATTCAACTCACTTTAAATGCTCTTGTTATGACAATATTTTATTTAAAAACTTTCGATTGACCAGTAATAGCCATCTTTAAACGACGAGCAATTTTTCAAGAATGTTTCTTTTTGAAACGTATATAACAGGAGTGGGCAAGCAAGAGTTCAGTGGGAGCCGAAATATAGGTTTTGCAAAATGCAGGTTTTGCAAAATGCATGGGAGCCGCAGTTCTGTACTGTCGTGGCGGATAGTATGGTAAGGCGCGCGATTTTATTATATAATATAAATATAATACAGTAAGACCCCGCTCAACGCTGATTCAATATAACGCGGTCTACTTGATGCCTAAAAACGCTCAAAATTTACGCCGATGTAAATTAACGCGGTATTTCATTGATTCATATATAACACTCTTATTCCCAAACACAAACCAATCAGCAAAAAGTGGTAATTCGTCGTAGCGCTTACTTCCCTTAAATCTATGTTTGATTTGTGCAATTTTCAGAAAAATATAACATCCTGGATGCCATAAGAAATATCGACTTCGCTTGGCAAGAATTAACTGAGAAATGCATGAACGGAGTGTGGAAGAAGTTATGGCTGAAGGTATCCAAGAATTCTCATCGAGAAGAGCCTATCGCTGATCGTTAGGTTGACAAAATTGTCAACTTAATCGATACAGAAGATGTAGACGAGCAGGATATTGGGAAGTTATTGCAGGTTTCTGGCGATAGCCTTACCAACGATGACCTCCAAGAACTGGCAGAACAGGAAATTTAGGTAGAACTGAAAAATAGTGATTCTGAAAACGAAGAACACAAAAAATTTCTGTACAGTTTTCCTTAGTAAAAGTTTGGTAACGAAACCGAAATCGTTGATCAAATTGTATCGAATGATCCAGATTTTGATAGGATGCCAAAGCAAAACCAGGCGTTTTGGATGCGACCTTCGGATACAGATATTTGCTTAAGGAAAAAAAGCGACCAATAAAACTACACGACTTCATCGCAAAAAACAAGAATTTCAGAAGAGCCAGGACCTTCGTCATAAAAAAGTAGCTTTACATTTCTGTGCGCATATGTTTATGTGTTATTTAACATATATTATTATGCAAAAATTTATATAAAGATAATTTAAAATTATAGTAAAATTTGCTTATTTTTGGTCGCGTGTTCCCCTATCCCTATTTACTCCATGTTAAAATGGTCTCGTTTAACGCTGTTTCGCTTAGCGCTTTGTCGTCTAGGACAGCTGTCGGCAATCTTTCTGACCTCACGGACCACTAAACTCACAATTTTAAATCCCGCGGTCCACTATCACAAAGATTTTTAAACGATAAAAAATCTGTAGTATAATAATGATCATAAAAGTTAAATATTACTATATGAATATGAAACTCGCGTGTTTAATTATAACAAATTAACTCAAGCCTAAAGTTCATTGCTGCTTGTTTGAAATAAGTTTATGGATTCTTAGCGCTTTTCCACGAAAGACGACTATCGTACTCACAATATTGTTTATTGTTCATTATTTATTGATAGCAGTCGCTTCGTATGTGGTTTTAGATTCAAATAAAAACCCCCAACGAGTGAAAAAAAGCAACTAAGCATTTTGCATTTTTTCGTAATACTTCGCATAACCTTCAGTTGATCAATGTCCAAATTTCTCCACGTACCACCAAAATTTTCTCGCGGACCATTAATGGTCCGCGGACCACCGGTTGCCGACCGTTGGTCTAGGAACGCATCCTCCGCGTTAAGCGGGTTCTTACTGTATAAAATAAATATTGAATTTTTTTAATAAACATATTTTCACAAAATTATAAAAATAAAATTGTGTTAGATTATGTTATATACTAGGCATGGGCAAATGCGGCTCTCGGAGCCGCATTTGCCCATGCCTAGTATATAACATAATCTCAGAACAATGGCTATTGTTTATATTCCTGTCAGTGGCCGTTGTTTAGAGATTTGACTCTATTATTACAATTTCAAATACGAAGTTTTCCAATTTCTTTCTTTTAATTTTTGATGTATGAATTTATCACGTGTTATTGTTAACATTAGATTTAATTGGATTGCACAACCTTTATTTGATTGGAGCAAGGGTCCTCATTAAATTCTTCGAGCGAGACGAGGAAAGTTGAATAAGACGGGGTGGTTTTATAAAACGCGGTACCCCTTTTTTTATCGTACATACTGTATTTGTTGCTTGTTTATATTGTCTTCTTTTTTAATCACAGGAATGTCTGGACATCAAAGAAAACATGTAAATAATGGAAATTCTTCATATTAACAGTTTTTTTTTTGTGTGTGTATAACATATATATATATATATATATATATATGAGGTTACTTTATTATAAAATGTAAGTGTTTTTTTAAAAAAAAAATAAGTAATCTTTTATTTAATGAAGAAGCTGAGAAGGATACAAAAAAGAAGCAAAACGTTCATTTTAATCAAGCAAAATTGTGTTTTTACTGAATTTTTTTAAGGATCTTTAATTAATTTAACTATACTCTAATGAAACTTAATTTAATTTCGAAAATAAAAATGTTCTTGATTAAAAATATTATAAAACTAGAAGTTTGAATATTTATGTAATGGACTAAGTTTATTTTTGTGTTGTGTAAAATATTTTTTAGTTATAACCTTGCAAACTTTAAATAGGAGTTAGTCTATAAAACACTTCTAAGGAGTAGTCCGTTAATTACCTGTACAATGTTTGAACCAGTTTTTGGACTGTCTTCAGCCTGTTGTATACAGTGTCGTAATTTTGGCAAAACTTTTTCTTTTAATTTTGTATACAATAATTCACGAACCCTTTAACATTAAAGAAATGACTTAACGTTTTAACGCAAATATTTTGTACGGATTGTTTTATATGTATTGCTATTTCCCTGACTACTTAGTAGACTTATAAGAAGAAATTAGTAGCCCACTAATACCACTAAATAAATCCACTTAGACAATGTCTCCTATTAAACAGCAAGGCTCGGCTTATCCAGATGTATTAAACCGCTTTAGAATAAATATATTTTAATCATTTTAATGTTTAATATACAAAATTGTATATCCCAATATACTATATATTATATAGGGATTTACAAATTACATTTCTTATTAATTTTATCATTTATTTAAAAAATTTTTATTAATTGCATTTAAATAAAAATTTGACGAAGAGAGGAAGAGAAGATAGAGAGAAAGAGATACAATTGTTTTCTGAAACACCTTCATATTAATTTTACTAAACTTTGAAAAAATTTTCTCTAACACGTAAAATATGCAACAATGTTTCTACAAATGGACATTATTTATGAAAAACGAAAACATATAATTTTTAAAAAATGCAAGAAAATTAAATAAAACACGAAAATTCGTTTCCTGCAATTATTTATTAACGTTTTCTTGTCCATGATATAAAGAACGTTAGCAGATATTCACTCAATGTTTATTTTTACAGTATATTTTCAGAACTATGTACTGCACTTTAGGATATATCTTCTATATAAGTTTAATAAATTATAAAACACAAACATTAATTTACATTTCACAAAATAATTTTTTAAAACGTTTTATACTATATTCAATCAATGAAAACGTCTATTTTAGATTATAATAGACTTTTTAGATACATTTGTATGTATAGTACAATGAAAAAAATCGTAAAATATTTAGATATTTCACATGTAATGTAAGTAATTATATCATACCACAGCACAATTGGTTTATACCCAAGAAAAAATATACCACAAAACAATTCCAAAATATAAATACAATAATTTAGATCGCTGATTTTTAATTTTGTTTAGCTTGCTTTGGATAACACCCCAGGGTGTCGCAGGTAGCATTTAGAAGTGTCTTGCGATCCCAATAATTCATTTAATGTTTAAATAAATGATTGGGTATCAGGGAATCTTATGACACTTCTAAGAGCTTATTGGGACACTCTGAAGTGTCGTGAAAGCCACGCGGGAAATCATTACTATAGATATATTTTCATGTTCTTTGATAAATATCTTTGATAAATATCCACGTAAAAATATCTTTCATCGAATGCAATTGAAAAAATTTTTTCAAGTACTCTATGAAGAAAATACCATATAAATACTACATACACAATTAAAATGCACAAGTTTATAAAAATATGAAGGCCTTATATAAATATAGCAGCAGCATGGTATTGTTGCATTTTGCAATTTAATCATCGAGGGAAGTTTGTTACTGTTTTACTTTATATGTATTGACACGATAATGCCATGAACATATCATACAGACGATTTCTAAAAGAAAGAATTAATATAAGACTAATTAGGCCAGTCGCAAACAGATGAGCGTCTTACTCTGAATGTGATGCAAAGGATTCGGGTCAGCCAAATGTCATAAAACTGGAGAAATTAGACACTGCCAAGAGTTACCACCTCTTAATTTATGCTGATAAATATCTAGACAGTTCTTTGCATAGCTATCTAAGGCCATCATGTATTACAGTTTCAGTCTGTCTTTAGGAATCTTTACGCAAGTGGTCATTATGTCAGACCCAGTATGTTCAGTTCCATTGAGGCATGTGCAGTAAAGTACATTATTTTTCATAACTAATAATGAACGACCTCCTAGCGTTCAGGGAACAGAACCGCTTGGCCACTGGTGAGCCTAGAATGTTTAGAAAGAGTATTGACGGAATACGGCAATGCAACATATGGGCGAAAAGAAAAGATGCCTCTCAGAAGAACTTTCTCTGGGAAATTGGCCCCTATTTAGGTGTTAGACATGTAAAGAAAATCAGGAGAACGTTATATGATTAGCCAGTTTGTGAGACGTGGACCCGCGATCTACTAGTAATCTATACCTACTAGTGTTCAGTGATTGTATGTAATTCGCCACTGGTAGACTATATTGATAAATGTCAAATAAAGTAGTACAAAATACATTTTATTAAAATATAATTTTTTACAAAATGTATAAAATTCTGTGTTTTTTACACTTTTACAGAAAAATTCTTTACCAAGTTGGTAATTGTATAAAAATCGTTATTAAGCTGAAAAATTGTTTTATTAATTGCTAATTGATACAAATTAACGCATCATTTTACCTGAAAATTTAAAAAATTACAAAATTAAAATCAGTTTTGTTCTCCAATTAATGTTTATATATTTTTATAATAAAATATATTAAATAATTGTTTTCATTTCATTTTTGGGAATAGATATTGATTACGGCTCGGATCTTTTTTTAAAGCTTCTTTCAAAAATTAAGATAATGGAAGATAATAAATTTTTATTTTATTTTAGAAGAAACCGTGTTAAAAATTAAATATAATTAAAAGATGAATATAAATAAGGAAAACAATTTTTAACGATTTTACTTGCGTTAAGTAATGATTAGGAAATTCAAGTTTGAATACTTCGGGCAACTAATTACTAATTCCGTGTGTACATAATTGCATTTTTAATTAGGATAAAGAACAAATTTCAATTTTAAAACTTTATTTTTATATATTTATTCGCTAAAACATGTTTACGTGATCTTCTAAATAAATAAATTTTTTATTAAAGAAATTTTAATACATTTAAAACTATAATTATATATATCCACCTTCTAAGTAATGCATGATTTGATAAGGTAACCTAACGCATAAGTCATCTACCAAGGAATATTCTTCTTCCCGATAGGAATTTCTACGGAAACTGACCCCTAATTAGGTGTTAGGCACGTGAAGGAAACCTTAGAAAAGCAATTCTAATTGCATAAAGTTACTTATAACTAGTAGACTAACAAGCTACACTTATTATAAGTCTTATAGCTTGTAGCTTATACAGCATGTAATAATAGCAAGGTCCAGGTGCGAACCCACAATTCCAGGTGTTCAGTAGGTTTATCCACTCGACTACTGATGGCCCCATCCACATAGAGAAAGCGCATCTTAAATATCCGTAATAAAATTCCAGGGATAATTAAAATTGTAATGTTTCTAAAGGTTTAAGAAAAGGATATTTATTTTTATAATTGATACAAAAGAGAATGACAGTGATCGCTGTAGAACGGTGTCATGGTTTTTTAGCTCTCCGTTCTATAGTCACTAAGAAGGCCTTCATTCTGGCACTATATTCTTTGATGCATTCTTCATCACTTCTTTGACACGTTATAATTTACATAATTATTTTTAGAATTTGTTCCTATATTTGATAAATTATATTTCTTATATTATCTTGTAGATAATTACTCTGTATTAACGCTGGATAAATTTATTATTTTTCCAATAAATGCTGATTTACTTTGCATTATAAATAACTTATTCAGATTAAAAACGACGGGTAAAAACTTGAAAACATTTTCAGTTATTACAAACTGTAAACGATTAAATGGAGAATTGCTGAGGATTTTGCATGAAAGATTTCAAAAACAGAGGAAAAAACTATTGAACAATTTTTCAGTTGTTATTTAAATATTGTTTAAAGTAAATAATGCAGAAAAAGTGTTTTGAAACTAACAGAAAACAACTGATTTATTAATTAATAAAGTGGCCCATTTCTCTTTATAAACGATAAATTAGAATTGTTTCATTGGTTATACGAAATTAACTTTCAGTATCAATAGTCACTAATGAAATTGTTTATGTTTATTAATCAGGTTAATTAGCTTCAGAATTATGTAAAACAATTGGGATTAATTAGCAGTCTATTTAATACGAACATTAAATTACTCTTTCCACACTTTGATATCTTCAATCTTTTCTACTATTAACATTCAGATAAGTAATTTTAATATGGAAACTATCTTAATTATAATAAAATAATAATTAAGATAGTAAGTTTTAATTAGAATTCTGTATAGTAATTTAAAAGACAAGATTTAATGCAAAAGTAAAGCTTTTTATCTAACATTTTCCAATCGGTGAGTCGCGTTGCGTAGTTGTCGACGTTTATACCGATACAAAATAAAAATAAATTCCAAATGGAATAACCAAAAACAGCCAATAGAAATTAGTATTATAATTTAATTATATATGTAATTAAATATGAAAAATTAAAATTCGAAATTGTATGTTTTACTTTATTAGAATTTAGAGATATATTTATCCACATGATCCCTAGTAATTTATCGACCTCCCAAATAAATCCATTAATCCGTGGGGTAGCTGGCGACCCCCCAGGGGTCAATGTGAACATAATTTGTTTCATAGATTCTCTAGGGGATCTATGAAGTCAGCTGTGTCTTGCTTATTACTCTGTAAGGTGAACACGTTTTTTTTTTTTTTACTTCATAAATATGCATGTACCCGTATGCTGGGATGCTTATGAATATTATTATATATGTTCTGTAGATGTATGTGGATGTACTGTCGACGGCAAAAGTAAATCCCGCCTAAAGCCGATGAAGTGAAGACGACGTCACGCAGTCAAATTTGACATAATGCATAACCCAGGCTATATCATTCGAATATCCTTGGTCACCTATCTAACGAAGGACAAACAGACAGACAGACAGAGGCCAGTGTGAATTTATGTCCAAAATTTGGAAATTTCGGCCGAATAACTAATTATGTTAAACGTTTCTATTTTAATTAGTGAAATATTTTATTGCTCTAATTAAAAAGAAACACTTTCTCGTTGTGGTTTAGATATTGACGTTAACTTGTTTTAAAAATTATTCATACAGTTCTTTGTTTACAATGTTTTTATGAATACAAATATAAATTTATAGAGTTAGAATATTTTTAAAATAATTGCTATTGTATTATACCATGTATTAACTGAACTATTTCATTTAAAGTCTGTGAAGTTCATTTTCGTAAAAAGAATTTTCATAGTTATGGTGAAAAGACAAAATGCTGAAAATTTATCTTTAATATTACTGAAATTCTTTAATATTATGACATTTTAAATTAATATATATCTAATACAATTTTTTACAGATACAGTAATTCAAAACGAAAGATTCGTAATTTTATGTGAAAAGCTGTTTTCACCATAATAAGAGTTTTTAATATTTTTACGTTATTTATATTGTATCATTATAAATTTACTGCGTAAAAACTATTACATTTTAATACTATTTATCTATAACCGCTTAGATTGTAGTTAGGTTTTGAATTTTTGGAGATGCTACCAGTTCCTATGGAGGTAGGTATCGCCCTTGAACACATTGGGTTGAATTGATTGGATAAGGTAACCACTTTTAATTATTTTCTATAGCATAAATATATAATATCAAAAAACCGCATAAATAACGAGCAATTATTTATTGTGATCTCGTCACAAGGGTGGGCTCAATTTTTAATCTTATTTTTAATTTATTTAATTTAAAATATATGCTCTCCACCTCAAATTAGTAGTGGCTTGCTTCTGTACGTCATACTTTTCCTTCAACAATAGAGTCGTGCCCGTCATCTCTACTGCTATTCTGGAGAAAATGTTTGAATTGAAATAACATGACTCTCAGTTTGCATCGGAAGTTTCTATATAGTTAATCAGGGCCTCCTGCCCCTAAGATTTCCAAATCTGATCTCGACATTCATCTATACAACTCCGTTCTTGAGATTAAGGAAAGACAAACAGACGGACGAGAGTGGGAATTTACAGCACTACAATTTTTTCAAATTGCAGCCCAACAAAAATGTATATTTATATAATTCAATGTTTAGATTTGATTGCATCAATACCCCCAATAAACGAACTACAATGCAAACTTTCAGATATTTTGCACACAAAAAATAAAAAAAGACAGGAGTTATTATACTTTAAAGTGGATGAACAAAATCGTGCTCCCATACACACTCATAAACATACACACACTAATATCCAAACATACAGAAAAAACCCAGATTTTCCATACTTTCCCTTCGTTATATATAACAGAACCGGGAAAGTAATTAATTTAAATAGAATTAATTGGAAAAATTAATATCTTTAGAACTTTATTAAAGAATTGTATTATTAATTTCAATTTGATTAAAATGATAAAATAAATAAAATATTCAAGAATTAATTGTTCACTTTATAATTGAACAATATGAATTCGAACGTTTTATTATTTAATTAGTCTTCATTTTCTATCATTATATTCCATTAATACGGCAATAATTAGCCGACATGTTCATTGAGAATCGTTGGAAGACATACACAATTAGCATTACATTATTATCTGCACAATTACTTTGAAAGAGTGATTCAACTAACAGCTTGACTAGTTAATGATCAATCACATCGATCGTTTTACCTATTATTCCTTTCTTTAACAGCTATAATTAAATTATTTAATTACGCATTTTAAATTTCTGTCTTAGTAAATTACGTTTTTAATCATTAAAACTTTATTTTCCTCTCGTATAAGGAGTTGAAAATATAATTTTAAAGTATAAAACTTCGTTACATCGATTGTTGCTATTTCTGAAGACAATTTACATCCAAAATCGATAATACATGGCTGAATCGATTGGTAAATAATTCTACATTACTCTCCAGAACTCGAAGATTTTAAACTAAATAGTTGGATATAAGGAAGATTATTATTATGGGGTAGAACAAGAATGTCTCTGCTTCCTTTCTTTAGCCTAGTCTCAAGGATCTAGGCTTAAGAAAGGAAGAAGAGAGCGTGAACAAATGAGAAAGCGGATAAGAAAGAAGAGAGGTCTTAGTAAGATACTGAACATATAGTTTGAATCATAAAGCATGCAAAGTAGTATTTATCATTAGAGATTTTTTTAACTCCTTACATTCTGTCGGCACGAAGAGTACATTTTTAGTAAGCACATTACGGATTTGGCCATGCCCACAATGGCGTGGCCGGGTTGTGAAAGACGGGGACAGACGGAAAATTCCACGGGTTTTTTTCGATTCGTCCGGATTCGATCCCAGGTCCCACAGAGCGGTGGGATGACACCTTAACCATCGATGATTCCAACGTCTACAAGAAGAGTATAACAAAGATTCAAAAAGTCGTATGGAAAATTTACAGGATATTCTGAACTAATTTGCATGAAACTACTTGTTTTTCGTAGAATTTTAATAATTATGTAAATACTTAATTAAGAATTTAATAAAAATATTTTAATTCGGAATTATTTTATTAAGTATATTTTAATCCAGCTTCTTTAGAAAGAATAGAGAAGAATGTTATTGATTTAAAGAAGTTAATTGTTTTAGGCAGGAAAATAAACAATGCGAATATATTCATTCGATTTTCAAAAGATGATGATTTTTAAGTGAAAAGACGATAATTACTGACTTCAATTTTTTTAGACATTAACCACAGTTTAATTAAGAATACCTCTTTTAAAACAGAATTAGATTATACTTGGAAATTATGATTAATGAAAGTAATTTTCTTAAGTAGAATTAATTAATTTGTAAGTTTTTTAAATAAGTAATTAAATTTAAAATACATTATTACTAAGACTATGACATCTAGGTATTAAATATTATATTAATTATAGAATATATACCGTAACTGCTTGTATGATTTTTTATGCCTACATGTCCTAGTCTTAATTATTACTTATATAATATTTGTAAATTAGAATAGTAATATATGATAGACGTGAAGGATAACTATTTCAAAAATCCGTATATTATAATTATTTTCAACCATTTTTTAACTGTTGGCGAATATATTTGGCTTACGAAGTAATTAATTAATATTAAACTTCGAAAAAAATATAAATTATATATTTTTATAACACTTTCCAGGATAAATTTTATTAAACTTAAAAACCTTTAATAACTTTTCTGCATAGAAATTTTGAAAAGTATTTATTAATGAGATTATTAGAGAATGTTTCTGTTGTTTAAAATAAATTTATATAACAAATGAATCTGTAGATATCTTATATAGAGTAAAAATTAATTAATATATTAAATATAAAATAAATATAAGTTATAAGTAATTATTATATAAAATATTGAGCATATAAGTAATTCGAAGATTGTTATAAAGTATAGAACTTTTAAATTTATTTTACTCACACTACAAAGCTTAAGATCATGACCCTCTTTAGGCTTTTCCTTAGATAATACAGTTATTTTTGATGTTAATGTTAGATTTTACTGTTATTATTAATTTTTAAAATTATTCCGACAGCAATTTTACATATATAGAGACGTTTTGATTTGATGGTATAAGGCAACGCAGCATACGAGCGCTCTGCTAAGGGAGAGATGCCTCTCAAGAGGACTTTCTACAGGAAATTGACCTCTATTCAGGTGTTAGATAAGTTACAAAAACCAAGAAAACTCCATATGACCAACTCGATGGTCAGGTCCGAACCTAAGACCTACTATCTACCACTATTCAGTGGTTTTATATATTTGGTCACTAGTGGGTCTACTTAGATAGGAAAAAGCCTACAAAAGAAGATAAATTTTAGTCTTCAAACAGTGAAGTTTATGTACTTCTATTTACAAATATTATTTTAAAAATTTCGTTATAGATTATATATCACGTTGTTATATACAACGTGATATATAAAAAATATTCTGTGGTTTGCTAGATAAAAATAATTATTAATAGATACATTAATTACATGATTCATTATGCATATCCTGTAAGTATATTAAATTGTATATTCGATTATATATATTTACATATATAATCGAATTCATGTCTGTCTCTTTGTCTGTCGTTTGTTCGAGTATCACTACTTGATTTGTTTATCGACCGAATCCTTCTCAGGCTATATAATGCAGGGATTCCCAACGATGTCGATGTAGACTTTGTGGGTCAATAGAATTTTGAAAGGGGTCGATGGAACTCGAGATCTATTAGAGGTCGATAGAAAAATCAGATATTTATTGTACTTTATCGTGAATTTCAGATAATTTTCAAATAAGAATAATATCAATCATGTGAAAAATTCGTTAACTGATGTAATAATTTACTTATTAGCGAGGTTGAGGCCGAAGTTTTAAACGCGAAAACGTGTACGTCGGACGTTCAGCGCCGCCTTCCTGTAAGCCTCGAAGTTTGACAATGGTGTTTGAAAAGTCAGTAGAATCATGCTCGACATTCCAAACGGCATTGTCAAACTTTTAGGCTTACAGGAAGGTGGTGCTGAACGTCCGACGTACACGTTTTCGCGTTTAAAACTTCGGCCTCAACGTCGCTATTATATTACATAAAATCTTGGGGAATAACAAAAAAATTTTAAGGAGATCGATTGAAAAGAATAGTTCCTGTATGGAAGTCAAAGCAAAAAATACGTTGGGAGCCCTTGACATAATGCCCTTGTAGTAATTTTCGATGTAAAATTGCTTTTGGTCGGATCTATCATGTTATAACTTTATTATAAATACTGACATACTCCTTTTCGGAATATACATTATTACATGAGTATATTATCTTTAATATATCATTTTTCGAAGCAAAGTATTAAATATAACTGTAAATACTTATTATTTAATGCAGTTTATTACAATCACAAACCCACAATTTACCTCTAAATGGCGACCGCGTTTTCAGGAACTTTTTTAAAAATGAGTATAACACTAAAAGCTAGTTGGTCAAGGGTCATGCCGTAGTCTGACCAACTAACTAGCTGGCCGTGTGAAAATTTCCGGTTTTCTTCACGTGTCTAACATCTAAATAAGAACCCTAAATAATAAAACCTAGATAATATACTTACTTTCCATAGAGAGTCCTTCCGGGAGACAGATTGTTCTTTTGTTACGTTGCCTTATTATTGTAATATACAGAACTGTATATAAGTTATATACATTAAAATTGATTTTAAAGTTAAGGATTTTGAAGATAAACATTTTTTTGAATTTTGTAAATTCAAATTCGTAAAATTTTTAAACAAGTCTCTTTTAAGAATTCTAGCTATTCGTTTTTATTTTTTATTTTTCTTTTAATAATATTTTTCATATCATAAGAATGTATTTGCTGAAGGCATAAAAAATATTCAATATTCTGTTGCTATCGTCGATATTTCTGATTATAAATGCCAAGTTCGATAAAAATCCCCAGAGGGAAAATTTTGCATAGAAAAATTTCAAATATATTTTTAAGTAATTTAAATATAACTGTAAAACATTTTACTCAGCCATAAAACACTTTTAATTTTAATATTAACGAAGGAAAACATCAAGGAAAAAAAAATTAACATTTTTTAATCAAATAATTCATTTAAATTTAATTATTAGTTTAGATACATTAAAATAGAATCAAATAAATATTAAGGGACTCCAGCCATATGGTTTCTCTTCTTTTCAAGCTTATTAGTTCCATATACTGTATATTATACAATAGGATGGATATAATTATTACATACGTAAACATGAATAAACTTTTAGGTACTGTACGAACACTGTACTGTATACTGTAAATACAAGCAATTATTTGTACATTTTTATTATTTTTTACGATTATACACATCTTTCTGCTTTTTACAATTTAATTTAATTCCCTACAGATAAGTTGCACTGTCTGTCCATATCCGGATTCACGTCATCTTATGACTCTCGTTACTATACCAGATCTTATTAACAATAACTCAGTTGTACCACATACAATAAACTAAGCGATAATTGATGTCGTAATTAGTCACGTTTCGTATCGCCATTGCTTGTTGCTTTAGCATTGTAATGGAAGAAAGTATGAACGGCAGCACATCGAAGTGAATGAGAAAATGCATTAGACCATAGCTATTCATGGAAGAATTTAGAAAATGTAGATGTCAAAATAAACATTATACACTGTATATATTTAAGTGTTATCTATTTACGCATACAAAATTCTGACCATTATAAACGAATCTTAATGATCAAATTGTCTCGAAGTAATAGTTTTGATCTCGAAATCTCATCTTTCCAACTAATCCAGAGCGAAATCCATACTTTGCTCTATTTCCGAATATTTTTCTTAATCAAAATCTGTTTCCTACAATACTTTAAATTTTTTGGAATTTTTAAAAATATATTAGCTATTGCTACAAAATGTAATGTAGCTATCACTAAATATCAGCCGTTTCGCCCATGTATAAAAATATCGATAATTTCCAAATTCATCTAAAGAGGGCGCGTTCCAAAATACTTTCAATGCTAGTGGAGTCCAAGAAAAAACCAAAAATATACCTGAAATTTCTGTTTTCGTGTAATGCTTAGTCCTTGAAATCTAAATCTTTTTCCCTGAAAGGAGTTAACAAATGACCGATATGACTATTGCTAACAGGAAAGTAAGATGTATAGGGACAAGCCACTGCTAATTTGAGGCGGAGAACATATATTTTAAGTTAAGTAAATTAAAAATATAATTAATTTAAAAATTGCAACCCGGCATTCTGTTGATGTCACGATAAATAATTGCTCGTTGTAATATAGTTCGCCAATTTTCTCCCTATATGTCGAAAGCTTTTTATTTTTCATGGCAATCTTATTAGAAAAATGCAAAATACTATTCTGTGTTAATAAGTATGTAATTTTATACACCAGAAATTCTCTTTGGCAATTTGTGTGTAGGCTCTTAACTCCAAACAAACTTGAATTCGTTCTATTACCACAATTCACCTTTAAAGGAATCACAAAGATCAATATAGCCCTTATGGTTTCAGACTTTTGGGACACTCTACATATATATATGACAAAAGACTTAGAAAAAGTAAGATCTTTTTAGTTTACTTGTACTAACTTCCAAAGAAAGAATGAATTCCTTGTGGTCCATCTGGACAGACTGAACTAGTTTTCGATTCTTGCTAGTCAACCCACTCATGTCTTCAGTCAAATCAGATGAAATCCTCTAAGAATTGCCAATTCTAAACATTAATACAGTATGATATTACAAAGATACATTTATTTACATTATACATATATAAATTTAAATAAGTTTTCTTTTAAGATCTTTTGAATAGATTTGTAAAGTAGGAATTTGTAAAAGTAAAATAAAAATTCATAATATTAACACTTAACATTTAAAATTAACACATAAAAATCCACAATTATATTTTTATGTATTAAGTTCAAAAAACAACAAAAAAAACTTTTAACTAAAAGAAAAATTACTTATGAAAATTTGATTTAAAAAAGTATTTTAATGAATTCAAATGAGAAAAAAAGAAGGAAATTGAATAGAATTTGAAATTTTTTGGAAATGTAAATCGCTATTTTTTAAAAAGAATAAATTATTTCTCATGAATTTTAAATGTAATATGAATACGTTATAAATATATCCAGTTACTTTTTATTTATTTATTTGAGAAATTTAAGAATTATTTATACTGTCAATAATAATTTCAATTCTTTCAGATTCTTCCTAAGGTGTAATAGAAAGTTTAATTTTATTTGATAATTAAATTAATTATTATTTTATATAAATAACTTTTTCAGCATTTAAAGCATATAAAAGATATACTAATGCCATTCAGTATAAATTTATTTATGATCCACCAACTGCCGATGAATAAAACCACTGAACACTGGTAGTTTGTCGTGGGTCTGTGCCTGACAAACCAGTTTGCTATGTGGCGTTTTTCGGAACTAATTTTTAATATTAAAAAAATATAAAATGATCACTAAAATTATATTAAAGTTCACTCGAAGAAAAGTAAAAATGTAAGTTAACAGCGTTGCATAATATCTTTCAGCAAATGGTATCATATGACACCTTCACCAAGACACTTATTGCTACTGACATACTGTACTTGAGTCTTAGTAATTTCAGTAGCGGTTCATGAACCCAGAAAATAGTGCAAATTATTTAGATTAATAATAGAAAATCAAGATGATAACATAAATAATTAAACTATAGATATACGAATTTTTTAAGAATTTATATGTTTATATAGGGTTTACGATATTAAGGCTGGTCAAATCAAATATTTTACTCATTTCTCCAGTAATTAGGCGTGGATTATCTTCCACCAGCTGTCGCAGTTCATTATACAATTAAGCGGAATTTCTTCCCGAGCGTGGCTTATCTTCGACTTCACATTGCTCGGCTGTAAACTTACTGAACTAAACGTAAACTGTAGGCTTGGAGACAACATTCTTGCCAAACTGTTGCACCATACGACAAGGAGAATCAGCTGCTTTTATACCAAATTAATAATCGTAAAGCGCACGTGTGTAAATTTGGTCACGAAAAAACATCGGAAAACATGACATGTAAAAAGTTGGTATTGCCACACAGAATATTTTTTTCACTTATGATTCTGTATCTCACGCCCTTCATTTACATACTTCACAAGAAACTTCTCAATTCTATCTGTCGTAGAACAATTTTTTAATATTCTACAGAGGTCTAGAAAATTCAAGAAATTTTTTCCATAATCCCAATATTTTGGGATTTTTGAGCAGTTTTGTATATATTCACATTGAATCTTCACGATATAAACGTGGTCGAGGCCGTTAAAGCTTCAAACTACCGTTCTGGGAACCAGAGTCTGATCCGGAGGTGCCTGTCTTTTCATGAGCCGACTGTCCTGGATATGTTGGACCCCGTCCCTCACTACTTTGTCTCCTTCATTGTGGGCCTGGAGAGCACACGATGGTCTTGTTGTAAAAGCCCTTTTAGATCTCATAAAACAGTCTCCATGGCAAAAAAGCCCCTAAAATAAATATAAATGATAATAATAAAAATTTAAAAGCTTAATATCATTTTATAAAATTCCACGAAAACTTCATTTTTATATTAAAAGTGAGAAATAGAAACTGAGTTATTTAAATTTATGGAAAATTTTTCTAATTGCTGTATTTTTTATCATTTATCGACTCATATTTTAATGCTCGTTTAAACTTTAAATTTAATAATATTTGTAAGTTTTAGACAATCAGTACTCAAATTAAATTTGAAGAGAAGATTACATGACATTTTTACTGAAGACATACTTCCAATGATGTAAAGGACAGAATTTTATGTAAGTCTACATTCGTTTTCAACAGTATTAAGTTAAATTTTATATATATATATTTCACGCCAAAATTATACAATTAAAAAAGAACATGCAACAAAAAAATAAAATTACGATGTATTTACTTTTGTTTGTTATATTATAATATAATATGGACTAATTACTTAAGGTGGTGTAAGTTTTAGTTTTACATGTGCAACTAAGCACACAAGCAGCCTCTACTATCATTGTAGCATCTTTTACTTTATTCCAATCAATACCATGAAGTCTCAAGTCTTCTATAAATGTACTGTGTCAAATTCTCTTGTCTACCTCTCTTACTTTTGTCATTTATTGCTTTTCCCTCAATTGCAGTTCTGGGGGTCGTCAGTCTTTCAGTTTTACAGCATGTCCTGTCAGATGTAATTGGTACCAGTAATATCTTTACGATCATTTCGAGAAATAATAAAAAATGTATATATCACGATTACCTGACTTATGGCCACTCTCTATTGTGGCTCTTCAGTTAACATGTTTTCGTTAAAACGTCGAATTTCGATAGATTATCTTTTTATTGAAGGATCAAGAATTAATCACAAAACAATTTCTTAGAAATGTAATGATTTTATAGTTTATATAATTACCGAAAGTTTTCAAAACTTTTTATTACAAGTTTCAAAAATATACTTGAGATATGATTAATTTTAGTTACTTTTTAACGGTGTTTAGAGACAAAAGAGTATATTTTGATCTTAAACAAATCAACTCTTTAGAAATTAGTTTCAAAACTGAAACATTTGCCATTTTTCACGTTACTGTAAACGGAATTAACTTATATTATGCGAAACATTAATAGATAATCGAGTAATAAACTTTATATTTTGCTTAATTTCAATAAATTTTGGCTGTCACTTTGTTTAAAAAATTTTTCATTATTTGTTTCGTAATGAAAACATTTCTAGAGATATTATATGTCTAATTTGAGTAAAGCAATAATTTAATTAGTTTAATTATTAGTTCTCAAAATATCTCAAAAATATATGAAAAGTCGAATCGATTGTAGAATTTTCTGATAAGGTTCAATTGAGAGATGTGTTTAGAAGAGGACATTCGGCAATTGGATCACACAGGATATCGTTAGAGAAGTCAAGCTTGACACTTTCACTCGACTTAGTGCAACTAACGAACTGAAACGAAGCCTTGAATGACTTATCCCGATTTAACGCTATTAAATGCTTCCAGTGTTCTTTCTTCTTTAATATCGAAATTTTTCAGATGTTAACTCTTATATTAAAGTTCAATATTTGATTGGAGTGTCCAGAGAACAATCTAAGATCATTTTTATAAAATAAATAAATAAATAATCCAGCAACAAATTGCTTAACTTTCCCGGCAACTTTTGGTGGAGCCACCTGTTATCATATCTTATTTTTAAAAGGTTTTGTATTTGTAACTATTATAAAACGGCAAAAACATAATTTTGAAGGTTAGGGGGTGGGTTTCATAAAAACTTGTAAATGCTAATAACGAATAAAATCGTCATTAAGTTTGACCCTACTGGAGATACAAACGACATCCCGATATCTTTTATCTTCCCACTCCCTCGACCTTTAGTTACCAAATTTCACCAGCATCAATCCCCTAGTATGCCCCTGCAAAATTTCGGAAATTTTCGATAAAAAGCACAGGAGTTATTAAGTTTCAAACAGAGTGAATAAAATCATCTTCCCACACTAACATTCATACATACAGAAATTGGCCCCAATTTGTTTGCATCTCTCAACGTTTCAAGGTCCTGAGTGCAAAAGTGTAAAACTGTTGGGGGTCATTTTTATGACCGATCGCCATACTTTTCCTCTGTAATATATAACTGCCTGAAAAGTAAAAATGACGTTTAAAATCAAATCTGTGATATACATTACTTTATTTTCAATGTATGAGAGAATACTCTTTTTTTCTTGGCTGAATAATGACATATTGATTTCTTTGAATATTGTAAATAATATTATATTTTTTTAATAAATAAAACTTAATTTCATATTTTTAATTTCAAATATATCAACATTTAACAAGGATTCCATCTTTGATTATTATATTTAAGATAATTAAATTTTAATCTTTAGATAAATTGTTTCTTGAATAAATCCGTATAATATATTCAAAAATAAATAGAATAAAACAAATTTGAAATGTTGTTAGCTATATAAGCAAAACAAAATTAAGACTTCGAGGAGTACTCTAAAACACTAGATAACAACAAGTAAATCAAATTGTGTAATTTTCATTAGTTAACTTATTGGAAATTCTCTAGAGAATTAAATGTTGTGGTATGCAATGGCCGAATTAATCACACCACTGAACTTTAGTATTTAGTCGCGTGTTCGCAAACTAGTAGTGCTCAGTAGTGTTAGACATGTAAAGAAAATCCGGAAAGCTGAACGTGGCTGGACACGTTCAGCTTCACATTCAGCACAGACTCTCCACGTTTAGTTTTCTGGGTTTTCTTTCTAGACAGCTATTTAGGTGTCTAACACCTAAATAAGGACGAATTTCCCAATGAAAGTCCTTCCGGATGCACTACTCTCTTGGCAGATCGCTCACGTGTTGCGTTGCAGTATCCCATCAAATCAAAACAGACTAAATCAAATCCAATGTTTGGTAATCAGATTTCATATTTTGATACTTTTTTCGGTTTGAATCGGTTTATTGATACATTTCTTAATAAATTTATTAAACCTTTGGTTCTTCAAACATAAATATTGTAAGTACACTTTGAATAATTATTTTTTTTATATAATTTCTTATTATTTTAAACAAATAATTGCAGAAATATGACATTCATCATCGTTATCATTTTTCTCTTGTTCCAATGCATTTATTCAGGTTGATTAAAACCTTCTGAAATTTGATTAATTAAAATTTGATCTCTTTTTAAATTTTAACTTAAATTTGATCTCTCCATTTCCTTTTATTTTTTGTTCATAATGATTCTCCTTACTCAACTATTTTTCATCTCGATATATTATACTTATCTTAATTAGAAAGTGTACTGTACATTCTTCAACGTAAGACCAAAAAAATTTCCTTTTTAGTGATTATTATTATTATTATTAATTATTCTATCAAATTGCACAAATATATTCTTATACAAATGTAACAGGAGAATGTTTACATTCATGTCTGTTTGAAGTAAAATATTTACCCCGATCATTTACGGCAGTTATAGGTGTACTAATAAAATATTCTTTTAATTTTTACTTTAAATATTTTTTTACTTTTGCAAAAAGGTTAAATATTGGCTTTCTTGTACTGTTTTGCAAATGTATTTATCTTTATCTTAAAAAACTTACATGTTATACACTTCCATATTATACTCTTCATATAAATTCCCATGTCTCTCGTTATAATTTATATATATAATTGAATTCACGTCTGTCTACCTGTCTGTTCGGGATCAGGTGAATCTTGATCCCGAACTGACAGGTAGAAACCTTTGAATCCTTTTCAGATTATAGAATGTATTTAGAGTAAATTTCGACTACAAGTTCATTAAAAGTTGGATACACATTCTTTTTCCGTATATACATCTTTATATGTGTATATTTCTATATAAATGTATTATCTGTACTTAATATATTATTTTCACCAGCGAAGCCGGGCATCTCACCAAGTATATTAATATAATAAAAGATTTTGTTGCAAGTTTTAATTGTTTATTCTATATTTAGATTATTCAATTAATATCTTAAGAGAAATTTAATGATTCAATCTAAATAATTATGAAACATATTTGGAAGGTAATTAATATTTAATTAAAATAAGAATTGACGCAGGGAAAGCATTATACTTTTAACGCCATCTGTTGGAGTTCGCGTGCATAATCAAAGGGGTTAGAGTCACCCTTAAATATTATAAACTGTAAAGAATGTCAGTTTAGTTTTTATATTTTAATTCAAAATTTATTACAATTCATATTCATACAATTCAAAATTATTACAATTCATATAATTCATATTTTATATTATGTAATAAATAAATAAAATATATAAGGAACAACATTATTTTAAATTTTTTATTGTATTTTAATTTAAATTCAATATAAAATTTGATGAGTTTATATATATATATATATAAATTGCTCGAAACTTTAAAAACTTATTAAAGTTTCCAAGTGCTTAAAGTTTTAATGAATACCGGCATAGAAAATTTTTAGAATAATTGATTTTTTAAATTATTTCCTGTAAACTAATGTAAAATTCATGGAAAAAAGCTGAAAATTTCAGGACATTATAAAATTCCAAACAGTGGATTTAATGTATTTTACATGAAAACATGTTGAATATCTCTTCGTGTCGTCTTAGGTGGTTTTTTAGTGAATGTTACGTGTTGGATCGGTTCTTGTGCAACTGACGTCTTGTCATTGCCATCTTTGTTGATAAGAAAGTCAAAAAGAAGCTAACAGAGAAAGGAAAGAGAGAAAGAAAAGAGCTGCTTAAGGTTTACACAGTGAAAAATCATCAAAGTTGGAGTGGAATTGCTGAAACAACTGTTTCTGATTGTTCATTTTTTACTCTTGCACGATCATTTTCTGTTTGATGAATCGCATCTTTTAATTCTCTAAAAGAGAATTTTTCATTTTGGATAATTTTAAAAATAATAAAATTTATATAAAATATTATTATTTTTTCCCATAAATTCATAAGTTTAAATTATTTAATAAAAATATGGTAATAAAAATTTTATTAAGTTTTAAAATACAATTTATTATTTTATAATTGAAATTTTTCTTCAAATTAAATCAACTGTAAACAAATTTTATTTAATTAGAATTAAATTTATTCTCTTAATTAATTAATTTAAGAATGGGAGAAAATAAAAAGTAGATATATAATAAATACTGTATATCATAAAATGTATTTATCTTTAATGAGCTTTTATAAAATTTAATTTTATAATTAATTAATGCCTATGAAGTATTTACAGTACACATAAAGCCCTTTTTTTATATATTATTGTACAAATCACAACATAAAAGTTCATGAATTTTAAAGAAAAGTTTTATTAATAGTATGGATAATTGCTTAATGAATCATATTTTCTAATTTTAAAAAGTCAGATTAAAACTGGAATTGCATAGGCAATAATTAATGTATTTTCTACGAAGAAGGGAGTCACTGGAAAGAAATGTATACTAGAGTGGATAATTACAACTGATATATAAAATTTCTATCGTTTTTATTATTATTTGTCAAAATTGTTAATAAATTCACTTGTTTACTGTACTGTGCTATATTTAACATCATATGCTATAAAGTTATATATACCTTGTATATATATATATATTACACAGGGTCTTCAAAAGTCCTCACAACACTTGAGAAATCAGATTGATCATTTAATATTCGTCTCTACTCCAGAAGACGATGGTTTTATTACTATCCAAAGATCTGTGTGGCTCCAAATCGTGTTACTGGAGCCCCATTTTAGCGTTTCCTGAATTTTTGCAATAATACCTCCTCAAACATGCTCTCTAATTTTTATAGCATCTTAGCATGTTGAAGAAAAGCTTTCGGTAGGTTTATCTCAACATAATCAAACACAAACGTTTAGTGGAATAAAAATCTAGTCAGTGATTAGTTTCAGAATTTAACAATTATAAATTAACAGACTCAAATAACATAACAATAAATGACGTATCTCTCACATTAAGTATTACATGTACTTCTGATTTGTAAATAAGCTTTAATAATGTTACTATTCATGTTTGAGGCAGAGCGTTAGCGAAGCCTTTTCTCGGGGCTTACTGAATTGTGTTAGTTCTCAAAATCTGTTCTATCGATTTTGATTAAATTTTGCTATCTTCCATTAATTGCGATGAGGAATCCAAAAATGCAATAAAAATGTGGGTGCATGACTTCGTTTTCGAGATATAAGGTCATTTCACGAGAGCGCCCGACAAACCGATATAGCACGAATCGCGCGACTTTGTCGTGCGATGTTTGTACTTAGTCAGTGAAAGGATCGTGTCTTCCGTGGTCTGCAGATATGAGGATAGCCTACTCTGTGCTTAACAGGTGCGGGGATAGTTTCTTTCCGGCTCCAACTGAATTCTATCGCGATACGACAAAATCGCGCGATGTCCTAGTAACAATATTACAATTACACGTATTTGGAACATAATAACATATTTATATTATCTTAAAATAAGTTATATGAAAAATAATAATAAGTTTTAAATATTTAACTTCAACCCTGGCCAGACTTGTAGAGCAGAAATGAAGTCTCACTAATCTTTGTATTTCTTGAATAAATTTTACATATGTATAAGAAGCTGCAAAAAAACCGATCAGAGAAAACTTTTCCAACTAATTGAACAAGTCATCAGTTCATATAAATTAACTATAGGTAAATGTATAAAGGATAAACAAAATTTCTTTCAACAGTAATTGATTAATGGAGAAAAGTGTATGGAACGATTTACTATACATCTGGCATTCTGTTTCCTCAAGTTTTAAATCGCATCAAATTAAGATATATTTGAAACAAATATATGCATTATAAAAATAATGCATATATTTAAAAAAGTTTCAAAAAATTCAAGCAAATAATTCGATTTATAGCTACTAAAAAGTCAAGTAGAAGATCGGGAGTAGCTTGATCAAGAGAGGTTAAGATGGTGTGGGATGGGGTATCCAGAAGTTTAACAAGTTCATGTTAAGAGAAACATTTATTAAGAGTAAATGAATAAGTGTTATACAGTATTTTAATTTTATTTCTTATTAAATTCAATTAACTACAAAATGGAGACTTTACATGCAAAGATTTTGTGGAAGTAACAACTTTCTATTACACAGAAATTGCATTCTATGTTCTCGTGAAAAAGAAAATCGATAGGAAAAATTTTATTCAACTGCATAATGCGAGAAAAATTGAATTTCTGGCAAGAAATTGTCATTTTTATATACGCTGACATTTACAATTCAAGGAAGATTGAGATAAAATGGTTATAAAAACGGTAGGACCCTGTAATAATAAAATCTATTTCTCTAGAAAATAAATTTCGTTTTTTGGCTATTGATAGATACAATGATTCAATGTTTTCTATTAATAGTATTCAATGTGGATCTAAAAATCGTTAAGGATCCATTATGTCAGAGTACTGCCAGAGTTTCTGTTTATTCTATTGATCTATCAATAGAACAAATTACTTCTCAAAATAAAAAAAAATATCCAGTAATAATAAAGTCTTTGTACAAATTTTCAGTTCTTTTACCGATGATATTTCTGTTATTTTGCTTTTTATATTATAAAAAATAATATTTAATAGTACAGCTACAAGAAAATAAAAGCGAGATAGAAAAATATTTTTTTTTGTCCTATCTCTGTATGCTTAATCTCTTTCATAAAGATACTAATTAATTAATTAACGTCATTGATTTTTCTTCATTTTGACATTATTTTCTTTAATTCACAGTTTTGAAAATCAACAAAAAATATCGTAAATCTCAATAAAAAAAATAAAAACTAGAACTTTTGCTAAAGATTGTAGGAAGCTTTCAGTCATATTTGACACTCTGTTAGAGTTAAAATTCTTATAAAGAAATGAAGAAAGATATTGCTCACCACTGTATAATACTTTCTTGTAATCTGAAATTTACTAAGAATAAAAAAGTATTATCTGTAAATTACTATTTGATTTATACTCAGCTTTACTTTCACATTTGTATCCTCGATTGTCAGTTTTAAGCCCAAGGTTACTCTTTGTTACAAAATCAATATTCAATCTTACTACACTTCCATGAAATTGTTCATTCAATATTATCAGTTCTACGGGTATAAGAAATAAAACATTAGGAAATATTTTTTAAAGTAGGGTTATAAATTAATTTTTAAAAACTTCATTATTAATTTATCAAAGTAGTGTGATATTCGTTGTTTTAAAATTCGTAGAAATATTAATTATTGCATTATTATTTACTAATTATCATCATTTATTGAAATTTATTTAGAGATTTTATATGCTAATTTTAGTAATTTTTGTTTTTTTTTTTGGAACTTTTTAAAATATTTTTTTCTTTTCCCATTTCAGTCATTCTAATCCAGATAAACTGCGTTTAACTTGACAATTAATAACAGGATTTTGTCTAAAATCTCCTATTAAATCTCTTAAATCCTGTTATTAATCTTAATATTCTGACGTTTATTATCTCTTTGTCCAAATCTTTTCTTCTCACTACATTTGGATTTTAATTCAATTTTATAAATTATTACTTCATGCAATTTTTATGCGTTTAAATCAATGTTTAAAAATATATTTATGCTAATTATTTCGTTTTCGGTCACAAATCGATTTGATATTTGTTCCCATTTTCTTCTGTTGATATGTGTCGTTGTGTGATGCGGATACATTATTTAAGACTAATTGTATGACATCTTTGATTATGCACCTACCAATTCAATTTATTCACTTGTTTTCCTTATTTCTAATAAAATATTTTATTCAGTTTTCACGTAAGAATGAAAGTTTCTTCTTAAGTAAAATACATGTTTTAATTTCAAATAAAACAAATAAATAAAATTAAGTTGAAAGTGCGCAATTAGCTATTGAAATTTTAGTTAATGAAAGAGAGTTGAAGTAACGCGATATTTTTTATTTTTAGAAAATACTATTAATTCTTATAAAGACATTGTTGGAGAGATAGAATCAGGCATCATATGCCACCTCTGTTGTTGTCGGTTGAAAAGTAATTAAGAAACCCGAGAAGAAGGATCAATATTGCATTTAGTAGGTGAATGAAGAAAAGAAGAAAAGTCTCTTTTATTCTCCTAAATAATCGTTCTTTCCCTTTCAAAAATATAAAAGTGTAATTTATTAGACATTAAATATTTTTAACATTATATTAAGAATAAGTTTAAAAATTTTTAAATTAATTTTTAAGATATTAAAAAGTGAACTATTAACGGCGTATGACTCATGCGACTTCTTATTAAAAAATAAGTCTTTATATAACAATTCTTAAAAATTCTAATGAATAAAATCATAAATTCGATGAATTTCTAATTAATTATATTTATTTTAAATAGCTTTGAATTATAATCTGTTTTATGTTTTAAATATTATTTAAAATTTATGTTTTTATTGGATTGTTTATATAACATAAAAAACAATTTTTTAATAAATAAACAAATGTTTATTATTATTTGATACAATAAATTTATTATTACTAAACTAGAAAAATTATTGTACAGTTATAATCTTTGTACAATATCTTACTAATAATTGTCTTAAAGAGGTAAAATTACAGCAGATTTATAACCAATTGAATATTCGTAATTATTTATTTAATTTAAATTAAACTTGTAATTGATAGTATATAAAGTTATAATGATTTAATATTGAATACAGTGGGTGATCGGTTAACGAACAAATCGAATAACAAACATTTCCGCGAAAGATTTTTATGTTCGGACAACGAACACCTCACAGAACAAACACAAAAGAAGCGACGTAAAATAATGAATACCGATTGGTCTTACCTTGTGTTTAGGCAACAATTCGAAACTTTTCAGAGCGCGGGAGATATCGACATCGACGGTCAACCCGGTATATATTGATCGGATAGTATTTCTCCGAACTTTGAAACTCTTCCTTGTAATTACAGCCTTTTATTTCTCTAACAGAAACAATTTTTTTATAGTATTCGCTAGACTGTCGGACAGGCACTCGTTAAGTTTTGCGTGGGATTTTATTTTCGAAAGGCGAGAGCATAATAGCAGAGCTAGGGGAGCATCTGTCAGTGCTGTCTTCGTTACTAACTTATTTCTTTTTTATAGGCAAGTCTTTACTATTATGGCAGTTAATCCGAAAAGAAAGTCCGAGCTTCAGGGAAGGAAAGAGTAGTAGTAAAAAGAAATCTTTGAAGAGTCGCGAGGAAGAAGAATTTGCATATCTTCTGGAAGGAGAAAATTTTAACCTCGAAGAGGGTATGGGTGTTCTGTTGTGTTTACATTTTTCCATGAATTCTAAGGTCGACGAATTTATTACTAGACTAAATTATGTATCCGAATGGTTAAAAAATTTGGACGAATGTTTGGCTGACTTAGATAATAGATTAGAAATATTGGCTTATAAAAACTGTAGTTTAAGCGATCTAAATAATGTTACGAAAAAGTTCAATAATATTACTCGTGAACTTGATTTTTTGGATAACCAACGTCGAATAAATAATGTTGTGAATTCCGATTTAGAAGAGGTCCGGGATGAATCATTACTGAAAACAAAAAAGAAAATAGATAAATTTGCGAGTTTTACAGAAGCCCGACATTAAGATTGGTAGGGCAATGAGAGTGAGATAGAAAAAGGCTAATTCCCCTAGATTAATTATTTGTACTTTTGTTGATTATTATGAAAGAATGAATTTTAAGAAACGAATTTGGGAATTAAAACAGGATGGTATCTATGTAAATGATGAGTTTTTCTAGATTAAGAAATATTAGATTTACGCTTCGGAATTTCGGTAGACAATCAAAACTTTCTGGAGCGCGAATGGTAAAATAGTTTGATAAAATTATTATTGACGGAACGAAGTACTTTTACGATGTTGACTGTGACCAGGTTAAGCCAGTTTCATCCTAGCAATTGCCGGATAGGAGTATTTTTTTTAAATTTGGAATTGTGCTGGTTTATTTCATAAACCTGAGTTTTTCTGGAAGTATTTATTGCAGTATGATATTATATTTCTTTCTGAAACTTGGTATGGTTCTACTCTTAGAAATTCGGACGTAACTGATTGTTTGCAAGGTTATAATCTCCATTTTGGAAAGGCTTTTAAGTTACACGCGAAAGGTCGTTATTGTGCAGGCTGGTTATTAGCAATAAGATCCTCTTTTCCTTGTGTTGTTGCTCATCAAGACGACTTTCTAATTTCGAATTTTGTGCCGAACTCGGTAATATTTTGGTATGTTTTGTTTATTTTAGGGAAAATGACTGGCAGTCTATTTTCGATACTTTAACTGCTTTGATATTAGATAATAGGAATGTATTGATTGCTGGTGATTTTCATGCTAGAATTGGATTGGAGAATATAATTTCTGACGCATTTTGCAATTCTTTTGGTATTGTTTGTCCTTTGCATAGGAATTCGAAAGACTTGATGATTGATTCTTGTGGTAGAAAGTTGCTTCATGTATGTGATGATTTAAATATGATTATTGTTAATAGGAGATGTTTAGGAGATTAAACGGGTGAATATTCTTTTATCTCTAATCGTGGCTGTTCTGTTATTGATTTGGTCATAGTTTCTCCGTTAATTTGGAAAGATGTTCTTTCTCTCTTACGATGGATCAGTTTTTGGATTCCGACCATAACCCTTTGATTTTACGACTGGCTTGTGGCAATGATAGATCGATCTCTTTAGAGAAGAGGCAGAGGATTAACAGATTGTTTTGGGACGAATGTAGAAAAGATGAATTAAGGTTGGCTATGGAGGAAATATGTATCTCGAATAAGTTTGATTCAATGGAAGACCTGAGTAATTGTCTTTTTAGTTTGGCTTCTAAGTAGGGATTTATTATCAGAAGAATTCTTTTTCATGGTTCGATTCGGACTGTAGGATGTTAATTAGCGCTAGGAATAAAGCCTGGAGATCTTTTAGGAAGAGTAATGATCGTTTGCGTTTTGTTATGTTACGAAGTTTGGTGAAGCGGTTTTGTATTGCGAAAAAAATTATTTGCTGGTAAAATTCAGAATTGTTTTAAGAAAGATAATAGACTTTTTGGAATTATTTCCGACATGTTAAGCAGGCTGTCTGGTAATTTCAGCTTTATTCCTATTGATGATTGGTTTCATCACTTTTTAAATTTATTTGGTTCCTTGGACCCTTATTTTGCGGCTATTTCGATTATTATTGTAGAAATTGCTATGATGAACTTTTGGACCATGAATTTACTATAAGTGAACTTAATGATGCTTTGAGCAGGTATAAGCCAAATAAAGCCCCAGGTTTTGACGGGATCTCAATGGAATTTGGGATCCCGTTGAGACCACATCTTTTGAGTCTTTTCTCAAAGATTTTTGATACTGGGATAATACCGGAGTCTTGGAAGACGAGTATTTTAATTCCGATTTTTAAGAATGGTAGGAAGGATGTTCCCGGTAATTATAGAGACATCTGGTTATCATCTTGTGTTTCAAAATTGTTTTGTATTATTTTGTACAGAAGACTGACTCGATGGTTAGAAGTAAAATATATATTGCATGAAAATCAGGCAGGATTCCGAGCTAGTTATTCCACATTGGATATTTTTGTTTTGTACACGGTTATTCAGAAAACTTTTTTACGGAAACGTGGGAAGGTGTATGCACTTTTTGTTGATTTATCTTCTGCGTTTGACAGTCTGTAGGAATTCGTTGTGGTCAAAGATGTTGTGTTATGGTTTCAGTTATAAATTTATATCTTTGCTTGTTGGTTTGTATGAAAATTCCGAGCTTATGGTAAAAGTTGGAGGTAACTGCCATTAATGTTCTCTAAGACTGGTGTTAAGGAGGGCTGTATTTTGAGCCAAATCTTGTTTATTTTTTTGAACAATCTCTTTGGTATTATCAACTCTTCCGGTGATGGTATAGAAATAGATAGTTTCCAAACTAAAATAGTGGCTTACGTAGATGATATTGTAATTTTATCTGATTGTGGTTGGACTTCAAAGATTGATTGATAAATTAGCAATTTATTTAGATAAAAATGGTTTGAAATTGAATTTGAATAAGTCTAAGATTGTTGTTTTTCGAAGAGAAGGTAAGAGTGCAAGGGCGGATAAATGGTGGTAAGGCTTCTCCAATTCAAGTTGTCTCTAACTACAAATATTTGGGTGTTACATTTTCGTCTAATGGTTTATTCCATATGCATTACATTAATAAAAGAACTCATGCAAGATTATTGATGAATAAAATTATGCAGTTGGGGAGATCTGCCAAATTACGTAATCTGATGGATTATTTACGTTTATTGAAAACGTGGTTTTGCCCTCTTTGTTATATGCTTCAGAGATTTAGGGTTTTAACTTAACCAATGGTGATGGTATGCAGACTGAATTCATTAAAAACTTATTTTATTTACCTCGTTGTACACCAGGTTATTTAATTATGATGGAATGTGCTTTGACCCCTATAAAATTTATAATATTTAGTAGGATAAGAAATTGGATTATTAGAATTTCTAATATTGATTATCGTCTGAGTAAAGTTTGTCTGAAATTTATACTTAACAAAAAGTCTATAGATTGGACACGTTATTTTATTGATGCCTGTAATAATCATGGTATTAATCTTATTAATGATTATTTGGATTTAATGGACTGGCCTCTTCTCCTTGTTAACATTTTTGATAATTTTTTATAATTATTGGTATAAGGATTTAAATGTCACTTTTTTTTTATAATTCTATATATAATCAAGATGTTTCCCTTAATATTTTGTCTTTATTTATACAGGCTAGGTGTAATTCATTGAAGTTTTTAAATAATTATTCGAGAGAATCGTGTACGTTTTGTGTTGAGAAAGAAATTGTGGATGTCTGGCATATTTTGGCTAAATGTGGGCGTCTTAAAGTGTTACGTGAAGAAATTTTTGGTTGCGAAGTTCTAACCAGGTCTTTATTTCTTAAAATTTTATCGGAACGATATTATCAATTTAATGTGTTTTGTTTTCTAAGAAAATCTGTTGATATTTTGTTTTAGTGGGCGTGATTCCTCTACTATAAATTTAGCCTTATTGCTTGCTGCTGTTGTTTGGGAGCATCTGTGATTGCTGTCTTCGTTACTAACTTATTTCTTTTTATACGTCTGCAATTTGCTTTTTTTTTCTTTGGGGTTGTTTTATTTTTATTTATTGACAGGTGAGATCCGCGGTTTAGGGCGGTTAATTATTCAAAGAAATTATTTGTGAAAAGAACGTTTTAATTTCGATTAGAGAAAACAATTATATTTTATTTAAAACCAAAAGAAAGTAACAATCATATCCAGGAACTGAGGGGAAATTGAACTTCATTTAGACGGCCGACTTGCGAGATGATTCAGATGCGGCCTTTGCACACGCCACTGTGTCGTCTCTATAAAATGGAGCATTTTCCCGTCAGTCGGTGTAGTTCTTCAAATGAAACTGCCATATGAAGCACGCAGTTCAACAAGACTGAATTTGCCATATAACTACACATTCAACAGATCTCCATAGGAAGGTTGCCATAGGCCATATATAAAGTATCACATGTAGAAGATTAATTTACCCCGTTCCACATCCTCCAGACTACTTATCAACTCGTAGAAACTAAGAAGATCAAACCTTAAGTGAAGGTAGTATAATATCTAGATTGATGTAAACTGTCTCTCTCGCGTATAGGTTAATTAAGATTAGGTTAGATAGATTGATCTCTCTTCGCAAGAATAGGCTTAGAATATATCATTTGTAATCTCTTAATTTGTAATTTTCTATCAATTTGTTTTATTAAATTTTATTGTTATTTGTTTAAATAGGGTCTCATTTATTACCTATGCACTCCCACTCGCTAAATGTTAAGCCCTCGTTAATAATCCTTCGCAATCCTTAGTAATCTTTAATATTAATAGTTACGCGTGTTAGTCCGCAAAATTGACTAGCTGATGTCGGGAATCCTGACAATTAGAGGAAGGTGATTACGAGATCGCCAGCCTCCGCATTTCGTCAAAAGCCATCCCTTTTGACGACTGAGGGCTAATCAAAACGATTAGCTGCCGATTAAGTGGCAACGAGTACTATCAAGACTCTGTGCCCCCGGCTAGCCCCTCACAGACAGATGCTCCTAAACTTTAACTAATTATTACATATGATTTTTAAACCTTAATTTATATCTAAATTGTTATTTATATAATTTATTATTGTATAATATTGTTTGTGATCTTATGTTTACTGTTTCTAAGTGTTTTGTTTTTTGAGAGATGGTTTTGCTCCCCTTATCAAGGACTGTATCCAGTATGCGTAATAATAAATAAATAATAGCAAAGGTAGAGAGTGGGCAGAAGATGTCTGATGCTGCTGGGCAGTATGGCTCGAACAAATCTACAGTAGGCCGCAGATCAATCTTATCTAAGAAAGATACAGTATAATTAAGATGATTCATGCAGATTAAGGAGTAACAAAAATCACATCTGAGAAATAAAGAACATTGAAGAGTTCATAACGGAATCTGAAACTGATCTGACGACAGAAGAACGCCAAGAACTCTTGAATGAAGAACATCAAGAAACTCGGCGAGATATGTTTTCTTCAGAAAAAGAGGATTAATGCCGATATCTGCTATTAAAGATCTTTTGAAGAAGTTGGAGGACGTCAGAACAGTCTTAGAATGGCATCCAAACCATGATGAGGTTAATAGGTTAAGGGATCTCTACAATTACAATGCTATTAATTACTTCCGAAAAACCCTGAAGAAGAGAGAAAAGCAATCGACTGATTCTTTAACCCCCACAAACGGAAAAAACATGGCTAATAAAAATGCAAGACTGCGTATATATGTATTTTTATTATTACATATAAATAAACGTAGTAAGAAAGTATATATATGTTTTTATTTTTGGAGTTTCCAGAAAGAATTAATCAAATTCCCATAATAACCTATGGTAAATCGATAATCGGTTAACGAACAATTCGGATAGCGAACAAAGTCTTGGAACGGATTATGTTCGTAAACCGATCACCCACTGTATATATTTATTTTCTATAATTAAAGGTAATTGAAGTAATTGAATAATCACTTTAAAATTATTCTAATTGTTATTAATATTTAGTTAGGTTAAATAATATAAATTTTATTCTTAATTTTATTATAATTTATCTTATATATAAAATTCTCGTGTCACAATTTTTGTTACCGTACTCCTCCGAAACGGCTTTACCTATTTTTACCAAATTTTATATGCATACTCAGTAGGTCTGAGAATCGGCTACTATCTATTTTTCATACCCCTACACCATTTCCCCCTTTCAAAAATATATTTATATATGGATTAAGGCTTTTATGTCCAACAGATGGCGCTAACTTCCGACGACCTAAGTTTGCTTTTCTGTGAGGCATTATGCTTTTCTGTGAGAATGGACTGAAGCAGATCATTTTCTATCTATCTATATAAATAAAATATAACGTTCGTTTGTTCCTACCGATTCCTTTGAAATTTTGACACAACGTTGCATTCGAATACGCACGTGTTTTTATATAATATACATGTCGAAATTCCCCCCAGTGGGGGGAGATGGACGGGATTAAGGCTTACCGTGAAGAACTCGGCTTCTATTATACTATTTTACATGCGGTTTTTTGCGTTTTTTAATTGCGTTTTAATAGGTTACGTCAACAGAATATACACTAAAAAGGGATTTTTCGATATTCCCCAGCGGGAAAAGTGACGGGATTAAGGCTTACTGTGAAGAACTCGGCTTTTATTATACTATTTTAGATGCGTTTTTGATTGCGTTTTAATAGGGTACGTCAAGAGAATATACACTAAGAAGGGATTTTTTGAAATTCCCCCCACGGGGGAAGTGTTATACATTTATAATAGATACATTTTGAGCCACAACAACGTGTGGCCGGGTCAGCTAGTAATTATATAGAAATGATAAACACTTTTTAATATAAATAATGTGTCAATATTTAAACAGAATATACAATAAAATATCTTAAAGCACGTCAAATGGAACTCATAAAAATTACAAAAATTATTCCATTTCTCTAAATAAGACAATTTTGCATTTAAAAAATGCTTTAAATCATGAAATAAATAAGCAATATTTTGAAAATTAATGTATAACTGAAAGGAAGAGCGGATTGGATTGGATTAGTGGTTTGAGTCAACGCTTCCCTTTATTATTTACCAATCCCATAAATGACCTCCCAGGAGGTCATTTATGGGATATTGATCCCTCTTGATATGTTAGACATGTCAATAAAACTCGGAAACCCAAGGACTAACCATTGTTCAGTAGTTTTATACTAAAGTAAACATATGAACCTTTGAAGATGATGTTTGTATTCTTTAGTTGTTATTTTTTAATGCTTTTTAATTATTTTCCTAAACGAATCATAACAATTCTTAACAATTCTTTACGAAAAATCAATAGAAGATAATCTTATAAAAATAATATCGTAGCATTAAAAATAATCATTTTTTACTTTATAAACAAACAATTAATAAATTAAAAATCATCTATAGAATTAAATAGATCTCCGAAACAGTGATTAAATGAGCTTTAATAAATAGAAAAAGAAAAAAAAGAACAAGAATAATCTGGAGCAATACATTTTTAGAAAAGCTGAGACTTTTTGGTATTGATATGTAACACGTTGCATTAGACGATACAGGATGAAGAGACTTGCTTCTCTATAAGTCTAGTTGCATTAAGGTGAAACTAAAATAAATTTCGGTGCCTAATTAATGTTCATTTCAATCATTTCTAAAAATGTATTTTAGTAAATGGATTTTCATACTATTACTATTATTACGAGCACGTGTTTTCTACTAAAGCAAAGGCTTGCCACGATGAAGCGAATGAAACCATTAGTTCATTCTGAGTTCCATGGAAAGTCTTTCCGGAGACATCCCCTTTTGGTTCGGGATGCGATATAGCACCAGATGGGCGATCTGCTCCGGGAGGATCTCTCATCAGAGAACTTTCTACGGGAAAGTAACTATTTAGGTGCTAGACACGTAAAAAATCACTTAAAATTTTCTCACACCAGCCTGTTGTAAGTCCAGGACTAGTGTTCAGTGGCTTAATTCACTCGGCCACTCCTGAAGTTCTCTTTGGGAGATCGCACACATGCTGCATTGCTTTCTTTCATCATGCCTAAGGAAAAACCAAAATGCAAATTTGTTTAGTACGTTCTTTAAATTTGAAAATTAAAGTTTTTTGCATGCTGTTGATACAAATTATAATTATGTTAAAAATATTTTTATTTAATTTGAAAAAGAAGAAACGAGGTTGGTAGCTTTCTGGAAATATATCGTTGCAAGATTTGGATGAAGATCTATAGGTTTAAAAAATAACCTGAAATAGTATTATTTTGCAACGATATAAATTATAGAGCGAATTTCTTGTGCCACAGCGAGAAAAGAGTAAAAAATCTTGCATGTATACTTTATATTAGTACAATTTTCTTGTTAGCATAATAATATGATAACAAAACTTCACTAATTATTTATTGTGTTTTACTAACTAAAAGCAACTTTTTAAAAAAAATTTCATACAAATGCAAAATTTTTAATTATGAAAAAATTCTCTCTAATAATAGAGTCAAGAATTTACCGTAGTTTCTGTTACTAAACGTTTTTGTGTGAAAACAAATAAAAATAAATCGATTCTCAATTATAAAAAGTAAACAAACATAAAAAAGGTCGAAATTTTGCAAAAAAAAAAACTTACTTTGAACATTAACGTTAATCAATACGCAAAAGTTTATTTTAATGAAAGCAATCCTATTTTTAAGAGAAAATAAAGTAAAATCTATTAAGTTTTATAATTATTTGAAAAAGTAAACATTTCTGTAATTAGAATTATTTATTATATTTCTCGAATTAAGACATTAGTTATTATTATTGATAGTCAACATTTGTAATAGATTGTAAGGATATGATTTAAACACTGACATAAAACACTAACTTTACATAACATAACACAATGTATCTGACAAGAACATAATTAAATGTTCTTGTCAGATGCATTACAAATGAATTACAGTAGAGCGTCGATGACGTCGTAAGTGGAATGGCCGGAAAGTGGAACGATTTTCAGTCAGAGTGTGTCGTGTTGAATCGAATGTTTTTGATACTAAATTTACTTCTAAAGTATAATTTTCATGTTTTTTATATTCTTTAATATATTTATTTTGTTTGTACAAAATGCAGAAATAATTTTTAACGATACGATAGCCTCGATGATTATAAAAATTTTCGTTAGGCTTAAAATCGACGAAAATTCAACACGAAGCGACACGCAACGGAGAAAAATTCAACAGGAAGCGATACGCAACGGAGAAAAATTTGAACATCGGACAGGTTAATGTATTTTTTCGTACAAAGTCGGAAACTGGAACAAATCATTAACTGGAAGGACCCCAGTCCCCAATTGGTTTCACTTATCGACGCTCTACTGTATTGTAGAAATAAGTGAATATTATGATGATAGAATAATGAATTTTAATTAAGTTTGTAATTTAAAAGCAATGTAATTTTTCTTACAAGATGCAGAAAGTCAACAGTTCAATAAGACAAGTTTAAGTGTATAATTCTGAGTAATGTATTCATGTATAAAAATAGCAATTACGAATTTAGTAAAATTGATATGCATATTGTTTGAAATGTAATAATTAATTAACTGAACTTTGAAATAAATAATCTTTTTTGAGTAATGTTCATAAGATGTCTGAATTTAAGGCTGTTCCTTCATATATAATTTTTCATGTTTAATTGATTTTAAAATGCATTAGGGAGACTGGGGAATCTGGACACGGGTAAAGGCCGGATAGAAAAGTTTAAAAATTAAATGTTTTGCAGCAATGTCGTGATTCCTATCATTCACGTAGTAATTACTGGTGCGTTTTCGTCCGAGTTTCGTGCAGCTGAAAACTCGTTGTTATTGAAAGACTTTACTCTTTCAGCAAATATTTATTACAAGTGTCTAAAGCCGATTAGAATCAAACACTGCAATTTGGAGGAACCGCGGACACTTTCTCGGGGCAATTATGGATTCCCTGATTCTTCTTATTCTTTTACTAATATGTTGAATGTGTCTTATTTTATTTCCCATTTTTATGAATTTTCTTCTTAATTTTCATTTCAGAAGACGTCATTATTGCTCAGTATTATAAAAGTACGTTCAACTCGGTTCTCTTTAGATTTAATCTGGTGATGACCTGTTGCTAACCTTTTCCCATAATACTCAAATCTTGTATTTTTCCCAGATAGATGTAAATTTTTATTTTTATTATTTTTTTGGCATTTTTTTGTAACATAAGTGTTTATTTCTATTATAATGGCACACAGTTTGGTTACTGGTATTTAATTCTTGTATTGAAAATTGTATATTAACCGGCTGTTACACGTTAATATAGCAGTGAGAAAGTATGACGTTCGAACAAAAAAATAATCCAAAAAATTTTTACATTTTTGGGTTAATGTGTACCTAGGTAGCCAAGATGGCGGACCTTCCGGTAATCTCGATCCAGGTTACCTAGTGACGTCAAGATGGCGGCCATCTTGACTGCGATTTACGATGGAGCACATGTGATCACGTGATTCGCTCCGCGATTTATTAAATACTAAATCCCGATTTTAGAATTCAAGGATTTTGTTAAAATAATTACTATTTCGAAATATTAAAAAAATAAATAAAAATAAACGATAATTATATAATCTTATTACTTACGTCATTGTGTATGCTGCTGTTCCTCTCTTTTTTTCCGACGCTTGGTTTGGACAGGAATTGATACCGTTTGACTACTTCTCTTTCTGTTCTTCTTTCTTTCGTTCCTACTTTTATCGTTATCATCATCAGTAATATTGCCTTCCTTTCTTTTCTTCACCTTTTCTTCGACCACCTTTTTTACTTTTTTCTGAATATTAGAAACTGGGGCTGCAGGGACTGTCTCGGGTTCTTTTTTTAGCGTGATTTCGGAACGATCGTTTACTTGACAGATAAAACAGCTCTCGTCTTCTCGACATATTCCCCCTACAACCCATTTCGTACTTTTTAGTTTGCGGCCTTTTTCATATTTTCGTTTACATATGACAGACTCGTCGATTTCGACGGTTTTCTTCGGACCTCCGATTTTAAACGACATCATATTGTGCAGAGCAACTAGCGTAATAAAACGTATATGGTTGGACAGGCAGCCTTATTCGAAATGCCTACGGCAATACCCGAGGTGGTCGAAGAGCATTCCAATGCAATGTAATGCCATATAAAAGAAAAGATTCTACTTCACGATATTTTTCTACATTTACCTTTAAAGGTTCCTTCGAATGCAGAACTATTTCTTCGACATTTTTTGCATCTCGTCACACACGAATCTCGGTCGTGTCGATAAAAAATTTGGCACGAATTCGAACAATTCTTACAAACACTTCCTCAATATGCTGTAATCCTAGACTTGCCGCAAATTTAAAACCTTTATCGATTCTGGGGTCCATACCTAGTTCGGAAAATTCCGATTCGAGCACTCGATAGAAATCATGGGCGGTGCACGCTGCCCAAAACTCTTGGGAAGAAATATCGAAAGAACTCATAACTAACCAATTAATATTAAACGAAAAACTTCGAAAAGAAAAAAAAATTACGTCTAAAGTCAAAAATCAATCGAATCAACACAATTATCACACCTGTTACCACTTTCCGCCGATAACTCTACACGAAATGCGTCGTTACTATTAATTTGCATATCACAACGCGATAGTCCACAGCTCCCTCCATCTTGACGTCACTAAGTAACCTGGAACGAGATTACCGGAAGGTCCGCCATCTTGGCTACCTAGGTACACATTAACCCATTTTTGGACTCGTCCAGAAATGCGAAAAAAAAAAAAAATGGGATGGTTTTTATATGTATGGATATGTTAGTGTGTGTTGGGACAAAGTGTTTAAATTTTGACAACAGATTGTATAAACTACGTCGAAAGTATGTACTCGTAAATATTGCGTTTATAGAAAAATTATTGGGCTACAATTTCGACTGTTGTCCGCCTGTATGTCTATCTGTCAGTCTTTTCTCAATCTCTTGATAGGAGTCAGATACATAAAGTCAAGACAAGTTGTAGAAACACCGTATAGGTAGAACACCCAGATTAACCATATCCGAACTTCAGATTTGAAATGGAAGTCACGTTACTTCGACTCAAAATTTTCCTCTAAACGAAGTTAAATAGATGACGGACACGACTCTATTGCTAACAGAAAATGTATTTTGTACAGTACAGGAGCAAGACCACCACTAAAATAATTGAGAACATTGTGACGAAAAGTTGTAGCCTAGCATTGTGACGATGTCACAATAAATAATCGCTCGTTAAAAATTAGTTTGGTTCTTTTGGTTACCGCAACATGACACATGAGCGTTCTGCTGGGGCATTCCAGGAAGTCTTTTCCACGAGTGCATTCCAGGAAGACTTTTATTGAAAGCTGGACTCCAAGTAAAGAAAACCCGGAAAAATTCACGAAACAGGACATTGGACATGCCCGAACCCACAACTAACTAACTACCAGTGTTAGGTGGTTTTATGCACTCGGCTACTGGAGGGCGCGAGTGAAGATCTAGTGAAGTTGTTTTCCCAAACTCTGTCTCATTGAGTTGGTTTCCGTGTGTATCACGATCCAATAGTTGATTCAGGTTCGATGGAAAGTACACCTCCACACTCAATTCAGAGAATATTTACAGTTTATTTACAAAACAAAATAAAGAATGTACAAGTTCGACAACATAATATATACAGAATAACAAAGTGTGGTGTCTCACGTATTGAATTGGCTTTCAGGAACTATTAAACTCTGGAGACGCCTCAGCCAACTCCATAAGCTGACTAGCTTATGGAGTCGGCTCAACTGCACGTCAGTCCAGTCTCTGCACTAACCCTCCCTGAGATGTTTACTAGAGGAGAACACTTTCTCTATGCTCAGCGGGCTTCCCAAGTGCCTGAGACTACCGTGTACCAGTCTCTTTCCCTTCTCTCCTCCCTCTCCCGTTCACTCCGCTATTTAATGGTTTTTTAGACGGAAACTTCAGACCAATCACGAACCTTTCTTGCCCGAACAGCTTACACCAAGGTTCGCTGTTATCCGACGAGAATGGACCTTACATTAACGTCCTCCACTTGTTTACATTCAGTAGTTTACCATTTGGCAAGTGGTCTATCGTCTGAAACACGTGGGTCCAATTGAAAAAGTCGGCGCTTCCTTTCTTTTCCCTCTGCTAAAAGGCCAATACTTCACAGCGCAACCTTAGAATTAAGAAAGTACCATCCAAAAATGAAAAACATGAGTCGTTAAATGTGGCGAATTAAATACTTATACACTTACTATAACCTTTTCATAGGGTAACACTTTCGATTCCACGCAGGCAAGTGCAATATGCTACCTGTCGCAGTAATGATATAGCACGTCTATTTTATACTATATCTTTGTTACAGCAATTAAGTGAATATAATACATACAGGGTGATTCAAAAGTCACAAATTTTAAAAAATTAATAACTCGCAAGTTATTTACAGTAAGATGATGCAGTTTTCGCAGAAATACTTAGAAAAAAGAGGAATTTTTTATCTGTAAAAAAATTTTAGTACCAAAATAGTTACATTTCTTGCCATTAGGTAACGCTTGATGAAATTACATAATTTGTATAGTTGTTACTTGAGCTTACACTAAGAACATTTTTATTGTTTTATTCTTATCGTAACAAATATATAATCTACTATACTAGAGCTTACACTTAGAACTAAGTAGTTCTTTAGTTGTTACTAGAGTTTACACTAAGAACTATTAAGTGTAAGCTCTAGTATAGTAGACTAAGTAGAGTTCTTCAACATGGATACTGAAATTATCTGAAAAACTTTATCCAACAAGAAATTTCAGTAATACCAACTGAAAAGCTCTGTAATGCTGTTCGTCGTGTCGTACCTCACATAATAGTTGTGCTCGTGAACGATGGGCACCGCATTGAACATTTGTATATTTGTTACAATAAGAATAAAACAATAAAAATGTTCTTAGTGTAAGCTCAAGTAACAACTATACAAATTATGTAATTTCATCAAGCGTTACCTAAAGGCAAGAAATGTAACTATTTTGGTACTAAAATTTTTTTACAGATAAAAAATTCCTCTTTTTTCTAAGTATTTCTGTAAAAACTGCATCATCTTGCTGTAAATAATTTGCGAGTTATTAATTTTTTAACATTTCTGTGACTTTTGAATTGAATCACTCTTATATTTTTAAAGTACAGTATATCGTTTTTTATAATAATTATATTTAGTTTATTAGTTTGTTAAATTTTTGCCAATAGATAGCGCTACATGTAAATCAGCAAATCGAATGTAGATAAAAATAAATGGATTTACAGAAATCCAATAGATATTTTGAGATGGGATGTACGTTATTATCATATTTTGAAGTAAATAAACGTAACTGTCGAGTTTTGTAGCAATTGGTCGAACGACCAAGGAGTGTATATCGAACAAACAAGCAAACATCCTTATTTACATACAGGGAATGCAAAAGTAGGTATGCAGTTGTTATTATGGGAAAAAACATACAAGGAGAAAATAAGAAGAAAAGACATTTATTTTTATGTACAAATTAAATCATAAATAAGAAATACAAACTAATAAAAGATGATAAAAATAATAATAATAAACACCAAACATTTGTATTTATCAGATTCCCAACTGTTTACCTATTTTTGCACCTTCCTGTACATATAGATTTTGCAAATAAACAAAAGTATATTTTACATTAGGTAAAATATTTTTTTTTTGATAAAAACAAACTATAAATTAGCGCACAAAAAATATATTGGTTTTTTTCATCAAGTTATCAATGAATGATGATAAAAAAGAAAACATCTTTCAAATAGAAGAAAGTGAAAATTAAAAAGAAAAAAGAACTCTGAAATTTACATAACCGAAAGGATTTATAACAAGTTAAAAGAAGTTATCTCGTCTCACTTTTCTATCAACACTCATCCTATTACTGCAGTGTAGCATACTTTCTCTGACAATGAGCTTTTATTTATCTTTTTAGAATTTTGATAAGGTAAAAATAAATTTTTTATACCATCTTCTCTTGTAAAATCTAATTAAAGAATATAAACATATATTCAAAAGAATTGTGAACAATTAATTAATTAATTAATTTTATTTATCTCAAAAAATTGCAGGCGATGTCCAATCGATATGTCCTGTAATTTTAATATAATATACTTAATTTGATCAAATTACCAATATATTTCCTTTAAATAATTGCACAATAAAAACAATTTGGCGTGTAAGATAAATTTCTTTATATTAATAAATATTTGTCTAATTCGATTTGTAATTTAGAGAGTAACTGTAATTGTAAAATGTGCTTCCTATTTTCAAAATATTGATGATTACGTTGTGCTGCTTGATAAGAGGAGACGGTTATAATTGCATTATCCGAAGTAAGAAGATTAATTCAGGTTATTACATTGGACTGATGGGATAAGACAACGTAACACATGGCCAATCTATCAAGGAGATTGTCTCCTGGTGAGACTTTTATCACGTGTTAGACACGAGAAGAAAACCATGAAACTTTATGTAACCAATCCGTTAGTCAGACGGGAACAACTATCAGTGTTCACTGATTTTATCTACTTGGTCACTGGTGAGTCGTTATTTAGGTTATTAAAAAACACCCTACACAGAAATGCTTTTAATTAGTCTGAACAGATCTATAATCATAAAAATATTTGTTAAAATAAAGCTTTTTATTGAAGTTGATGCTATTTATCACCCTTCCATATTTTCGTTTCTTGATCAATAAGAAATTAACATGCAAAATAGTGATACAGAATTTCATCGATAAAGAGAAACTAAAAAAAAAAAAAAAAAAAAAACATATGATTAATGCATGTCTTGAAGGTAGCCTTAAACTTTGCAATAATGAAAACTTGAATCGTTAAATAGATTGTATAAGATCATTAATTAATTTACAAATTTAATATTATAGGCTTGAATTATTTTATCAGTTCACCCACTTCTATAGCTTGTAAGAAAAAACTTATCTTGTATATTATATATACTCAATAAGAAAAACAATTACCAAACACAACTTTATCATTATCTCGATGTTCTTTGTCACTCAATATCCATACTGTATACTAACATTTTTATCTTTATTTATCCATTTCTAAATAAAATTTTGCTCTTTCCATTATATATATATGTTTTTCTTTGTTTCGAACTTGATATCAATCTTCTTTAGCAATGACAAGTTTATTGATGTCTTCTGAAACGAGAGAAAATAAAGATAATAATATAGATTTTAATGTAGGATACTTTTGAAAATAACGTATGTTTGAGTAATTAGCTTCGTTATTTGTAAATATTGATTTAGAAATTTTACCTTATCAAAGAATTAATGTTAATTTATATATAATCATGCTACTAATAAAGCTACATTTCGCATTTGTAGGTTACAATAATAAACTTACAGTTCACATTTTACATACTGTCTTCTAGCCAAAGGCTGCAAGGAAGAGAATCAGTACAGCTAGTCTTAAAGCAAAGAAGAAGGTTAGTGTAACAAGCGAAGAAGATAGACCAAAAACGATATACAGTAGTCGGTCGGTATGTGTAGGTAGATCAACTGACACTACGTGCCCATGGCCTTCATCCATGGGCACGTAGTTGTGTTGGGAAAGTGGTGTTGCCAACTGCCGACTTACACCACTTTCACAATAATCAGTCAAATCCAATAAATTCATATTAGTTTTTAACTAAACTTAATTAATTAACAAATGACGCCACGATTTAATTATTATTATATTTTATTAAAAACGTTTTATATATAAAGCATATACTAGCTCAGCCAATAATTAGTTAAATTCACAAAATGACACCTTCTACTTATAGCTGAAATAATTTTTATTGAGATTATATATATTTTTAGTTTATTTTATAATAGTTTTATAATAGTTATAATAATAGTTAAAATAGTAGCCATTTTATAATAGTTAAAAATATATAGTTATATATTTTTAACTATTATAAAATGGCAAAAAGCTTAATTTTGAGGGTTAGAGATGGATTTCATAAAAACTTGTAAATGATAATGACGATTTTACTCGTTATTAAGTCCTACCCTCTTTATCTCCCCCCGTTATCCCCCATCCCCTCGACGTTTAATTACTAAAATTTAACAACGTCAGTTTTTTCTTACAAGCTCTAGAAGTGGGTGAACTGATAAAATAATTCAAGCCTATAATATTAAATTTGTAAATTAATTAATGATCTTATACAATCTATTTAACAACAGTTCTAATAAAGAAATCTTCTTGAAAAATTTCAGAAATTTTGAACAAAATGCATAGAAGTTATTAAGCTTCAAACAGGGTGAACAAAAGTCTTGCTTCCCCTCCACACACAAACATCCATACATACAGAAAAAAAAGCCGAATTTTTTGCATTTCTTTACGTTTCAAGCTGTCTTGAGCCCAAAGATGAAAAATCTTGAAGGTTATTTTTTGATCGATTGCCATACTTTCCCTGTATAACAGCGGGAAAAGTAAAAATTATTTTGTTGGCTTTATTTAAATATTTTAATTTGGATTTTATGATTAAATAAAAATAACATTTTAACTTGATTAGAAATCAATGAGCATGATTGTTTCACTGTAAAAGTGGAGGCATTTTAGACTTTTACATATTTGTGCAGAGTTGTAGCCTACAAAGAAAGGTCATCTCTGCAGTGAAGAATGGTTGTTCCAGGTGATTGGACATGGTGAGCAAGCAGAATACGACTAGTATTTGTACTGCAATATTTACTTTATGAAATTGTAATTTCCACCAGCCCTTTTTACAAAAAAAATGTTATATTTTTTAATTGTGTTGGGATTGTCACTTGTGGACATTTTTAGACTATTTTACATATTTGTGCAGAGTTGTAGCCTACAAAGAAAGGTCATCTCTGCAGTGAAGAATGGTTGTTCCAGGTGATTGGACATGGTGAGCAAGCAGGATACGACTAGTATTTGTACTGCAATATTTACTTTATGAAATTGTAATTTCCACCAGCCCTTTTTACAAAAAAATGTTATATTTTTAATTGTGTTGGGATTGTCACTTGTGGACATTTTAGACTATTTTACATATTTGTGCAGAGTTGTAGCCTACAAAGAAAGGTCATCTCTGCAGTGAAGAATGGTTGTTCCAGGTGATTGGACATGGTGAGCAAGCAGGATACGACTAGTATTTGTACTGCAATATTTACTTTATGAAATTGTAATTTCCACCAGCCCTTTTTACAAAAAAATGTTATATTTTTAATTGTGTTGGGATTGTCACTTGTGGACATTTTAGACTATTTTACATATTTGTGCAGAGTTGTAGCCTACAAAGAAAGGTCATCTCTGCAGTGAAGAATGGTTGTTCCAGGTGATTGGACATGGTGAGCAAGCAGGATACGACTAGTATTTGTACTGCAATATTTACTTTATGAAATTGTAATTTCCACCAGCCCTTTTTACAAAAAAATGTTATATTTTTAATTGTGTTGGGATTGTCACTTGTGGACATTTTAGACTATTTTACATATTTGTGCAGAGTTGTAGCCTACAAAGAAAGGTCATCTCTGCAGTGAAGAATGGTTGTTCCAGGTGATTGGACATGGTGAGCAAGCAGGATACGACTAGTATTTGTACTGCAATATTTACTTTATGAAATTGTAATTTCCACCAGCCCTTTTTACAAAAAAATGTTATATTTTTAATTGTGTTGGGATTGTCACTTGTGGACATTTTAGACTATTTACATATTTGTGCAGAGTTGTAGCCTACAAAGAAAGGTCATCTCTGCAGTGAAGAATGGTTGTTCCAGGTGATTGGACATGGTGAGCAAGCAGGATACGACTAGTATTTGTACTGCAATATTTACTTTATGAAATTTAGAAATGATTTAATTACATTTTATTAGAGATGAGAAGTCTTGCTAATTAGATATATAAGATATTTATACAAAATAAGCATTCTACAGCGTTCTCAGCACATTTCGCACTAAATTAATTCGAATTTTACGCAATTTTTATATAATGTTATCTCGTTAAAATTGCTTATTTTTTATTTTAATTAATAAATTTATTATTACAATTACTTCCAATAAACCGTTATATAAATTAAAGTTTGTATTTTAATTAATTAAATTAACAAATTACGGATTATCACTGAACTGAATTTTTCACATCTTTTAATGACTAAGATATAAGCAAAATATTTTTAATTAATTGTGTTTAAATATTAAATTGAAAAATATCTAATATTTAAATACTCATAAAATTTAAAAAAAATTCTCTTACATAATTTCAAATTATTTCTAGATTAACGTTTTTCGTCAGATTAACGTCAAATTTTTATTTGTATATTTCTGTATACAAATAAAAATTTTATAATATTTTATACGTTTTACGATTTACATTTATTATTAAAATCTTTAGCAATTTTGTATAGTTACACCATAAAATGTAAAGAAAAAAATTTTTTTTTTTTTTCTTTATTCCTCATTTTCTCGAACCAGTGAATTGTGAAATAACATTTTCTAATACCAAAGAAATTTTTGTCACTGTAACAAAAGTTTATCTTCTCTGTTAAAAGAATTGTTGACATATTGTTTCTGTCATTTTCATCCCCATCAATGACATATCGTTCTGTGATGTAATTACTCCATAAAGTTGCAAAATACTAATAAAAAAATGCATGGGATTGACCATTGACCGCGCGTAGTCATCGCTTCAAAGTCACTATACTTCATACTCCTACAAAAAAGTAAGAAGTCCTTCGACGATTCTCAGATCCAACATGAATTTTTTGTCAGATGCTGATGCGTAGTGAAATATTTTAGCCAGTTATTTCGGCTACAAGCTGCAATTATTAAATTATTGAAACAGTATATTTGTGGGTGCCGGGAGGCGGACGGAGTCTCGTTCCTCCTTTTTGTCGGCTAACAGGTCCGTGAGACCTGCCCACGTCAAGATGGCGGTTCGGATGAGTTACGCGTTACGCGTTACGCGTTTTTATGCGAGCGGAGGAAGTGAATGGAGTCGACGTTAGAGCGGCGGATGACAACATTCGAATAAAGGACATCACAACGGATTAAAACAATAACAAAGATTTATTAATGCTAACATATCGAATACAAGTCGGCTAGTTATTGTCGCCTGAGTGCGGCTTCGCGGAGGGAGAGTTCACACGACTTTGGGGTCATACCTCGTGATCTGAGTTGGGTCGAAGACGGGTCAAGTAGTCGTTCGGTCGGGTACCTAGGACATCGGCGTGCACGCACCTTGTCTAATCGACACTACGTAATCGGCCCCCCTTTCCTCCCTCGTTGAGGTGGTCACGTTGTTCAGTTTCACCAATCCGCAATTTTCGTCGATTATTCCTTCTGATTCATTTTTTCTTCCTTTTGACTCATATCCCTTTTCCTTCTGAACGCGCGGAAAAGGATATATCATTACCGGTTAAATTCCGGTGGGTTCGAACTTTCACATATATATATATATATATAATCACTAAAGTTATTTTATATATCCCTTACTAATTAATTCATTACCAATAAAAAAACGCACAAGAGGTTGTGGCATGAAGCTTGTAAGCAACACAATCATGATAGCCGATTTTCGTCATTTTGTAAACAAACTCTCCCGAACAATAATTTGTAGTGGAGTAGAGAAAATGTTTGTTAGTTTTTTAGAATTACGTCACAAGTGACATCGTTAATAGTTAATCGTTAACAAGAATAAATACGTTTTTGTCGTAGTTTCGTGTATTTTCCTGTGAACTCCCCTACTGGAAGTATTTAAATTATTATTATTTTATTTTTTGCAAAATCCTTTTCTGCATCCTTTGCATAATCCGTATACAGTTTTTGCTCTCAATCCACTTATTGATTATAGTTGGAGTGCTGTGTATAGGAAACCGTTAATTATGGTCATCCTGCATATCAATTTTATAAATTAACAGAGTTACGTAGGCTTAACTTTTTAATAAGCAAAAGTAACGTAAATGTTCCAATGACAGAGTTGAAAAGCACCATTTAATTGGTTTAAAACAATTTTCTGGATTTAATACATTCAATACAAATACATCAATGACTGCAAAACTTGCAAACGAATATAGGTAATTTTAATAAAAAGTAAAAAAACATTACGTAGGCTTAACTTTTTAATAAGCAAAAGTAACGTAAATGGCAAGCAGTGAAGATTGGACTAGTATCCATCTGTAATGTTTTTTACTTTTTATTAAAGTGTAATTCTGCCAGCCCTTTTTACAAAGGAATATAGGTAATTTTGTTTACGCGACCTTGAAAATAATTTTCAAAGTCCCGTAAAACGAAATCAGTTTTACTCCTGGATAAACCAAGTGAGTAATATAATTTGTAAATACTTAGGAACGGATTTTTCCAATGCGGTATACTGTAATTTGAAGTACAGTGTACAATACTGAAAAGATGTTATCAAAATGCACTATTTTCCATAACGTCCTGCAACCGCCTGAAGTTCCCGTAGATATTGCTGCCAATTTGCACCATGTGTTATTGTATCTCCGAATCCATTGGACTCGATTTAATCGATCATACCGCAGTATAATGTCCGCACCTGTATCGGTAACTATCAATTTAAATAATCAGTCCAGCTTATACTTTCGCTCGAGAAATCTTTGGCTTTTTTCTCACAATGTCAAAAAACTACGTGATACGTTTCACAATTAGTTCCTATTCTATAATTACTCGAATTTAATTAAGAGTTTTAATAAATTTTTATAAAATATAAGATAATTTATAATTTAAGAAATTTATAAAATATAAATTTATTAAAAGTATTTTAATAAATTTCTTGTACATCGATCGAATTAAGAGATTTCTACTTAGGTCAACCTTTCATTAATTAATTATTTTAAGATTATTTAGTCACGGTTGTTGTCGTATTATTTTGTTTATTATTGTTTATTTATTTATGACATATACATTAAAGAATAATAATTATATTATAAGTAAAGTTTCAAATTAATTTTAGTAAGGTTTTATGTAGGTAATATACGTTTATTTATGTAACTTAATTCTAAAGATATTTTTCACTATTTACTACAAAAAAAATCTATATATTCCAATGTATCAATCGTTATTAACATAGGCTGTACAACTCTGGAGTGTGAGAAACTAAGATTTTCTGGGGGATAAAATCTTTTAACCTTTTTTTGATTAAATGTTTTAAATCTTTATTGCCTTTTAATTAAGAATTGAATCTTATTTTAAATAAGAACTTAATGTAAATATACCATTTTAATTATGTATATTTTTGCTGTAAAATTTTAACCAAGACCAATTTTTTTTATATTAATGAACTAACACAGATGTATTTCCTTTCTTGATCGTTTAATTTATTTAATTCTAGCTAAAATAGATGCTAGAATATGAAATAATTTATTATTTCAAAAAACAGAAAACATTATGAATGATGTACGTTAAAAATTGAGGGAAGTGGACAGCGAAAAGGTAAGAATCGCTACAATATATTAAGTCTATATAATATTTAAAATTTATTTCAATATTATACAGCATTTACTTTAAATTCAGTTACTTAAATAGATTGTTAAATATTTAATTTTGCAATTAAACTAAAAATTCTTTATTTAATTTAATAATTTATTATTTATCAAATTATTCAACATTTATTTGTTTAATACTTACAGAAATTGTTGACTTTCAAGTCCGAAAACTTATGATTGAGCAAACAAGTTTTCTTCTTGTTTAAACCAAGGTGATATCTTCATTGTGAACGTTGATAATTGGTAATTAATTATTCAATTCAGATAAATAATACTAAATTTAATTGAATATAGACATAAATTATTATTAATATTTTAAAAATTTCTTTAGTAATTTTGAATTTTAAGAAAACATTTTTAAAAAATCATAGCAGATGACCTTGCAAATAAGACTTCTCGTTGTTCCTCCCGTTGTTTAACTGTATTCTGCCGCTTCGCCTTTGAATATTTTAACTGGAGAAAAACGTTTTGTACTAATTTTGAGACTACGTATGACTTTATAATTTAAACTGTCCTCTATCTTCCATAGGAGCCGAGATAGGATTTGGCCCCCAAGAGAAGCGAAATCGGGGATCATAGCGACTATGTAACTACCCACTATTGATTATCTATATTCTCGTGCACTTGTACTTAAATAATACGAGAAATATCGATAGTTTCTGGATATTTATAAAAGAAAAAACAATAAACTTGACGCAGTTTACTTTGAAATAGTATAAAACTTCAACAAATTCTAATTTTTTTTAACGAAATAAAGTACCACGGAAACAATGAAAAGAGAATGAACAAGAAAGAATATACACTGTATAATCTTATAATATGTTTAGAAGAACATTTCCGACAATCGTATAACTCTGAAAAAAATGATCTCTTTCAGATTTATTCTTTTTTCTTCCTTTGAATTATTTATATTCTTCTGAAACCATTTTTCCACTATCTAAAATTTCATGCAACAACAAAAGTTGTTTACTTTAAAATATGACAATTGACAATATTTTATTATAAGCTTACTTTTATATTTAATATATATATATATATATATATATATATATATTACAAGTGCAAAATATTGAAATTTAATCGTTTACATGTTTTTCTAGGAGATAAAATGTCGAAAATATATTTTTATTCTATAGAAAGTAGTAAAAACAAGAGGCAGAAAACAATTAATTAATATTCTATTTTAAAACACGAATAAAGAATGGAAAGGATAAAGATGGTGTGTTCTCTTTTTTAATATTACGCATGTTCAAGATAACACGTGTTATATCAAATCCGGAATGTTGGTTACCTATTTCACGAAATGATATAGGCCTACAGTCGATTCTGTTTAATTGGAACACATCGAGACTCGACTAATTTGTCCTTATAAAGCGACTGTCACAATAAAGCGAATTTTAAAGGAACAGAAAATCTTAAATGAAAAATCTTAAATGAAAAATGAAATCTTAAATGGACAGAAATCACTCATTCAAAAATATATAATTAATATTCAGTATTATGCACCCGAAACAACTTGTTCAATAATTGCATTTTTACAATTCTCATTTTCATTGGAACAGATGATTTTTATCAATGTGTAAAAATTCTTCGTGATATGTCTCGAAACACTCCACGCCTGAGCCTCATTATATACGAACATAAACATTCCGATAAAGCGGCGGTATGTCCCAAATACGCGAAGTAAATTTGTCTTATATTGTCTTTCTTTGTTTTCATATTTTACGTATGTCCCAAATAAAGGCTGTCCCGATTAATCGGAATGTACTGTATACAATAAACATTTAATGTATATGTTAATATTTTCTAAGTGGTAACACTAATCGAGATTTTCAAATGCGAAATGTTATGAATCGTATTTGTTCCTTTTGGCAGGATGGGTAAAAGGTCAAGGGATGGCTTCGGAAAAACTTTCTATGAGAAACTAGCTACTATTTAGGTGTCAGCACCTAAATAGGGTCCCGTTTCCCATAGAAAGTCCTCGTAGATGGTACTTCTCTGTGGCAGGTCACTCATGTGTTTTGTAGCTTTCTTTTATCAATTTAATCCAATTCCCATTTTACTTATTTTTCTCGTACACATACTTATTATTTTTCTTAACTTCTTCGAAATGATTTCGATAATCTTAACTTGGAATTTATAATTTAACACTTATTTTTCTGTATTTTTTCATTAATGGTTTCTTTAAAATTCCCAAATATCTTACTTTCTGGTATTTCTACTTCTATGAATATATGAAAATATATTTAATATAGTATTTTCAATCTATATTTTATAATATTCCAAGTTATTTCAAGCTTGTAGGAAAATCAGGACATTCCTCATATCAGTGTTGCGGAGCAGAGATCAGTCATAATTATGCTGGAGACATGTTATTCAGCAGACGATTCATGGTATAGTTTTCCTCTCTCTGTTCTTATATTCTACTATATATTTTTCTAAATTTCTAAATAGCACTTCAAAACTAAACTATGGTTTTGAAAACTTAAACTGGAGCTGGAGCAGGAGTCAAATATTTGATAAATAAAACAGACGGAACCTTAGAGAAAACTTAGTTATTTAATTAAAAGAAAATAGTCATAAACCTTTCATGTTTGCAAAAGTTAAAATTATAAAAGTTTTGTGGTTATTATTAAATCGCTAAAAAATATATTTGAAAAGTTATATTTGCTTCAAATATAACTTTTCAAATAAGTTATAAAATATTTGCTTCAGGAAATTTATTTAAATTTAGGAATTCTGAACAGAAAAATCGACCATAAGTACAAATTATTGCATATTTATTGCCTCCAGCAAGCATTTTCTTTTGATATAGAAAATATTCTCTTTAAAAAAAAATCTGCGTTTCTGTACAAAATAGCAAGAATAATAACAGATTTATTTAGAAATCTTACAAATTTAAATTTACAGAATTTAAAGGAAAAAAAAACCGAGTAAATATAGGTTTGTATCTTTTGAAATTTTTCTAATAATGAACTGCATTCAAGCTGTTTCAGACGTTAGAATTACAAGTATTGATTTACTGACTTGATAGAACTAAAATAAATGATGTTAACGTAATATTTTTTCTTTTTATAATTTAAGAATTTAACGATCTTTTCTTCTTTTACTCAAAAACCTGAAACCGTACAAAATTAGTTTTTTTTTTCAGATTCAGCATAACTTCATATGAACAAACTTAAAATCTTGTTAATGAGAGAAAAATTATCTTTTTTTTCTTTTCTTTATACTACAATGCTTCTTTAATTTAATGCCTCAATAATTAGAAAATGTTTATATAATTTTAAAAATTTATTTAAGGTTTTATATTATGTGATATATATAATTTATATAAGGTATATAAATGCGAATAATAGGTTTGTCTGTGTACTTCATATATTTCCTCTCTCTCTCTCTCTCTCTCTCTCTCTCTCCTCCCTCTCCTGTCTCTATCTCTCTCCTCTCTTTTTCTCTCCTCTCTCCATACTCGCTCCTAAAAAACAGCCTTGCATTGCAATTACAAAAATTAAAAATGAAATATAAAGCTAAAAGATCTTATTTTTAAATATATAATATATAAATCGCTAAATTCTCATTTGATCTTTTAATGATTCTTGAAGAATGATTATTCTAAATTAATGAATTTTTAGTGACATTCCTTTATTGTAAATTTAAACATACAGAAATTTAAAACTCAGATTAACATTTATTGATGATGATAAATTATTATTTAAAGCATTAATTTAAATAAATAAAAAAATTAACACATTCTTAAACAATCTCTCGCTTACGTTAATTGAATTAACTTTATATAAAAGGAGATGAAAATAATACTTTTATTTAAAATAGTGAAAGTTACGTTTTATAAGAAAATTAATATAAATGCTTTTATATTAGCGAGCAATTATTTATTGTGACATCGTCACAATGCCAGGCTGCAATTTATAATCATATTTTTAATTTATTTAACTTAAAATATTGTTTATTCTATTATTCTGCTACTTATAATTTAATAAACATTATAACATATTATTTTAATTTTAACATAACATTAATTAATAAAATAAATATAATATATATTTAATTTTTCAATAATTTTAACATGATTAAAGTAATAAGTATCTTATTTTATTTTAATGTTTTTCTAGATAGAAAACAATTTATAGGTGAACAGAAAAGTTCTTTTTCTCTTTTTATTCTTTTATCATATAATTCTTACACAGTAATTATTTTTTAAGTACAGTACAGTATAATTAAAGAAAGAGAAGCTGAATAGATTAACTTATGGATATGAATATTGATTGAATCGTTGGTCGTGGGTTCGCGACTTATCACCGGAGCTAGCTACGGGAGATTTACCAGGGTTTTTTCATGTGTCTAACAGCTAAAGGAGGAATTGCCTTTAGAAAGTCCCTCGAGAAGCATCCATTACTTTTGACAGATTGGCTCAATTATTCTATCAGCCTAATCTATCCCAATGAAAGAAAAAGGTTTACAATGAAAAAAAAATACTTGATAATTAATTCGAAAGTAATAATAGTAATGACAGAAAATTCAGGTTAATATGAATGCTATTTGGTTATGCACGCGATATCCGACAGATAACGTGAAAAAATTTAATACTTTTTCTACGAGGAAAATTATTGTCCAAAAATTCTCTTTTAAAAGCAGATAAAATCAAACAGTTTTTGCAACAGATTCCTATCAATTCTTCTCTTAGTCTACGTTTAGAATTTTCAAAATCAAATTTGTTAATTTTCTATAAATTTTATACGATTTTTAAAAAAATCCTGCAACGAGTTGCATAACTTTCCCGGCTTTTAAAAAATAACTTTTACAATATATTTTTAATTACAATAAATATATTTGTGTATTGCACCATCCGTTATTAGATTTTGTTATAAATTTTTTAATATATTTTTTTAATAGCAATAAGCTTAATTTTGACAGTAGTGATGAGTTTCATAAAAAAAAAAAAAAAAATGTAAATGCTAATAACGAATAACTTCATTAAATCTTACTCCGCTCGAGATTTGACACATGACCACCTATTATCTTCTCATCCCTTCGACCTTTAGCTATCAAAATTTAACAGCATCATTTCCCATTATATAAAAGCAACCACGCCAAATTTCGTTTCTTAATCTTTATCACATCTCGAGATATTAAACGAAATAGACGCCAACATGGACTTTGTCCCTTTTTTAGTTTAGAATTTTTCCCATAGAAAAAGCATTAATTTTTTAAGTTCATCTACTGGAGATGGTGTGTATAACCAAAGAGGTTACACATTCAATCTTCAAGACGTTACCTAACTTAATTGCAATTAAATTGATGTGAATCATCGTCATCATCATTATACATTTACCGTTTATTTCAAGAATGAGCTTTGTAATTATCTGTTGTATTATTAAATTCTTTCTTACTGCTATAAAATTATGGTAAATTTATCGTTGAAGAAGGTATGCAATTAACAGATAATTAATAATTCTGCTTGAAACTTCGTAATGGAGCAATTACAATCATTAGATAAAAATCTCCTAACTTGTGGAATGCTATTCCCCAAATTAAGGTTGTGGTAGAGTATAACAGTACAGTAACACCAAGTTTCATTGACATGTGCCATTAGAACATCACCAGTGGGTTCTAAGTATGATCAGTTTAATTATCACTCTGTATATGAAAGGAAATTTAAATTATTTTTCAATCGATTCAAGCTCATATTATTTGGAGTGTAAATTGTTTTCAGAAATAAAAATTGTCACCTTTTTTGTACTACTACATATATTTAAAATTTAGGGTAAGATGGTAAACACGTGTAATTACTTATACAGTAATTACACGTGTTAACCATCTTACCTAAGTAGCGCCGCGTATTAATATACAGAAATACCTCGGTTTTCGTCGCTAATCCGTTCGAAAACAATCGGCGAAATCCGAAACCGACGACAACCGAGGCAATTATTTCCATATGAGTCAATGTAAATCCAATTAATTCGTTCTAGACACTCCAAAATACATACCAAAAACACATTTTATAGAAAATTAATATAGCGTTAAATACTAAAAGGAATAAGAAATTAATATAAAAGACTAATCTAAAGGAAAGCAATGGAATTGTTTGACTAGACGTGCGGGGTAATGTCTTGTCTTGTAGAAGCTAGTTGGACAAGACCTTCTAGCCTATATCGCTCCGTGGTAAAGTGTGACGTAATTGTCACGTAATAATATAGTAGTTGTATGCGTTTATGACGGTGTAACGAGGGGAATAATGCCTTCCTGGAGGTCCGTTTAAGGATAACTGGCCCCTATTGAGGCGTTACAGACGTGGAGAAAACCCGGAAAACTTCACGCTCGTCCATGGCGAAGCTCGAACCCATGACCGAACTCCTAGTGTTTAGGGAACCGAACCGTTGGCCAATGGCGGGCCGTCGTGAGGTAATGCCCACACAACGAGAAGTAACGCCATACTGAGCCGGAAAACGCGTGGGTCGTCCTTTGTTTTCGCAAAATTAGCACCGAGGTCACTTGGCACGCCGACGAAATCCGAGACAAATTTTTCGTGCAAAAAATCGACGAAAACCGAAACCGACGATAACCGAAGTCAACGAAAACCGAGATATTATTGTGTTAATTGTGTTAGTTGAAAGCGATGCTTGCTTTGTGCAGTTTACGCTCAATTGCTGTAAAAATAAGTGAAAAAAATCTAGTGTTTCCATTTCTGATTTGCAGAATTTTAAGCCTCGAAAATTTTAAGTTAGAGGACGACATTTATTTCTTGATATAATGCTTTAAAAACTTAAATAAAGAATTGATTAAACCTGTATTGATTAAACGATCTCACCTGTAATCGGTCAAAAATAACAGAGTAGACTCTGTGGAGGGCTTATCCATATACTGTTCACGAAATAACCACATCTCTAGAAGTGAAATGGTAATTTAGCAGGAAATTATATTTTGTTTTTTCAAATCTGTTTTTCGGAAAACACTATTATTTTATTCGTTATTGTGTTGCTTGGTACGATAAGAAAACACCAGTTATGTATTTTTTAAAATAAAATTTATTTTTACAATTACAGCTTCCAGACCTATTTTCCACCACCTGACCCTCATTTAACTAAGTATTCTAAAAGGTTATACAGTATTCTTACAATGTACTGTACGTAATAATTGCACATTTATTCAAGACAGAGGTATAGAACCTGAACCGAACAAGCTCTATATCTCTGTTAAAGAAACGGCATCATCAGTGGAATACAAAAAATTAATATCGAATTTCATCAATTCTCACAGGCAAACGAAACAAACGACCCTTAATAAAAGCTTCACTAAATTTACGTTCTCCGCCTTTTTAAAACAAGTCACTAATGAATTAGCTAAAGTAATCAAGAATACTTTATAAAGGAACCCTACTATCTACAGACTTACTGTATAAGGAATGAAAAAGATAAAATCCCGGAAAGCTACAGGATTTATAGAGAATTTACAGAATTATCTATAGGATTTTCGCTAAAATGGACAACGTATGGCCACAGGCGTCCGCTGCAAATTTTCCAATGGAGCAAAAAAATATACTCTCACTATCATAATTATTACTGATAATCGACCTTGTATCAGGTAATTTACCGTACTACTGCGTAAGGCAGAGAATAAAATTTTCCGACACTCCTTAGAGAATTATTTATAAGGTTTCAACTTCCAAAACTCTTCGCCCTCGGTAAGAAGGCCTGATCAGCTGGGAAACTGATCACCAGTGGACACCGTGTAATGTACTGTACATATACGTTACACTAGAATAGCGACTCTATAAACGTGATACTCGCAACAAACGTAATAATGCAGTTTTAGCTAACCAAAATTTATTGGAAATTTTGTGGAATGAAGCCAAAGTTATCGAAAATACTGTATTTATTCATTATCTCACAAATCACTAATGAAACAAAAGGAAATACTCAAGCAGAAAGTCCTCCGAGAAAGTCCAAATATCCTTTCTCTGTGTAAAGGCGGTGTTTATTTTGTGTCCGCCAGTGCCAGAGATCCCGAAACTGTCTGGCAACACTTGCCAACGAGAGTTGGCTGGCAAAGTAAAAACGAGGCGCGAAAGTTTGTTGGATTTGCCCGGGTGTTGCCCGAGGATGTCAGTGACAGTTCTCACCTTTTTAATAAAGTTTTTTTGTTACTGTTCGTGTTTGACTGCTTAGCGTTAGTTCTAAAGATCAGTAGGATCAAATGACAAAGTGGTGACCCGAACGTGATCCGATTAATGAACTACCTGGACTTTCGACTGAATTGGATAGCGAACAACTCTGTGTCTATGAAGGAACATTTTTCACAGGACATGCAGGTATGATCAGTTTCTGAATCGTAAATTCAATAAGAAGATTAAGAGTACGTGACTCGGGCTAAGCCTAATCCAATACTATCCCGCTTTCCTTGTAGCTGCATAGCAAGGCGTCTGAAATGGCAGAACAGAACGAGTTGGAAATCGGACGTGTACAGGCAAAAATGCCTATCTTCACTAAATCCAACATCAAATTATTTTTTGTGCAGCTAGACGCAGCTTTTGCCATTAATCGGATCACAAGTGAGAACACTAAGTACAACTATTTAATCAATTCCCTGGACGCAGAGATTCTATCTAACGTCAGTGACTTAGACGGCCGGATGGCCGAGCGGTCAAGGTGGCAGCCTACCGCTCTGGGGGACCCGGGATCGAATCCAAACGGGTCGAATATTCCCCAGGAATTTTTCGGGGGGGTGGTCCGTTCGGATATGTCGGGCCCCGTCCCTCACCACCCGGTCGCCCCATTGTGGGCCTGGCCTGGCTCTTTTAGAAGGCCCATAATGGGCCTTCTAAAAGAGGCCCTCTTAGTGCTCACAGGGCGAAAAGAGTTTAAAAAAAAAACGTCAGTGACTTAGTATTTGACCGTCCAGCCGAGGCTCCGTTTACTAAACTCAAAGATCGACTTCTCGAAATTTTTTAGAACTCCGCTGCTAAAGGGGCTAAAATTCTGTTTGAAGATCTGGCGTTAAGGGATCAGAAACCCAGCGTTTTACTCCGTAAAATGAGGGAGCTTTCAGCGGGCAAGATTACCGAAGAATTTCTTAGAAACTTGTGGTTCCAACGTCTCCCCAAAAATATTCAGACAGTTCTGGCTGTTAGCGGTGATGAACTAGACAAGCTAGCCATCCTTGCTGACAAGGTTGCTGAACTTACAGAACCAACCCAACTGGCCAGCATCAACTTAGAAATCGAAAATCCCGTAATCAAAAATCTCGAAATGTAGATTTTAGAACTCACAACGAAAGTTGCAGAACTTAATATATCGCGTACTGCTCGTCCCCGTTATCGTAGTAGAGAGAGAAATCGACATGACCCGAATTCGAAGTATCGCATTAGTTCACGCTCTCGAGGAAGTAGCCTCAGTCGCCAGGGATATTGTTACTACCACGATAAGTTTGGATCAGCTGCTAGGATCTTAGCTGCTTAAGACGTTCTTTCAGATGGGAATTTACCATAGCTGATGTGCAGAAGCCTATAATCGGCGCAGACTTTTTGGCCAACTTTGGACTCATTCTCGACATCAGAAACAGATTACTGGTTGACCCCCTGCCTTCCCTTACTACACGAGGAACATATTATACAGGACCACCTACTTCAGTCAAAACTATAATCAGCAATTCCCCAATGCAGGATATCCTCAAGGACTTTCCTCATCTCACTCGTACTCGACCATTTTCAAATAAAGTCAGGCACAACACAATGCATTTTATCGAGACACATGGTCCACCTGTATTTGCTAAACCTCGTAGATTGCATCCGGCTCAGCTGCAAGTAGCAAAGCAAGAATTCCAGCACATGATGGAGTTAGGTATATGCAGACCATCAAAGTCCAACTGGGCTTCTCCCCTCCATATGGTGCCGAAGGGTCGTAACGATTGGAGACCTACTGGAGACTATCGTGCCCTGAATAGGATAACTGTTCCCGATCACTATCCAGTGCCACACATCCACGATTTTGGTCAAAGTCTACACGGAGCCCGAATATTTTCCAAGATCAATTTGGTTAGAGCCTTCCATCATATACCAGTTAACCCAGATGATGTGCCAAAGACAGCCATTACAACGCCATTTGGGCTATTTGAATTCGTTTTCCTCCCTTTTGGTCTCTGCAACGCAGCCCAATCATTCCAACGATTCATGCACGAAGTTCTGACAGGCTTAAACTTTTGTTTTTCATACCTAGATGACATCCTCATTGCTAGCACTTTGTGGGAGGAACATAAGATGCACGTGCGGCAAGTGTTTCAACGCCTTGACAAGTACGGTCTGCAAATCAATGCATCCAAGTGTACTTTTGCTGCTCCACATGTATCATTCTTAGGATACATGGTGTCTCCCCACGGCATTATGCCACTTCCAGAACGTGTATTTGCCATAACTCAACAGAAGCGACCACTGACCCTCAAACAACTGAGAAGGTTCTTAGGCATCTTGAACTTCTATTGTAGGTTCCTACCCCATGCGGCCCATCACCAAGCTCCTTTACACGATCTACTTAAAGGAGCAAAGAAAAACGACCAGCGCGAGATTAAATGGACTGACAATTCGATTCAGGCATTTGAGTCATGTAAGTCGCAATTAGCAGATGCCACCTTACTACATCATCCTTCACCAAGTGCTACCCTTGCACTTCACGTCGATGCATCTGATTCTGCTGTGGGCGCTGCCCTTCATCAAGTTACAGCACAAGGTCTCCAGCCACTGGCGTTCTTTTCCCGCAAACTGAATAACTCTCAGCGTCAGTATTCTGCATACGACCGAGAACTTTTGGCTGTGTATTTGGCTGTGAAACATTTCCGGTTTATGCTGGAAGCACGACAGTTCACCATTTACACAGACCATAAACCATTAACGTTTGCCTTCCAGCAACGACACGATAAGTGTACACCCCGTCAGTTGAGACATCTTGATTTTATAGGACAATTCTCAACAGACATCAGACACATAAAAGGGATCGATAACGTTCCAGCTGATGCTCTTTCCCATATTGAATCAATTAGTAGCCCATCTATAGATTATAGCAAAATTGCAAAAGACCAACAGCAAGATCCTGAGCTCCAGTCTCTCCTGACTTCAAGTGACTCATCACTTGTACTTAAGAAGTTTAAACTTCCTGATAGTGATGTCGAAATTTACTGTGATGTATCGACAGGTTGCATTCGTCCATACATTCCGCCTAGTTATCGTCGCACTGCTTTCAACACTGTCCATAAGCTGTCCCATCCAGGTGTAAGGAGCTCAACAAGATTGGTAAAAGCAAAATTTGTTTGGCCATCCATCAGTAAAGACTGCCAGACATGGTCTCGCACCTGCATTTCTTGTCAACGGTCGAAGATCCAGAGACATGTCACTAGCCCTTTGGGAACCTTTCCTGTTCCAGACGCTAGATTTTTAAATATTCATATTGACATTGTTGGTCCATTGCCACCTTCCAACGGCTCAACATATTGCCTCACAATCATCGATAGATTTTCTTGTTGGCCTGAAGCAATCCCGTTGCCAGATATAGCAGCTGAAACAGTAGCTTCAGCCCTGTACTCAGGCTGGATATCTCGCTTTGGAGTGCCTGCCTAAATAACATCTGACCAAGGACGGCAATTCGAATCTGGCTTATTTAAATCCCTCACTCAACTTTTTGGTACCCAAAGAGTTAGGACAACAGCATACCACACAATTGCAAATGGCATTATATATATAATATGGTAAATATATATTTATGGCTAAAGCATCGGGCCGATTTTACCGTCATAGCACGAAGCAAGGTGTTCGAACAGACACATTAGTAGTTCAATGATAGAATATAAGTCTTCCACGCAAGTGATGGAAAGCTCAGGAGCAATAAGCCCTGTTTAACTATATAATAGCTACCGCTGTAAACAGCAAGTCACGTTATTTCAATTTCAAATTTTTTCCCTGAAAGGAGTTAGACAGACGACTCAATTGCTAACAAAAAAACTACGATGTACTGTACAGGAGCAAGCCACTACTCATTCGAGATGGACAGAATATATTTTAAATTAAATTAACTAAAAATATGATTAAAAATTGCAGCCCGGCAATTGACGATGTCACAATAAATAATTGCTCATATATTCGAACACTTTCCATCCTCGCGACTTTAAAACATTTATCTTCTTCACATCAACGATATTTTGATGGAATCTCGAGTAGTAATTTCCTGGATATTGGTTATTTCGTCGTACGTCATTTTGGACTAAAAAGTATGGAAGATATTTATGATATATTCAACTAACATTATCTGTATTATTATTTTACTTTTCTAATCGAGAATAATTAATTATTGAATAGTGACAATTGGAAATATGCTTATACTATGATGATAGACTCAGCATTTTCTCATTCGATGATTGGTGATCAAAACGCAATACTTAATTCAACATACCGCCCTTGGTATTTACATATTCTAAGCCTACCTGCTCAATCAAACATCATCACAATGGATACAACTTTAAATATTAAACGTTTATTACTTCAACTGAGACTTAACCATCACTCCTTAATTGTAAACAATTCATATATTGACTTTTCAAGATCATGTTATTGGTGTAACTCTAATTCTTTTTCTGCACTTCACCTTCACAGAGATTGTTCTTCTTTGAAAAATTATCAACAAAAATTCCAAACATCAGTCTTATTTTCTACAAATAATGAACTAAATTATAGATCCACACTGGGCAATCTAACAAAAATGAATATGTACAAAATTGTTAATTTCTTTACTCATATTATTAACGAATTGAATGTCCATTGTACGAAATGATTATATGTTTATATTGTCTATTTGTCAATATTCATGCAACTAACTTAATGTTTGTACTTATTGTTTTTTTCTCGTACATTAACCAATTCCCCCCTGTAACAAGGTCTCCTTACTATGAATAAAGATTATTATTATTATTGAATAGTCCTTGTGTTTGATATGTCTAGGATTTCATAGAAGATTGTAGAAAATGATCGTTTCAATTAAAATAAAAATTTCAAAGTCAGAAATCTTTAATTATTAAATATAGTAATTTTAATCTTTCTAACGATTTTTAATGATCGATATATAATTTAAAAAATCGGTTTGTACAAATATACAATCCTGTCGATTGCTACAACACAAATTATTTGTGAAAATTAATTAATTATAATAGAATTTCTCTAAGTTTAGAGTATAGCTGTGCGAGTTTCGTATGGTATAAAATGTGTATGTATATAAACCATAGCAAGGAATAACAATTTAATGTATTTAGCAATAAAAAGGGTGAAAAATATCTCCCAAAATAAGTGGAAAGATTCAATTCGTCCATCTGTGACCAACCCCATCAATTGTTATCTAAATAGAGCTTTGTCGGAAAATCATAGCCACTAATTCCGATATTCGTCTTAACGATGTTCAAAAATACCTAAATTAAAAAGTTCGTGGTTTGAACTTACCAATAAAATTGCTGCAAATGATAAGAAAAACGCTTCAAATCAATCACTTTTTATAGTATGAACTGAAAACTCAACCGTTCGTCGCAGCAATAATGGACTGCTCCCAACAAATCAGAGTTGTCAGAGTTTTATTGTTGCGTCGCCACGAAATTTAACGTAAAACGTTTGGACTTTTTACCGAATTTCGTGATATTTCCGATAATCAGTCTCTGTTGCTGAAGAGACGAATTATCGCGGATCATTCCTTGCATATACATTCACGTTAACAGTAATATATATTGAAAAATCTAATATCGTCGTGTTTCCTGTCCGTGTATGAACGAATAAAAATTTCGATATTATGATGATCTGAAGTTTAGTAAGCAATTATTTATTTATTTTGTTGTGATTAAAAACTCTATTCTAGATGCGTTAGACAAAAGAAAAGAAAAATACGATTATATTTATATGTTATTTTTCTAGGAGTATATTTTTCTGTGTTTATTTCGTGAGAGAGCCCTTTAGCATATATATTTAACTGCAATTTCAAAGAACTGTAGACCTATAATTGCGCAGTGTCGTTTTTCTGTGTGTCAGTTTGTCTATGCTCAAACTCGAGAAATGACTAAGATAGATGGAAGACGACACCACGTAGGAGCAAGAAGCTTTGATTAACTACATAATAGCTTCCGCTGCTAACCGGAAGTCACGTTATTTCAATCTGAAATTTTTTTCCTTGAAATGAGTTAGACCGACGACAGTAGGCTATTTATCTGAAAAGTAAACAACGGCGGCATTGCCTTGTTCTGCAGAGAAGACGAGTGCGATGTGGTATTTATCTGATACGGCCGATGACGATATTTCTATCGGTACATTATGTTGGACTAGACGTTTGGAGAGTAGTGTGTTAGTGTCACCGTGGCTCAATCGGCTGTTAACCGAAAGGTTGGTGGTTCGATTCCACCCAGTGACGAATTAGCCAATCGACCGGCATGAACTTTTTCTAATTATTTTTTGGAGGCTTCGTGCTTAAAATCTGCAATGCAGGCACAGATACGTTCAAACTGCACTTTTGCAGAGTGACAATTCGATGCTGTTTGCTTTGTTATTAAATAGTTTAACGGTACGTTTAAATGAACAAAATGTAACAAACTTCTAGGAAAAAATGCATTTTGATAAAACGAAAGCGCTGCGCGTTAACACCAGGTTAGACAAAACAAAACGCCAGCACGCTACATCGGCCGGGAATCGAACCCGGCTCACCCACGTGGCAGGCGAGTATTCTACCATTGAACCACCTGTCTCTCAAACAACTGACTATTTATTACTTCTGTATCAATTTCGATGACGTTCGCACATGATTAGGTAGAAGTGCAACGTACAAATATCCAATTATCTGCTTGTGTGTCACCGTGATTGTCGTACATCGAACTTATTCAGACAATGCAACATTCGAAGCCTGCTCCAACGACTGCCACGTATTCATTGCTAGATATTACTCTGCCTGTCAAACTGAAACTGAAAACTTATAACAGTTTACGCTTCAACTTTCGAACTGCTGTAAGAACGACGGAAAAAATTTAACACATTAAATTAATTCTACTGATCGTTTGTGTGTTTCGGGTAAGAGGAAATCGCTGCAATGCTTAGCAAAGAGTCTTACTGGATGGTTTCAGAGTGAAATGATGTTGATGGAAAGTCACTGACGAGATTAAGTCACTGACGAATTCTTGGTAGATCTGATGGCTCGAAGGGCATCGGAAAAATTCTCGCTCTCTAAGGTTGATTCGTGCGTTCATACGAGATGGTTCCCGCTACGTCCTTTTCTACGAGTTACACACTACAGAAGAAGATTATCAACCGATCAACATTCGAGGTGGTACATCTTGATATTTGCAAACCCTCTCTCTCTTAAAGGTTTAACAGTATATTTTCCGTTTATCGATATATCTCTCGTATTAGCAATATACTCTCGGTATAGAAATATATTTAAGGCTTAGAGGTGTAAGTATAGTAAAATCGAACATGTTAAATTGTATTTGTGTTATTATAATGTATCTCATTATTGCTATATTTTATATTAGTAAACCTTTTATTGTTAAATTAACTTGTTGACTCCCATTTTATTGATTAATTAAGTACAAACTATTCCCCGCTATGACTCGGACTTACTCGCGACTCTCTTTCCACTCATCGACGTAAAAGCTCTCCTAACTAAACCGATATCCAAAATGCGTGATAGGGCGCGAACTTCACCCCTATCTGGTGTCGGGAATCCTGACTCTAGATCGGATTTCACGATCCTTGATTGCCAAATAAAATTTAAGCCATTCTTAGACGACCGTGAGCGAAATTCACGATTCGACGACAAGAAGGTATTACCCCCTTAAACGTGCTCACAAAAGTATATTTGGTAACTAATCGCAGCACAGCGAGAATAGACAGAAGGGTGGCTGCTGATGATAAGGTTAAACTTTTACATGTGCTTTCGAACACAGAAAGCAATATTCGCTAGTTCTCCGCAACGTTAAGACTGAGATTAAAGTTGTATGGATATGAAGCAACTGACGATCTGACAAGAAATGACGTAATACGAAGTGAAACTGGCTTGTTGACACCAATTCTAGATGATGTCACTGAGTTTAAACAATACTATAATTTTTATTTTCGACTTTCAATGCTATCAGTAATACTATAAATTATAATTTTAGAAACGTTTATGAAACAAAATTAATTGAATTTAATTTTCCTTCATTAAAACGTCACAAATTTAATTTTTATACTTTTTAAAACGCTATTAATCAAATTATTGTTAAATATGCAAATATCTTTCGGTGAAAAATAGATGTATTTTGTCTTATTTTTGACTAAGTTTTCCTCATTTTGCTAATGAGAAACTACATCAGTATAATAAGTCTTATTTATAAACAAGATGTGGATAATAAAGAAACAAAACTGAAATATTTAAGGACATTGAGGCACAAAGAATTAATAACTTTTATACTTTGAATTTGATTAAAGTAAGAAAGACAAAAATAAATTCGTTTTCCGTGTAACGTATTTTTGTCTAAATGTAATAAATTCCAGCTGAAAAATCAGAAAAGGTTTTTATGCGTGGAAGAATTCTAAAATCACTCTCTTATTTCGTCGTGGCTTAACATTCACTTTTCCATGAAAATGTTAATAAATTTAATTATTTACAGAATGATTAAGTTAAAAATTCAGAAGTTTTTGAATTACTCAACATTATTTGTATACAAACAATATAACAATGTTGTGAAAGTGATTTAAGATGTATAAAATATAAAGACTTACTGCTTATATTTACACATTTGAAATAAAATTTTCTTAAAGTATTTACATTTCTTTAATTTAAAAAAATAAAATAATAATAAATATTTTTACATTTTAATAAAATATTTTATATAATAATTATTTGATTGTATAAAATGGCTTCATTCTAATAACTTTTTCCAAATGATAATATTCTTATATAAATTACTTCATTCTTTAAAATATTCTTGCCCCATTTTTATTTATAACTTTCATTCTAATTACATATCAATTGAATTGCTTATTTTTTGAATCTTATTCTTAATCTTTTTCTTATTCCTAATCTTATTCTTAATCACTATCGAATGAAAAATATGGAAGACTTTCACTTTGACTAGCATAAATTTTCCATTATCACTCCTAAAAAATGTCATTTCTTTACGGTATTATACAATTAAAATTTCAGTTTTACAAACGTAACTTCAATTTTTTACACGGAATTTATAAGAAAAATCATTTAATAACTATTCGCTTAACAATGGCTTTCTATGAACTACCCATCTGTGAATTTATGTTGACATTTAAACATTAAAAAAGTAATTGTAAAATTAAAACTGATTAACGTATTTTTTTTTATTTTGGTACAATTTTATTTTTATAAAATTATTTGATATTTACCTTTATACTAGCTTTGTAAAATATGAAATGATAGAAAAACTCGGTAGTAGTCAAACTTTGATGCACGAAGTTTTGAAAAGCAATAAACAATTACTTTACTTTTGTAAATGCAAATTTTTCACAAATAACATGCGGAAATTTTACTATAAATAATTCAATTTTTAGGATTTTTGTAAAGTCTAAAAGTTTCCTCTCATTTATCTTAACTTTATTTTAAAAAAAACTTTTTCATCTTGGTGGTTTATCTAGTTTTTATGGATAGACATATGCAAATGAGCAGAAAAATGTATTTTTGTTTAAATTCAAAACAAGTAAAATTTATAATTCTCAGTGGAATCGCGGGAAAAAGTAAAATATTACAAGACTAGAAAAAACTAGCTAAATGATGTAGAGAATATAAGAATACATTATAGAAAAGAAATGTTTGGTTTTACGAATGTTAAAAAATAATAAATATACGATAATCTGTGTAAATATTGTACAGTTTGGCTCATAGAGAGAAGTACAGTTTAGCTCATGTTATTGGAGTTTGGTTCATCAGTTGCTGAGTGAATAAACCACTGAACATTGGTAATTGGTCGCGAATTCACGTCTGACAAAATGGATTTTTCTTGGTTTTCTTCATGTGGAGAATACTTAGAGACGAGTTTCCTCTAAAAAGTTCTTCTAGACGAATTCCTTTTTGGCAGATCGCCTATATGTTGCCTTATCCCACCATTTTTTTCTTTTACGAAAGCGTGCAAGCCCATTACATACCCATAAGTCAGGCCCACAATAGAGCGGCCGGGTGGTGAGGGACGGGGACCGACATATACGGACGGACCAACCCCCCAAAAAATTCCGGGGGATTTTATCGACCCGTCCGGATTCAAACCCGGAATCTCCCAGAGCGGTAGGATGCCACCTTGACCGCTCGACCGTCCGGCCTCTATTCCATTACGTTAATCAGCCAAACTTTATTAGATTATGTAGGACTACAATACTGAAGTTTATAGCTTTGAAAAATTATGTTGCAAGTGTTAAATCATTTATAACTGTAAAAGAACGATGGAAATAAAATGTCAGAATTATGTTTTAGCATTTATTATCTCCATCGAGCGCAAACACGTGCATTTCATTACAATAATGTTTCTAAAAATGGCCGCCGTTTAGAGGTATTTGCTATTGGAGATTTGATTTTATTATATTTATTGGCAATTAGCGTTAGTAGATATAATACAAACGCTAATGGCCAGTAAATATAATACCATTAGCGTTAGTAAAATGAAATAATGATAAAATTGGAATTATAAATTTACTTTTATTTTCCGGTTATATATAACAGAGGAAAGAATGAGTAGGAGGCCGAAGTCGTAGAAGATAGAGTGTGAAAATCGAGCTCCTAAGTCTATCGCGTTTTCGCTGGGATATCTTGTTTTTGTTCTGGTATTTTGTGTTTGGTTGGTAAGAACTATCAGAGAGGATCCTGCTGACACTAATTTTGGCAGGTTGGACCCAAAATTTTCGGAAATACGGGAATGTAAAGTCAACGCAAATTCGGACCGATTTTCCGGAACTCTCCTAATCGTTTTTCCGGAAGTGTAAACGGCGGACGCTCGACCATCAATAAGTGAGTGAATGTCCCAAATTTGGTCACTTTTGGTTCACCCGTTCTCGTACGGTGGTACTTCTTGTGCGCAGCACTCAACGGCCCGCATAGGGCTTTTGCGACTTCAATCGGGAAATTTGGGTACATCGATGGATAGCGGACCCTTTCATCGTCGCAGTGTCAAATTATCACGCCCCTAGACTAATTTGAATTTAAATGGCGGCAAGTTTAAAATTGAAGAGATATCTCCACTGAACCGTTGAAGTCGTTGCCAACGGTCTCTGGACTGACGTTGAAGCTGACGTCATCGCTCTTGAAAGTACTCTGATTGTAAAACGTTTTGAAACTACTCTAGGACAATGACTGTATGTTATTGACTTATGCTTTGCCATCTGTTTAATTTATTGTAACTAGTTTTTAATTAGTTTTAAGTTTCTATCTTTCTTTTCTCTCTGCATTGTCAGGCGCTGTCCTGGGGGTGCAGAGTTGTTGGTACAAGGCTACCTCTGTTCAATACCATCTTCAGCTTTGGGGCTATAGGTACTCAACATACACACTGGGGTTTATACACTTAGTTATCGGTTTATTCACTATAAACGTTTGTTCTCTTGTTGTTCTGGCAACGGTGATATAGTTATTATTGTGAAATGACAACAAAACAACTGTCTGCGCCCTCGACCATGGAAGAATACAAAGGAGCGGTACTGGAAAAATTCTTGGAGGAGTCTCGTAAGATTGTGGAAGAAACCAAACAATACATTAATGTTAATAAGGAAGGTAAGCTGTCCACAAGGGCAAATAAAGCGCTCATTATAAAGCAGCTCACTAGGGTGATTAACCTAGCAGAAACAGCGATACTGGACATCTTGCCCACTCAAAAGTCCGACAAAGACCAGTCTCCAAGGATGTCAATAGAGGATATTGTAAGCACATTTCGGGCATTTGAAAATAGAAACTCAGAAGCTCTAAGGGAAATTAAGGAAGAAATTTGGGATGTAAAAAAGACGGTACAAGATCAGATAATCACCAAGGAAATAGAAAAGGAGCTTAGGCAAGACCTTGCAGATACGATGGGGAAGAATAGTGAGAATATCACTGCAGCAGTCTCTAATATAATTCATAAATTAGGTAACTTAGAAGACAAAGTAATACAGCGAACACCTCCTGCTCCTCTTTACAGCTCCGTTGTTAGAACGGGGGGAAAGACTAGGGAATGCCAAGTAGCTCCAAAACCCAATGCCCCACGCGAAGTTCTGCTGGTCTACAGCAAAAATAAGGATGACTGTAATAGTGACTCAACCCGCAGGATTATGCAGGATAAGATAAGGCCTTCAGAGCTAAATATTAGAGTGGAAAGAGTACGTAGGATAGGAGGTGGTGGTGTGGCAGTGGAGTTGAGCGGCAAGGGAGATGCCGCCATCTTAGAAAAATGTATTGAGGCTAATATCCCCGAACTAACAGCACATGCTCCAAAAAGGAGATGGCCACACGTGGTTTTATTCTCGATACACGAGGATATTGACAGGGAGGGTCTCCCGTACCAAATATATGCCCAAAATCAGATTTTACAGGAGAAGTATACCCAAGAAGAGTTTGAAAGGCAATTAATAATCAAATTTCACCTGGGTAAGAAAGACTCTACCTTCAAAAGCTGGACAGCAGAAGCTTCCCCTTCCGTTAGGAAAACACTGGTAGACCTGGGAAAAGTGAATCTAAACTGGTCGCACTGCAGGATTGCGGACTTCTGTCCGGTCCTGCAGTGCTTTAGATGCTGCCAGTATGGCCACACAACAAAGGAGTGTGCCCAATCAACAACTATTTGCAGCCAATCAGCGCCGGATCCAATAGGTGAGAGGCCCAATTGAATTTTTTTTTTTTTTTTTGCGGGGCCCCTCAAACTTTAAATAACAAAATTAATTAACTGTTAATTTACATATTGAAATATGTTGTTTTATTTTTAATAATAATATACCTAGATATTTATTTTTGTAACATGTACTATTTTTAAATATATAAATTTTGACGTGATGCGGGGCCCCATCAAGCGCGGGGCCCGATTGGCACCAATCGCTCCAATCGCCTAAAATCCGGCCCTGCAGCCAATGCATAGGGGATCACCTGTTCCGGGAATGCCCCAAAAAGAAGGAAGAGCCTATTTGTTGCAACTGCAAAGCTGCAAAAATCAAAGATAGCAACCATAACGCCCGAAATACCAAATGTCCGATCTTCCAACGTATTAAAAATAACCTCCTATCTCGAACTGAATATGGCCTTGAACTTTGAAAGCAAGATTAGGATCCTGCAAAGCAATACCCAGAGGAGCATTTTGGCCACCTCTCTGATTGGAAAACAATTACAAAAATATGACTTGGTGTTGATGCAGGAACCGTATTGTCGGGCTAATGTTCCTGCATGTTTACCTACTAACTACCCAATCCTGCAGGGCACTAACCAGTACCCGTGGGCAGTCACTTTGGTGCCCAACACAAATCTTCCAATCATGCATCATACTAAACTCAGTGATGAATATGTCATCGTCACAGAACTCTCAGTCAATGATGAAAGGATCGTCATTCTGAACGTGTATTTCCCAGGGGAAACAGATGACGCTGGCTTTTTAGAGAAACTCCAACACATAATAGACTTGTTTCATGACGCCTACATTGTGCTGGCAGGCGACTTTAACGCCCATTCTCCCACTTGGGGAGGGGATCGCTTAGATAGCAGAGGAAGAACACTTGAGGAATTCTTTCATCAAAATGATCTCCTCGTTTTAAATAACCCACTCTCTCCCCCTACTTTCTGCTCCAGCAGGGGAGACTCTTGGATTGACCTGGCAATCTGCAGCTCGGGGTTATATACCAGAGCCACAAATTGGAGAGTGCTGGAGGAGGATTCACTCAGTGATCACAGCTTACGTCTCGTTTGACTTAGAAGGAAACAGGAACAATGATGTTTGGAAATCTAAAAACAGATATATAGTCGCAAAGGCCGACTGGACGCAGATGAAAACCTACTTGGAGGACAACTTAATACAAGATTACGACGAAAATCAGTGTTCAGCAACTAAACAAATTGACCACAACATTGAAATAATTACAACGGCCTGCGAAAAGTACATTCCAAAAGGCTCGATTAGTAAAAGAAGTGTCCCCTGGTGGACTAGGGAAATCAGTGAATTGCGCCGAAAGACTAGACAACTAAGGAACATCTTCCAGAAATGTCGTAATAATAATACCAGGGCACAGCACAAGGAGGCCTACCTCGCCTGTCAGTGTACCTACAAGAAGACCATTAAGGCTGAAAAACCTCGCAGCTGGTGGGACTTCTGCACAAGAACCTCGAGCAATCCATGGGGCTACCTTACCAAAATGTGCTCCAACAAACTACGGAGAACAAAGTTTCTCACTGATCTGCAAGAAGGTAGACAGCTCCCATCACTGTTACAAGCAATGACTTTGCAACTCCACTCTTACTGTCTGGATGATGACCCCTTGACTGACACTGATTGGCAGCGGCATCTCCGTTCTGACTTAAATAAATTAAATGACACTGAAGATACACCATTGTTTACTGTAGAGGAAATTCACTGGGCAATTACCACTCTCGGACGGCGCAAAGCGCCGGGTATTGATGATATAACTTCTGAAATCGTAATCGAATTGTGGAACATCATCCCACACCATCTAAAAAATCTTTATAATACCTGCCTCAAACGTGGCACATTTCCGAGAGCATGGAAGAGGGCACGGGTAATTCCAGTCCCAAAGCCTGGATCGATAACCGACACTAGACCAATCTCACTACTGCCGATTATGGGGAAAATCCTCGAAAAATTAATCACCAAGCGCCTTAACTGGCACATAGAATATCACAAAAAATTAAACGACTCGCAATACGGATTTAGACCGCAAAAATCGGCAGAAGATGCCATAGAAAATGCCATTAACAAAATTCAGCATCTTTTACAAGACAGCAAGTACGTCCTAGGGGTCAGCCTGGACATATCAAAAGCTTTTGATAGTGCCTGGTGGCCCCTAGTGACACACCAGCTTCGCCAGATTGACTGTCCGAAAAACCTGCTGAGTCTCATCATTAACTACTTTAAGGAAAGAGAGGCCATATACCAGTGTGGGCCACAAGCTGTTTCAAAGAGCATAACCAAAGGGTGCCCACAGGGGTCGGTGTGCGGACCACTCCTGTGGAATGTTATGTTCAATGCATTCTTGGAAAATAACTTTGGTCAAACGCATAGTATTGCGTACGCAGACGATGTGTTCTTGATATTAGAGGGTAGATCGAGAGCAGTCTTGGAGGATAAGGGAAACAGAATGCTTCAGAGCATCTATGAGTGGGGCGAGAAACACAAGCTTAAATTCAACACACAGAAAACGAAAGCCATTGTGTTTAACAGGCCTAAAAAGAGTAACCTCTACCGGAGACCGCCCCACTTGAAAATGAACGGCAGCACCATCAAGGTGGAGCGCACTCTAAAATATCTAGGTGCTATTATTGACTTTAGGCTAGCTTGGGATAGCCACATAGAATATATTACTGGGAAAACAGGACTTATATGTCAGGCATTTGCTCAAGTCGCCAAACGGAACTGGGGCCTCAATTCCAAGGCCATGTCGGTTATCTATGATGGCATTTATGTACCAATTACAACCTATGCGTGCGGCACGTGGGGGTGGGCTGTCACCAAGGTTCACCCCAGACGTAAACTATACTCCTCACAGAGACGTGCTCTTCTGTTGATCTCAAGAGCTTACCGCACGACCAGCAACATCTGTCTACAGGTTCTGTGCAAAAAACCGCCTATCGATCTTGTTATTACTCAGAAGCAACGTTACTGTAAATTGAAGTGGGGAGGTAATATACAGACTGAAACCGAAAACATAGACAACAAAGATATTGAATGGCCATCACCTTTCGGCGATACCCTTCCACCTTTTGAATCCTATCTGGTCACCCATGACAGTACTTCTAGTGCGGACCTAAAAGTTTACACGGATGGGTCATGTCATGACAATGGCGTGGGAAGTAGCTACGTCGTATACAATGAAGATAATGAAGTATACCACCAAAAATTCCGTCTGCACTGCAAGTGCACTATTTTTCAAGCAGAGATGTGGGCTATCAGCAAAGCTGTGGAGCATATCAGCACTAATTATAACAATATGCATGTCTCTATCTTCACCGACTCACTATCTGCACTCAACCTCTTAACTAGCAGAAACCAACATCCAACTGCAGAAAAAATCAGAAGGGATTTACATGCTTCCAGATGCACTTTTGACATTAACTGGATCAGAGCACACCAGGATGAGCGGATACTCTGGCCAAGGAGGCTGCCACGGACAAATCCCTCTCCATTTCGTATTGCAAACTGAGTCAACGCACACTCCGCAACTTTCTGCGTAAAGAGACTCTTACTCTCTGGCAGCAAAGCTGGGACCAACATGAAGATCATATAACTCACACCTTTATTCCTAACCTCGAGACATTCCTGCAAAATAGTTGGTACACCCCCAACTACTATAATTCTCATGTATTCACAAATCACGGAAGGTATGCTGCTTATCTGGTCAGGTTTGCCCACGGCACATCACCACTGTGCCCGACTTGCAACGTTGGGGATGGTGCTCTACACTACTTAAATGACTGCATGATATTGGATCAGCATAGACTCGAGTTACAACTCTTACTTCGGGAGCAGGGGGTGGGGTGGCCCTGCGACCCAGCTGACTTCTGGAGGACACGGGAAATTTTCCAGGCTTTCGACAACCTGACTAGAAAGATTAGCCAAATCACACATAACCTCACTTTCCGCTAGGGGTACCGCGAGTGTTCTGTCCTTTTGTGCTATCCCTATGCGCTGGCACTGTAAGAGCGAAGGCACGCTCGTACAGCCAGCTGGGTTCCTTACTCCTGTTTGTTGATACGGTTTTACCGACACGCGCAAAGTTTGTCGCGCGGTTAACTGTTACTTTACTCTTAATTCTTTCATTTATGTATGTGAAAATTTATATATCTGTATACCTGTAAATTTACCTGTCTTTTTTCCCGGTAGTGCACAAAGCGGAACCGGGATATGTACTAAAATTGGTACCTAATAAACTTAAAATGAATAAATGAATGAAATGAATAACAGAGGAAAAGTACGATGATCGATCAAAAAACGATTTTACATTTTTAGACTCAAGACCTTGAAAAGTCGAGAAATGCAGAAAAAAGGACGATTTTTGTATGTATGAATGTGCGTGTGTGGCACGACTTTGTTAACACACTTTCAGGCTTAATAACTGTACATTTTGTGGCAAATTTCTAAAAGTTTACAGGTAGGTTTGTGTATTAGGGCATTGATTAAGTTCAGGTAGTTAAAGGTTGAGAAGGTTGGAAGATAGAGGTGAGTCACTTGTCATATCTCGAGTTGAGTCGAACTTAATCAAAATTTCCTCGTTATTAGTATTTACAATTTTGTTTATAACACACAACTCTAACCTCAGAATTAAGCTTTTTGCAATTTTATAATAATTAATAATATCAAAAGTTTTTAAATAAAATCTTGTAACATGGCGCCAAATAATTTTAAAGTTTGACCGGAAAGATGGCTTAAAAATTTATTTAAAAAAAATAAATTTTCGAAGACAAAAGATTTTTAAAAATATTTTCTAAAATAATAAGTTAAATCAGTCTGATTAAATAATTTCATTAATTTATTCACCCTGACAACAATTTCGTATATAGTCGATTTAAATTATGCTGAACAAAAACTTTACTTTTTGTAATACATATGGGTAAAGATAAATTTTTTTCATTAAATCTGATAATTAAATTATATTATTTGACTCACCTCAAAAAATAAGACTGTATTTAAACTTTTAACACATTTCAGATAAAAAATTTACGAACTTTTTTATTAATAAACAAGTTATAATAAAAATTCTTTATATGATTTAAATTTTCTTGCTTGTTTTCTTTCTCGACAACGTTACGTGTCACAGTCTGACAACTGATTACCAATTAGCATTATTCTGACCCAGATTTCTCCAATTATAACATTTCTTGATCGATATCTTTACCCCCCATCTTCCCACAGAATTCGAAATTTTATAGTAGACAAGAGTAATTTGCATATTTTTAATGTTAAGAGCCCAAGAGATGTTTTCCCTTGTTCGTATGTTAACATGTATTTTTGTGCTAGATACAGTGAATCTACACGAAGAGGTGAGATTGAAATTGGACCTATCTGACCAAACTCGTAACCAACCATCAGTGTTCAATGGTTTTATCCAATGGACAACTATTGTGTTTCTTTGATGATGTGTGATTAAAGTGTTTGTTTAATTAAAATCTTCGCAGTTTTAATTCTCTCAGAAGTAATAAAATACAGAATTACAGTAGTGAACCGAAAATCGGAATCAATTGGAGACTAGGGTTGTTCAGATTAGGGATTTGTTCCGATTACGGATTATGTACAAAAAAATATATTAATCTGTCCGATGTTCAAATTTTTCTCCGTTGCGTGTTGAATTTTCGTAGATTTTATGCCTAACGAAAATTTTTATAATAATAATCGAGGCTATCGTATCGTTAAAAATTATTTCTGCATTTTGTACAAACAAAATAAATATATTGAAGAATATAAAAACATGAAAATTATATTTTAGAAGTAAATTTAGTATCAAAAACGTTCGATTCAGCACGACACAGTCCGACTGAAAATCGTTCCGATTACCGGGATTCCGATTTACGAGTCTCTACTGTATATGCATTCAAAAAGTGGTTTGTCAGTAAAATTGCATAAAGATTTCTGCAATTTTACTGGCAAACCACTTACACATACAGTCAAATCTCGTGTTTCGAATTTAATTCGTTCTTAATAGTTGTTCGAAAACAGATTTATTCTAAAACCGAAACAAATTTTGCCATAAGAGATAATGTAAAATGAATTAATCTGTTTCGACACCAAAAACAAAACATCTTTTTTTTACCTTTTCGCTGTATTTCATGCATAAAAATGCCCATAAAGACAATATAATATTTTATCTATCTGTAATAATATTCCATATACTGTATATATTAAAGGGAAAATCTTTCGTCACTGCCAACAGAAACTGAAACCGACACTTAACAAAGTGCTGTAAATAGAGGCTTGACTCTGATTGTCAAATATTAAAATGTAATTTAAATAGCAACGTCATCGATGATTCGTATCGTAACGCAAGGCGATCTCAGCTCGTGTTCAAAATTTTGTTTGTAAACCGAATTTTTTGAATGTCGAGGCGTTGGAAACCCGAGGTTTGACTGTACTAAAAAACTAATTGATTAAAACTTTTATTTCTATTTGAAGATTTGAGTTCGAATGTTTAATTTATTTGAAAATTCGTACAGTTTTAAGATTTAAACTTATACAGAGATTGTCTCATGTGATGAACTTGTGTTATTTAACTGCATTATAATAACGCGGAAGAATGAGAAGAATTTTAGTTCAATAGAAATTAATAATCTCAATGGCAAATGACAAATTATGATATTCATCTGGAAGAAACTTCCAAATGTAAATTCTTTCTACTTGCCATATTTTCATTGTATGCCTTGATTATTCTCCTTTGATTTGAATGAAACATAATAACAGACATTCCAGAAACAAAAGAGTGAATAGAAATAGAAGAAAGAATAAAGAGAGAAAAGAAGATTAACCAAGAAGTAAATTTAAGAAGAGGATTAATAACTTCGTAGAAAGATAAGTAAGATTATCAGAAAGTATAGACGATAATAAGTCATGTAATCTTCACAGAAAATATATATTTTTATTTTTATTGTGTTTAAGTTAGTTCAATCATCGTTATAATACTAATTATTCAAAATAGACTATCAATTTCTATTAACTTCAGCGAAATCATGAAACATTTATAATGCTTTTATTGATTATGAATAAAGACGAGTCAATTGTATCACTCGTCAGTTTCATTACATTCATGTTTCTGCTCACATAATTCGAGAGTAGACATCCAGACAGTAAATATTATATCAAAGCTGAATTATAAAAATACTGTATATCACAAAAATATTTCTGAAAAATAATTTATTTGAATTTAAATATAAATTTTAATCTTTTCTAAAACATACAGGTATCACAATAACTGTTATAATTATCGGTCTATATAACACAAAAATTTTAATATCGAAAACAACGTTAAACAAATTTCAAGAAAATTATAAATATTTAAACAAAGAAAGGACAGTCTTCATTTCAGTAAATATGACGAAATGAATATTCTTCCTACCAAATATACTTCCTCTTCGACTGTCACCTTTCAGGCTCACTAAAGAAATCTGTAAATAAAACAGTTCTATAACTATAAAGTTATTAGGTAAACTCTTCAAAAGTTTTTACTTTCAAATACAGTATTATTTACTGCACGGTTTAGAGTTGTACTGCACATACATTTTTAGTTGTTGAAGTATAAAACTGCGCACTGAACTTTTAAAAAATCAGACTTCAGATTAAAAGTCTTTTTTAAAAAAGTTAGTTCAAACAGAAGATAAGAATATCACATTCGTTGTTTCCAACCACTTCAAATTGAGTTAAGCGAGATTTAACAAACGAATATAGTGTTGTTAGGCTCAACTTTAGATTTATTTGCCACATTAAATTGCTTAAAACTCGAGGAATATCAAGTAAAACTTGAGTGTGGCATGTGTTTGTTTCCTCTTTTAAACAAAACGGAATTGCTGCCCGCGCTTTCAGCACTCATAATTCCAGTTTTAAGTCTACGGCAGAAATTTCCAACGATACTCCTCAAGAACACGATCTAATCAGGATTCAAAATAGCTTACATTTGCCAACCTGATCTTTATGTCCATACCAAATTTTGTTGAGATCGGTTTAGCAGTTTTAGAGGAGTTTATTAAATTCAACGACACTTGAAGGTAAAGAAAACACGCGTAAAAATTTTTATAAAACAGGAAAGATTATAAAATAATAAAGATATTTATTAAATGAATCAATATTGTTAACTGGAATTTAACGTAAATTCGTTGAACAAAATCAAGGAGCGATTCAAATCTAAATTTACTCGTTGAAAAGCTTTTTTTAGAAATAAGTTTATATGTTAATTAATTCTTAAACTTACATTTACACGTAAGCAAAACTTTTCTAAAAATTGTAATTGCTTTATTCCAGTGGATGTATTCCAGTAGATTGATTAAAACGTAGATTACTGCAAGTTAATAAGCCCAAAATAAACTCATTAAAGAAAAATTAATATTAAACTGAAATTCTAGTGTACGTTCATAAAATTAACAGTTAAATTTTCGTTTATTTTTGATTTAAACAAGAACATGATCATAGAGAGGAAGAAAGTTCAATGAATTTCGATCATTGAATTTTTTCTTTTAAGAGAATTTAAATCGCATTCATCAAAAGTTCTAAACACTATGTATTATTATTATTATTATTATTAAGGAGGATAAAGCAACTGAACACGCGGAAATTAATTAATGGGATAAGGCGATGCAACTAATGGGTGCTCTATTAAGGCTTTTTATGTAAAATAACCCCTATTTAGGTACTATTGAAGAAAACACGGAAAACTCCACTTGGCCAGCCCGTTGGTAGAGCTCGAACCCGCGACCAATTATCTGTATTCAGTGGTTTCATCCTCTTGCTCAATGGTCAGCCTCGAAAGTTTACAAATGATAAAAAATAAATTATATATATGTTAGATCTAATTTACATTATTATACTGTTCATCATCTACATATTTTAATTACTACAAACGAAACGGCAAAATATAACTTCTAAGAAATTCATCTTGAACTTAAACCGTGAAGCTTAAGTTGAAAATGTAGAAGTTTGTAAGCTTCAGATTCGATATTTTCATCTATAATACCTTTCTAAGCTCATCTTTTAAAATGGAAATATCCGTTTTACAGTAAAATCTAGTGATAAAAATATAAGTTATAAACCCGACTTCCCAAGAGACACCTTCACCTCGTGAGTACTTGCATGTTGGAAAAACGTTGTCAATTTTTAAGAAGAAGGGAAAAAAACAAGATAAAGCAGTAAATCTTTCAAAGACCCTTATCTAAAATACGAAAACTAAAATGTAATATTTTAAAACAGAAACGTGTTTTAAATTTTCAAAATCTGATATTTCTAAGATATAATGTGGCTTTTATAAATAATATATTAAGATATTTCTTTAATAAATGAATGAAATATCTACATAATAAGTTACGAAAGAGAGCTTTTCTAAAAGAGAATATTTAATTAAAAAATGAAAGCATAGGATAAATGAATTTTTTAAATGTATATCATTCGTCTCTGTAATCCAAAAGGTTTCTGGTAGACGATCTCACAGCAAACTTTAAGTTAGGAACTCTCTTTATTTCTTAAAAAATGACATATGCATTTCGGGTTGGTATAGGTTAAATATACCAACCCGAAATGCATATGTCATTTTTTAAGAAATAAAGAGAGTTCCTAACTTAAAGTTTGCTGTGAGATCGTCTACCAGAAACCTTTTGGATTACAGAGACGAATGATATACATAGTAACATACAGCAGTCCAGATACAGAATTTTTTAAAGCTATTACGTAGCTATTTGTATGAGTAGGAATGATGTTATGTAATCGTACATTATTCATATATTTTTAATATTTTTACAAATTTATTATTTAAATTCATAACGTATTTTGATTTTGACAATTTTTTGAAAAAAAAAAATTGTCTTTAAAATTGATATAAATAAAAATTAAGTAAAGCTTTACTCTCATGAAAATCAAAATATGTGCTTACAATAATTAAAAATTCTTTTTCGTAAATATTCTCGCTTCTTGTCTGGGTTAATGCTTTCTGATGTAGCTCAAAATTGTCTGATTTGCACAGACTTATCACACCTTATAGGTTAAGCGATGAAACGGAGACAGAGATCAGGTTTAAAAATATATGTCTGATTAGTATTAAAAATGCATTTCGGACTTATAGTCTCTCATCAGTTCAAATCGCAAGCGTAAAATTACATAATATGACAGAAAATTATTTTTTAGTTATATAATATTTCAAGTTATTTATCAGACATTTGGACCGTGGAATTTCTGGTATATACATAACATGATGATCTTGCTCTCAACCGAATCATTAACCAATGATTGTACATTTATCTGTTTAATTTATATGTATATATAAATTATATTTACAAAAAATTTTTAAAAATTAACCGACAATTATATAATTTATTACCTTCTGAATAACAATTTTAAATCAGCAATAATACACAAGTAAAAAATTAATTTACACAATAGTAGTTAAAAACACAGTTGATTAAAAAGTTCAGTAAAATATCTTCTCTTAGCTGTACACAAAGATTAATCAATCTTACAAAATTGTTTTATAAACAATTTAAAGATTTTAACCCCTCTAGGATCTAAGTATTCGTACCACGCTTTCGGAAGTTGATATATAACATTATTATTTATTCTGGTGTCTTTATGTAATTTACTTATCATTTTGGGCTGCAATTTAAAAAATTGTAGACCTATAAGTTTCCGTCTGCTGTCCGTCTGTTCGTCTGTCTTCCCTTAATGTTGAGAAAGAAGCTAGAAAATGAAAGACGAGACCAAATGTAGAAACCCTAGGCGCAGGAGGCCCCGATTAACTATAAACCTTCTAACGAAATTCGGAAGCCACGTTATTTCAATTTAAAATTTTTCTCCTGAAAGCAGTTAATAGATGACCGGCACGATTCCATTGCTAACGGAAAAGTATGATATACAGGGGCAAGACACAACTAATTTGAAATAAAGAGCTTATATTTTAGTGGAGAAAAATATAATTAAAACTTGAAGCCCGGCATTGTGACGATGCCACAATAAATAATTGCTCGTTTATTCTTTTGAAATTATCATTTTCTTTTTTGTTTTATTATTTTGCTGAATTTTTCTTCATTTCACATCCGTTATTATTCCAATGGGTTGAAACTACCGAATTTATCCTATTATATTTTATGGCGTTAATATGTTTTTTAAATCGGACTTTAAATTTTTATTTTGTTTCCCATACATAGATCTGGAGCTGTTTACAACTGCATTCAAATTTATACATTAATTCACTTTTTTCCTGTATAGGCCTATCTAATTTTGTTCAATTTTGTACATTTCTGTTTATTTTCTGTTACTTCCGGGACTAATGCAAGATCGTAATTCTTCAATTTTGTTTTGATTTTTTTCAAATATACCTTTAATAAATTTTAATTTATCTATTTTTTAATGTAGGCTATTAATTTGTACACTGCTTGCTATTAAAATTGTTACACAAGGAAGGAAAGCAAATAGCAGAATCGTGTTTATTATACACATACAGTATAATGGGAGGAAGACGTGATTAAATAGACAGGTAATCTTGAGGTACAGGGTACTCAACATGTACAGTACCTTTTATACAAATTTCGCATTTGTTGCGTGCCACATTCATGGTATAACAATTTTAATGGCCAACAGTGTACTTTGCTAGTCTTTGAAGTTTGAGATTGATTTAGCCATGTATTTAATACTTTTTTGGATAATCATTCATTATATATGTTTTTTTTTTTACTTCATTTATTTCTTTTTCTTGATCGGCAGGTAAAGTTGTGATAAGTAATGTATTTTTCTTTATATATGTAGGTATTTTTGAATAATAATTGATTTTTTTCCGGATTTCATAGGATTTGATACATTTCTCAATATTAATGTTATGACTATTTCTGGTTAATCAGACATCTAGAAAGATCATTTAATTGTTACTTTTATTTTCAGCCTGAAATTTTATTTCTTTTCGTATTTTATTTGCTTGAGCTAATATATTATTTCTATCTGTATCTTCACTATTGAATACTATTAAGTAATCGCCAGCATAGCTATATATTGCTCGAATTCCTTTAAAATTTGAAATTTCTAAATCTATTTTTGTCGTAGTAAGTACGGCTAATCTCGGAATTATGCAACTACCTATCGGTATCCCTTCTATTTGTGAATAAAAGTTAAAATTATAAGATGTTAATGTAAACTGTATTAAGGTTTTTAACCAATCTGGGCACTTATTTTTGTCTAATGTTTCTAGAATCATATTATATGTTATTAATCCCTCACCATCCATCGAAAACTTCCTGGACTATCTTCGCGTGACTTTGTGAGGTAGCGCTTACGATCGAAATTATCTCAGTATATAGTAATATGATACTAACGGTTACACGTATAACAGTGACCGATCAGAAAAAAACAACTGAATCATGTGGTACCTATGTAGTACTTACAAGGAGAGGGCCAGACGTTTCGGTCGCCTATTTGAACGAAACTTAGTGAGCTCGTAGCCCTAAATACAAACAACTCCTTGTCAAAATAATAGGACCTACCACCCTAGCGTTTCCAAAAAACACGGCTCTGAAAATTGAGTGTTTAGCTTATGTTTTTGGAAGTCTTACTTCTTGAAACGGCAATACCAAGTGGATAAGACACTAGGTTCGCTTGATCTCAACATGTATTTAATCTTGGCTTTATTGAGACAGTTCTTTTTGATTGCAATTGCTTAGTAATTCATTTTTGTTCGATCATTTTTAACTTGGTGTATTGTTCAGTATTAAGTAATTAGTTTATAATGGTACCACATTTTTTATGTTCTAACATTACCAATTGTTTTGATCTGTCTGCTTGAAATAACGTTAAACTATAATTTTCTAAAAATTGTTTTGTTAATTTTTAAATTATTAATATATTTATGAATTTTTTGTCTCCTATTTTTAGTATATTTATAGTTACATGTTACTTGTGTACTTTTTCTTAATTCTGCCCTTGTGATAAGCCTAATTGTGTATTTTTAATTATATTTTGAACATTCTTTGCTTGTACAGATGTGTTACGTTTTTCTGGTCCATTAACGCGTTCAGCCCTTAGCCCGAGATATCTCGGGCAAGTTGTATAGCGTTACAAAAAATGGGGTCCTTTAGGACCCCTAAAAAAAATTTTTTTTTTTTGATTTTCGGATGTTTTCTGTCTCCAAATTTTTTGAAAAATTTTTACCCGCGCGAAAAAATTTTATTGCGAGTTTAATTAACCTTTAATGACACGCAATTAACGCTTAATGGTTTTTTTATGGGATTTTTTTATAAAACTTTATTCATCTTTCTAAAGTTCTAGTGCGTCGATTTTACTTCGGTAAAGTTATTTAAAGCTATTTTCTGATGTCAGAAACAGCATCCAATAGTTTTTTAATTTTTTTAATTAATAGATTTTATTATATATACGTTTAATTAAGTCGGGGGGTCGGAAATTTCAATTAAAATCGTAATTTTAAAAAAATATTTAGAAATATACCGCCATCTAGTATTCACCCTACTTTTTACCCTTCTCCTCCCGAGAGTTTCATGAGAATGTCCCGCGAAAGACGACACCAGCTGTTCTCAAGGTCATCCAGCTGTGTAAACAATGACACATCCGTGTCAAGTTTCGCGCTAAGGCGAGACAAAGGAAATTATACTTTGAAGCTTTTTCTTCAAAATTAACACATTTCTATAATTTTTTTTTCGTTTTTATGTTTAACTACATTAAAATTAAAATAGTATTTAATTCGCCGGAGTCCCAAGGAGTTAAAATTAAGACCTTGGCTCAAGAAACTCTCGATATTTTCAGGTATTTTTATATTGGTAGTATTTATTATTGAGCCATCCAGTCAGTTTTTCTTTCTTGTATTATAGGATAATTAAGTTTTTGAATTAGTTTAGCATATTTCCGCAAAAAATATAGTTTTGTGGTATTGAGATCAAGCGATAGACTTCCTAAATTAAGAATTAAAGTTAAAACTCATAAAAATCCATGTAAATATTGTCCACTTGTACAATTAAAACACCTGCATCTCAACACTGTTGATAGAAATACTTCTGTTAATGTAATAAATATGTATCCGTTAACAGGAAAAGTATAATGTACCGGTGTAAGACATTACTAAAGTGCATTTTGCCGAAAAATTGCAGCTCGGCATTGTGACGATGTTACAATAAATAATTGTTCGTTATTAGCATTTAAAATTTTTTTATGAAACTCATCACTATTCTCAAAATTAGGTTTTTTGACATTTTATAATAATTAAAAGTATAAAAAAATTTTATAACGAAATCTCATAACAGTTGGAGCCACACACGATTTTATTTATTATACTGTAAAAGTTATTTTTTAGAGAAAGTTGCACAACTCATTGCTGCATTTTTCCTATCTTCTTCGGTACTTATTAATTTCTCAATTTAACAATCTATGGAATGTTTATTATTCTGTTTGACCCACATTTAGATAGCCTACAACTTTTCACAAGTTAGCTTCTCTAGTGTTCGTGTTTCAAACGAATAACTACAATGCTATGTTTCATGGTGATCATATCTGATTTCTAGTAATCAAATTTGCGCCATAAGGTATTGTCATTTCTTATAATATTTTTTCCTGTTTTCACCATCTTATCAAACATATTATTTTATATAAAATAGTATTTAGACTTCTTATATAAGTTATCGCATCCATTCACAGTAGGGCATTATCAAAATATATTATTTATAAGCCGCATTATGTTACAGAAATATCGATTTTATAAAACTTAGAACGAATTTTTTTTTAAAAATTTTATTATTTTGGTTTCCGTCTTTTAGATAAGTCTTCGAGAGAGATGCTGCTTTTCTTAAAAAATATAAATAAATAAATAAAAATTAAGAATTTTTTTTCTAACATCCAAGTATTCATCTGGATAAAGATGACTTTTGGGAATTTGGATTTCAATATACCTACTACTTCTACTTTCTAAAATGTTTTAAAATGCATTTTAGATAAAGAATATCCCTACTAAAGCTAACAAATAGAATTCAATATGATTTCTTACGTTTTCATTGCATTAAATGGTTGGTTTTATGGGATACGGCAACACGACATATGGCCGATCTGCCAAGGATGAATCGCTCCCCGAAGGACTTTCTATGAGAAAATTGCTCCTATTTAGATATTAGACACATGAAGAAAACCTGGAAAGCTTTACGCTATTAGCCCTTTGATTAGGCACGAAATCACAACAAACTTCTAGGGTTCAGTGGTTCCATTCGGTCACCGGTAGACTTGTATTAAAGTGGCTATAACTTACATACTTATTATGTTATATTTTGTTGTAAATTTTCTAAGAGGCTTTCAAACTTTTGATTGATGCATTTTCCACTTTCTTAAAACTAGAAATAAAATTCATTTGCTACTTTCTTTATATGAAAATTTAGGTTAATTTTTTTTCCTAGAAATTTACGTATCAGTGGCTGAGTGGATAAAACCATCGAACACTTATAAATTGATAATAACGATGTTTCTAAATAAGCTATGATACAAAGAAGAGACAGTTTATTTAAATTATTTTATTGCATTTTTTCTAAAACAGACATAATGTAATAAACAAATATAATATTTGTTATTAATTTATTACTTTAGTATATATGTTATATACTAAAGTAATATGTAGTAGTTACATATATATGTTATATGTATCTACTCTTCCATTATGTTCCATTCCATTATACAGTACATCAATGATTAGATGTGCTGTATAATTATTTCACCTTTGTATCTTGCTAAATATTAATTATAATGAGTTCCGGTATAGAAATTACTGAATATTTTTTCTTTCTATTTGACTACAATATTCAGCCAATTAAAAAAAAATAATAATTGCTAAGAATTGAAAGAAAATCACAGGTAAATGTTTACTTATAAAATTAGAATTAAATTTGAAGATGTTTACAATAAAATAAATATTTATTAGATATTTTTAATTAGCTAATTAATATAAATATAAAACTTAATGAAGAGTGAAACATGTTTTTTTTTCAATTTTTTGATTTCGTTAATTATTATTATTATTTTTTTAAATTTCTTACAGAATTCTTTTTACACAGCACAAAAAATTTTATCTGACTTTTTTGCCATCATTTTCACTTTTAATGATGGCTAACAAAGGAAACCTTCATTAGTTATGTTTTTAAAATATTTTTAATTGATTATTAAATTTTTTTCCAGTTTAATAAATTAATTTCGTTACAGAATCATTATGGTGCATTACTGTCGCTTCTGTTGAGCTTAAAATGGTAGAAAAAAAACCTTAGATAAGTGTTTGATCTTTTTGATGTCTTAGATTATTTTGTACTTTTATTATATATAAAATGGTTTTGTTGGCCATCGCAGAGTGTTTGATTTTATATCATGTTACTAATTATTGTTTTTCCTTCTCTCTTTGATTATTTACGTGTTCTTGTTATCGTACACATTTTTTGTTCGTTCATATCTTTTTAAACAAACGTGATTGCAGTTACTTAGACGGTTAGAGGGCTGTCGAGTGTTGACTAACAAAAATCATAAAACTAAACAATTCTGAAGGTATAATTCTAGTTCTTCTTCTCTAAGAAAGCAGACAAAATACCCATTAAGATTCTATTGCCAATATTAAGATGGTTATTCATCTTAATATTTCCAATAGAATCTTACTTGAATTTACCTAAAATAGTCTGGAAAAACTAAATAAGTTATATAACCTAGATACAGTAATTCCAGATTCTTGCAACGTATAAGGCAACTATTGATATATTATGAAAAATATCTTTAGCACAGCAATATGGAATCCTATTGGGAAAAACAATTAAATACATGATAACTGAATAAGAATAGATAAAGATTGGAGACAACAATAATGATGGAGATTTGGCCATGATTATTTTGTGTAGATTGCCAGAGGACTACGAAAAAGTCTAATTAGAATATGTTCGATCTGCCCGAACAGAATATACAAACTACTGGGAGAATTTCAAAGAAGTTATGCTATTCAAATAACATAATACAAATACCAAAGTATTAACTTTAGTATTTGTATTCGTTAATTATTAATAATGTAAATATTCACAATATTTACGTTAATAAAATAAATATTTAAAACTACCCTGTGTTACTTTGAAAATAAATATAAGTTTAAATGGAGACCATGATTTTTAATTTATCATGAAAAATAATTTGATGTTATATTTATACTTATAAAGATTATATTAGGAGTTTCGACTTGACTATTTAAATTTTAATATTTTATTCACAAATTTCAAGAAAACAATTATTTAAAATATCAAATTTTTTAGTTGTATTATACTGTATAGATATTTCAAAGAAGACGTGCAAGACATTTCGTATATTATTAATGAGAATTTCTACCTGTCGTATAAGTAAAAGATAGTAAAACGAGCAATTATTTATTGTAATTTCGTCAAAATGCCGGGATGCTATTTTTAATCATATTTTTAATTTATTTACCTTAAAATATAGCATGTTTTCTGCCTCAAATTAGTAGTGGCTTGCCCCTGTACATCATACTTTTCTTTTAGGAAAAGAGTAGTGCTGGTCATCTATCTAACACCTTTCAGGGAAAAGTTTTTGAATTGAAATAACATGACTTCCGGTTTGTATTTGAAGTTTGTATATAGTTTATATGGACTTCCTGCACCTAATATTTCCATATCTGGTCTCATTTTTCATCTGTCTAACGGTCTACAATTTTTTTCAAATTGCAGCCCAATAAAAGTTCTACAATACAGGGAAATTTAAAAGTTTGCAATAGATAGACAAAGGATTCACTTTCTTATGCATGCACTTATGATTTAGTGTATACGAAATGAATTTTTATAAATTAAACTATCTTTGCTATTAAATATTATAATCCTACAATACTTTTTTCGGTGGAATAGTTTAGTATAATTAGAATCATACAAAAATATTAATTAAAACTTTTAATATTACTATTATTATTTTTATAACTTTATCAAGTAGTTTGTTTACAAATGTTTAGCGATGCAAAAAGTTAGTTTATATGTTAATAAGTTTAATTATATACAGACTGATTAACATTTACATGAAAATTTGAACGTTAAACCAAGATGAAATAATAAATTGATTTAAAAATTCTTCCACCCATAAAAACATGTTCTAATTTCTCCACTCAAATTAATTCCATTTGGACAAAATTATGTTACGCAGAATACGGATTTATTTTCATTTTTTTTACTTTCAACCCAGGAATTATTCATGGGTGTTAAGTTCCGAATATGTCTGCCCCGTTCTTTTCTACCCGGCCACTCCTTGTAGACCTGACCGAATAGGGTTGAAAAAGTCTTCTTAATACCCACATGGAGATAAGAATTAAAAGACTATGGTCACCTCCATTGTGATACTGCTCGGAATCGGGTTTAGAAAAGCAGGCTTTCTAATTAAAATTATAGGATTGATGTGATACAGCAGCGTGGGTAATTTGCCAGGAAAGGCCTCCCAGACAACATTCTATGATAAAATTGGTCCCTATTTATATGTTAAACACTTGAAGATAACCTGAAAATTTCACTAGGCATTTTCTCACAATATGACATGTATTCAATATAGTGGCCTTCTGTAGTGTGATGTATGTGTTTCTATTCAATTGTAATGTGCCCAGGCTTTTGTGTAGTGTGTGTGGTATGACGCCTGTAGAAGAGAGAACAACAGGTACAATAAGCACCCTATCCATCCTCCACAGATGCCTTATTTCCTGGGCGAGTTCTGTGTACTTGCTAATTTTTTCAGTGCATGCGTTTTGTATATTGTGAGTGTTTGGAATGGATATGTCTATAACGTATGTGATTTTATTGTGTTTTTCAATGAGTGTTATGTCTGGTCTGTTGTGGTAAATTGTTTTATCTGTGATTATGGCTCTGTCGTAGTACATTTTGTGCGTGTTGTTTTCCAATACTGTCTGTGGAATGTATTTGTAATATGGTTCGTGGATGTCTACTAATTTGTGTTTCTTTGCAAGCTCTTGGTGTATTATATTTGCTACTTGATTATGTCTGTGTAAATAATCTGTTTGTGCCAAGAGCTTGCAACCAGAGGTGATGTGTTGTATAGTTTCTGGCATGATGTGACATTTTCTGCATGTGTCATTTGTGAGTGTTGCATCTTTGAGTATGTGTTTTCTGTAGTTTTTAGTATTTATGACCTGATCCTGTATGGCAATCATGAATCCTTCCGTCTCCCCAAAGAGGCATCCCTGAGCTAACCAGCTGTTTGACGCAGTTTTGTCAACAAAATCATGGGCCAGATCATAAGGATGCCTGCCATGGAGTGCCTTTCGAGCCCACGATTGCTTAATGGTGTCTATGCTTTTTATATGTTGTGTTGTGTCCATATGATGTGAGTGTAAGTTTAATGGTGTGTTATTCGAGTCTGCTAGAGTTACTGCTTTATGTAATTGTGATGTTTCTTGTTTTTTGTAGAAAAAACTCTCGCAGTGACTGTATTTGTTTGTAGTGAAGGTTAACTATGTCAATCAGGCCACGCCCGCCATCTTTACGTGGAAGGGTTAATCTTTCTGTGGCGGATTTAGGATGATGTTGTTTATGCTTAGTAAGTGTTGTTCTTGTTTTCCTTTGGAGTTGCTCAAGATCTGTGTGAGTCCAATGTATAACTCCAAAAGAATATGTGAGTACTGGGATGACATATGTGTTTATTGCTTTAACTGTGTGTTTTGCATTTAACTCTGTTCTGAGAATAGCATTTAACCTACTTTGGTATTCTTTAATTAATCTTTGCTTTATTTGTGCATGTTCTGTTAGTTTGGCCTGTTGGAATCCTAAATACTTGTAGAACTCGCCCTCTTCCATGGATTCAATAACGTCTCCATTTCCAAGTGCAAAATCTTCTTTCTTCAGGATTCCTTTTTCTATGTGAAGTGTTTTGCATTTATCTAGGCCAAATTCCATTTGTATGTCCTTGGTGTATGAATGTGTGATTTGTAGGAGTTGATGAAGTTGTTTTTGTGTGGATGCATAAAGTTTTATGTCATCCATGTACATGAGATGTGACAGTGTATACTGTGTTGTTTTTTCATGCCTGATATTGTAGCCATATTGTGTGTTGTTTAACATGTTGGATAATGGATTCAAGGCTAGGCAGAACCAGAGAGGACTCAAGGAATCTCCTTGAAAAATTCCTCGCCTAATAAAAATTTGGTTTGTTTGTATGGAAGTGTTACTAACCCTGAGATGTAGTGTTGTTCTCCAGTGCTGCATAGTGTTTTGAAAGAATGCAATGAGTGATGGATGTATTTTGTACATGTGTAGAATATGTAGCAGCCAACTGTGTGGAACACTGTCGAATGCTTTTCTGTAGTCTATATATGCCATGTGTATGTTTCTGTGTTGTTTGTGTGCTTGCCGTAGAATGACTGAATCTATGAGTAACTGTTCTTTGCATCCCTTGTGATTTCTACGGCAACCTTTTTGTTGTTCTGTTAGAATGTCGTGTTCTTCAACATGTTTGTATATTTTGTTTGCAATACAGGATGTCAATAATTTGTAGAGTGTTGGAAGACATGTAATTGATCTGTATTGTGTGGGGTCTGTGGTATTGTTGTTTTTAGGTTTCATGTAGGTGATGCCCTGAGTAAGAAAATTTGGCATGTCTTGTGGATTGATGATGATGTGTGTTAGGTGTTTAGCTAGTTCCTGGTGCAGTGATGTAAACTTTTTGTACCAGAAATTGTGAATGTTGTCTACACCAGGTGTCTTCCAGTTGTGTGTTCTGTTAACAGTGTATTGGAAATCATGTATGTTTATTTCAACACAGGGCATAGTTGGTATGTTGTGTAAGTTTTTGTTCTCCTCCTCGATCCAGCCTGCTTCAGCATTGTGCGTGACAGCACTGGACCAAAGAGAAGACCAATATGTTGTGATTTCTTCTTCTGTTGGTGTGCCACTGTGCTGTGTATCAGTGTTTGCTTTGTTATTAATTTGTCTGTAAAAGAGTTTTTCATTGTTTGTAAATAATTTATTTTGTTGTTTTCGTAGTGTACATGTTTTGTATCGTTTGAGTCTACGTGCTTTGGCAGCAAGTTTTTGTTTTAGTGTATCAATGTATTCTGTGATGCGTGTGTTGTGATGTTCATGTTTTGTGTGTGTTTTTATTTTCTTGAAAATGTTTTTGAGCTGTTTCCTTAATTTGGGTGTTATGTTGTTTTTAGTGTATTGTGTCAGCCTGCCTAATTGTTGTCTAATGTCATTTATTTGTGTTTCTATTCTTCTCTGCTAGGCAGGCTTGTGATAGAATTGTGTTTTCTGTGTATTTGTCTGTGATTGTACTTTCAGTCCATGGTGTGTCACTACTGTGACTGCCCCAGCATAAACTAATGTATGAATGTCTGCGAGTGTAGAAATTGAATGAATGTAGTGTGGTAGTAAGTGAGTGTTTACATAATTTAATGTTTTTCCTACTTCTTTTGACGTGTTAATTTTTGGTATTTCGTGTGGGATCTGTACCTGTATATTTAGTGAGTGTTTCCTGAAATATAAGTGAGAGCGTATTAACTAAATCCATGTCTATGTTATCAGTGATGGATGAGGAAGTGTCTGTAGTATCATTAGTGGTAATTGTTGTATGTGTGTTATTATCAATGCTTGTTGATGGATTATCCTGACAGGTTACATGATCTTCATTAATGTTAGATGTTTCTGTCTGTTGATGTATTTGATCATCAACCTGTTGTTTGAAAAGTTCAAGTGTTGTTTGTGGAATAAGGTTGTTGTGTATAATTGTTCTTTTTTGATCAACAACCCTTTGTTCGGTGACAGTGAGATGAGGATACTGTTGTGTGAATCTATGGTATAGTTGTTGTCTGTATGCTGTCATGTTTGTTTCGAGTTTTGTGATCGTGTAGTAAGTACGGATGATAAACTCATTCATTTGTACCGTCCATTTCATCCGTTGGCGTGGTTTTCCAGCCTTTGTTGTCTGTGGATGCATTGCCACAGAAACACTAAGGCTGGGTTGATTCCTCACATCTGTTGAGGGCATTGCAGTAGCCATGCTTGGGCCGGTGCTGCTTTCGCCACCGGTAACCAGGGGAGACTGTGGCCTATTTTTCGAACGTGAGCCTCTGGATCTGGTTACTACCATAATACGTATCTCCACAGAATGTGGGTGTGTGGTCACTCTTAGCTTCATTTCTCCCCATAGACCTTACTGGCATGGGTGTCCCTACCAGGAGCTTGTGCTCCAGCCTGCATTGCCCTATGGATCAGTAAAATTACTGGGCTTTCCCACCACAACCAGGTGGTGACCATGGGAGAATTATTATTATCATCATTATTATTATTATTATCAATTATTATTATTATCATTATTATTATTATTACCAACTCATCTCGATTATATATATAGATTAAGAAGAAAATGTGTGTGATATGAGTGAAAGCAAAAGTTTATATTGTATTTTTTTTTCTTTAAATCTAGGAGTGTATTCAGTGCTGGATGAAGAAAAGAAGAAAAGACAGCGTTTTTGGTTTTTTTTCACTTTTCGATTGCTTATATTTCGGCAACCCTTTTACAGAAAAACCTGAAATTTTTCATTTTACCGAAAAAGAAAAATATGTTTCGAACTAGATATTCAGACTAACTATAAGCCTCTGGAGAAATCGATCCCCGAAAATCGGAAACTATGATTCCTGTATATACAGTTAATCAGTGACTTTTTCACCAGGCGTGATATCACTATCGTAACTCTCTAAAGGATTCTAACGGAAAACACTGTTTGGTTCTATATGCTTCCCTTTCGAGAATTTTTGGAAAACGATTTTCCCATAGGAAAAGCATTACATTTTTAACGCCATCGTGTGAGTAACGAGAAAAGTTACAATCCGCCTTAAGCTTTTAAGAACTATGACATGCTATAAGAAAATATAAAAACCTCAACTTTTCCACTTTATTACATTTATTTACTTCGTTATACTTTTTAAAAAAATCTACAGATTGATTATAAATAACTAAACCATTTCATTTATACTTTTTTCTTTTATAAATAAAAATTTAACTTATAATTCTATTACTATAAACCCTAATTGCAAAATATTAAATTTTGTATATTAAAATGAAGAAATTTTTCCAATTCGTGGATCCAGAATTAATGAAATAATGCAGAGCAACATATAAGCAATCTAGCGAAAGTTTAATGCTTCCCGAGAGACTTTCTATTTGGCCCTATTGTGGTGTCAGACACGTGAAGAAAATCTGAAAAAATTTACGTGGCAGCCCTTTAGTGAGGTGCAAACCTGCAACCGACTACTGAATCTTAGAATATGTATTCTTAAATAATCGTTTAATAAAGAGTATTTATCGATCAGAAAAATTTAATTTATATATTTTTTAAAAAGTTTAAAAAGTGGAAAATTTAATATATGAAATTGACATTATAACAATTGATGTTCAACCAAGCTTGTTAAACTTTAATATATTTTCACGCTATATTAATAACGTTATATACGATTTAAACAACTTTTATTTTGAGTTCTTCTTCACTTTTCGATACTTTCCATCAATTTGGTAGAATTCTATTAAAAAATATTCCGACTGTTTTCACTTAAATACATTAAAAAATTGTTTTTTCTTCCAAAGTTAATATTCTATTTTTGCAAGTGTTATTTGACTTTAATATTTTCTTTCTATTATTAAATTATATATTACATTTAAGAGAAAATTATAAATTTTATTTGTAAAAATATATTTTCAAGAATAATATAACTTCTTTAATATTATGTGAATACGCTTATTTTTAATCTAGAATATTTTAATTGTTTTTTAAATGTTTATATGATTTTCTCGGATAATTACAATCAGCCTTAAATTCTTTATCAACTTTTCTCTCATTGTGGTTCTCCAACATCAAAATAAATTAAATTCTTTCCTTCTTATTCAGTTACTCAGCATCTTGCTCTTTCTTTAGAAGAATAAACGAATAAACAAGTCTACGTAACTGCTGTGGTTTCAGATTTTTGGCACACCCTGTATCTATAAATTGCTTCGATAAATATATGTAAATACAATTATATGATGATTTATAAAATTTTATATAAAGAAAAAATAATTTTAAGTTATTTTAAGTTAAATATTCTATAAGTTATTAAATATTATATAAATAACTACAGACCAAATTTAATTTAAAATTATATTAAACACCTAATTAATAGAGGAAAAGTTTTTGTAAATGATATTTAAAACGAAATAATTTTTAAAATATATTAAATAAATGAGAATAATTTCCGGTTATTTGATGTAATTGTTGTTTCTACAAATAACGATTCTAAGAGTCTTCCATCAACAGAAATGGATTGAGATCAATAGAATTCTATGTCATGTTGACTTGGTACCTCTTGAGTTCTGTTTGTGTTGGGAATGTCTATAAATCTGTTTTGTTACTAGATAAAATCTTTATTAATATATATATATATCTGCACCAAACTAAGTAATATTTATCATAAAACGGAAAAATTCAGTAGAAGAACATTTAATTTTGATAGTAGTGTTAGTTAGTTTTAGTAGTTATATTTTCCGCAAAAATGTAAGTAAAATTATAATAAAAAATTCTTTTAAAAAATTAGAATATTTACTGTAAAGAATATTAAACAAACCCGAATTATCACAGTATTTACAAAATATATAGAAAATTTACTAGAAAGTTCTATTAGTGTAGGAATCAGCAGTATGAGACGTAATTAGAGTTTTTTTACCTATCATCAGTAACCATTTCAATAGAAAGTAATGAGGTACTCATTATTTACTTATTTAACAGAACAGAATATAGAATAAATATTGGTATTTATTAGCAATAGTAGATCCAGCAATCTTTAGAGAGAAGTGCAAAAAGAAAACATGTCTTACAAAATTTTTTACTACCTGAGGTTCCCAACTTTACCCGAAGAAATCCCGCAGAAGGGGTTTGCAATTGCGCCTTGCGTACCCCAACTAAATCTGCCCGTTAAAATAATATTTTTTAGATGAATGTTCCTATATTGATTTTCAAAATATAATTTGAAGAACGATTTTGCGTAATTGAATTTCATACATACCATATTAACATAATACATTTTTAAAAACTTTCCGCCCTGTGGGCACTAAGAAGGCCTCATTTTAGCAATCACCATTATGGATTCGGCCAGGCCTAATGGGAAGGCCGTGTCGTGAAGGACGAAACCCGACGTATCCGTAAGGAACAACCCCGAATAATTCCTGGGATTTTTTGACCCTTCCGGATTCGATCCCTTAGCGGTAGGCCGCCAATTTAACTAACTGGCCATCCATCCTGCATTTTATATTCATCATGTATTATTATGCTTAGTACAGTTCACAACTGCTTTGAACTGTTAAATGTAAATTAGAAGGAATAAAATTATTTTATTTTTTGTATTTTATCTTCGTTTTAAAATTCGAATTATATATATATATATATATTAATTATTTATAATTATAGAGAAAAAAATTTATATTTGAAAGAAAACTTATAGAAAAGTTTTAATTTATAGAATTATTTCATATTTTCTATTCAGTAATGCAGTAAAAGAGACCTGAGAAAGCAGGACCTGAGTAAGAAGAAAACGTTCTATAGGTGAAAAGTTCAAATATTATGCAGCAAAATCATATTAAGAATGTTAAAAACCTTAAGAATGTTCTCTGAAAGCCGAAACCTATGAGATGCGGGCGGAATGGAGAAGTCGTGATATTGCCACTCGAATATTGGAAAATATAGACGCAAAAGCCGGAAATTTCGTGTGTTTCGTCACTAGTGCAGTGTCATCTATAGATAAAATAAATAGTTTTCGATAAGAGAGTTTCAAAGTACACTAAAGGGTTCAGTCTTCCATTTTCTTTTGCATCATTATTTGAAGCTTTTATTTTTGTGCTGTTATATTTTCCAAGGAAATTGTTAATTTTGACCTTTACTAAATTGTAGACTACTAAACTAAATGCGACGACAATGGCTTCGTTCAGTAGACTTAACAGTTCCAGTATTGTTGAATATTTTCTGCTGAACGTCCTCTGTTCTGATCAGGTTTGGTGGTTTGATCCGCTACCAAATAAATAATTTGGTAGCGGATTTTATTTACGCTGTCTTCGGATAGCTATAACTGATCAAAGATGGCTGCGCCCTCATAGACCATGGAGTAACTTATATGTTTCAGTTGAATTTGTTGAACGCAGCCAATGAAGATGATTATAATGAATAATAATAGCTTTTTATTTTCAAATTTCAAATTTGAATTCGATAAGAATACTTGTTATCAATAGCGAAAAACCTAAGAGACACGGAAAAACAGAATAGTCCCGTTGAATTCCGGTTTGTGCAAGTTTTACTATATAACTTATAAGAGTTCTGAATGTCATTTAAAAATTACAATGAGATGTTTTAAAACACTATTTCATTATACGAAAAAATAAATAAATAAACCCGGGTGCTATTTATAAAAAATTATTCATTTTAATTAAATCTGTGATAACGTAAGATTAAATTGTTTGCATTAATCACTATTGTAGACAATTTATTTTTCTCTCAATAGTAATTTCAATCTTGGTAATGACGTCTATATCTATTCCGTTATTTTTCTAAGATATTCATTTGATGCTATTTATTTCGTGTATGTTAACCGAAGACTTGTGTATAATAAAAAAATTAGTTTTTTTATTTTGAAATGGCTGTAATATGTAAATAATAATAATTATAGCAAATTCAATAAATCTGACATAACCCAAAATATAATTTCGCTCATACATATTCTGAAACGGCAATAAAATTAATGTTAAAAATACAAAATGTTTAGTTTTACTTTTAAAAATTAGTTTAAAGTATTTTGTAAATATTCTTAAGTATTTTGCCGCTCTAAACATCCATTGCAAAGCTTCGCATATGTTTCAATAAAAAAATAAAAGAATTGCTTAAGAGTGTATCAAAAATAAAATTTGTGATATAAAATTACGTAGATCAGGATTAATATTTAAATGTAGTAATTACAGATAAATGTTGAACAATTCTGTGCACTTAGATCTCGACCAGATGTGTAATGTATAATAGAAAAGGGAATAGAGTAGTGAGATTAGGTAACGCAACATATGGGCGATTTCCCCGAGGAAGAGTGCCTCCCAGAAAAACTTTCTATAGAAAACTACTACTTAGGTGTTAGACACGTGAAGAAAATCTGGAAAATTACATGAGGCCAACCCATTTATCAAAGTCGTTATAAAAGCAAAAAGGTAAACATAAGTCTTGTGAACAGGATGAACATTTCTAATGCAGTATGGTGTGTAATGAGTTTTCGGTAGGTAGTGTATATAAATATAAATAAGAGTAAGAGTAACAAACTCATCCACTATAAAGAAATTTTATAAAATGAAAATCAGTTTCATTTTGATGAAGGTTTTAATATAATCGTAAATAGAACATTCTAAAGAAATTGTTCCACATCACAATTTTCTCTTTTTTAAAGTACAGTTATCTATTGAATTAAAATTAAATATTTATTTTTGTTATTTTCCTTGAAATAAATCAAAATATATTCAAATTAAATAATATGATTTTACATTTTAATTCAAAAAATTATATTCATTATTAGCTGCATCAAAATTTACTGCAGATAGGTCAAAGGGTTTAGAAGTGTATAGAAAGCAAGTAGACAGACAATTTATTTTAAATTTTCGCGATACCATGTTACCTTTTCATAATGCAGGGCTTATAATTCGTGGTTTCTTTTTATTTTATTATTTACTTAACATTGATTTATCAGTTATATTACATAATACATTTAATTTTAATTGAAGAACTGAAGTTTCTGGGTACGTGTCTTAGAACACCTAAATTAGAGCAAGTTTCCCATAGAATGTTCTTCAGAGAGTCTTTTGTTTTTTCTATCAAACCTTACTTTGACTATCAAATCTTATTTTATCTCATCAAACCTAAATATTTTCATGTAATATGAATTAACTCAATCACTATTTTATTAACTGTTATTTTATATTTAATTTTATAACGCAATTATCTTAAATACAGTATATAAAAATTAGCTTCTTACAAATAAACATCCTCATTTATATATATATATATAATTGAATACAGTATCAGAAATACGAATTACATGTTTTAAACATTTTTAAATTACACTATATATTATATTAAATATATTACTTACAACATGAACTTTAAAAACCAAAATTAAATGCTTAAAAGTTTTGGGGGATTTATACTTATTAAAACAATAAACTTACAGAATGTTCTTTGAAAGGACGCTTAACTAATCTACTTAAATGTACGAGTACTAAAAGCGTGCAAGATTTTAATACTGAAAACTACCAGTATAATATACAATGAATAGGGAGATTTAAAGTTTAAGTACTTTAAATCTCCTTATTCATTGTAAGTTATTTTATTTATTCATAATATTTGTCTATAGATTGCTTATGGATAAATGTAATAAATGAAGAGATTTCAAACAAACTCTTATGGAGAAGCTCTTAAGACATAATTGAGTTACGAATAATTTGGAAGTATAATTTAAAAATTCTGTATATTTGAAATTAAACGATAACATAAAAGCAGTTTTAAATTCAATTTTACAAATAGATTTTGTGTTAACATTATTATTAATTTTTTTTTGTTTAATTCACTTTTCTTTTGTTTTCTGTTTGTAGAAATTATGTACTAGATTATTTTTAGCATTATAGTCTAGATTCTACATAATTCGCATTGTACTTTTTACCAAGTATTAAATCGAATATAATGCTAAATTAAAATTTCTTGGGGGGAAAAAAGAAACAAAATGTAGTAAAGAGAGAGAAATAAAAATGCCCAAAAGCATTTGTCTAGTTAAAAGAAAAATCACTGGTGTGGAGTATGGCTTCATAAAAGAGATGACAAACAGAAGTTCTACACATAGAAAATTGAAATTACCTGTACATGTACGATACGGTTTCAAAAAAATGACAAAGAGAATAATTTTCAGAATAACTCATGTGACATTCATAATTCATGTGATATATTCATGTGATAGTCGCGTGATAGCATACAGATTTTTCTCAGTATCCCTGAGAAGAAGTATGAAAAATTTGATGAAGATCGGGCAAAGAGTTTAGGAGTTAACAGAGAGTGAAATCAGAAATGGTATCCAGTGAAATCAGGCAGGTATCCAAGATTACATGGTCTATACTTCTGTGAGACCAAGCAATACTCGAGCTCAAATGTTAAAAATTTAATAAAAGTGTCAAATCAGAGCTTTGATTCTGGCACTCGTAAAAGAAAAACTGAAAAAAAATAAAATAAAATACAAGTAAAATCGGGAAGGAATAAAATTATTAGTCAAGAAAAAATGTTTAAAATCACCTTAAAAGGGGATATAGCGCGAAGATTATGTGTCAGACTTATAAGAAGTCGAAACAATAGTTAAATACGAGCAGGAGTTTCAAAATGCGATTAATTTCCCTTAATCGAATTAAACTGTGTCGAATTTGACACTTCATAGAATAGAATGGTCTGTTATCTACCAAGATACAAGAAACCGACTAATCGAAAAGCTAGAGATCCGGGGAAAGAACCCTTTAAAAGCCTCGATCTCAAGGACAAAGACGGACTTTCCTCTGTCTCACGTTGTGAGTTATCTGACCAGTCTTCAATACTCTACGGACTCTGCATCCCTAACTTCACCATTCTGCCTTGGACTATTTTGGTTTTTCGACACTCATAGAAACATCTCGACAGACCACCCCTGGGCCATCGACAGACCAACTCCAACAATTGACGAGACGACTATAGAATGTAAGATTTAGCGTAAATAAATGAGTTTAGCAGCTGTCTGCCTCGCTTCCATTCACCTCACATGCGATAAATCGATGATGTTTGTTTATCACCAATTCGGCGACCACACACTTTCCTTAGTGTCTTAAAAAAGAAATATAATATAATATATAATAATAATAATAATAACTCTCCCGGGGTCACCACCTGGTCGTGGTGGGAGAACCCAGTAATTTTACTGATCCATAGGGCAATGCAGGCTGGAGCACAAGCTCCTGGTAGGGACACCCATGCCAGTAAGGTCTATGGAAAGAAATGAAGCTAAGAGTGACCACACACCCACATTCTGTGGAGATATGTATCATGGTAGTAACCAGATCTAAATGTGATACCGGCTCGGACGTCGCCCGGGTTAACAAGGTCCGCGTTCGTGAGTTAGGCAGAGGCTCACATTCGAAAAATAGGCCACAGTCTCCCCTGGTTACCGGTGGCGAAAGCAGCACCGGCCCAAGCATGGCTACTGCAATGCCCTCAACAGATGTGAGGAATCAACCCAGCCTTGGTGTTTCTGTGGCAATGCATCCACAGACCACAAAGGCTGGAAAACCACGCCAACGGATGAAATGGACAGTAGAAATGAATGAGTTTATCATCCGTAATTATTACACGATCACAAAACTTGAAACAAACATGACAGCATACAGACAACAACTACACCATAAATTCACACAACAATATCCTCACCTCACTGTCACCGAACAAAGGAGTTGTTGATCAAAAAAGAACAATTATACACAACAACCTTATTCCACAAACAACACTTGAACTTATCAAAGAACAGGCTGCTGATCAAATACATCAACAGACGGAAAACATCTAACATTAATGAAGATCATGTAACCTGTCAGGATAATCCAGTAACAAGCATTGATAATAACACACATACAACAATTACCACTAATGATACTACAGACACTTCCTCGTCAATCACTGATAACATAGACATGGATTTAGTTAATACGCTCTCACTTATATTTCAGGAAACACTCACTAAATATACAGGTACAGATCCCACGAATACCAAAAATTAACATGTCAAAAGAAGTAGGAAAAACACTAAATTATGCAAACACTCACTTACTACCACACTACATTCATTCAATTTCTACACTTTCATACATTCATACATTAGTTTATGCTGCGGCAGTCACAGTAGTGACACACCATGGACTGAAAGTACAGTCACAGACAAATACACAGAAAACACAATTCTATCACAAGCCTGCCTGGCAGAGAAGAATAGAAACACAAATAAATGACATTAGACAACAATTAGGCAGGCTAACACAATACACTAAAAACAACATAACACCTAAATTAAGGAAACAGCTCAAAAACATTTTCAAGAAAATAAAAACACACACAAAACATGAACATCACAACACACGCATCACAGAATACATTGATACACTAAAACAAAAACTTGCTGCCAAAGCAAGTAGACTCAAACGATACAAAACATGTACACTACGAAAACAACAAAATAAATTATTTACAAACAATGAAAAACTCTTTTACAGACAAATTAATAACAAAGCACTGATACACAGCACAGTGGCACACCAACAGAAGAAGAACTCACAACATATTGGTCTTCTCTTTGGTCCAGTGCTGTCACGCACAATGCTGAAGCAGGCTGGATCGAGGAGGAGAACAGAAACTTACACAACATACCAACTATGCCCTGTGTTGAAATAAGCATACGTGATTTCCAATACACTGTTAACAGAACACACAACTAGAAGACACCTGGTGTAGACAACATTCACAATTTCTGGTACGAAAAGTTTACATCACTGCACCAGGAACTAGCTAAACACCTAACACACATCATCATCAATCCACAAGACATGCCAAATTTTCTTACTCAGGGCATCACCTACATGAAACCTAAAAACAACAATACCACAGACCCCACACAATACAGACCAATTACATGTCTTCCAACACTCTACAAATTATTGACATCCTGTATCGCAAACAAAATATACAAACATGTTGAAGAACACGACATTCTAACAGAACAACAAAAAGGTTGCCGTAGAAATCTCAGGGGATGCAAAGAACAGTTACTCATAGATTCAGTCATTCTACGGCAAGCACACAAACAACACAGAAACATACACATGGCATATATAGACTACAGAAAAGCATTCGACAGTGTTCCACACAGTTGGCTGCTACATATTCTACACATGTACAAAATACATCCATCACTCATTGCATTCTTTCAAAACACTATGCAGCACTGGAGAACAACACTACATCTCAGGGTTAGTAACACTTCCATACAAACAAAGCAAATTTTTATTAGGCGAGGAATTTTTCAAGGAGATTCCTTGAGTCCTCTCTGGTTCTGCTTAGCCCTGAACCCATTATCCAACATGTTAAACAACACGCAATATGGCTACAATATCAGACACGAAAAAAACAACACAGTTTACACTGTCACATCTCATGTACATGGATGACATAAAACTTTATGCATCCACACAAAAACAACTTCATCAACTCCTACAAATCACACATTCATACACCAAGGACATACAAATGGAATTTGGCCTAGATAAATGCAAAACAGTTCACATAGAAAAAGGAATCCTGAAGAAAGAAGATTTTGCACTTGGAAATGGAGACATTATTGAATACATGAAAGAAAGCGAGTTTTACAAGTATTTAGGATTCCAACTAACAGAACATGCACAAATAAAGCAAAGATTAATTAAAGAATACCAAAGTAGATTAAATGCCATTCTCAGAACACAGTTAAATGCAAAACACACAGTTAAAGCAATAAACACATATGTCATCCCAGTACTCACATATTCTTTTGGAGTTATACATTGGACTCACACTGATCTTGAGCAACTCCAAAGGAAAACAAGAACAACACTTACTAAGCATAAACAACATCATCCTAAATCCGCCACAGAAAGATTAGCCCTTCCACGTAAAGATGGCGGACGTGGCCTGATTGACATAGTTAACCTTCACTACAAACAAATACAGTCATTGCGAGAGTTTTTCTACAAAAACCAAGAAACATCACAATTACTTAAAGCAGTAACTCTAGCAGACTCAAATAACACACCATTAAACTTACACTTACATAATATGGACACAACACAACATATAAAAAGCATAGACACCATTAAGCAATCGTGGGCTCGAAAGGCACTCCATGGCAGGCATCCTTATGATCTGGCCCAGGATTTTGTTGACAAAACTGCGTCAAACAGCTGGTTAGCTCAGGAATGCCTCTTTGGGGAGACGGAAGGATTCATGATTGCCATACAGGATCAGGTCATAAATACTAAAAACTACAGAAAACACATACTCAAAGATGCAACACTCACAAATGACACATGCAGAAAATGTCACATCATGCCAGAAACTATACAACACATCACCTCTGGTTGCAAGCTCTTGGCACAAACAGATTATTTGCACAGACATAATCAAGTAGCAAATATAATACACCAAGAGCTTGCAAGGAAACACAAATTAGTAGACATCCACGAACCATATTACAAATACATTCCACAGACAGTATTGGAAAACAACACGCACAAAATGTACTACGACAGAGCCATAATCACAGATAAAACAATTTACCACAACAGACCAGACATCACACTCATTGACAAACACAATAAAATCACATACATTATAGACATATCCATTCCAAACACTCACAATATACAAAACGCATGCACTGAAAAAATTAGCAAGTACACAAAACTCGCCAGGAAATAAGGCATCTGTGGAGGATGGATAGGGTGCTTATTGTACCTGTTGTTCTCTCCTCTACAGGTGTCATACCACACACACTACACAAAAGCCTGGGCACATTACAATTGAATAGAAACATATACATCACACTACAGAAGGCCACTATATTGAATACATGTCATATTGTGAGAAAATTCCTGAATACAGACACACACACTGATACACTTCTTTAATTTCTGTTTTGGTTACTATGCCTTGACTTTGGTCTGGCATAGTACACAGCCACCGGTGTAAACCGAGTATATCTCACTTAACCCAACATAATAATAATATTTAATAAGCTAAGAACAGAGAGAGAAACATTCTATTATACCATGTATTTATATACACTAGTAGATAAAAGTTCTCAAAATATGGAAATTTGCAAAAACTTATTCAATTTAAAATTTAAACTTTAAAAAAAAATAGATAGTCGCATCGTGTTAATTTTACAATAAACTTTTTAAAAAACTCCATAGTGACCAAGTGACGTTCTATTATCCAATAGGAAGTAACGATGTAATAAGCCTTGATGTAAGGCTTCAAACACTACTTTCTCATAAAATATAAATTCAATCGACCTTTTTTCCTCAACCAATCATAGTAAGAGATTTAAAATTTTGAAAGGTGTAATTTTTAAATTCAAATTCAAAACTGTTTATTCAAAAGTTGAAATTTGTCAGCAAGTTAAAAGCATAATTTAAATTTTCGAATGTTAAATGGGAAAATCTGTTAGAAATCGTTTAACTGCCGATTCTGTAATCAAACCTAACAAATTTCATTTGCAACTTTGAGCAAAGGCTTGGAAAAGGCTTCTAACGATTGTAATAGAGGAAAATGGTGAAAAGAAGGAAAAGGTGAGAAAGAATAGAATAGCGTGTAAAATGGAAATTAAAAACTCGATTTATATTAATAAAAGAATCATTTCCTGTTAGTTGGCTATAGTTTCCTCCCCCAAAATAAGAACCACATTAAAAGTATCGCGACACCACAGATTCCTGAGTTTAAATTAATATTCCAAACTTTATCGTAAATAATACGAAGTAATTATATAAAAATGTACACGTAATTCAGTTTTACAAGTTCAGACATTTGCAATAACTTACAATGAATTACTATGACTTACAATAAATTTGAAAATAAAATTTTTAAGATTGTAGAGATTGCTCTTAAATGTGCGTGACTCGTGAATAAATTTATATAATCTCTTGCTTCAGAAATTTGAGTACCACAGTATGTGAAATTTAATACTATCTAAATGTAATAACTTGACAGGATAAATATATGTTAATTACTAAAAATGTGAAAAGAATATTATTCTACAATAAAGTTCAAAATATAAAATTCTAAAATTTTCTTGTTAAATTTTTAAGCCTCAGTTATTTGTAAATTTACGATAAACAAATAAGTTTGCTAGTTTCAGTTAGGAATTTTCAGTTAGGAATTATGGTCATAAAATACCAGGATCCGGTCTTTTATCAGGAATGACTTATTTTCATACATAAATTTTGTATTTAATAGTAATATTTGTTCATTCCATATATAGCAAACGCTATCCTTATTTGCAAATAACAATAGCAAATAATGATAACAAAGGCAAATATGTAATTTCCCAATATGTTTAATATTTTGCCACTACTGGTATTTACCAGTAAAGGTACATATTTATTTCCTTTAAGAAAAGCGATGCAGGATGCTGGCCGAACCATATGCGGGTTAGGCAGTCATAAGGCGAACAATTTATAAATGACCGGAGATACTTGATACTGATTAGCGTGTGATACCAGCAATGTTAAATTAATCTTTTAAGAACAAATCGTTCTCTCCAAACTTGCAAAAGTTTATCTAAGTATAAGGACCGTATTTTCACTTCTAGTTTCTATTCCACATTATCTGATATCTAAAAATTAAACCATGGCATCTCGTTTGCAGCATCGCTGCTGCAATTACATTGTGCGACCTTTCTTGAACAGTGGTAAAGCATTTGGATTGGACTTTGTACAGCCTTGCGAATGTATAAGCATCGAGAAAAACAGAAATGATAATTCGCTTTCGTCCATTGCATTCAAAGTTTATGTAACATTTATCGAAATTTATCTATGGGCGGTGGCATTCCTATTCACGATACGAATTTTCAATCTTAATCTATATTGCTTACGAGTTATTTACATGTACGATGATTATGCACTGCAGGCCGCAGTAGCGTGTTGGTTTACTTCTATGTACATCGCTATACAATTTAGTATCTTGAAGAGAAAGAAAATTACAATCCATTCGGTCAAGAGCAGTTATGATGCCGAACAAAATGTTACCGAAAATCTTCATAAATATGCTCTGGCATTTCTTTTTGGGTTGCTTCTAACTTTGATATTAGTTACTTCTGTTGCAGTAATCTCCATGTTCGCAGAAATTAGAAAATACGGCGATTCAGAACCGAAGCATTCATATGTTCTCTGGCACACGCAGTGTGGCTAGCATATCTTGGAGGTCAAATAGTATCTTTCATCACGTTGTCTGCAATAATTCTTTACGTTATCGCTAAGAGATTTGTCAATCTCTCAGAAGAAATGGCAGAATTACACATTCGAAGAAATTCCATGCAAGAGATTTTGGAAGAGACTTTCCAGAAACATTTCGAATTATGGGAGATAATAAAAAATATTAATGATAACTGGGTCGAGCTACAGCCTATATTATATATGCATTTCCTGTATGTTACCTGTTTTATTTCTTATGCCGCGATATTCGTTATATCGGAAACCAAATTAAAAATGATGTATACAATGGTGGCTATAATATATGTAGGCACTTTCGTTTCAAACAGTTATTCTTTCTCACAGTTTACATCATTGGTAAGTAGAAACTTTATTACTTATAAACTAACTAACTAATAATAATTAGTTATTTATTAATAAATAAATATAAATTAATAACTTATTTTAAGTTAAACTTTAGATAGATATTGTTATAGATACATTATGGAATATATTTTAGTCGATTCATAATAGGCCTAATTGTTTTTAATAATCGAAATCCAGCCAGCAAAGAGACATGATTACTTATTTACTAACATATTTTCGCAAGATCCCTAAAATACGTCAAACATTTCTAATTCCTTTTCTGTTACTGTCTCAACTAAGTGTTTAAACTTTTTTTTATTAGTTTTGGCTTCATTCTCAAAGCGGAATTTATTAGTTTGGTTTCCTTTCATTGAGATTTGGCCCAAAAAAGCGGCTTCCCCAATTACCGGTGGTCTAATCACACGGAATCGACTGTATTTTAGTACAAAAATAAAATCAAAAAGTTCACACCTTAAAAAAGTCCGCATTCTTCTAGAAGCTTCCCATTTATTAGAGCTAGGCAATTGAAGAGATAGATAACGTGGCTTCATCTAGTGGAGATAAGGGACGTAAATCTGGTTCCCTTTTTTTAGAACCCTGATAACTTTTCTGTAGTTTAACCAAAATTCACCAAACTCTGTATAAATATCAAGCAACTGTCTGGTTTTATATTTCAGGAAACGACACCCAAAAATATCAAAATACTTTTTTTGTTATTAAGCGTCAGAGAGTCGAAAGTCGACACTTTCGTTTTTTAAATATATATTTTCTCAGATATAATTATATTTTTCGGCATATAATTTATATACTGCAAAAATTTATGTTGAGAATTCTTACATTAAAATCATCAAAATCTAACGTGACAGTTTTGTTTGAAAATTCGGACAAAAAATGCAAACGTTACCGCAGTAGCTGGGCTTCCTCCAGGCAATTATCTATATATATAAAAACGAATGTATGGCTGTCTGTGTGTGTGTGTCTGTGTGCCTGTCTGTCCTTCATGCATTACCACACCATTTATCCGATTGCCATGAAACTTCGGGAAGTTGTTTAATACACTCCCTCGAAGGTTTGTGGCATATGTGAAGACCACCATTTCCCCCCTTTCAAAAATAAATTTATATATGGATTAAGCCTTTCATGTCCAACAGATGGCGCTAACTTCCGACGACTTAAGTTTGCTTTTCTGTGAGGCATTATGCTTTTCTGTGAGAATGGACTAAAGCAGATCATTTTCTATCTATCTATATAAATAAAATATAACGTTTGTTTGTCCCTACCGATTCCTTTGAAATTTTGACACCACGTTGCATTCGAATACACACGTGTTTTTATATAATATACATGTCGAAATTCCCCCCACTGGGGGGAGAGGGACAGATTAAGGCTTACTGTGAAGAACTCGGCTTCTATTTATACTATTTTGCTGCGGGTTTTTTGCGGTTTTAATTGCGTTTTAATAGGTTACGTCAACAGAATATACACTAAAAAAAGATTTTTCGATAATCCCTTGCGGGGAGAGGGACAGGATTAAGGCTTACCGTGAAGAACTTGGCTTCTATTATACTATTTTAGATGCGGTTTTTTGCGTTTTTAATTGCGTTTTAATAGGTTACGTCAACAGAATATACACTAAAAAGGGATTTTTCGATATTTCCTTCCGGGGGAGAGGGACAAGATTAAGGCTTACCGTGAAGAACTTGGCTTCTATTATACTATTTTAGATGCGTGTTTGATTGCGTTTTAATAGGGTACGTCAACAGAATATACACTAAAAAGGGATTTTTCGATATTTCCTTGCGGGGAGAGGGACAGGATTAAGGCTTTTTTTTTTAACTCTTTCCGCCCTGTGGGCACTAAGAGGGCCTCTTTTAGTAGGCCCATTATGGGTTCGGCCAGGCCCACAATGGGGCGACCGGGTGGTGAGAGACGGGGCCCGACATATCCGAACGGACCACCCCTCGAAAAGTTCCTGGGAATTATTCGACCCGTTCGGATTCGATCCCCGCTACCCCAGAGCTGTAGGCTGCCACCTTTACCGCTCGGCCATCCGGCCGTCGGATTAAGGCTTACTGTGAAGAACTCGACTTTTATTATACTATTTTAGATGCGTGTTTGATTGCGTTTTAATAGGGTACGTCAAGAGAATGTACACTAAGAAGGGATTTTTTGAAATTCCCCCCACGGGGGAGGCGTTATACATTTATAATAGATACATTTTGAGCCACAGCAACGCGTGGCCGGGTCTGCTAGTTGTTAAATAAATTTAGTTTCCAAATTTTAAAATAAAAATGTTTTATATATAAAAATTAGTTATATAACAATTAGTTATATATAAAACTTGTATTCATGTACTTCGAACGCTAACTTCGACAGAAATTCGCTTCGGAGTTCCAATGATGCTTCGAAGTTCGAACTGCACGCATAGTGAAAAAATGAGCTTGAAGCATAAAACTCAATCTTATGTTATGTGCCTAAGTCATTTTTCTTTCTCTCCCGTTACACTCATATGTTTTCAGTGCAATTTTTCACTTTATTTTTGGTGTATTTGTTTATATGCCATATATATTATATGTTTTATTCGTCGATTTTATTTCCCCTGTTCTGTTATACAGTATATAACAGAGGGAAAGTATGGCAATCGGTTAAAAATAAACTCCCCTCCCCAAGATTTTTTTATTTTTGAACCTCAAAACGTCGAGAAATGCAAAAAAAGGGGAGATTTTTCTTTATATATGTTTGTGTGTGGGGGTGCACGATTTTGTTAATCCTATTTGAAGCTTAATAACTCCTGTGTGTTTTTTGCCAAAAATTTGCAGGAGAGTTTGTGTATTCGACGGATTAATGCTGTTAAAATTTAGTGGTTATAAGCCGACAGGATGGAGAGATAAAGGGTTGTGTGTCATATCTTGAATAGGATCTGACTTAATGACAATTTTACTCGTTATTGGCAGTTGCAATTTTTATCAAATCTATTCTTATCCTCAAAATTAAGTTTTTTTTCCATTTTATAATAATTAAAAATATAAAAATTATTTATTACTAAAATATTATAACAGATGGCGCCACACACGCAATTTTAAATGTCGCCGGAAAAGTTAAGCAACTCGTTGAGGATTTTTTCAATTCCTTTCTCAACTTTTCTTTGTAAGAGCTTCTGTGTAATCCGTACGTTTTATATTCTTTTCAAAATTTCCTGAACGTTGAAACTTTATAAACGACATTAGACCTGTTCAAAAGACTAATACAGGTACTTGTCACTTTACGACCTATCTGCTTAACGACCACTCGCACTTACGACCAATCGAGTTTCGATCTGCAATTCGGGGAATCCCCTTTCTCGGCTTGAGTGTCGGTCAGTGGCGTATGGTGACATGCGCACTAAGCATACTATAATAGTCTTATAGTACTTAATAGGCTAATAGCGTACTATAATAGTCTTTTTATGAATAAATTTGAAGTTTGTTGCATAATTTGTATAATTTTACAACTATTCTATATTCCTGATGCAAGCTCCTCGCTTATCGACCAATTCGCTTAATGACGTAGTCGACGGAAAGGAACTCAGTCGTAAAGTGAGGAGTACCTGTAATGTAGTTTTCCTTTTTCTTTGGAGGCTTGCGAGAGCCCCGTGGTCCCATCTGTGCTCCACTGATCTGAAGACATTTCAACTTAATTTTATCCAAACAACATATAAAGTGAAAAGTGTAAAATAAATTTCTAACAAAGAATATAGTCTCACGTTAGCAATAATGTGTTAAATTCACAACTGTTATAATTAAACCACACAATTTTTGTGTACTGTTAAAAATACACAAAAATTTTCTATTCAATCTAATAGAGAGGTTTCAAGGTCGCATGTCACGTGATAAAACACACATTTGCTCCGCCCATTCGCCATTTTTGTGGTAGTTTTCGCTCGCTTAGCTTGCACGTAGTCTGTTATTCGACGTCTTTTTTTAGTTTAAACGTACAAAAATACTGCAGTTCTATTATCATGAATTAAGTTAAAAAAGATTCTTTTCTTGTGGACTATTCTAGCGGTCTAACAGGACGAGATGCAGCTCTGTACGAAGAGAAAATTTCGTTATGTCAAGGCGATCCATACGAAGCCAGTTTATCAGACTTCGTCGTATATCAAGAGTTGTGGCCGAAAGTAGAATTTGGTGACATTATAAACTATTTGGATTTTACAACAAATTTCTACACCCTGTCACAAATGAAAGCTTATAAATCTTTAGAGGCCCATAACTATTTAACAAGTGGCTGGGTTTCTCCTGATATAAAAGTAAAAGTAATTAATAACAGCGAAGTAATATTGCTTGGAAAGATATGTTTTCTTTTGTTTGTTTAAACTCGTGTTTTTACGTATTTCTTAAGTAAGAATTTTTGTCTGAAAGTAAAAGTCTAATTAAAAACAGCCGTGGAAATTTTTTAATTCAAATTGTTCAGTACCTTTATTTTCTAGTTGAAACTAGCATATAATAAGTCTACTTGCTTTTCGTTTTAACGTGTAATGTTTATAAGTTTGCACTAGCTAAAGCCTGAAATTACGTTAGTTATTCGTTTATAAATGCATTATACCTAACTAAATTAATATAAGCAAATCAGTAAACTCTTTTAGGTTTTAAAATATAACTTAGTGTTTATTAACGTAAATATTGAAATGAAATGTTTCTGACAAACTCTTGTATTGATATTCACTTTATTCGTAACGAAATTTTTCCGGTTAATTCTCGAGAGCCACGCAGTTTGCCTTCGTCGTGAAAGCTCCTCAGTTTGAGATCCTTGATGACAAATAATGCCGGGAATTTTAAAAAATGATGTTCCTTTGTTCTTGAGTGAACTAGCATTACACCCAATTACACAACAAATCACCATAGTGATATTCGCGACGAAAAAAACAACACAAGAACTCCAGTTAAAACGCACGTGAACACACACAAAACGTAAACAAGTCACAAACAGTCACAAAGATGGCGCTGGACAATTGCGCATGCTCATGACGTCACTCGTGATGTCGACATGAAACCTCTCTATATAAGCTTTAATTATTAACTATGGCATCCAAGAAGTGTGTGGAACCAACGAAATCTAAGAGAAAGGCTGTAATATCGACGATTTAGATATTAAAAGAACATATCGCGAAACAGGCGGTTCTGGCGGCCATGTTTCAGAAAGGTGTGTGACCAATAGATGCAATTTTCATTTTATTACACAATATTTGCGTATTTTATTTATTATTTTCGTGTTTTAATTTATTATTAGGGCATTTAATTGTATTATTTTTACCTAAATTATATCATTTTTGAAATATTTTTATTTATATTTTAAATTAAAGCGACCGATTCTTGACAAAGTTTCCATTGACAAAAGGATAAGTACTGTAGTTTTTCTGAATATTTGTATTTTGAAAAAAAGGAAGGTTTGAATTATTTAACAAATAAATTTTGAAATGTAAAATATAAATATTTACTGTATATAATATATAATTAATATTTACAGTATTAATTTGCAATTGTGTTATCTTATACATAAGCAAAGAATGGACCTAGCTGCATTTATTCTGATAGTAAAGTATTAATCTTGAGTTTTTTAAAACTCACTTAAAATTAGAAGATAGTTATTAGATTTAAAATATCTATTTAAAAAATATAAGACATTTCTTATTAAAAAATAAAACTTTCAAGGTCTGTTTCTCGACTTTCTAGGCACTGGAACAGCAGGTTAAAGGATATCATTAGGTAGTTCGATAATTTTCAATTATACTAGGATATAAAATTTAAGTAATAACAAAAGCTTAAATAAATAATTTTGTTGAATTATGACAGAAAGCTCCACTTCGAAAACATTTAAATTGAAAAAAAAAAAAAACACTATTTTGAGGTTAGCCGACCGACTGTGTTAGTCAGGTGTCGCGCGGTCACAACTAACGTCTGGGAGTAGGAAAAACTCTCAGAGATGGGTTCCCCATTCGTCAAACCGTTTAATAATAATAAAAATTCTTTACAACTAAGCTGACAAAGAGGCATAATGCCAATCGGAGGGAACAAGTCCTTCACAAATAAAAAAAAGTCCAAATATCCCGATGGTCATTAGGTTCCTCCAGCGAAAGTGAAGTGGAGAACGATGGTTCCGGAGCGCACAGTACAATTCGTAACGATGACCACTGATGACCAGGTGCATCTAGGTTGGTTCTTGACAGGACGAGAAAACGAATCCTGAGACGTCAAACAAGCCTTCGGTCTAGGAGGATAGGAGCACCAAAAAAATTCGGGGAGAGGAGCGCTATCAGCCAAGAACGTCATTTTTTTCAGATGGTTTATATAAGTTTCTCTTGGGTCCCAGATCGAACATTCGGATAGGTCGATGCCGACTTGCCCCCGCTCTCTAATTGGTCTCCCTCCTCGTTACGAATTGTAACGAGATCTGATCCCAGATCGCGGGATGAGTCAACACCGAGTGACAATTCGATTCCTATCGAAAATGTTCGATCTAAGTACTCAAATTCATCTACTGTTTTAATATGAGTAGTTCGACTTTCTTAGAAATTTTTACAGACGTCCTTATATATGAACATAAAATATTGATATTTTGTTTGGTGGTTTCTTTTTACAACATTAAAATAATTATTAATATTATTTTCTTCTATACAAAAAAATCTTCCCTTTTTTCTTTTTGCACGAATTCTAGGCCCACTTCGGAAGCTTCACACTATGACACTAGCTAACAATTAAAATTGTGCATCGCGCCATCTATTAATTCTATTAATTAATTAATTAATAACATTTTTGTAGGTTAATTACTGCTATTAATTATTATAAAAATGGAAAAACAGACTTAATTTTGAAGATAGAGATGAGTTTTTAAAAATATCATAATTCTAAGAAATGACAGACAGATAAATTCGAGAAATGTTCTGCTATTTAACGTATATTTTCTGCTTAATATATCATAAAATTGCAAATAAATACAAATGAAAATACTGATTACATTCTACATAGTAGCGTAATTTTATATACGGGAGATAATGCCGTAAACATATTAAAGTAAACAAAAATTATTTTTTCTCGAGTATATTAGGTGAATATTAATTAGTAATTAGTACTCAAATCAAATTCATATTCAATATACAGTAGAGCATCGATTATCCGACCCCCGATTAACCGACTTATCGGTTAACCGACCGCGTTCTAGTCGGCAAATTCAAATGTCCGCTAGTGATGTGACGCTACAATATTTGGTTATGTCTTGGCTACTTTAATATTATTTTTGTTAAATTTTTGCATGTTTTAGCTGGCTGCACTGGCTCGACCATAAAAGGGAGGCTAGTATTTGAACCAGGCCTAATACACTATACTAATAATGTATTTTTTCATACTTTTCGGTTATCCGACTTTTCAGTTATCCGACCAACCCCAGTCCCCAATTAAGTCGGATAATCGATGCTCTACTGTACTTGTTACAGTAAAAACCCGTTTTTAGTTAAAACGCGTTTTAACTAGTTGAAACTAGATTTTACTGGATGTCATTATTATAACTAGAATTTACTGCTAGTCAAAAATGAATTTGAGTTAAAACTAGTTTTAACTAGACAAAACGGGTTTTAACAAAATGGCTTAGTAAAAACTGTTTCGACCAAGGTCATTCAGCTAACACGTTCCTATAGTCAAATAGCTTAGAGGTTTCAAGGTCGCATGTCACGTGATAAAACACACGTTTGCTCCGCCCATTCGCCATTTTTGTGGTAGTTTTCGCTCGCTTAGCTTGCACGTGGTCTGTTATTCGACGTCTTTTTTTAGTTTAAACGTACAAAAATACTGCAGTTCTATTATCATGGATTAAGTTAAAAAAGATTCTTTTCTTGTGGGCTATTCTAGCGGTCTAACAGGACGAGATGCAGCTCTGTACGAAGAGAAAATTTCGTTATTTCAAGGCGATCCATACGAAGCCAGTTTATCAGACTTCGTCGTAGATCAAGAGTTGTGGCCGAAAGTAGAATTTGGTGACATTATAAACTATTTGGTTTTGACAACAAATTTCTACACCCTGTCACAAATGAAAGCTTATAAATCTTTAGAGGCCCATAACTATTTAACAAGTGGCTGGGTTTCTCCTGATATAAAAGTAAAAGTAATGAATAACAGCGAAGTAATATTGCTTGGAAAGATATGTTTTCTTTTGTTTGTTTAAACTCGTGTTTTTACGTATTTCTTAACTAAGAATTTTTGTCTGAAAGTAAAAGTCTAATTAAAAACAGCTGTGGAAATTTTTTAATTCAAATTGTTCAGTACCTTTATTTTCTAGTTGAAACTAGCATATAATAAGCCTACTTGCTTTTAGTTTTAACGTGTAATGTTTATAAGTTTGCACTAGCTAAATCCTGAAATTACATTAGTTATTCGTTTATAAATGCACTATACCTAACTAAATTAATATAAGCAAATCAGTAAACTCTTTTAGGTTTTAAAATATAACTTAGTGTTTATTAACGTAAATATTGAAATGAAATGTTTCTGACAAACTCTTGTATTGATATTCACTTTATTCGTAACGAAATTTTTCCGGTTAATTCTCGAGAGCCATGCAGTTTGCCTTCGTCGTGAAAGCTCCTCAGTTTGGGATCCTTGATGACAAATAATGCCGGGAATTTTAAAAAATGATGTTCCTTTGTTCTTGAGTGAACTAGCATTACACCCAATTACACAACAAATCACCATAGTGATATTCGCGACGAAAAAAAACAACACAAGAACTCCAGTTAAAGCGCACGCGAACACACACAAAACGTAAACAAGTCACAAACAGTCACAAAGATGGCGCTGGACAATTGCGCATGCTCATGACGTCACTCGTGATGTCGACATGAAACCTCTCTATACGACAATAGTGGAAACTCTCATGAATTAGCATGTACCATAGTGGCTACAGCGCGAACTAGTGACATCTAGTGGTTCGAGGAGAAAACTAACACTGCAGACTATGTAAAATCTAACAAAACTTGCAAAAATGCAACGAAATAAATATTTTATCATCTTTTTGTCTATATTTTATGATTTTAAAACATGAATTATAATTTTATTTAGTAGGAAACATGGATGGATAGGGATTTAAAGGAAAGAATAATACCAATAAAAGAAATCAAATGCAATAAGAGTCAGATTTTTTAAATTAAAATCTGAGGTTTTAATTTAATTTTATTAAATTGAAACATTTTTTAAAAACGAAACATTACATGCGTGAAATCTTTAATTTAGCATTTTTTGTTCTGAGAACTTTCAGATGAATCATTATTTTTTTTCACATATGCTTTAATAAGCACTTTAAAATATTTATCTGCCAATAATTTGATACAATTGTCACAAACACCTTTAATATTTACATTTTTTAAGAAATAATTAATTAACTAATTAATTAATTTTAAAATAACTAATATTAATAACTATAATATATATTAAATATTATAACTATATGATAACATTATAATTATAATAATATTAATAATTAACATTTAATTAAAATTTAAAATATATAAATATATTAATATGATTAATGTATAATTATATTATATTATATAATAATATTTAAATATCAATTTTAATATATTATTTGTTAAGAGTCATTGAATTAAAATTAATAATAGTTAATTAATTATTTCTAAAAAAATGTAAATATTAAAGGTGTTTGTGACAATTGTATCAAATTATTGGCAGATAAATATTTTAAAGTGCTTATTAAAGCATATGTGAAAAAAATAATGATTCATCTGAAAGTTCTCTAGAACAAAAAATGCTAAATTAAAGATTTCACGTATGTAATGTTTCGTTTTTAAAAAATGTTTCAATTTAATAAAATTAAATTAAAACCTCAGATTTTAATTTAAAAAATCTGACTCTTATTGCATTTGATTTCTTTTATTGGTATTATTCTTTCCTTTAAATCCCTATCCATCCATGTTTCCTACTAAATAAAATTATAATTCATGTTTTAAAATCATAAAATATAGACAAAAAGATGATAAAATATTTATTTCGTTGCATTTTTGCAAGTTTTGTTAGATTTTACATAGTCTGCAGTGTTAGTTTTCTCCTCGAACCACTAGATGTCACTAGTTCGCGCTGTAGCCACTATGGTACATGCTAATTCATGAGAGTTTCCACTATTGTCGTATAAGCTATTTGCTATAGTGTATGATGAATTTCGTATCGCTTTAACCCTTTTCCCCCGACATCTTGTTTACGTTTATTTTGCGATCCCTCCTAGGGCAATATAGGTCAGTCAGGCGATATTATTTTAAAAGTTCACCAAAAATCAAATTGTCATTATATCTATATGAAAAAAATCACTTACATTTATTAATATCTTTAGTTTTAAATACGATATTTTTCAATACATTTTATTAGAAAAATTTATAAGAAAAAAAATAATATATATCAGAACTGACACATAAACTTGATAATTTGTAACGTTTTGTGAAAATTAACATTGTCTAGTTACATAATTGTTTGCTGGCACTGAGCCAGAAAGACGTAGAATATTGTTTTGTACAATTTCGATATAACACTTATGCATGTATGTTTATTCGTTGTGAAATTATCGCACATTATATCAAACATTTGTTTGAAATCAAAATTTTATACTGCTATCAACTAATATAATGAATTATTATACTTTATTCACTTCATATCGAACGAGATTATATCTGTTGTTAATAAATTTTACAAAAATCGATATTTACCAAAGTAACGATGAATCGGTACCCTCGAAGTTTTGCTTAAAAAGCCAGGGTACCGATCGATCGGTGCCTTCAGGGACAAAGGGTTAATTAATGTTAATAACACAGATGTGTGACCAATATTTTCAATAAATATCGTATTAAATAATACAAATGTTTTAATCCCAATCATCACTTTATTTATTTTCCCCAAACATATTTATGCAGCTAAAATTAGTTTTAACTAATGTTAAAAGTTAAAACTAGTTTTATCTAAAATCAAAACATGTACAGCAGTAAATTCTAGTTTTAACTAGACAAAACGGGTTTTAACAATGACATCCAGTAAAAACTAGTTTTAACTAAAAACGGGTTTTTACTGTAACATACTAATTAATATTCAGTTAGTAATTAATACTCAAAACTTTTAAATGAATAGTAGTAAGTGATTATATAAGAATGTACTCGTAATTCTGTTTTTCAACTACATACATTTTATTGCTCTGACTTACAATAAATTTGAAAATAAAATTTTTAAGATTGTAGAGATTTCATTTTAATGTGCGTGACTCTCCAATAAATTTATATAATCACTTGCTTCAGAAATTTGAATATTACAGTATAAAACGTAACACTACCTACATGTAATAATTTGACAGGATAAATATATGCAAATTATAAGAAATATGGAAAGAATATAATTCTAAAATAAGGGTCAAATTTTAAAATTTGCGTCTTGCTATATTATTGTGCTTCGGATATTTGTAAATTTAGAGTAAACAATAAGTCTGTTGATAATAAAATTCAGTTAGGAATTACGGTCGTAAAATAATAAGATCCACTGTCTTTCAACTACCAGTAATAAATCATTCTAAGAGATTTATAATAATAATTTAACCGTAATATTACTTATTCGATGAAGCATATAGAGTTTAGTATTGTCATTTGCTTACATGTAGTAATAATGCAAACAAAGAAGACCAGTTTAAAACTTTAATAATAAACTTTAAAATAGATTCTATTTTAAGAGTAGAATATACTATAATAAGCTTTCAATTCCTTAATATGTCATAGTAACTGTGACATATTAAGGTGCACCTGATTCAATTCCTTTATTGATTTATTATAGGTTATATAATATATAGTAAATAGAATATATAATTTTCCAGTATACGTAACATTCTGCCACTACTAGTATCTACCAGTAAACGTATATATTCCTTTCCTCTAAACTATGGCCGACCCATTTGTGGGTCAGGCCATAGTTTATAAATGGCCGGATATACTTCATAACATTGCTGGTATCACACGTTAATCAGTAAATTAATCTTCTAAGAAGAAATCGTTCTCTCCGAGTATAAGGACCGTATTTTCACTTCTAGTTTCTGTTCCACATTATCTGATATCTAAAAATTAAACCATGGCATCTCGTTTGCAGCATCGCTGCTGCAATTACATTGTGCGACCTTTCTTGAACAGTGGTAAAGCATTTGGATTGGACTTTGTACAGCCTTGCGAATGTATAAGCATCGAGAAAAACAGAAATGACAATTCGCTTTCGTCCATTGCATTCAAAGTTTATGTAACATTTATCGAAATTTATCTATGGGCGGTGGCATTCCTATTCACGATACGAATTTTCAATCTTAATCTATATTGCTTACGAGTAATTTACATGTACGATGATTATGCACTGCAGGCCGCAGTAGCGTGTTGGTTTACTTCTATGTACATCGCTATACAATTTAGTATCTTGAAGAGAAAGAAAATTACAATCCATTCGGTCAAGAGCAGTTATGATGCCGAACAAAATGTTACCGAAAATCTTCATAAATATGCTCTGGCATTTCTTTTTGGGTTGCTTCTAACTTTGATATTAGTTACTTCTGTTGCAGTAATCTCCATGTTCACAGAAATTAGAAAATATGGCGATTCAGAAGCATTCATATGCTCTCTGGCACACGCAGTGTGGCTAGCATATCTTGGAGGTCAAATAGTATCTTTCATCACGTTGTCTGCAATAATTCTTTACGTTATCGCTAAGAGATTTGTCAATCTCTCAGAAGAAATGGCAGAATTACACATTCGAAGAAATTCCATGCAAGAGATTTTGGAAGAGACTTTCCAGAAACATTTCGAATTATGGGAGATAATAAAAAATATTAATGATAACTGGGTCGAGCTACAGCCTATATTATATATGCATTTCCTGTATGTTACCTGTTTTATTTCTTATGCCGCGATATTCGTTATATCGGAAACCAAATTAAAAATGATATATACAATGGTGGCTATAATATATGTAGGCACTTTCGTTTCAAACAGTTATTCTTTCTCACAGTTTACAACACTGGTAAGTAGAAACTTAAATTAACTTAAAGTAAGTTAAAACTTTGATGAGTATCGTTGAAGGTACATTACGGAATATATTTTATTCGCATTTCTAGTTAATTAAAGTAATTGTTTAGACGTTTTCACGTCTCTATCTCCAAATATCTCATACACGCGAAGTACTGTATGTTCGTTAACATTTTCTCTAATTCATTAAATATTAAGAGTGTGATTTTATTTATGGCACTAATATATACAAGATCATTTGTAAATTATAAGTTTTATAAATAAATATGTTCTAATTGAGTAAGTAGGCCTAATTGTTATTTTCTTTTTTTTCCAATTCAGTTGTATGACAATTTTGTGACAATTGAAAAACTTTCTCCCGCTGATCTCCCTCTGACTTTTAAACTGAAGGTATGTGTTAAATTTTTAATTTTTATATAATATTCAAATTTATGACTTGGAAAACTTTAAAACTCTGGTATAAAGTAAGACTTATGCAGTAATACAAAATTTATTTCGTTGTCTCTGCAACCAGTGCCGTAACTAGGCAGGCGCAACAGGTGCACCCGCACAGGGCCCACTTAGAAGGGGGCTCAAAATTCATCTATTTGTTTTATTAATTTTCCAAACCTAATTAGTTAGAGGGCCTAAATGCAAATTCTTGCACAGGGCACAGGAATGGCTAGTTTCGGCACTGTCTGCAACGTTGTCTCTGCAATCGTTGTCTCTGCAACGGCTGATTGTTTCGGTCAACCGAAACAATCAGCCGATTGCAGAGACAACGTTTAGAGGCCGACGGCGGTTTACAGATCGGGTAGACCGCGGTTCAGAAAAATTTCATTGCAGCGACAGTGTTTCGAGCTTACCACAATGTAGACAGCGATTAGAAACACGTTATTTGACCTACTTTCTAGTCTCACTCGACAGCAGCTTTAGAGGGCTTTTTGTAGTTTTGTTGGTGGAAAAGTTTAGATAAAAAATGGATATCGTTCTTTTGATAAATGTTGTAAACAGTACGAATCGACAAAATTATTCATTAATTAATTGCTTGGAGCAAAAATAACAAAATTAAATACTTTAAATTTGTTTTAAATGTTCAAATTCCGATATTCAAATGGGAGAGGACTTAAAACTACAATTAATTTAAATTAGATGCATTTATTTACAATTCGAGTATCGTTTCGGTTATAAAACGTTAGAGGCCGAGGCATTTCGAGGTCATTGTAGTTACAGAACGTTCTGTTAAACAAACGAGACAATTTTAATAATTACCGAAATCTTTTTTAGAAATAAATAATATATATATAATAGTAATAATAAATTATTTAAAACTAGTTAAGTAACGCCGCATCAGCGTGTAGTCGGAACGAAGCTGCTCGCACTTTATTTTCTAGATTATGAGGGAAAAAGAAACAAAGAATCATTCGTTCTCAACAATATATTTGATTTCTATTGGATCATTTAAAGGTACAAATATAAGGTCAGAATAAGCCATTAATTAATTGCTATGCCAACGTTTCACGAAATTCTGGCTATCACTACGGGCTTATTATTGATAATAATAGCGTTCTTTATTACAATTACTCGTTCTTTATTACTTTATTACTTTATATCTCGTATCTTTATTACTTTATTACTCGTAGCGATCTTTATTGTAACTCTTTAAAAGTACTGAGTCAGTTATTTTTTCACTCGACTCAATATAACATAGGTAAGACCGATAGCTGTTTCTCTTTTCCCTATATCTATTTTGATTTTTGGAAGAGTTAATCCCTGTGATTTATGTATAGTCATCGAGTATGCTAAGGTAAGGGGAAACTGTCTACGAAATCGCAATATACTGCCATCGTTCAAAGAGCGTGTTATGGGGATTATTGGAAACAAATTACCATAGATGAATTCCACTAAAATAAACAGAGGAAGAGCTGGAGGGCGAGCATTAGGAGCATATATAATGTAGCGTATAGTTCCTAGTGAACCATTGACGAGACCTCCTTGCACCCATAAGTTGACTCTCAGCATGATTCTGGCATTAACTGAGAGATTCAAATACTTGGAGAGACCAAGAGCTGAGTCATCTTTGGACGAAGGCAGGGCAATATCTGGAGTGTTTTCAGATGCTATATAAGCAACAGGGTACCCAGTTGACTGCAAGTAGTCTTCGTTGCTTTGTTTAACTTGCTCGTTTGTTGGATATAGCCGTTTGGAACTGATCAAGTTCATCTCTGGATAAATAGGCTCCATTTCTTGTCGTCAGTGTTCAGATCTGTATCAGAGAAATCACCCGAAGCTAGATGTTGTAAGACATCTGTGAAGGAACTATCTGCGCTATTTTATCTATGAGAATTACTAAGTTCAATGAACTTCTCAAAAGAATCAAATGTGAATGTAATGTAATGTCCCAACAAGGTCCCTACCTTGTTGGGACATTACATTGTAAAAAACACTCGAGGAGAGAGGAGTATCTTTAACAGGAGGAAGCTGACGAAAATCACCAAATAGACAAAGAATCCACCAAACGGCTCATCTTTATCGGGGTTTATCTCCCTCAATCTTCTCTCGATCATGTAAAGCATTCTTGCACCAATCATTGACATTTCATGATGATGATGAATTTGAGCGACTTCATCTCAATCTGGAATTTCTGTGCAGCTTCTTCATTTAGAGATCGAAATTTCGTACTAACGATAGGAAGACAAAGGAGAGAATGGATCGTAAAGCCATCAATATTGATCACTGCTGTTCCATGTTATAGAATAATAAGTTAAAAAAAAAACTTTTTTTAACTTATTATTCTATAAAGATTCTTTATATTTGTTGTGTATCCAGTTAGCGATAACATTTACCTTTCAAAATTACTGTTTTAATGCTTGTCATATTTTCCGACCACTAGATGACGCTTCTACACGTGCGTGCAGGAAGCGACTAACAATTGACTTAACGCATTCCTTGTCAACATTATAACTCTAGAATGAGTTGTCCGATATTGATAAAATTTTTTACGACGACTCACCATCACTCAAGGTTTAAAATTTCAACTCTCAAAAATGATCCATACTGAAGAAAAACCCCTATCTCCAGTTCTACAAAAACGGATTATTTTTGAAAGTTGAAATTTTAATCAGTTCATCCTTGAGTGATGATGAGTCGTCCAAAAAAATTTCATCAAGATTGGACAAATTATTCCAGAGTTATTTTGTTGACAAGGAATGCATGAGGTCAAGTATTAGTCGTCACTACGTTCCGACAATTATTTATTTCTACAGTTACGAAGGGTGATAGTAATACGATGTCGAAATAATTCGTTAAAAATCTATTCTGAAGACGAATTTCGAATTCGGTATAAATTTTCTAAATATGAATTTGTTCGTATTTTAAACCGTATTAGCGACGAAATTAAATATTGAAATGGAAAATGGTCGTCATTAACTGCCGAACAATGGTTATTGACGGCCTTAAGATTTTATTTCCGGAAGCTTTCGGAATACAGCTGGCGACTTTTTCTGACGTCACAAACGAATAACCCGATTGGCCGAACGACTCCTAAAACAGGGGAGTAATGGCCAAGAAAGTAATAGCCAGTGTTTTTCCGAAGTTCTTGTAGAGGGCGTTTAGAAATAGACGCTCGTCGTCTTTGCAACATATTAAACCGCGGTTCAGCCAGCCAACGTCTACAGGCTGTTCTGTTGTTAAACGTTGTTTAACGTAAACTCTGTCTCTGCAATCGGCTGAATGTGTCTTGCTCGGTGCTTGACATTATGTTGCAACATATATATATGCAGGAGTCGCGATGCATAGCGCCAAAATCGCCACTTGGCGATATTTTTATTAAAGTGGAGATAAAAATATAATACTAGCGATAGCAACTGGCGATCAAAACCCTAGTCCGCTTCTTTCGACATTCAGTGTGAAATTGAATCAAATATCACACTTCAGGAAAAACAGCTGAATGTCTAGCTTCCATTCAATGGAAGCCCCGTGCTCCATACTGAGCAGAAAAGTAGGAAGTAACATTGAGAACCGAAGACAGTTTTGTTCAATGCCCTCCGGCGTTTCAGATTGGGGAATTTTTTTGGATGATTTTTCCACTTCGTTCTTTTTGCAGAAGACTAACAAAAATTTTGACACGACAGAATCTGTGAAATACTGTTTTAAACATTGTGATCAAGTGTGTTGTTCGGAATTATTGATTAAAACATTATTCCTGTTGCTAACAAGGAATTGGTCAAACGTTCGGGTCTCCGATTTGAACGAAACTTGGTAAGCACTTAGCCTTAACCCTTTTCCAGTGGGCAGGTTTGTCACCGATCCGTTTATATAGCAAACCTTTCTGGACATTTTCCAGCTCCTCTCCATCATCAACTTAGATCTATTTCCTACCGGCGGATCCTGTCCACTCCCGAATTTGAAAGCCTAATTTTACGAAGAGGCCACTCGCCAGGGCAAAATTGGGTTGTAATCGGCACGGACGCTTCAAAATCGCCGCTCCGCATCGCCATAGGAGTGGTCCTTCCATCTGACATTCTTACGAATGTCTTCGACGTCGAACCACACTGCAGCATCTTCGGGGCATAGACGTTGGACGTCCACTGCAGTGGGAGATCCAATTGGGTGCCAAACTCAATCGCGAGACAGCAACTTTTACGACAGTCGGTCGGTGCTATAGACAGTGACTCACGTTTCCTTTTCCTCGTCTCAAATCATTATCGATCTGGCGATTCAAATGGCGACTTACCCTTTTCCACTAGCCGTCGTCTGAACAACAGGGCATTCCGGCGTACCGGTGAACAAGGCAGCAGACAGGGCATCTCGTTTTGAGAGCCCGGTAAGCTTGCTTTGGCGGCCGCTAAAATCGATTGATCTCTCTCCACAGATTCGGCGTCAAACCATCGAAACCCTAACTGAGGATTGGACAATTAGGCTTCGGCACAAACGGCGCGGATACCTCCGGCCTTTCGCCCTCTGGAACTATGAGCATGCCAATTCCAGATACACGGAAACGCTACTGGGCCGCCTTAGAACTGAAACGGCTTCGCTACACTTTTTTTCTATACTTTCGAGGTCTCTGCCCCTTTCCCGCGTACCCTAATTGTGGCGAGAATGAAACGATACAGCTCTTCTGTCTTTATTGACCACAATACAACCTAGCCTGCCAAGTCCTAGACTCAGCCTTCGACATCAACCCCACGTTGATACATGATCTGACTATCTTTATTAGCCACCTTTTCTCCCCTGAAACACGTGGCTGCACTCGAAACTTTCATCGCCAAACTGGTCGCTTTCCGTAGCCACAAGGGGGCGCAGGATGAGAGAAAATAGCCGCACCGACTGATATCGCCATATCAAACATTGCAAACAGAAGAAGAAAATAGGGTAGCATAGTAATCGCATTTTATTGTTTCAGTTGTTAATGTTATAGACAATATCTTCATACGCTCATGTTTTTTACACTTCAAATATCACAATACCACCATATCTGAAAATAAATATAAAGAAATAAAAATTTTGATTTCTGTCTTTATCCTTGTCTACTTAGGACTTTGTTTATTAATAGGGCTTATTACACCAGTGTAATAAGTCTTATTAATAAACAAAGTCTAAAGTAGACAAGGATAAAAACAGAAATTATAAAAGTAAAGACATAGTGGTAAAAAGAATTAAATAAAATTTTATTTAACAACGTAATAGTTAAGCGGCCGGATGGCCGAGCGGTCAAGGTTACCGGCCTACCGCCCTGGGGGACCCGGGATCGAGTCCGGACAGGTCGAGAAATCCCCAGGAATTTTTCGGGGAGGTGGTTCGTCCGGATATGTCGGTCTCCGTCCCTCACCACCCGGCCGCCCCATTGTGGGCCTGGCCGAACCCATAATGGGCTTGCTATAAGAGGCCCTCTTAGTGCCCACTGGGCGAAAAGAGTTACAAAAAAAAAAAAAAAAAACAACGTAATAGTTAAAACTACAGAGACTTCGTTTTCGCTGAGCAGGAAATGATGTCATAATTTTTAATTTTTTGTTTTATAAGCTTTAAACGTGAAGAATAATAATAGTAGGAATAATGCTAATGATGCGCTAAAATAATAATGTTACATACAAAAACACAAAGCTAAACTAAAACTCTGAAAGTTCGAACCTACATCAGCTATAGCCACTCAGAGACGTAAAACTTTCTCAACTGTATTCACCAACACGAGTTAGAGTTAAATTTCGAGTAATTTTTTCTAAAGTTAGTTATTAGTGTTTGACTCGAAATTCGGAGTTGGTGAATACCAATTTATCAATTACTCAAGATTAACTCGTGTTGGTGAATACAGGGGTTAAAGACTTATAAGCTAAACACTAAATTTTCATATGCCCACTTTTGGAAAATGCTTCAGAAGTGGATCCTATTACAGTAGAGCATCGATTATCCGACCCCGATTAACCGACTTATCGGTTAACCGACTGCGTTCTAGTCGGTAAATTCAAATGTCCGCTAGTGATGTGGCGCTACAATATTTGGTTATGTCTTGGCTACTTTAATATTATTTTTGTTAAATTTTTGCATGTTTTAGCTGGCAGACTGGCTGAGCTAGTATTTAAACCAGGCCTAATACACTATACTAATAATGTATTTTTTCATACTTTTCGGTTATCCGACTTTTCAGTTATCTGACCAACCCCAGTCCCCAATTAAGTCGGATAATCGATGCTCTACTGTATTTGGATAAGAAACTCTTTTGTTTAGAGCTACGTGCTTACCAATATAATAATAATAATAATAATAATATATAGGCCTATATATTATTATTATGTTGGGTTAAGTGAGATATACTCGGTTAACACCGGTGGCTGTGTACTATGCCAGACAAAAGTCAAGGCATAGTAACCAAAACAGAAATTAAAGAAGTGTATCAGTGTGTGTGTCTGTATTCAGGAATTTTCTCACAATATGACATGTATTCAATATAGTGGCTTTCTGCAGTGTGATGTATGTGTTTCTATTCAATTCCAATGTGCCCAGGCTTTTGTGTAGTATGTGTGGTATGACACCTGTAGAGGAGAGAACAACAGGTACAATAAGCACCCTATCCATCCTCCACAGATGCCTTATTTCCTGGGCGAGTTCTGTGTACTTGCTAATTTTTTCAGTGCATGCGTTTTGTATATTGTGAGTGTTTGGAAATGGATATGTCTATAATGTATGTGATTTTATTGTGTTTGTCAATGAGTGTGATGTCTGGTCTGTTGTGGTAAATTGTTTTATCTGTGATTATGGCTCTGTCGTAGTACATTTTGTGCGTGTTGTTTTCCAATACTGTCTGTGGGATGTATTTGTAGTATGGTTCGTGGATGTCTAATAATTTGTGTTTCTTTGCAAGCTCTTGGTGTATTATATTTGCTGCTTGATTATGTCTGTGTAAATAATCTGTCTGTGCCAAGAGCTTGCAACCAGAAGTGATGTGTTGTATAGTTTCTGGCATGATGTGACATTTTCTGCATGTGTCATTTGTGAGTGTTGTATCTTTGAGTATGTGTTTTCTGTAGTTTTTAGTATTTATGACCTGATCCTGTTATGGCAATCATGAATCCTTCCGTCTCCCCAAAGAGGCATCCCCGAGCTAACCAGCTGTTTGACGCAGTTTTGTCAACAAAATCCTGGGCCAGATCATAAGGATGCCTGCCATGGAGTGCCTTTCGAGCCCACGATTGCTTAATGGTGTCTATGCTTTTTATATGTTGTGTTGTGTTCATATGATGTGAGTGTAAGTTTAATGGTGTGTTATTAGAGTCTGCTAGAGTTACTGCTTTATGTAATTGTGATGTTTCTTGTTTTTCATAAAAAAACTCTCGCAGTGACTGTATTTGTTTGTAGTGAAGGTTAACTATGTCAATCAGGCCACGTCCGCCATCTTTACGTGGAAGGGTTAATCTTTCTGTGGCAGATTTAGGATGATGTTGTTTATGCTTAGTAAGTGTTGTTCTTGTTTTCCTTTGGAGTTGCTCAAGATCTGTGTGAGTCCAATGTATAACTCCAAAAGAATATGTGAGTACTGGGATGACATATGTGTTTATTGCTTTAACTGTGTGTTTTGCATTTAACTGTGTTCTGAGAATAGCATTTAACCTACTTTGGTATTCTTTAATTAATCTTTGCTTTATTTGTGTATGTTCTGTTAGTTTGGCCTGTTGGAATCCTAAATACTTGTAGAACTCGCCCTCTTCCATGGATTCAATAATGTCTCCATTTCCAAGTGCAAAATCTTCTTTCTTCAGGATTCCTTTTTCTATGTGAACTGTTTTGCATTTATCTAGGCCAAATTCCATTTGTATGTCCTTGGTGTATGAATGTGTGATTTGTAGGAGTTGATGAAGTTGTTTTTGTGTGGATGCATAAAGTTTTATGTCATCCATGTACATGAGATGTGACAGTGTATACTGTGTTGTTTTTTCTATGCCTGATATTGTAACCATATTGCGTGTTGTTTAACATGTTGGATAATGGGTTCAGGGCTAAGCAGAACCAGAGAGGACTCAAGGAATCTCCTTGAAAAATTCCTCGCCTAATAAAAATTTGGTTTGTTTGTATGGAAGTGTTACTAACCCTGAGATGTAGTGTTGTTCTCCAGTGCTGCATAGTGTTTTGAAAGAATGCAATGAGTGATGGATGTATTTTGTACATGTGTAGAATATGTAGCAGCCAACTGTGTGGAACACTGTCGAATGCTTTTCTGTAGTCTATATATGCCATGTGTATGTTTCTGTGTTGTCTGTGTGCTTGCCGTAGAATGACTGAATCTATGAGTAACTGTTCTTTGCATCCCCTGTGGTTTCTACGACAACCTTTTTGTTGTTCTGTATAGAATGTCGTGTTCTTCAACATGTTTGTATATTTTGTTTGCGATACAGGATGTCAATAATTTGTAGAGTGTTGGGAGACATGTAATTGGTCTGTATTGTGTGGGGTCTGTGGTATTGTTGTTTTTAGGTTTCATGTAGGTGATGCCCTGGGTAAGAAAATTTGGCATGTCTTGTGGATTGATGATGATGTGTGTTAGATGTTTAGCTAGTTCCTGGTGCAGTGATGTAAACTTTTTGTACCAGAAATTGTGAATGTTGTCTACACCAGGTGTCTTCCAGTTGTGTGTTCTGTTAACAGTGTATTGGAAATCATGTATGTTTATTTCAACACAGGGCATAGTTGGTATGTTGTGCAAGTTTCTGTTCTCCTCCTCAATCCAGCCTGCATCAGCATTGTGCGTGACAGCACTGGACCAAAGAGAAGACCAATATGTTGTGAGTTCTTCTTCTGTTGGTGTGCCACTGTGCTGTGTATCAGTGTTTGCTTTGTTATTAATTTGTCTGTAAAAGAGTTTTTCATTGTTTGTAAATAATTTATTTTGTTGTTTTCGTAGTGTACATGTTTTGTATCGTTTGAGTCTACGTGCTTTGGCAGCAAGTTTTTGTTTTAGTGTATCAATGTATTCTGTAATGCGTGTGTTGTGATGTTCATGTTTTGTGTGTGTTTTTATTTTCTTGAAAATGTTTTTGAGCTGTTTCCTTAATTTGGGTGTTATGTTGTTTTTAGTGTATTGTGTCAGCCTGCCTAATTGCTGTCTAATGTCATTTATTTGTGTTTCTATTCTTCTCTGCCAGGCAGGCTTGCGATAGAATTGTGTTTTCTGTGTATTTGTCTGTGATTGTACTTTCAGTCCATGGTGTGTCACTACTGTGACTGCCCCAGCATAAACTAATGTATGAATGTCTGCGAGTGTAGAAATTAAATGAATGTAGTGTGGTAGTAAGTGAGTGTTTACATAATTTAGTGTTTTTCCTACTTCCTTCGACGTGTTGATTTTTGGTATTCGTGGTCTTTGTGTGGGATCTGTGCCTGTATATTTAGTGAGTGTTTCCTGAAATATAAGTGAGAGCATATTAACTAAATCCATGTCTATGTTATCAGTGATGGATGAGGAAGTGTCTGTAGTATCATTAGTGGTAATTGTTGTATGTGTGTTATTATCAATGCTTGTTGCTGGATTATCCTGACAGGTTACATGATCTTCATTAATGTTAGATGTTTCTGTCTGTTGATGTATTTGATCAGCAACCTGTTGTTTGATAAGTTCAAGTGTTGTTTGTGGAATAAGGTTGTTGTGTATAATTGTTCTTTTTTGATCAACAACCCTTTGTTCGGTGACAGTGAGATGAGGATACTGTTGTGTGAATCTATGGTGTAGTTGTTGTCTGTATGCTGTCATGTTTGTTTCGAGTTTTGTGATGGTGTAATAAGTACGGATGATAAACTCGTTCATTTCTACTGTCCATTTCATCCGTTGGCGTGGTTTTCCAGCCTTTGTGGTCTGTGGATGCATTGCCACAGAAACACCAAGGCTGGGTTGGTTCCTCACATCTGTTGAGGGCATTGCAGTAGCCATGCTTGGGCCGGTGCTGCTTTCGCCACCGGTAACCAAGGGAGACTGTGACCTATTTTTCGAACGTGAGCCTCTGCCTAACCCACGAACGCGGACCTTGTTAACCCGGGCGACGTCCGAGCCGGTATCACACTTTGATCTAGTTATTACCATGATGAATATCTCCACAGAATGTGGGTGTGGTCACTCTTAGCTTCATTTCTCCCCATAGACCTTACTGGCATGGGTGTCCCTACCAGGAGCTTATGCTCCAGCCTGCATTGCCCTATGGATCAGTAAAATTACTGGGCTCTCCCACCACGACCAGGTGGTGACCACGGAGAGTTATTATTATTATTATTATTATTATTATTATTATTATTATTAAAATATATAAAATATACTGAAGCTACAAAGTATCTTCATTTTCAATCGTTTACGACACAGCGACCGTCCAAACATAATTCTCGCTTACGGAGAAGACCCAAAAATTTATAATTTTAATCAATTGTATTGTGAATTATAGTATTGCTATAATCATCAGAAGACGTTTTTATCCATATATTTTTTCCCCTTTTTTTGCGGAGGCGCGGCCTCAAATAAAAGGTCATCTCCTTAAGTAAAAGTTGTTTTTGGACTGTGGCTGATGTTGTGAACTATAAAAAAAGTGAAGACATTTTTGTAGGTTCAATATATTTTATATTTTGATGTAAATTTCGTCTTCCAAAATTTTTAATTTTAATCAATTATATACTTTATTCTTACTTAATTTTACTATAAACTAGTACACGAAAATTTAAATTTTCTTCTTTTTCTGACTTGTGGAGGATTAGTGACTTTTTAACTCTAAAACATTTATAAAAAAATGAAGTAGAATCAAAATAAAGATCGAAAAAACAAACCAGTTTCCAACAAAGAGAAATTCTTTTTATTATTACTGTAAACTTTACCCTAAATACATTTTTCGCCAGTCACTCTGGCCTCTTCAGTAGGGTCGATTACAAGTACACAATACAATTTAAATTCCCATCCACGACAAGTATCCATTATTAATTTTCATTTCGCGATTACAACTTATATACGTCTGACAAGATTTACCCAGCATGCTGCGGGCACTGCACCATTGTTTAAATTGTATTGTGTACTTGTAGGCCTAATCGACCTTACTGAAGAGGCCAGAGTGACTGGCGAAATGCATTTAGGGAAAAGTTTACAGTAATAATAAAAAGAATTTCTCTTTGTTGGAAACTGGTTTGTTTTTTCGACTTTTTAATTTTGATTCTACTTCATTTTTTATGAATGTTTTAGAGTTAAAAAGTCACTAATCCTTCACAAGTCAGAAAAGGAAGAAAATTTAAATTTTCGTGTACTAGTTTATAGTACAGTACAATTACGTGAGATTAACAAAATCTGACTCCATTGGTTATTTTAAATAATTTTTTAATCTTCTAAAATTTATATTTTATGTTTTCACTTAAATATGAGTGAAAATAGAAAAATTTAGGAAGAATTGGATTTTTTAACTTTGTTTTTCCTTAAAGATGGACGATTTTATGAAAAGATATGGAAAAACTCCTCTGGGATTGTCTGTAGGAGAATACTTTTCTGTAAAACGAGACTTTTTTATAAGAGTGAGTATACTAATTTAGAATTTCTATAAAAGAGAACAATTAATTTACTTAAATTTATCTTTGTATACTAGTACGTTTATCAATTAACAGGACTTATTATACTGGAAAATTATGGATGCAGATATTTAGTCTTACAGATCAGAATTAATATTTTTTATTTAGTTCACCTTTAGTTAATTGAATTAATTTACTTGTTTTCTTATATCTTTAGGTCGTAAGTGGATTATATTCTGTATTTTCTACTTGCCTTGAATTAACTGGAGTACTTGAGCAAGAAAAAAAATGCTACTCCTCTCTATCAAACAACACAATACACACAAACAGAACTATCAACTAAATATTTAATCACTACATTGGTTAAATCTATAAAGAGATAAGTAAAATGTAAAAAAAATTAAACAGATATAACATTTATATATAACATGTAAAAGAAAATAGAAATAGAGCTACTCCTCACTTAACGGTCTACCTGTTTAATCCCGATTCCATAATTAATCAACATTGACTACTCGAAACATTAGCAATGTCCAAGATTGCATATTTCGTTTATAAAATTTCACTTTATTTGAATGATTCGATTACTAAAATGTTAATATGAATGTCTCTTCTTTTTATGAACAAAATTTAAATTTATTGATACATTATTTTATAATTTTTGCCTACTATATTTTTATGTTCTGTAATATTTAAGACATACAAATTAAAACAAAGTTATCGAATTGAAGCCTCCTTTAGCTCTTTTCTTTACCTAAATTAAATAAAAGTGATTAAACTCCTTGTTATAGACTACTTCGCTTAACGACAGTCGTAGGAATGGGACTCTATCATTAATTGAGGAGTGGCAGTAATCAAATTATGATAACAAATGTGAATTTTCTAATTATTTAATGTTTCAATAAGAACTTTTAAAACAGTGAGTATCTTCTTTAAACATCAAGCTCTCCAGATAGCCTATATATATAATATATATATATATTATATATAGGCGAGGAGAGCTATATATATATAGCCCTTCAACTATCGGATAGTTGGAGGAAAATAGAGTATTATCTACTATATCATCTGCAACATTACTCTACGCACACTGCTCTTTGTCAATCACCAAGACATAATTGAAAACAGTGAGATAATTTTCAGAAATCAGTATTTACTGTCAATAACATTGCTGAAATCTGAGGAATGGAAACCTCAGTAAACCAAAGAAAAGTTATAGTTATCAATTTCCAGTAAACTAGTAACAGAACACAAAATAATTAAGCAATAAATTAAGTACGTTCAAATATCTTGGGTATGTTTTCGAAAGATGAGATGGATACAGAGCCCAAAATCTGTAATTTACAAAAAAATCACTGGACCAATAGTCTTTAAAACTAAACAAGTGCGAAAAAGCAAAATCTATAACATAGCAGTAAACCCACTGTACTCTACGGAAATAAAATCTGGACAATGAGAAACAAAAAATAAGAATAGAAACTGCTGAAATGAAATTTCTCCGAAAGACTGAAGAATACACCTAAATAGTCGAAATTAATAATAAAATTAGAATTTAAAAGTAGATTTACTAGTCCATACTAGAGACAGCTACAGACAAAAACGACGAACATATACAAAGAATAAACTGAGAGCTAATCCCAAAAGAATACTAATTTACAACTAAAGGAGGAAGTCGAAACAATGGACGTCAATGGAAAAGAACGACATCGAATCCGAAACAGGCTACTTGGCCTATCTACCTTGAAAGTATGACGAATAAGAACAACTTTATGAATTAATATATTTTTGAACAAATCAAAAGTTTCACAATGATTAATTTAGACAAGCAGCTGATGTAATTATTCCACCTGCACTAGAAGCAAATTTATAGAAGTATGCGGAATATCACTAATTAATACAGCATTCTTTTTCAGAATAAAAATGAAGCCAATGTTAACTAGTCTACATACAGAAAAATAGTTTCGTGTTTATTACGAACATAATATATAGAAAGAACGTAAACATATAAAATTAAGATATCTTATGTTTAAACTGTTATAATGTATTATAAATTTCTGACATTTTTTGTAATAATGAATTCACTCTGTTTAAATAAATTATCTTCACTAATTTAAAGATTTCTGTTCTTAATTTTCTTTAAAAAGTTTTATTATTAATTAAACTGTAGTTAAGTATGAAAAGAATTTCAAGTCGAAAATTGTGATTTTAGCACTAAAAAAATTATTTTTGAAATTTAAATAGATAGATTTGCGTTATTTTCTAGTTTTTCGGTCTGAAGCAATCAACTTCTTTCGAAAAATCGATAAAATTCCTTTCCATATTTCTGCAGAAACTCAATAAAAATAATTATTTAATTAAAAGGAAAGATCTAAGAATATGCAATTAAAATTTTTATCTAGCAAACTTAAACATATTAATTAAATATTTTTCTTCGGAACAGCCATTGATATTATTCATGAACAGCCTGTTATTTAAAATTAATTTTTATAACAAAAGCAAATGGATTTTAATTTTGAAGATAAAAATGAGTTTTAAAGAAATGTAAATACCAATAACGAGAAAACTTTTATTATGTAAAACCTCAAATATGACACATGACTTATCTCTATATCCCCACCCCATTGATCTTTTATTATCAAAATTTATCAGCATTAAGCTCAATACATAGAAATAAGCCTAACAAATTTCAAATATTATTGATCTATCCAGTCCTTAGATATAATGGAACATAGGCCAATACACACAAGATTTTGTAGTCTTTTTTACATACATATATATATATTTCTGAGCTCTTGGAATGTCAATACGTCGAGAAATTCAAAAACACCGGAAGAGAAGAGTAAAGTTCACAAAAACGTCCGATGTGTTCACTATTGGCGACCGACCCGGTGCGCCAATAACATCTGATGAAGTTCTGTGTGTCCTGTTGGGAAACACCGTTGCAGGTCCGTCGGGAAGACACCTTGCGAATATTCCGTTGCTTGAAGGCTCCGCTCGGGTCCAAACGATCTTCGAAACTTCTCTCGCCAACCGTCCGGATGGCGTAACGTGGGCGAACTTCTCGAATCACGTAACAAGACGAACTGCCCCGAATCACGTAACGAGACGAACTCACTTCTCCACCTGCGTCCCTCTCTCCTTTTTTTCCCACACCCGAGCGTCCACTCCCCTCTTCCCGCCTCGACCTTTTTCGTACACACATGTCGGCCACGTGTCAGATGACCACCCGGTGTTTTCCCGTTCACATGTGGTCAGTCCCTCCCTCCACCGTCTTCTTGGAACGATGATCGTTATCAGCGCAAAAAGGGAAGGGCGGGAATCGTGTTTACACAATTCCACCCCGACACCTCCCCTGCCGAGGATCAAACTGTACTCGCTTGAGCCTGTTTGATACCCTACACCTTGCCGAACAATCTTACAAATCGCGGTGGTCCGTTCCGATCGGACTGACCCGTTCTCCGGAACATCCGGGAAGAGATTCAACCCCCTCCACGCACCGAGATGCCTCGCGATGGTGTAGGACCCCTTCGGTCCCCGAGACCTATCCGCGCGGGTCCCCCTACGAGGAGGTCGTCCCCGTCGCCATCGGCGTGTCATCCGGTTTTGTTGGTCACTGGATGTCGCTTGGCCCTTCTCCCGGAATTTGGGTTTCTTACCGCGAGCTCGGTTGTGACCATTGTCCGTCGTTCTCCGGGCCGGCGATATGCCTCCCTCAGGCAATAGCACGTGTGTGGGTTGTTTCGACTGGCCACTGGCCGCGCCCGTCATGACCTGAGACCTCCGGGTCTCTTCACTGCTGTGCTTTCCTCGAACCAGAGTGACGGTCGCCAAGATCACATTCGCCTGTTGCCCGATCAATCCGGCCAAGTCGTCCGCGGAACGACACTCCTTCGTGGCATCCGAAGGCTCATCCCGTGCCGTATTCGGTAACCCTAGCAGAGGTTCGCTAGTTTCCCGATCTCTCGTCTTTGGTCATTGGCGTGCTGTGCCAACTGAATCTCGGGCTCCCGGCCGATATCTCTCAAGTCGAGTATTACCCCGACGCCACAGTTTTGACCCTGAAGCGTCCCAGCTACCCCGTTCTTTACTGCTCTGACTTCCCGCCTCCCTTCATCAGCGTCCTCGCACTCCCGTTTCCTGTTCGCGGCGGGCCGTTCGCTTCGGCCATCCGATTCGTTACCGGAATACCCCCTTGCAATCGGAGCCGCGTCTCCTGCTCTATTTTGCTCGGGCTGCGCCCTCCGCTCACCCTGGGCCGTGCGCTGCTGCTCTTGTTTCAGGTCAGGCGGTCTCTATGACCATCCCCCTGTTCTTGTCGTCGGGCGGCTCTCGTTTAACCCCCTCGCTCGCTTCCACGAACATTCCCGCTACCGCACTTAATATACTCTGCTCTTCAGCTAATTCCCTTTTTCTCGCCTCGGAATCCGCTTCCTCTCTCGCTTCTACCAGCGTTCGGAAGTCCCTTTCTGTCAACAACGCGTCCGTGGATTGATTTAACTCGTCCGTTACGGCACACGTTACCAGCACCGGCCCCTGCGACCCTGGGCTGCCTTCCTCCCACAACCCTATTGGGATCGTTACCAAAACCGCGTTTACCCGGTGACCAAAGGCTCCAACCAGTTGGATTTCGCCCTTCGTTTCCATCACTGACGCCGGGACCATTGCTTCCCTTATGACAGAAATCTCCGCTCCCGAGTCGACTATAGCCGACAGTCGATTTCCGCCACATACTAACTTAATCCTATTCGGCGACTCCCCAGCCTCTGGCCGATCGTACGCCGTTACTCTTGCCACTAAATGGTTCTCCGTCTCAGGCGTCTTGCTCGTGGACACGAGCCGTGCCTGTTTGGGCTCGCTAGTCGCCTTCCGGTTAGGGCACTCTCTCTTCCAGTGCCCGGCCTTCCCGCATGAGTAACAGCTAGCCCTGGGTGTTCGCTCGCTAGTATTCCGGGTCACCGGGTCGGGCTTTCTCGCCATCTCTCCCTGGGTGTCCCGTTGGTTCCTATTCTCCTCTTTCTTGTTTCCCAGATTACCGCCCGATGCCTCCGCGAACTTCTCGATAAACTTCGCTAATTCCGCGGGCTTGCTCCATCCCTTCCCCTCTTGCAAGGTTACGTACTTCCTCGCGTCGTGGGGTAAGACTGACTTTAAATGGTCCGCCACCGTTAACTCGATAAGTTCTTCCCTCGTCTTAACCTCCCTACTATCTACATAGTATTCATACAGGTCCTTCAGACGCGACGCGAACTGGGGCCACGTTTCCCCCACATACCGTTCGGCCCGCCTGAATCCCTTCAAATATTCCGCAGGGGAAAGCCTCAACTCTTCGAGAATGAATTGCTTTAAGGAGGGGTAGTGTCTGACTTGATCTACCGACAATCTTGTTAGCGCCGCTTTGCATCTTTCCGATAGCACGCTCAGAACTATTTGCCCCCGCAATTCTTCCGGTACCTCGTAGGTCTCCAGAACTATTTCGACCGTACGAAACCACGATGGCACTGCCTCCTCTCCTTCCGGCATTTTGGGAAGGGCCCCTTTTACTCTCCGTGCATAGTCGTCAAAATTTTCCTTGACTGCACTGTTCTCAGAGTGTCGGGCCTCGTTACGTTGTCTATTCCGTTCTAACTCGATTCTCGCCGTTTCCTGCTTGATCTTTTCGAGTTCGATCTGCAGCCTAAGCCCTTCGAGTTCATCCCTAGAGCGGTCTCTCGTCACGTTTGGCCCGCGTCCCATGGTCGGACTGCCTTCACCTCGCGACCCATCTTCCTGTCGGTTTCCGTTATGAACACCCGACGTCCCCGGCTCATCGTCGTCCCAATCCATTGCCCTAAAACCCCGCGATTTTCCGCGTTTCGGCATCTCTGTGCGAAAGAGAGTAAAATGGCGTACCTGGGTCTCTGATTGCCGGCGGTGCTCTATCTGTTCCTGGGTTCGCTTTCTGCGTTGTCTTGCGTCGCAGCTCAGTCTTCCCGAAGAGTGTCTTTTCCAATCCTGTCGTGACTGCGCCAGTAAAGTTCAAAGTAACGTCAGTAAAGTTCACAAAACGTCGATGTGTTCACTATTGGCGACCGACCCGGTGCGCCAATAACATCTCGATGAAGTTCTGTGTGTCCTGTTGGGAAACACCGTTGCAGGTCCGTCGGGAAGACACCTTGCGAATATTCCGTTGCTTGAAGGCTCCGCTCGGGTCCAAACGATCTTCGAAACTTCTCTCGCCAACCGTCCGGATGGCGTAACGTGGGCGAACTTCTGTCCGAACGGCGTAACGAGACGAACTGTCCCGAATCACGTAACCAGACGAACTCACTTCACCACCTGCGTCCTCTCTCCTTTTTTTCCCACCCGAGCGTCCACTCCCCTCTTCCGCCTCGACCTTTTCTACACACATGTCGGCCACGTGTCGGATGACCACCCGGTGTTTTCCCGTTCACATGTGGTCAGTCCCTCCCTCCACCGTCTTCTTGGAACGATGATCGTTATCAGCGCAAAAAGGGAAGGGCGGGAATCGTGTTTACACAATTCCACCCCGACAGGAAGAGTGAAAATTTGACTGATCACCATACTTTACACTTTACGTTGCACTCATAAACAGTTGGGAAAATAAGCTTTATAGTTAAGAAACAATAACATTGAATATCTTGATGCAAGAACATACTTCAGTTATTTGTTAAACATTCTTGAATTTTTATAAATATAGGGCGAATATAATTTCCAGATTTATCACCCATAACTACTTAAAGACTACTCTATCAGCCAGTAATGTGATTAATGACGTGTGGTCTTTCCTAAAACAGAGGAAATTCAGAACCTTACAGTGATTTTCTCAGAATTTTAAAAAATTAACTTAAATTGTTCTTGCTTCAAGACCTTTAATTAAGAGAAATTGTTGTTTTTTTGTAATTTATTATTTCAATTTTAAAAACACCAAATACGTTCAAAGAAAAAGTATAATACATTTTGTGAAGTCAATCATTCCCCCTAAAAAACTTTTGTTATTATTATATTTATCCATCTATATATTATATATTTGTGAATTGTCATTTATACTGCATTATCTGCATAATTTTAGTTTTAATTACTTTATTTTAATCTTTTTGCTAATGAAGTATTTACTTTAATTAATCAGTTAGAAATTGTTTTTTTTTTGTATTCTAAACTCTGTTTATTTTATATCCTTTTTTTTGCTCTGTCTGGTCCTGTATTTAAAAAAAACTGTTAGCTAGCTATGTACAAGACGCCCTTTAGACCACATCTCGAAGAGAAGATGCGTATGTAAACGTGACACCGAAATTGTTTATATATTAATTGTTTATCTATCGAGTAAAGGTGTAAAGGAAATTCGCCTATTTTTCCAATTTTAGGGACCCCCCTTTCCAAAATTTTTGTAATATCGACTTAAAATAATTTAGAGAAACAAATTAGAACGAAAAATTTATCAATTAATCGTTATAAATCTCACAACATGCGAAGGAAAACATGTCAGGATGCCGTCGTTGTTTCCTCTTTTTCGACGGTGTTATATGACAGATAGTATGTCACCATGGACACACATTCATTCTTCATTGACAAGAGAGAAGGAGGATCACTAGATGACCAATCATGCATTTTACAAATTACCTCACCTTCCTCCGGAACTAAAGCATGATTGGTCAAAACAAAGAAAAATAGAAAGAAGTGATGAAATTAACGCAGAGTAAGATAGAATTGGGAGAGTGAGAAAGAATTGAAAGAGTAAGACTGAATTGAGAGTGAAAAAGAACTGGAAGAGTGAGAGAGGATTGAGACTGACTGGACTGGCTGGACAGGAGATTGACCAGAAAAGAGACAACCGACCTATTGAAGGACCTAGTGAAGGGTCAAGTAAAGGAAACAAGAAGACGAAAAGAGAAATAGGAGAAGACAACTCTTTTCCTGGTATGTTGTGAGTCGCGCAGTTCGGATATCTCCTGTTAGGTTCCCCGTTCTATAGCTAGGAATAGGCCAATTTCCTAAATTAGATTTTATAACGTTGTTCAGTACGTTGTTTTTTTTTATAATAAACTTATTTTCCGTTTGTATTTGACTCCTGAGAGGCTCATTTCTGGACTTCGGAGTGACTTACCCTCGCTGCCCTTATAGTATCTTGTTTTTGTCTAAATCGGAGGTGTGTCCGACAAAACACACCTGGTGCAGGATCCCACCGTGAACTTGCGTAATCAAATATTTGACGGTCCCCGACCCCCACAATTTTTTTAAATCTGAAAGGAAATTTAGATAAATTTTTAATCGATTAAAACTCAGAATATGGATTTTGCATGTAATTTGTCTTCAGAAATAGCAGCGATTGATGTATTGAAATACATTTTATATTTTAAATTTATATGATTTATTATTTTCAAAATCTTATACGTTAACAGAAAGTAAGTTGAAATAATTAAAAACTTGATGTCCTTAATAGATGATTATGGTAAATACTTTGTAATTATATTCAAACCTGTAAACAACGACCACTGACGGAAACATAAAAAGTAGACGTTTTTCGGACGTGTCCGTTGTTCAGGGGTTATTTTCTATTCATTTTCGTTTTAAAATGATCCTAAAAAATTAACCGGTATTTAGACGCAATTGTTATTGAGAGGTGGTCGTTATTAGAGGTTTATATTTTTTTATAGTTATTTCGTTGTAATTAAGTGATAGACAAGATGAATATCATTTTACTGATCAAGCTAATAGCTGATTTCCAAACTGATAATATTCAATAATATAATGCTAACTGTGTGATGGATTTGATTCGAAGGATTCAAACAATGAACACGTGCATTTATTTTATAATGCACATTTTTTCCCCGGTTGTTATATGTACATAACAAAATTTGACAAGATTATTATAAAACTAATTAAATAATTTAAAAACCAATGGGATCGGTAAAATGTTCATTCTAAAAAAACTTTTAAGTTAAAACCAAGTAGAAAAACTACTCTTTAAAATCCGACTTCGAGTGAGTTAAAAACAAATAAACGGAAACGAAAAGATGTTATACTTTTTTCATAACTTTATTGGTACTATTCCCCAAATGCATTTCGCCAAGCCTCATCAGTGGGTAAGTAGGTTCCGACAATCTCCGTTCCTTTTATGCTGGGTGATGTTTTCCCAGCATGCATCTATCTGCATACCGTCATTCAGGTTGATCAAATTTGCATATTCTTTTATACAAAAATGTTCTATTATTCTACGTTTTATACAATTTTCTTCTTTATACAATATTTTTATATTATTTCTATCGATATTACATAAATTATTTTTATAGTGTAGATACCACGGCGATTCTTCTCTTTTTAATCTTATTGCTGCCTCATGTTCTTTTAAACGTACTTCTAACTTCCTTCCGGTCTCCCCGACGTAAGATTTCGTTTGTGGACAAGTACAAGACAATTTATAAATCACACCTGCAACATCAAGTTTGTTTAACGTATTGGCATCATCTTTGTTTATAACATTAATTATATTTAACAATCTGTTTTTTTGTTTTGCCACAATACATATAGAATACTGTTTGAAAATTAATTTATATCTTTCATAAAGTTTATGTACATACGGAAATTTAACATATATAATATTTTCATTATGATTTTTTACGTTGTATCTGTAATCTACAAACTGATTGTACCACTTACATAATAAATTCTTTGGATAATCATTCAATAAATATTTTTTAAAAAGTTGTTTTATTTCTTTATCTATATCTTCTTGTAAGGATGTCCTGTTCACTATTTTTTTAAGGTCCATAGTAAAGACGTTTTTCTTAGTTTCTACGGGACAGTATGATTTGTAATTAATAGTCTTTTTTGTATTACATAATTTTTCGTACTTACGGAATAGCAGTCGGTTTTCCTTTCTTAATATAGTAATATCCAAGTAATTTAGTTCCTGATTTTGTTCTTCTTCACTGGTGAACTCTAAGTTGTTACTCAAACTGTTTGCATAGTTTTCGATATCTTGGGATGAAGTTATTTTTGAGTCATATATAATTAATATATCATCAACGTAACGTGCGTAGAAATTTATACCTGGAGCCTGTGATATATTTTCATCAATCGGTATCATGCAAATATCAGCCAGTTTTGGTCCGACAACCGATCCCATCGAGATTCCGTTCTTTTGTCGGTAAAAGTCTGTGTAAATTTTAAAATAATTATTTTTAAATATAAATTCAATAAAAATTAAAATATGTTCAGGTATATTATATCTGTTTAAAGTTTCTTTAATCATTTCTAGCGTTATTGATGGATACATGGATTTGATGTCTAAGCTCATAAGACAATGACTTTTTTTAATTTTACCTTTTAGTAGTCCATTAATTAATTCATCTGTGTTTTTTATGCTGTATGGTGATCTGTCGATTTTCTGCAAGTAAAATTTCAAGTAATATTCAAGGTTATACAAAACTGTTTTTTTAAAATCCACCAATGGTCGACATTAAAGAAACTTTAAATAGATATAATATACCTGAACATATTTTAATTTTTATTGAATTTATATTTAAAAATAATTATTTTAAAATTTACACAGACTTTTACCGACAAAAGAACGGAATCTCGATGGGATCGGTTGTCGGACCAAAACTGGCTGATATTTGCATGATACCGATTGATGAAAATATATCACAGGCTCCAGGTATAAATTTCTACGCACGTTACGTTGATGATATATTAATTATATATGACTCAAAAATAACTTCATCCCAAGATATCGAAAACTATGCAAACAGTTTGAGTAACAACTTAGAGTTCACCAGTGAAGAAGAACAAAATCAGGAACTAAATTACTTGGATATTACTATATTAAGAAAGGAAAACCGATTGCTATTCCGTAAGTACGAAAAATTATGTAATACAAAAAAGACTATTAATTACAAATCATACTGTCCCGTAGAAACTAAGAAAAACGTCTTTACTATGGACCTTAAAAAAATAGTGAACAGGACATCCTTACAAGAAGATATAGATAAAGAAATAAAACAACTTTTTAAAAAATATTTATTGAATGATTATCCAAAGAATTTATTATGTAAGTGGTACAATCAGTTTGTAGATTACAGATACAATGTAAAGAATCGTACTGAAAATACTATATATGTTAAATTTCCGTATGTACATAAACTTTATGAGAGATATAAATTAATCTTCAAACAGTATTCTATATGTATTGTGGCAAAACAAAAAAACAGATTGTTAAATATAATTAATGTTATAAACAAAGATAATGCCAATATGTTAAACAAACTTGATGTTGCAGGTGTGATTTATAAATTGTCTTGTACTTGTCCACAAACGAAATCTTACGTCGGGGAGACCGGAAGGAAGTTAGAAGTACGTTTAAAAGAACATGAGGCAGCAATAAGATTAAAAAGAGAAGAATCGCCGTGGTACCTACACTATAAAAATAATTTATGTAACATCGATAGAAATAATATAAAAATACTGTATAAAGAAGAAAATTGTTTAAAACGTAGAATAATAGAACATTTTTGTATAAAAGAATATGCAAATTTGATCAATCTAAATGACGGTATGCAGATAGATGCATGCTGGGAAAACATCACCCAGCATAAAAGGAACGGAGATTGCCGGAACCCACTTACCCACTGATGAGGCTTGGCGAAATGCATTTGGGGAATAGTACCAATAAAGTTATGAAAAAAGTATAGCATCTTTTCGTTTCTGTTTATTTGTTTTTTAACTCATTCGAAGTCGGATTTTAAAGAGTAGTTTTTCTACTTGGTTTTAACTTAAAGTTTTTTTAGAATTGAAGATTATTATATAATCATGTATAATATAGTATATTTAATTTAATGAAAATATAAATTTTGATAGACAGAAAGTGTTCTAATTCCAGTATAGTAAAATTCGCTTTGTTTAGTCGTTCGTTCATTTGCTCGCTTACTTTACGGCTTGCCTCTATCGAGCCTTATGATTAATCAAAAGAATCATTTTCTCATTGTTAAAATCTTTCGATATATTAATGTATTGTTATAACATTATTATTGAGAAAAATAATGCATAACAATTAACAAATGAAAATGGATAAAATGTTAAACATTATGAAAACATTACTTAAAGGAATGAAGTTATGTCTTTCAAAGGAAAATAAATGTAATTCCTTCAACCATAACGAAGAAGCCGAATTTTGGATGGCAATTTATTTGAAACAATTCGAAAAATGGACACTTAACACGGGCAATAGATTTTTCGATTTTCAAGAAAGAAGAAAGACCATTCGAAATTTAGCCGAAATTTGTTTTAAATGGAATATACAAGAGAAGAATACAATATTGAAATTATTACATCAATTACTCAAGCATGATACGTATGTTTATCATCTTTTAATTAATCTTCCTAGTGTATTGCGGTTTAAAAACGATCCCAATGAAAATGAAAAGTATGCACACCTCAATTATTTCTTGTTGCAAACTAATAGATTACGCCTAACTTTTGGATATGAAAATCTTCGATTTGCCGAAACTGCATTCTACATCAGATATCGTTCACAAAGTCCGAAACTTTGTCTTGGAGCAATTCTTAACTGCCATCCAACCTTTCTCCTTCTTTTATTGCAACACGGGGCTTTAATTAAATGGATTCATAATATAAGAGAGTGTAATACAAATCGTAACGATTACAGATATCTAATTTATTTAATACTTTTATTATGGAGAGAAAAAAGATATAGGTACGATAATATAGAATTGGTGAATGTGATGAAGACATCGGATCCCGTACCTGAACTCATTTCGAATGCCAATCTGTTACTAAGAGAGGTGCCAAAGTTGAGGAATGTGTGCAGATTATATGATATGAAAGAATATGCGCATAATTTTCGATATGAAGTATTAATAGTGCCACATATTGTAGATAGTTTTCATAAATTATTACCATCGTTAATAGAAAGGTACTTGAAGCCCGCTAAATTACAGCATTTGTGTCGATGCGTTATCAGATATCGTCTTTGGTTAAATTGGAAATTGCCACAGGGAATCGAATTATTATCATTGCCAACATTTTTGAAGAATTACCTCAATTTATTAATTGATTAATAACGTATTTATTTTGCAAATTTATTTGTTGCGATGAAATATTTAAAAATTTCTTTTCATAAATGTGAAGTAAATATTATTTGACATTTCCGATGATAAAATAATATTTTTATTCAAATTTTGTTGATTCTTTATTTAATAAATTTAAATAATTAAATAATAAAAAATTTGTTTAATATTCGTGCGGTTGCTTTAAACTTCGATCACTTTCTGACTTATGAAGAGCTCCCGTTACGCTCAGATCGATTAATTATTTTTATTTTGCAGATTACTGTTTACATACATCACATCAAATAATGAATAAAAGATGAATTCTAAGTAATTTTTTAAAAATATTTTTGTTTAACTATAGCTATGAAGTAATTCGTAATGTTAAATAATGATATAATGATAGCTGGATGAATAGGTAAATGAGTAGATAGATACCTAATAAACAAATATCTCTAAATAATTACATCTGCTAGTTATTTTAAAAAAAATTATCTAAGTAAGGAGGATTTAAATTTATAAATTGTTTAACATTAAACAATTGTTTAAATTTTACGAAAATATTCTACTATAATTAAATTTAAAAAATTCGAAACAATCTTCATTAAAGTTAGCATTTTTATTATACGAAATATTAATTCTAAAAATAAGTTCATGCATGTTATATCATCGACAAGTACTTTCTTATAATATAGAAACATATTTTACTTCAAAGGGAAGCAAAAATAAAATCTATATCTCTATAAAAGTCATCAGAATAAGAAGAAATATTATTTTAAAAAAATTTTTAATTTAATTCTACAAAATTTAGAAGTAACAACCAATTTTTTTTAGTTAGACAGAAGAAGATGGAAAGGAAATAATGCTAAATAACTTGGGAAAGGGTACAAACTGTTTGTGAGTGGAGCGAATGAGAGAGGAAGGAATAGAGTTAATATCGTAGTCGATAAAGTTCTAAAAGACAGAGTATGTGAAGTTAAACGAAGGTGTGATAGAATTATGAGCATTAAGTTGGAGGTTAGTGGAATTTTCATTACGATTGTGTGTCTGCTCCTCTTGTTCACTACCTCAGCACTACCTTAGCCCTACATCAGCCAGGTAGTGAAGGAGAAAAGACAAACTTTTGGACAGATCTTGACCAAGTTATAATGTGTGCTCCTATGAACGAGAGATTAATCTGTAGGGGCGATTTAAATGGTCATGTTGAGAAGAGGAAGAATGCGGAAAGAAGAGTTCTTGGGAAGTGGAGTGGGGGAGAAAGGAATGGAGAGGAAGAAGGACTCATGCTGTGGCTTTTGACCTTGCGCTAGTTAACGCCTACTTTGAGAAGAAAACGAACCAACTGGTTACATGAGTGGAGGAAGATCCAGCCAGATTGATTTTGTCTTGTGCGCAGGAGACATCTGAATGAAGTGAGAAACAGGTAAGGTGTTAAATGGAGAAAGTGTTGCTGCACAACATAGAGTTTTCCTGGTGGATAGTGACTTTCTTATGAGCCATTGTAAGAATTGTTAGCCAGATTGAACAAAGGATCAAATGGTGGAGATTGAAAAAGGAGGAATTAAGGAAATCATTTAAGGTAAAAGTGTTAAAAGAAATCCAGTACCCGGATGATATGCAATCATGGTGGTTGCTGAATAGTGATTGCATTTTGAAAGTTGGAGAAGAGGTTTTCGGAAAAGCTTCAGGGAAGAGGTCACCAGAAGGAAAGGAACTTTAATGATGGAATGCTCAGGTATAATCCACAGTTAAACAAAAGAAAGAGGCAAAGAAAAAATGGAATTTGATGGGAAGGCCTGAAGATAAATTTACCATTTGGCAAATAAAATGACTAAAAAGGCAGTGGCTATTGCGAAAGCAAAGGCTTTAGAAGATGCTTATAGAGTTTTCGAAAGGTAAGGTGGAAAAAGGCAGTTGATGAGAATTTCAAAAGCAAGAGATAAGGCATCGAAAGATTTTACCTCTATTAAACTGACTAAAGATGATGAAGGAGTGGTATTACAAGATAATGAAAAGGTCAAGGAAAGATGGAAAGTATATTTTAGGAATTTATTGAATGAGAAAAACCCTAGAACTTTATACGAGGATGGACAAGCAAATGAAAGTGGTGCAAGATATTAGCAGAGAAGTGGAAAGGGTGCTTAGGAAAATGAAGATGGGGAAAGCAGTAGGCACTGATCGGATTCCGGCTGAGGCTTGGAGAGGTTTGGGTAAGAAGGGGATTGATATCCTCTGGGACCTTATGAAGAAACTCTGGCAGCAGGAGATCCCAGATGAATGGAGAAAGAGTATTCTTGTGCCAGTCTTTAAAGGTAAAGGGGATGTACAGGATTGTGAAAACTACAGAGGTATAAAATTATTGTCCCATACTATGAAGATTTGGGAGAAAATTGTCGAAAGAAAAATTAGACAGGAATCTGAGATTGGAGAGAAACAGTTTGGTTTTATGCCAGGAAGGGGTACGACTGATGCTAACTTCGCTTTGAAACAGCTGATGGAAAGGCACGGAGAAATGCAGAAAGATCACATGGTGTTCAAATCTGAAAAAAAAGCGTATGATAGGTTACCGAGGCAAGAGATATGGAGATGTTTGAGGGAAAAGAATGTACCAGAAATACAGTATATGTTAGGCTTGTCAAGGAAATGTACGAGGAAGCGGAGACTCAAGAGTAGTGTGGGCACTACAGAAGAGTTCTCTGTTAATGTTGGTTTACATCATGGATCGGCCCTTAGCCGTTATCTGTTTGACCTGATAATGGACGTGTTGGTTTGTGGAGGAAGAGAGAAAGACCAAGACTGTGTTGAAAAGATAAGGTGGAGAAAGACTTGAATCAGGGGACTTGAAAGAGAAGATGCCCTTGATAGAAAGAAATGGAGGATACGTATTAGAGAAGGAAACGCCAACCTCAAATAAACATGAGAAAAGGCGAAGATAAAGAAGAAGAAGAAAATCTTATACTGACTCCATAGAAATTTTTACTTTTTAACTTGATTTTTATGTAAAATTATATAATTTGACTAAATTAATAAATGAAATAAACCGTTAAGAGATGAAAATTTAATGCGGAATAAAAAATGATCAATATGGATAAATACACCTCTTGTATGACACAATTCAATATTAGATACAAGTTATGTTTACAAGAAAATAGAAAAAATTTCATTTTATACTCTGATAAAATTTTATATCAAAATTACATATACAAATTAAAACTTTTATAAAAATATTTTAAGAATTTATGAATATGGAATTTCTTATTTACAGATTTAATACTTTTTAAAGTAAAAAGAAAAACTTTATTATTCCCTTTTCAGAATGAATTAAATTATTTATGTACATTATTTATATGTCAATTGGTATGTTAAAACATGAATACAGTCGAACCTCGATATGGCGCTACATTTTTTCGTCTCCGAACTGCTACTAAATTCAATGTGGCACTAAACCGAATGATTTCGTATTTTTTTATTAAGGCTTATTAATTTGCCTGTTTTGAACTTTTAAATGCCTATTAATCCTATCTATTGATAGGTGTCTGGATGTCCTAATCTGCTTTAAAACAAAAACAAACGAATTTCGACTAACAAATAAAAAGATCAGGATAGAAGGGAACTTCAATTGATATATTTTCTATATCAAAAGAGCTGTGTTTCTAATTTTGTTTCAGATAATAATTACATCTATCTTAACGAATTTGATAGAGATGGAGAAAAAACTGTTAGAAAAGCTTTCAAACAGAAAACAATATACATTTATTAATAAATTAAAATGTGCGAATTAATAATTTAAAACAATTTTGCATTACATATCATTCAAGTTACAATCGTTGAAATAATGCAACTGAAAGAAATTTAATTAATAAGAAGTATAACAATCCCATTAAAAGTGACGCAGCTCTTTTAACAATAAGTCCATTTTCGGATCCAGCTGTAATGAAAATTTATTAACATATAAACGTCAGAAACGAAATATGGCACAATATATTTTGATCTTAAATTTATATAAATAATTTTACTTAAAATTATTTATATAAATGCAACTTACTTGCAACTTTCATTCCGTCATATCCTTTAGGATGAACACAATCAATTATTTCTTTGGGTACACTTTTGTCTTCTTTATCTATAAACGAAATTTGTGCAATTTTCCTTATACATATATATATATATAACTTATTCATAACTGATGTTTACCACAGAATCCCTCTTTACAAGGATAACCAGTTGGACAATCGCCACATGCGTACCCTATTAAATATGGTCTCTTATTCACATCCATACTAAATAAAAAAAAAAAACAAATATACATATACACGTAAATATGTAAAAAATTAGTTAATTTATAATTATTCAAAATCTATGAAATATTGTAGACTATATTACAAAATTCTATCCAGAGGTTGTCTACAAAATGTTGTTCCTGTGCTTGACATTGGTAAATTTAAATCCTTTGAAATAAAAACAATTTGAAAAATGCACAAGAAAAGTAATTTATTCCACTTTTTTAAGTCAGATTTATTATCAGAGGTGATCCAACTTGATCAACTCCACCACCTAATTTGATATCTTTGGTGCATTTATTTCTTTAAACTTTTCTCTTTCAATGTTCTTCCCAGAAATGCAAATAAAATACAACCGAAATCCAACTGTAGAATACGTTCATAAAATCGCAAAATCGATAACCGAATGGTCATTAATTTCAGACACTTCTCGGATACATCTCTAGGCATAGGAACTACGCGATGTAGGTTCACACTTTTAGTTTCTTTTTCTGTGTAACAAAATTATTTTATTGTTTTACCGCATCATTAGTGATAATTATTATTACTATTGTTATTCCTTATGTTTAAATCTTATAAAAGAGATTTTTAAATCGTGACGTTATTTGCCATTTAGCGAAAACTAAGTCTCTACAGATTTAACACTTGCATGATATTAAATAACATTTTTACTTCTTCATATTAATTTTCAGAAAGCGTTAGGCCGCGACTCCACTAGCCGTAAAACAGCCGTAAAACCCCTCGCCGTAAAAGCTTTTAATCACGTGACCTATTTGCGTTTGCGCTCGGATTGCGGTGGAGGTCCGGCTAGCGAAGCTTTTTACGGCGACAGTACTATTACGGTGTATACGTGATATATCGATATAAAGACAATAATTATATTCTACGAGTTTTTTCTGTACTATAATTACAAATATAGTAAAAGTAATATCTTTACTTTCATATATTGACTTTTATTATTATATTATTAAGATAATATACAGCATTTATAAACTTAACTTTTTTATTATATACTCCACTAAATTGAAGGATTTTCCTTTGGCCGTTCATATCTCGTGTTTTAGGCATCCATTATTATAATCGGGATACCTCTTGTCGTAGATACATGAATACTTTCGGATGTTTTCGATAAATCTTTTCAGATCTTCTAGAGTAGCCACGTACACAAAAGCTCGTTTTCCGCCATTTTCGCATCGTGTCACGATGACCTAGATTTAACTGACTTCTGATTGGTGGATGGTACCGGTTTACAGTCGTATTCACTTCGAAAGTTGAACACTGCTCAACTCGCTTTTACGTTGGTTTTACGACCTGCTCAGGCGTAAAATATCATGGTCACGTGATTAAAAGCTTTTACGGCGAGGGGTTTTACGGCCCTTTTACGGCTAGTGGAGTCGCGGCCTTATATCGAATATTTGAAGTGTGGCAAACAGAGCACATGAGGATATTGTCTACAACATTAACAATTAAGAAAACGCGCAGCCCTGTGCCTAGCGTCTTATCCACTCTCAATTACGAGAAGTGAACCAAAGACTTATAAGCTACACACTCAATTTTCAGAGGTCCATTTTTCGGAAACGATTGAGAATTGGGTACTACCGTATTATTTAGAAAACAATCTGTTTCTGTTTAAGGCTATGTGCTCATCAAGTTTCTTTCGTTCGAATCGGAGAGGCTAACGTCTGGACGTCTCCTTGTTAGAGGAGTCAGATTCACAATGGGGACACTCATTGTGCATTTATCCCATTGCCCTGATAATAGAGACTTGGTGAGTGGCCAAGTTGTGAGCTAGAGAGCCATTGTGAACGACTATCGTGGACTTGGTCCAAAGTATCCGCGATGAGTTACGCATAAAATTTTCGATCCAAATTAGAATCTATGTTCTCTAGAGTAGTAAACTGGTGTGTTTATCGCATCGATTATCCGGAAATCACTTGTATATGTGTTAATATATATATATAGTTATGAGCATAATTGACTATAACTACTGACTATGCAATGGAGACTAGTAACGGTTACTAAGTACTATATCTGTTTTGTTTTTTAATAGCAAGATAAGCAATCCGTTCTAAGCAACTATTTTTTGGAATCTATAAATGACTACCTAAAATAAATACATTATATAATTAATCACATATTTCGGTTTTCTTTATAAAGATAATATTCTATTTATGTATTCTGTTTAAACTTCAATAAATAGAAATTACCGTATATTCGCGGAATAACCGCATCCCGTAAAAAAACTAGGGAAAGCAGCATGCCGGTTAAACTGAGACTAAAATATAAAATTAATTGACCAATCAACTATATGAAGTCTTATTTAGTACCTCACTTTCGCGGATTGAACGGCATGCTAGCCGATAGCCATAATTAGGCCCATCAAAACGTCTCTATCTGCGATCAGTAAAGGATGCGAAAAACCATGCTTTGATTTATGCTGCCCATGATGAATTATGTTTATCTAATTTGGGTTAGATTTCCTACCTTCTCCATGATCTTATAGTAACATTTCTTTACAATCTCGTATGACTGCATAAAATAGTTTCAATATATTTGATAGATTTCGATGAAATAATGAAATAAAATTAATACAGCATATAAAATAATTGGTTTGAACTTACGGGGGATAAATGTTGCATATCATGAAATGGCCTGAATTGAGATTCTCGCAACTCGATTTTGAACAACCAATTGCGTAACTTTCGGCCCACATAATCTATTAAATTTTAAATTAAATCTATTATTAAAATTTGATCTTATCAAATTCAACTTTGTCGATTTTAAACTTCTAAGACTTACGGTTTTGTATGAATCACAAATACCATTACATGTATTGGTTTCATAGGTGTAATTAGAACCGTTGGCCCATTCGTTTATTAGATGTATTTCATCAAAGGATTTGTTGATTGAGCCTCTATTCTGACTGAATTTTTTCTCACAACCAGGAGGACCAAATTCCATTCTACATTGATCGCCCCAATCCTTAGCGAGTTTTGCTAATTCGTCACTCCATTCCTAAAAAGACATCACAAAATTACATTATTAAAAATTGTTCTTTTATATCTACATAATAGTTTCATTTTACATTAAATTCAATCAAATATTTTGTATTCTTCATATTGTTATTATACAAAGCAATACAACATCAATAATTTAAACCACCAGAAAATCGTTAAGTCAAATTATGGACAATGACACATTTTTGACTATCCACCAGCGGCTCAGTAGATAAAAATCACTGAGCCACGGTGCCCAGTCTAAAATGCGGGAATAAAATAAATAAAATTTTACAAGGAGGTTTGTTTATTATGGGCATTAACGCAATTAAATTTTGATGGTTAAAAGTCAAAGTGGTGTGGAGATACAGAGAGATCAGTTGTCATATCTCGAAAGGTGTCAGACTCAACGAAGATTTTGCTCGCTATTAGCATTTACAAATGTTTAAAAATAAAATTCATCTCTACCATCGAAATTAATCGTTTGCCCTTTTATAATCTATATATATATAATCGAGACGAGTTGATAATAATAATAATAATAATCAGCGCAGAGCCCAAACGGTTAGAAGTTGAAAGTTGAAATTTGAGTACACAGTTAGGGTACGTCACGAGAACGCACATTAAGAAGGGATTTTTTGAAATTCCTCCCCACGGGGGAGAGGGACAGGATTAAGTCTTAACACTTCAATCAACGATGGAAGTGTTAAGAGAAAGCGACGTGCAAGACGCAGATGCAGTTTTTTTTCGTTTTTGCGGGAAATCGAACATATTTTTAGACTTATCTAAAAATTCTGTAATTAGTCTGGAAACAGGGAGGACCCAATTCTTGCATTCTGTGAAAACGGGTAAGGTTGACTATAACGTAATAATCTTAATATTCGCTAAAACGGTTAGGAGTTGAAAGTTGAAATTTGGTACACAGTTAGGGTACCAGATTTAAGTACCAAAGTGTTAAGTAACAATGGAGAACGAGAGAAAGCGACGTGCAAGATTTACGGGCGCTTGAAAAAAAAGAAAAAGAGTAATATGTTGGAACATATTCGATTTTCAAATTTAAACAGATTAGTTCGGTTTCTCTCTACCTTTCTTCTTTATGATATTCGATGAAAATCGAAGGATATAATCAGAACACGTCGTGAAAATCGAACAATATTAGAACATTCGATTTTCAAATTCGACCTTTCTTTAGAAAAACTTAGTTCGTTGATGAAATTGTTACGTTAATGTCGCATGCTAGGATATCTATATTCTCAATTAATCTAGTCGTTTATCAACATAACAACTTTATTGTCAACTATAAAGGTTTCGCCAGCTCGACATGAAAGGTAACAAGCACACCTCGTGGTTCAATGGTACAAAAGCGCCCTCTCAGCGCAGAGATGTGCCCGCCGCCCTCCTATAGCCAAATTATAGCCACGACAGATTCCCTGCCTAATTTGGCCATGGATTGGGTGCGGCGTTCACATATACAAAAAATTGTCTTTGACGAACAGATTTAACTTCGGTCGGCTTAACGGTTTTGTGAAGGCGTCGGCTACGTTTTCTTCGGTCTTTATATGTTTAAGTTGAAATGTTCCTCCTTCTATCTGTTGACTTAGATATGATGCCAGTCTAATTAAATGGTTTGAGTTGTTACTCGTGTAGCCTGACTTTGCTATGGAGATCGCAGATTGGTTGTCACATAGCAATTGGATTATTCCCAATTTCCCAAACAGTTCTTCCAGAAAGAATTTAATCCAAATCCCTTTTTTGGCGCAGCTTCCTAAAGCGTATAGTTCGGCGTCGCAAGTCGAAAGAGGGGTAACGGGTTGCTGCTTCGAAGTCCAACTTAATATGTTCTTTCCTATCGAGTATACGTATCCCGTTATACTCTTTTCTGGGGGGGTTCTCCAGCTGGCGTCAGAGAGGCCCTTGACATCTAGTCTGTCTGGTGTGTAGCGCAGTCCCGTCGCTTGTGTTCCGTTTAGATATCTGAGTACGCCCTTTAATGCAGTCAGGTGAATGTTTCTTGGATCTTTGGTATATTTTGAGAGCAGGGTTACTGCACACGCTATATCGGGTCTCGTGCGCGTTGCCAGGAACATCAATGAGCCTAGCATTTCTTGATATAACTTCTGATCGCACGGTTTTGAGTCGTTATATTTTTCCAGTTTAACGTCTGGATCAAGTGGGGTACTTCTTGGCTTGCAGTCTTGCATTGAGTATTTCTCTAGTATGCACTTTACGTAATTTTGTTGTTTGATTACTACCTCTCCTTTTCCTTTTATTATTTCCATGCCTAGAATATTCTTCGTGTCTGGACTTTCTTTGACCTTGAATTTTCTTCGTAGTTTTTCTAGTAGTTCCTGTAAGATCTTCCTGTCAGTAGATATAGTTATTATATCATCTACATGTATTCCCAGGATAACTTTTCTAGTGCCTAGTTTATAGATGTACACACACTTGTCAGTTTGGAAGTTCTTTGCGCCGATCTCTATTAGATATTTGTTGAGTGTTTGATACCAGATTCGGCCACTCTGCTTTAATCCATATATGGCTTGATTCAATTTGCATACTTGCCTTTGGATTTTCGTATTTTCTACGTATCCCTTGGGTTGTTCCATATATATTGTTTCGTCTAACCTTCCGTACAGATATGCCGTTTCTATGTCTAGGTGGTTGACGTCATAGTTGTGCATAGCAGCGTATATCAAAAGTCCTCTAAGACTATCCGCTTTCATAACGGGTGAGAACGTCTCGTGGAAGTCAATTCCGTACTTTTGGGAGCATCCCGTGGCTACTAGTCTGGCCTTGTATTTTGTGCATGAGGTCAAGGGGTCGAGCTTGATGTTGTATACCCATTTGCATTTTAACGGTTTTATTCCCTCTGGTAGGGTTACAGTTTCCCATACATTGTGAGCCTTTAATGATTGCATCTCTTTTTGCATGGCTTCAATCCATTTGTCCTTGCTCGGTAGGTTCATTGCTTCCTCGTAACTGTTCGGGATTATGACTTCGCTTTCTGATAACAGGACTCTGTTGTTGGGTTGATATGTTGGATCGTTTGTGTCCTCTGGTATGTCTTCTTCGACATCGGAGTCACTTAGGGGTGGTTCATAGTAAAAATTTAAAGGTGGTCTAGGTCTTTTCCCTTCAATTGGAGAGTGGGTTTCCTCTATAAGTTCATTTTGGTCGTAATCTGCCTCAATTTCGTTATCAGGATTTGTGACTTCTGTATCCTCTATGTCCTGAGCTGTAGAAGTTGAATCGGTGCCCTGTCTCTCTATATCGACTAGGGTATAGTCCTGCGTTGGATTCGCTTGTTTTTGGAGGTCTTTGCCCTTTTGGTTTTCTAGAAATTTTACATCACGTGACTCGATTACGGTCGTAGTGGTAGGGTCGAATATTCGGTAGGCTTTCCTACAGGATGAGTATCCCACAAAGATTCCTAGTTTCGCCTTTGAGTCAAGTTTACTTCTCTTCATCTTGGGAATCCAATAATATGCTTTACAGCCGAATACTTTCAAGTGTCCTACAGTGGGTTTTCTACCAGAGAACAATTCCTCGGGGGTCCTCTTCATGTCGTTCTGGGTGGGTGTCCGGTTGCGTACATAAGTGAAGCAATTCATTGCCTCAGCCCAGAAGTTTTTTGGCAGTTCCGCTTCTATTAGTAGCGCTGTGGTACCCTCGATAAGAGTTCTGTTGGCCTTTTCTGCCACGCCGTTTTGAGCAGGGGAGTAGTAATTAGTCAGTTGGTGGTTAATACCCTTATCCTTTAAAAATGTCCTTAGGTTTTCGTTAAGGAATTCTCCCCCGTTATCAGATCTGATTTGTTTGACCTTTCTCGAAGTTGCGTTTTCGACGTTTTTTATGAAGTCTATGATTTCTTCCGTCGTTTCGGATTTGGCTCTTAAGAATTTGGTGAAAAGTTTTCTTGAGTAATCGTCCACAATGGTGAGTACGTACTTTGCTCCTCCCATTGATTCATCTCTAAAGGGTCCGACTAAGTCAAGATGTAGGAGATCGAGAGGATTTTTTGATTGTTTTGTGATCACTGGCTTAAAGGGCTTCCTGGTGAACTTCGCTCGAATGCAGGTATCGCATACAGGTGTGTTGGATTGTGGTACGAGTGGGAATTTGTGTACCATCTCGTTCTTGGCTAAAATGTTCATGTAATTTCCGTTGATATGGCAGAGACGCTTATGCCAGGTCTCCCAGTCATTATGGTGGGATTTCATACTGTATTCGTGGCTGGGGGTCCTGAGTCTAACAGTGTATAGGTCTTTCCACTTCTTGCCCAACATGATGACATTTCCTCTTTCGTCGAGTATTTTACAATTCTCGGCGTCGAAGATTATCTTGATTCCTTCCTTTGCCAGTTTGTTTACAGAAATTAAATTGTTGCTCAGATCTGGGGTGTATAGTACGTCTTCAAGAAGTAACCTATTAGAGTTTTCGTCTCTTATTTCTGCGACTCCTATGCCTTCTGAGTATATGACATTATTATCGGCCATGGTGATTGTTTTTCTGTCTTCACTCATGTTCTCTAACCATTGGCGATTTGGGGTCATGTGACTGGTCGCCCCACTGTCTATGATCCAGCATGTATCTGGCTCACCGTTTGTGTTTAAAGTCATTAATCTCTGTGGGTTGTTATCCTCGTTAGCTGATTTTCCCTTTCTCTGTCGGTTATCGTCCTCTCTAGCTGAGTTTTCCCAAGCTATTTTAGAAGTTTTGAAATTTGATCTTCGGTTATCGAGATCGAAGTAGTTATCTCGTTTGTCTCTATTCCTTGCTTTGTTAATCGGGTTCAACCAACATTCTATTGCCTTGTGATTTGGTTTACGGCAGATGTAGCATAGCATTTCCCTTGTTCGAGATTTTCTTTGTGCATTGTCTTTTGGGGTTTTGTAATTCGGTGGGTGATATGCTCTGTAGGCTGCGAGGTTTTCCCTCTGTTCGGGCCCATTTCTTTCTTCATATCTTTCAAAGGTTTTTCTCACATCGGAGATCTTGGGGTCCTTTAAGTTGTCGAATTGCATGGCTATTAGGTTGTACTTTTGCGGTAAACCTTTCAATAGTGCGGTGATGAATTCGTCGTCTTCTATTTGAGCTCCCATTATCCTAGCACTCTCTAGAAGTTTTTCTCCTCTTAATAGATAATCTCTCCATGTCTCGTCACGATTCATTACTAATCTCGCCACATTGTTTCTGGCCTCTATCGCTTGTTTCCTTAGGTCCCCTTCATATCTTTCTCTTAAGTGGGTCCAAATTTGTTTTGCCGTTCTACACGTTAAGATAAGGGCCACTTGTGTGTCATCCATCGCGCATGTTAAAATGCCTCTGGCCTGTGAGTCCGTTTTTTTCCATTTCGCCTCTTCGGCGGGATCCGTAGGTGGGTCGTCTATTAACAGATTTCCCAGATCTCTACTTTCTAGGATGGCCATTATACGGTACTTCCAGCTTGTGAAATTGTTACCCGTAAACTTCGGTAACTGACCATGTCCTATTTCGGCCATTCTATTCGTTATAAGGGTTCGGTTTCTAAGATAGCAAATTTAGGCTTACCGTGGCTGGTCGTTCAATCCAGTTGCATCAACGCTGGAATTTTCTTCCTGGGCCCATAACCCTTTGTTACGTTAATGTCGCATGCTAGGATATCTATATTCTCAATTAATCTAGTCGTTTAACAACATAACAACTTTATTGTCAACTATAAAGGTTTCACCAGCTCTACATGAAAGGTAACAAGCACACCTCGTGGTTCAATGGTACAAAAGCGCCCTCTCAGCGCAGAGATGTGCCCGCCGCCCTCCTATAGCCAAATTATAGCCACGACAGAAATCATCCGAAGGGTTGATTTCACGTGTGTATAACATATGTCGTAATTTTTAAAGAAATGTGCAAGGTTTTAGAACATTTTTATGCCCGACAACGCTGTGGCCTACACTGCTAGTAATTAATAATATAAAGAATTTTAAAAATAAAGCATCATAACAGATAGCGCTACACAAAATTTTAACTTTTTGCCGGGAAAGTTTTGCAACTCGTTTTGTGGTCTTTTAAAAATAGTAACTCTTCAGATACAGTTTTCCGGAAAAATTCAGTAATGCTAATTAATATTCACATTTTAAAAGATTTTCAGACAAATATTTTGTTCATCATTAATATCGCATGGCTCCGGAGCATTTTGGTCCAATGACCAATGGTCAAGAAATAAGCAGGCGAATTTAAATCCTGTTCGTATTGTGTATAACTTTACATGGGTTTTATATTTATTTTAATTTGTAAATATTTTCAAAATTTAATTTATTTTCGCATAAATTAACTTACCACTTTCACTTTATTTGATACAATTTGAATATGCAGTCGTCCCTTCAGAGAATTTACTTCTGTTACAATTTTGTGTTCTTGTTTTACTTTGAATCCACTGTATTTCATGACATCCAGATTTTCATCAAAACGGTTATAAGTAGTTTCTAATTTGTCGTAAGTCTGGATAACCTCACCTTTTGTAGAAATGAATAATTTTTTGTTCACGCAATACAATCCCAAAAACCATACTATCCAGTTTCGAATCATATTTAACAGCTATTCTAAATGTTAAATTTATTAATTAACTTTATTTAAACAGATTTAACAGACAATTTATTTACAGTTTTTAAAATTTATTGTTTTATTCTTTACCTTATTTAACTGAAATCGCTTTTAGAGAAAATTGAAATATAATTCTAATAACTTTCGTTCGAATGGATTTTGAATTTGAGAATTTAACGAACGATAAATTAAATAACTGTTCACTTCCTCTATAATATTTTTTGAGCTTTTATTATCTAAAAAGTATTTCTATAAAATACTTATCCTATTTTTCGCGGCGTATTGAAATAATTGTTGGGCGTCTTTGATATTCATTAATTAATGTTAAACATATGAACCTTGCAATACTTTAGAATTTTCGGACAGGTACTGTACAGTATTTTCGGATATATTTAATGTTGCGATATTCGAATTTTGGCCAAATACAATATAACATTCTTAGACTTGAACCAATTGAGATTTTATTCTAATTCACTTATGGTACAGTTTAAAACATTAAAGATATTATTCGACATTGGACACTGCTGTAAACAGTTTTACAGTATCTGCAACAGATACATTTACATTGTAAATCTTTCACCACGAAATGTCCAGAACTAATGTTTCTTCTTGTAAAAGTTGTTCCTCAAAGGTCGTCCTGTCTGTGTGAGAACTGGACTTTTATGATATATCTCTTTTTTCTAAGTGTGGAAAAGAGCCATGATTAGTTTTCTTCTGAACTGAAGGAGATTTAAGTTGACGTTGCCTTGAACGATTAGGCACAGCCTCCATGCATTGATGATAGACATGTCAATAAAGTTGACGAATAGAGCGACCACCATTGCTTTCGCTTTATATGAATACTGTGGTTAGATAGCGGTCCAGTGAAGTAAAAAGGGTTGCATGTAGAGGAATGGTTTCTTTAACGTTTTTTTACGTTATTTGCTTTTAACGTTTTCATAATTTACAGTTCTGTTAAGGTCCCAACAGTGTCATTCATATTTGCAATTGTGCTCTTTTTGTTTGATATGCTTAAGCCCTAGTTTAACATTTAATGAAACATCTAATAATGCCAAACAACCTTTTTTTCTTCACTCTTTGCGGCCTGTGGGCACTAAGAAAGCCTCTTTTTGCAAGTCCATTATGGGTTCTGCCAGGCCCACAATGGGGCGGCCGGGTGATGAGGACAGGGACCGACATATCTGGTCAGGCAACCTCCCGAAAAACTCCTAGGGATTCTTCGATCCGTCCGAGATTCGATTCCAAGTCCCCCAAAGCGGTTAGCTGCCACCTTGATCGCTTGGCAATCCGGCCAATTCCTAACTACTGTAAACCAACAACACTAACTAAACATTCAACACTAATACACGTCCAATTAACTAGACTAAGCCGAATCTTACATTTACTCAGCGTTTATTACCGTTTATTACTCAGCGTTTATTATCAACGTTTACTCAGCTTCAGGTATATGTGACATGATAATTAAATTATGAAAACAAAAAGTTCACCAACGCATTGGGTAACTTTTCCTGGCTGTTCTGAGATTTTATTAATTCATAACTTTTATATTATTAATCATAATACATAAATAAAATTAAGTGTGGTGCCATCTCTTATGAGATTTTGTTACAAACATTTTATATTATCTATACATAAATAAGAATATTTGTTTAGATGTTCATTCGCTATACGCGCCTAGACCGTTTGACTAATTGCTAGGTAACTCGGCAGTTACGTTTATATGTCGCTAACTTAGATAATGTCGCACATCCCACCCCAAAATACGTATTGGATTTCTGTAATCAATTAATTTCTATCTCCATTCGATTTTCTGATTTACACGTAGCGCCAACTGTTAGCAAAAAATTTAACAAAATAACGAATTAAATATAATTCTTATAAAGGATATAATTCTTATTAAAAAATATATATATACATTCACTTAATTACTGCAACAATGATACAGCACGAAATAGACCTGTTATATAATTACTGCGAAAGGTAGCATATAGCACTTGCCTGAGTGCAATCGAAAGTGTTACCCTGTAGAAAACCTATAAGTATTTAATTTTTTCATTTCTCAGCAGTACTTTCTTAATTCTAATCAGCGCCCTCCAGTAGCGGAGGGCATAAAACCACCGAACTCTGGTAGTTAGTTAGTCATGGGTTCAGGGATAACAAAACGGGCATAGCATTGTACGGTTTGGAGATATAGACATTCCTAACAGTAGAGAAAAGAAAACCCGAGGCCTTTGAGACGTGTTGGCGAAGAATGATGCGAGTGTAGTGGACGGAGAGAAAGAGGAATGAGGATGTCCTGAAAGAGACAACAGAGAAGAGACAGATTTTGAAAACCATAGAGGAAAAGAGAAATGATATGATTGGTCACCTAATTCGACACTCCGAATGAATGAATGTTTTATTGGAAGGAAAGACAGAAGGCAAAAGGGGATGGGAAAGACCCAGAGTGGAATATTTCGACGAGTTATTCTAGCTGAGCGAAGAGAGAAGTTATAAGACATACTTCTATGTTTGCCCACCAACCATTGGTTGAGGAGAGAGAGAGAGAGAGAGAGAGAGAGAGAGAACATAAAAGAAATTATTCTCACAGTTTTACAAGATTTTTTTACTGCTTCGAACACAATAAAGTGCTATAAATTAATACACTTGGCGGTTTTTTTAGTTGATTTTTTCTATCTCACCTTAGGAGGAAGAGAGGAAAAAATACAGGGTGAGATAGAAAAAATCAACTAAATAAAATATGAGAAAAACCGCCAAGTGTATTAATTTATAGCACTTTATTGTGTTCGAAGCAGCAACAAAGTTTACAGCACGTTTCAGATTATTAAAAGAAGTTCTTTTTATTTAAAACGTCATACGAAATCTTTCGGACGTTAAGGTTAGTAACTCGATCACGTGCGTAGCCATCACAACCTGTCTAACACGGATCGCCTTTCAAATATTAATAGTAGAGCAGTATTAATTAGTAGCGGTTGATCATTCTGTCTTCTGGGAGTAGGTCAACAACTACTTTTCTTCGAATTACTTCAACTCCTTTCCGCCACGGCCAAATTTCTATCGGATCAGCGGTATTATGGCGTCGGAATTGGAAAATCCAATATACGAGGTTACCGGCTTGCACAAAATATGATTTCAGTGGTTTTCCAGAGTGCCGAGTTTAAATATTTGGTCCGTTTTTCGAAAATTTAATTTGTTGTCAGATGACCATTTAATACTCGGCTGTGAATGAAACAGTTTCTTAGCGCTAACATTAGAAAAATTACGATAGCTGAAAAAATTTAAGATATCATATTTTCAATTGGTATATACTTGACCAACAAAATTGTGCCATTTCGCACCATCCGAGTATCGCGATAAACATTACAATTGTAGGCTAAAATATCCAAACTCTTTACGTGCTTTTTGTTTTAATATTCGTTATATTATAGTATTTGATTTATATAACCACAAACGTTATCTTGCGTAAGGATTTATCGCAACGAGTGCCCAATCTAACACAGTTTAAAAATTTTTTACGCCTCTACTGTACACGATTTAAAGAATTTTTAAAATGTGTTAGATTGGTCACTCGGTGTGATAAACTCTTACATAAGATAATCTTTGTAGTTATATAAATTAAATACTATAACATAATTTAATAGAAAGGTTAGAAGTACGAAATAATCTAATAATTTTAATGTTTGTACTTATTTTTTCCCGAGCAATGCCGGGCTTACCTACTAATTTATTATAAAATAGCAGAAAGCTTAATTTTGAAGGTAGTGATGAGTTAAAAAAAACAAAAAACACATCAAATGCTAATACAGTAGAGCGTCGAAAAGTGGAACGTCGGTAATTGAAATGGCCGGAAACTGGAACGATTTTCAGTCGGACTGTGTCGTGCTGAATCGAACGTTTTTGATACTAAATTTACTTCTAAAATATAATTTTCATGTTTTTTATATTCTTCAATATATTTATTTTGTTTGTACAAAATAAAGAAATAATTTTTAACGATACGATAGCCTCGATTATTATTATAAAAATTTTCGTTAGGCTTAAAATCAACGAAAATTCAACACGAAGCGACACGCAACGGAGAAAAATTCAACAGGAAGCGACACGCAACGAAGAAAAATTTGAACATCGGACAGGTTAATATATTTTTTCGTACATAATCGGAAATTGGAAAAAATCACTACTTGGAACGACCCCAGTCCCCAATTGGTTCCACTTTTTCGACGCTCTACTGTAATGAGTAAAATCTTGATTAAGTCCGATCTTCCTAGCGAAAAAAAGACACGTGACTTCCGATATGTCCCAATTTTTCGAACTTTAACTACAATTTTCATAGCATTAATCCCCCGTTATATCTCATGTCAAATTTCATTTCTTAATTTTTATTTTATTTTGAGATATTAAACGAAATAGACGTTAACACACCAATACGTGGGCGTGTATTGGCGTCTATTTCGAAGTAATTTAGCGCAGAAAAGTAAAAAAGGAGACACATAACTCCCCCTTTTTTACTTTTCTGTATTCGAGGGTCTCAAAACGTGAAAACTTGCAAAACACTCGGTGGATCAAATTTTACACGATTCAAATACTTTCCCTTGTTATGGAGGCCTATTCATAGCAACCGGAAAAGTAACAACAAAAAATTATTATACGAGTTTCTGCCTGTATTGGTTACCAGTGGCCGAGTGGATAAAAGAGCTAAACACTGGTAGCAGGTGCAGACCCCTGACCAAAGACCTGGCCATGTGGAGTTTTCCAGGTTTTCTCCACGTAAATAGGAAGCGATCTCTTACTGAAACTACTCCAGAGAGGCAGATTGCCCAAGTATTGCATTTCCCCATCCCAGTGGCGACCAAACGTTTTAACTGGGGAACGAAATTGCACTTAAGTAGTAGTAGGCGAGCCAGGAATGGTTTATATATTCCATATAAACAAAACGTAGGTCTATTTTTATCATTTATAAGTGATATGTGAAATATGTTCGCAGGCTGGATTTGACCCGTGGACTATAGTTTGAGCACCGCTGCCTCATCTCATTGCCATTCTCCTATATTGTGAATTCGGCAGAAAATTTGCTTATTTCACGAAACGGGCAGCATTCTCAGATTCTGTATCAAGTATAAAACCTACTTAACTTGATTATTTAAAAAGAATATGCATTACAATATATTAATTCCGTATAATATATACAAATGACTAGACTTATTTGAAAATTGATTAATACATTTATCATGGAATTTAGGAAGTGAAAATAATTCTTTAAAAATTAATTATTTTAATAAATTGTTAAATATTTAATAATGCAAGTAAATTAAACTTTGTGCAACTGTTTTGTTTACTTTAACAATATATTACTTATCAAATTATACATCATTTGATTTCCATGAATTATTTTTGTTAAAATTGGATTTGAGATTATTTGAAAATAGTAAATATCATCTTAAATTTATGAAAAAATGAAGATTTAATTATCTTTTATTTGTTTAAGTAATATTTACATAAATTATGGATTTTAATTATTCAAGTCTGGAAACATTATTGAGCAAATATAATTTTACTTTGTATTCAGTTGTTTGAGCTACATGTAGCTGTTTGTTACGACAGAACCTAATTATCTTTACAGTTATCTTTATCTTTTATTACCTGAACTTTTCCACCGATAATAGTTCACCAGCGGTTTTCCTCTTCTTATATCTCCGTAGTATTCGAACTTTAGTTAAAGTATAGTTCATCATAACACTGGTAGTTATTTCTCTAGTTTGCGTCTGCCCTTGAAGTTGTCCGGGTTTTCTTTACGTGTTTAAAACTTAAATAGGGCCGCTTTCCTGTTGAAAGTACTCTCGGGAGACATTCCCTGAGCAGATCGCCGTATGTTGGAATGCTGTATCCCGTCAAAAATCCAAGCCACATTAAGGTGATCTTTAATGTGATAAAGGCTCACCGTAACTTACCGATTTTTTTTAATTTTTTTTATTTAATTTATCCATAAGTTACTCCCATTTCATAACTCGGAATTCTTTCATCTGGTTAAATTTTTATGAATTTCATCTTGACTTTTTAACGATATTTGTGTGAATGTCGAAAGTGTGAGAAAAGATGGCTGACTCTTTTCTTGTGTTAATAGACTCTTCCGATAGAAAAGACTACAAAAATTAAACATTGATTACGCATATCAGATTACTAACTTAAAAACCGTTGCATGTATATACAACGGGGTCAAAGTTATTGCAAATTTCTTACTGATTTGCTAAAGAAGCTAGTTGATAAATATATGAAATAGTTAAATAAGATGAAAATTTTAATTTGTAAAGAAATTAAGAGAGTAATAATAGAAATAAAGCTCAAATAATGGAATTTTTGAATCTGTCACTTTTTCATCTTATATTTTTTTCATTATTTCATTCAAAAGTTTTAAAAATGTCATCGGTTTATATTCAATGTTAGGAAATAACAACTCAATACAATACTAAAAACTTCCAAACAGTCTACACGAAGTCAAATACTTCTTAATGTAAACGTTTTCGGGTATAAAGTTGGACTTAAGTTCATCTAGTGTGCAGCAAAGTGACGCCATATTGCCTCACATTAGACGTTACAAGCAAGAATCTATTAATTGTTTTTGGAACTGAAAATGTCGAACCCGCCTGTCGTTGAGTCATATTGTTCAGTCATATTGTTTACAAAAACTTCATCTATTGCCATTTTCATGCAAACTTTGGTTCATTTTACTGTGTAGCAAAACAATGGTCGGTATTGTAAGACGGTCGGTACTAGGGTTTCTCAAACGGGATCACGGGATCCCGGGATCCTGGAATCCCGGTTGTTTTTTTAACCCGGGAAATATTCCGGGAAATTTTTCTTATCCCGGGAAATCCCGCAAATTTCTTAAAAATTCACTTTTTTCTTATTTTGTGATAAAGTTCAGGAAATTTTGCAAATAGAAAGTATAATTAACTCATAAACTGTCAGAATACATTTGTATTTATTAATTTTAAAGCTACTTATTAGTTTTTTTAATTTTTCATCGTCATGGCACGTCACAAATGGTCAATAATCAACACGTAGCTTATTTGTGGCAGGACTCTCAAAATTCTTTACCTGTAATATCTGGAATAATTGTGCTTATGTTGTTTTAATTTTTAACCAAGCCCAGTAGCTTCAATAACTGCGTAACGCCAAGTTGTGCAAATTGGGCAAGATACAAACGAGTACGAAGTGTGCAAGTATGAAGTTTTTCTTCATAACCTGATTATTAAAGACAAACGAACTGCCGAATTATTGGGCTATGATGTTTCTATTAAAGCAGTCGAAGTAGACAAATCAAGAATACTAGAGAACAAAAGAAGTACTACAATAAATCTCGAAAACGAACTAGAAATCTTTCAGGATACAAGTGAAAAACACATAATATTTATCTTTTCTTAAATGCATTAAACACGATTCCAATCACATCAAATAAATCGGAAAAGGCATTCTCGGTAGCAAGACCTTCTCATTACTAAAATAAGAATTAGATTCAGTGATCGGAGTACTGTATTGACCATCTTTGCTTTTTAAAATCTTATAAAAATTTACAATATTTTGTATTATACAGTATTTTATTTAAAAAACGAAAATTACCTTCTAAGTTAGAAGTTTGACCTAAGTTTTTTTTTTTTTAACTCAATTCAAAGCATTTTGTTGTTGTTGTATGCAGTTTCCAGCAAATTTTAATAAATTTTTTTTATTTGTGAAAATGTTTACTAATTCAAAGGTAATTTTTAATATATATCTTACACGGCGTTATTAATATGATTTTGGAGGTTGCAGAACGTATTAAATTACTTTAAAAAATGAAAAATAATTATATCATTTGATTTTATGATAATTTGTACATCTTAAAAATAATTAATTTTGTCCCGGGAAACAGTTCACTTTTATCCCGGAATCCCGGGACAAGCAAAAAACCGGGAAATGAGAAACTTTAGTCGGTACTGTATGACTCTTCCCTATACAACTCAGAATAGGGCAATTAATTACTGCATAAATGTGGGATTCCCACCGCACATTTCAAAATTTCCATTACACATTTTGTATCCAGTTACACGTTAGAATATGCGCTGATTGACACAGCAATTCTACGTAATAAGACTCGTGGAAATATCGTATAGATAATTTATTATGAGTCACCTATAAACCGATTTTACAAAATCTTGATTTTTAACCGAACCTCCGTAACTCGAAACTTCTTAACTCCAAGTCCGAATTTTTTCTCCCGAACTGATTCGAGTTAACAAAGTTCCACGTCATTGATACATAACTGCTATTGAATGATTAAGTTTTCATCAATAAACAATTTATATGATAAAAAAAGTAAAATTCATTATATACAGGGTGAGAGGGGTAATTAAGGTTTTGTTTGATAATTTAATAAAACAGCCTAGCATAAACTAACTATATTTTTATCAAAATATAGTTAGTTTATGCTAGGTTGCGTACACGCCTCGATGCGTACACGTGCGTACGAAAAATGTGCGTACACGTCTCGATAAGCTTTCTTATAAGATTATCCTAATAATTCGCCTTCAGCTTCGATGAATGCTTCAATGTGGGAAGGAAATCGTTGAGATGCCTAGACTAAATACTCCTTATTTATTTCTGACATCACAAGGACAATGGCGGCCTTCAGTGATTGTCCTCAAATATCGCTCACATCTGTACACAAAATAACACTCGGAAAAATGACAGCGACAGATATAAGAAAAAATTCGGAATTAAATTGGAATTCGCCAGGTGAAAATAATTACATCAATTAATTTTTAATTTTCAACACATCATCAATGAAGATGCTATAAGCGGATGTCATACTCTCACCATATGATACATTTCTCTTTGGGATTCATTTTCGATCCCGATTCACAATTAAAAGCTTCAGAAAACTCTTTCATATTGGATAAACTACCGATCACCCTAAATAAAATATTTGGCAAACATAAAACTAATTTAAAATGAATTATGAATTTGACGAAAATGGGCTTAAATAATGATTATTACCTGAACTTTTCTGCAGCATGTTCATTATCTTTGTAAATGTAAGCCGCCAACCACGATGGAATGCTAGAACACCACGACTAAAATAATAATAAAATTGCATTAAGCATTCTTCTTTTAGATGATTAAATGTATAATTAATAAATTTCGAAAATTACTCCAGCAAAAGATATAAAGAAGAGTTGCTCCGGGCTGTACTTTTCTAAACCAGGAAGACGTTTCTCTTTGCCGTGATCCTTCACCCATTTTTGATAACCCTGGTTTACGTTTAATAATAAATGTTTATAAATTTTATTATTCTACAACTTAAATTTTGATTTAATTATTTTTATAATATATAATTAACTATAAGAATTATAGAGCATTATCTACTTTATTCAGGTTACCTGATATTAATTATAATTTCGATAATGCGCAGTATGTCACAAAATAATGTATATGCTTTAAAATTTATAACTCGTATTATATTAATACAAACGATTTTTTAATGAATTTTATGAATGATGGCCGGATGGCCGAGCGGTCAAGGTGACATCCTACCGCTCTGGGGGACCCGGGTTCGAATCCGAACGGGTCGAGAAATCCCCAGGAATTTTTCGGAGGATGATCCGTTCGGATATGTCGGGCCCCGTCCCTCACCACCCGGTCGCCCCATTGTGGGCCTGGCCGAACCCATAATGGGCCTACTAAAAGAGGCCCTCTTAGTGCCCACAGGGTGGATTAAAATTTATAACTCGTATTATATTAATACAAACGATTTTTTATGAATTTTATGAATTATATTTTAAAATTTAATAAATTAAATATTTTCTTATTTTTGTATCTGATTAAAAAAAATAATAAATTTACTTATTATAGTTGAAAATGTGAACAACCTTATTACCAAATAAGCTTGACGTATTCCGCCATTATCGGCAATATTTTCAGATAAAGTTCTCTTTCCATCAACCTAAAGTGTAATAAAATAAACGTGTATATATTTTAAAATAATGTACAAAGTATAAATCTATTATCGTAGAATAAAAAATGCTATATTGATTACAGGGATTTTTTGGGCATTCAAATTAAAAAGTCTATTGAACCGACTTAAAAAAATACGTTTTTGAGCATCTCTGTATATACTGTATATTATTATAAATAAAATATTCCGATTTGCAGAGTTAAGTTGAATTTACTTTCGATAATTAAGGCATTAAAATTCAGACCCTTTTAATCAAAATACAATTAATTACACAGTCGTTCGTTTATTGTTGTTTTTTAAATACTATTCTTTGTTAAATATAAAACAGCGATTTGCGATTAGGGATCCTACACCCTAAGATTCTAACAATAACATTAATATATAATATAAAAATATTACTATTAATATTTATAACAATAAAAATAATAAAAACTAATCATAAATAATAAATATTACAATGTGTTATAAAGTAGCGCATCTGCTGAGAAAGACAACAAATGAAGCCAAAAACAGTCAAACAAACAAACGTACTTTAGTTATTATATTAATACAGTAAATACAACTTACAGTTAAGTTAAGGCCTTCGTAGAAATATGAGTTGTATTGTTCGATAAAACATTTCGATCGTTCTTTGAATTCTTTTTTGGATTTCTCTGTCCACCAGTTCTTCAAATTTCCGTATTTATCTCTTAAACTTCCTGATTTAACAATAATATTTAATTAAATCACAAATGAGACATTAATGCTTTTTCAACACAAAAACTTTTACTCAGACGAATACCTGATTCATCAAGTCCGTGAGTCATTTCGTGACCATAAACGAGTCCCATTCCACCAAAATTCATAAATCTAAAAATAATCTTATAATTATATTTATTATTAAAATATAAAACTTACTTTTAATTAATTAAAATTTTACTAACTTGGATCGTTCCGCATTGTAAAATGGTAACTGTTGAATTCCGGCTGGAATTACTGGAAAGATTAATAACATTAAAATATTAGTTAAATCCATATTAAATATAGAAGTTAATTGATACTGTTAAAGATAAATATATTTTCAAATGTTTTTGTTTCTTAATATAAAGATTGTAAAATATGACAAACTCACCCACAGCGTTGAAATCTGGAACGTAGAATGCATTTACTTGTGCTCCTCCCGCTTGCGCTGTTCGTGGCCACCTTTAAAAGTAGTAAAACGTCAAAATAATATAAAATATATAAATTAAATATAAACATACACAGAAAAGAAAATTGAATTTACTCAGATCTATCGTTTGTTTGTCGATATAAATCAGTACTTTTCTTAAAATCAAAACGCCGTAAATTTAACATGTTTTCGAAAGATATGTCGGTCATTTCGGGAAGCTATCAATAGAAGTGTCAGTTTATTACATATTATTTAATCTGTGTATTATATATTTTAATCTATCATTCGTGAACATGGGCGTTTTCAGAGGGCACTTGATCCTTCCTGGGATCGAGTAAAAATTCCACAATCGTAAAAGTGATTTTGACCACTTCTTGTATTGATGCAATATTGTATTCTGTGAAAAATTCCAAAAATTAAATCATTAAATAAACATTTATTGATGTAATTATTGTCTCCAAGCTTTTCTCCCCTAGAAATTTTCTTCATACGCCCATGTTCGTGAACATTACAGATTCTCTTACTTCTTCAAAATACTTTTCCACTTCTTCTAAGTCTCGAGTCCAAGGTGGAAAACTTAAGAATACCATCATATGATTCAACTGTTTCAAAATATTTTTGTATTTTAAAAAGTTTAAGAAAAAATAATATAAAGATTTATTTAGACTCACTTTATCTTGAACTGCTTCTTTCGTTGGTTTATCCAGCCATGTCGATTGCTCTATCATTTCTTCCATAGCTTTCTTCATATAATCGATTAATTCTTCGTTCTAATACGAAATAATGATCATATTCTTGACGTAATGTTTTTATTATCATAAATAATATATGAATAAAATATTTACCATGGTTTTCTCTTTTCTATAGTTTCCGTACAGATAATCTAAAACTGGACTAGCTGTTTTTACAAAGTAGTGACTACACACAGACCACTTTATATCCGTACTTGAAGAAGTTTTATATTTTAATTTACGTTTAATATTTTTTTGATTCTCGTTAACGTGATATGCCAGTAATTCTTCGATAAATAAGGCTCCACCATAATTTAGTAATAATCTAAAATATAAAGAATAAAGTTGTTTGAAAGTTTGCACGACTATTTCTGTATAATTCATATTTAAAATCCTGATTTTAGACCTGATGTTCCTTCCTGATTTTCTATGGTTATTACTGGTCGGGATTTGTTTCCCTATTTCCATCATACTGATGGATTTGTTTGAGATTTATACCTATCCATATTAGATGAAATTGAGAATAATCGAACCATAAATTGCGTAGTGTTCTTTGTGAATATTTAGTTCTTACATTCATTTCAAAGTGATAAATGTCACTTTCATCAATAAAACCAATTTTCACTCTATTATTTTCCAACTCGAATCGTCTGTAACTCAAAGTTTTTTCATACCAATAACCTCGAAACCCGACATATTTGTAATAAGCCAAACAACTACTGCATTACATCGAGCAACTTTTTCGCGATTATATTTAATTACTTTCTAAATAATTCATCACTGGAGAGAGAAGTTAGGCGCCATCTCTTATTAAATTTAATAATTATAATTAAAATAAACAAATTTCAGAATATTCTGGAAGAAAAGAATCGGCCCGGAGAGGGATTCAGACCTGCAACTCTATTCAAGATATGGATGATCTGACGTTAAAACAGAATACTACCTTTATAAACAAAAATTAAATTATTTTAGTTTTTTTTATTTATATATATTCTTTATTTATTATAATACTGTACTGTGCATACATAGTTTCGAGGATAAATGACTAACATATGCAGGATAATTGCCAGATAGTTACGTCACTCTACTTCTCTAGGGGACACAGGTCCGAATTTTCATCGAGAGCTTTATGCGTAACTCATCGCAGCTACTTTGAGCTCCTTTCACGAAATTCATTCTTCATGGCTCACAACGGAAGTATCCAGAAGACGTTATTATGAAATCAATGGAGCAGATAATGCACATGAATGCCCCCATTATGAGCCTTGCTCCTCTAAGTTCATAGGTTGAAAAGACAAATAAGAAGCTCAAGAAATTCTAGTGCTCTGAAAATTGCAATAACTTAGGGCAGTAGGCTGTAGGCTGACGCCTTTACCGCCTTGATTATTTGGCGATCAATTTTGCAATTTTATCAATGTATTCTACAATTGGATTTCATTGTATTTATTTGCATTTCTAGGAAGAACATTGAAAGAGAAAGTTTAAGAAAACAAATGCAACTCTGCTAATACTTAATGACTTAAAAAAGTGGAATAAATTACTTTGTTTGTGCATTTTGCAGATTATTTTTATCTCAAAGGATTTAAGTTTACCAATATCAAGCACAGGAACATCATTTTGTTCAAAGCCACTGGATAAATTTTATACTATACTCTACAGTTTAACTCTTCAAAATTTATTAAATTTTGAAGAGTTAATTTATAACTGTTTTTACGTTTTAACATATTATTACGTTATTACATATACAGGGTGAACATAAAGTCTCTATACATTTCTGTGAAAACGCAAATTTATTAAACATCTACCATATACACTGCAACATGTATCACATTAGGACCACAAATCAGTACATCTTTATGTGACTGCCCTCCAAGTCTAGGCACAGCCGCCAGCGTTCTTCCACAGATTGAAACACGCTGTTCAACATAACTGGTGAAATTTTTTCGCCACTGCGTCTGTAATTCGTTGTTTCAACTGCGGTATGCTGTTAATCTTTACCTAGTACACCTGCGACTTGATAAACCTCCACGCGAAGAAATCTAACGGAGTCAGGTCTGGTGAGCGAGGGCTCACCAGACCTGACTCCGTTAGATTCTTCGCGTGGAGGTTTATCAAGTCGCAGGTGTACTAGGTAAAGATTAACAGCATACCGCAGTTGAAACAACGAATTACAGACGCAGTGGCGAAAAAATTTCACCAGTTATGTTGAACAGCGTGTTTCAATCTGTGGAAGAACGCTGGCGGCTGTGCCTAGACTTGGAGGGCAGTCACATAGAGATGTACTGATTTGTGGTCCTAATGTGATACATGTTGCAGTGTATATGGTAGATGTTTAATAAATTTGCGTTTTCACAGAAATGTATAGAGACTTTATGTTCACCCTGTATATAAAACACCTTGTGGAATACTGTAAGACGCTTTATCGCTGTTTCGCTTAGCGCTTTGTCAACTAGGAACGCATCCCCCACTTAACGCTGGGGATGCGTTCCTTGACGACAAAGCGCTAAGCGAAACAGTGTTAAACGAGGTCATTTTAACATAGAGTAAATAGGGATAGGTGAACACACGACCAAAAATAAACAGATTTTACTTTAATTTTAAGTTATTTTTATATTAATTTGCATAATAATATATGTTAAATAGCACACAGAAATGTTAAGTTCATTTTTTGTGACGAAGGTCCTGACTTTTCTGAAATTCGTTTCTTTTTGCAATAAAGTCGTAAAGTTTCATTTATCGTTTTTCTTTCTTTAATCAAATGTCGGTAGCAGAAGATTGCATCTAAAACTCCTCATTTTGCTTTTGTACTTCTTTCAAAATCTGGACCATTCGCTACAATTTGGTCAACAATTTCGTTTATCGTGACCAAACTTTTACTAAGGAAATCTGTAGCTTCTTTGGGTTCTTCGTTTTCGGAATCTCTATTTTCCAGTTCTACATGAATTCCTTCTTCTGCCGGTTCTTGAATGTCGTCGTTGATAAGGCTCTCACCAGAAATCTGCAGTAACTCCTCAATATCCTGCTCGTCTACATCTCCTAATCCTATTGTATCGATTAGATAACGATTCAACTATGGGCTCTTCTTGTTGAGAATTCTTGGATACCTTCGCCCGTAACTTCTTCCACACTCTGTTCACGCATTTATCGGTTAATTCTTGCCAAGTGAAGTCGATATTGCCTATGCCCTATGGCATCCATGATTTCGAAACTTACATCAAACATAGATTTAAAGAAAGTACACCTTTTTTGCCACCTTTTTCTGATTGGTTCGTGTTCGTAAATAATCGTATTATATACGAATCAATGAAATGCCGCGATAATTAAAATCAGCGTAAATGTTGAGCTTTTAGGTTTCAAGCAGACCGCGTTATATCGAATCAGCGTTAAGCGAGGTAGCGTTAAACGGGGTCTTGCTGTATTTATTTTACACATTATTACGTAACATTTACAACAACATAATTAATATTCGAAAATTTATATTTTTATTGTATTAAAGCTTTTATAATAAATGATGTAAAAGTTTTCATAATTTTAATTGCTTTCATTGAAAACTAATACTTTATGTGTTATTTCACTCTCTTGACATTAATATTCATATATTTTTTTCTTTTTAGTATGGTCATACGTAAGAAACCTTACTAACTAAGAAAGGAGGCATGTGCCGATTGTTTAAGTGGTTACACTTGTAAAGAAGGATTCTGTGGTAAGTACAAGTTGTGATTATGTATATGAAATATATATTTTTATTAATAGAAGGAAAATTGCACAAATTTCCTTTATAGATAAAGAACACAAAAGTGTACCAAAAGAAGTAATTGATTGTGTCCATTCTAAAGAAAGTGATGCTGCAAGTAAGTAAAGTTTATATAAATTTAAAATATCTTTTGCAATATTTTGTTTCTGACATTTATATGTTAACCAAACTGTTTTACAGCTCGATCTGGAAATGGAATTATTGCTATAAAGGTCACATTAGTTTTAATCGGATTGTTATATCCATTAAATTTCTTTTAATTATATTACTTCAACAATTGTAATTTGAATTATATGTAATGCAAAATTTTAAAAAAAGTTGTTAATTCGAACATTTTAATTTATTAATAAATTTATATTGTGTTCTATTTGAAAGCTTTTCTAGCAGTTCATTTTATTCCTATTAAATTCATTAAGATACAGTTAATATTTGAATGAAGATTTTTAATACAATCTTAATTAGAAACACGGTTTTTTTTAATATAGAAAACATATTGATTGAAATTTCCTTGTTATACCCTGATTTTCTAGTGAAAATTCGTCTGCGTTCGTTTTAAAGCAGATTAAAACATTCAGACACTAAAAATAATGTAAATAGGCAGGCTTAATAGGCATTTAAAAGTTCAAAATAAGCAAATTAGTAGTAAGCATTAATACTGTAAACATGAGGTCATTTGGTTTAGCGCCACATTGAATTCAGGGCCAATTTCAGAGGCGAACAAATGATAACGCTATATCGAGATTATACTGTATTTATTTTCTATTTTTTACTATGTTAATTGACAAATAAATAATTAATATAAATCATTTTAATTCATTCTCAAAAGGATAACAAATTTTTAACGAAAATCTTTGCTTATTAAAACCTTAGGTGCATGACTAGAATTTCTAATTCTAAATTGTTACTTACTGTACTTAAATTTCAAGAATAATAAATTAATTTTTGATCTCTTACTACTCTTATTTGTAAATTATTTGAAAATGTATGCCAATTTGAAAAGAATAAGTAGAATTATTACATGTTAAAACTTATTGTTGGTTTGAGATAACGCTACGTATGGGCGAACTGGCATGAGGTTACCTCCTGGGATGACATTCTTTAGGAAGCTAGCCATTATTTAGATGCTAAACACGTGAAGAAAACTCCACGTTGGTGATGCGCGAACCCACATCTAGTGTTCTGTAGTTTTATCCACTCGGCCACTGCACAGGTGGGACGAACAGGGGAATGACAAAGAATAACGTATATAATTGCAGAAAAAGTATATTTAAAAATAGAATTAAATTATAAAAAATGTACAAAAATAATAACAATTTTTCGAAAATTATTCTTATTAACATGACATTTAATCTAAATATATAAAATCACTTGTCCTGACTGAGTGACTGATTGACTGATTCATCATCACCCAGAGCAAACCGCTGAACCTAAAGAGGTGAAATTTGGTACACAGTTAGAGTACAGCATGAAAATGCACACTAAGAAGAATTTTTCGAAATTTCCCCGCGGGAGGAGAGGGAGAGCATTAACCTGAAGAACGGCTTCTACTGTACTACTTTAGATGCGACTTTTTATTTTTAACTACATTTAGTCTTCATTGAGTACTTAGGTGTATTCAATTAAGGTTAATGTTACCCTAGGTCACAAAATGGCGGCGGCTGGATTTTTTCCCTACGTTGGAGACTGCGACGGGGAAAAAATTTTTCCCTAGAGTCGTGACGTCGACGCCTTGGAGAATTGTTCCCTGTTCGGTTTCATACCTGAGTTCGACGTTGGCGAGTGTCCTGTAACCTCGAAACGGTGACTTTCGTGTGTGTAAATTTGGGACGGTAGAGGGAGCCTTTTCGTGACGTCGTGCGAGAGTAATATCGGCGGGTAATTCGTAGTGGTTTTACGAACGAATATGCAAAAGCTTGATCTGTGACGTGAATTCTGTTCATTTCGATTCAATTTTATGCAAATTGCCTACCAGTTGGAAACGCCTGCTGCTGTGTTACAGTTCGGTTGAACAGTCGTATTTCTTTTCATAACGATTTATCGGTTTCGCATTAACTATTAGCGGTTAATATTTGTTATTATTACTTCCTGTATTTGTAAGTATTCCTATTTCTTTTATTACAATATTTCGCTAAGCGTTAGAAAAACCTGTAATTAGAAATTAAGGAAAGGCTTTGTTTTTTTTTTTTTTACCTACATCCCAACCTCCCCTCTTTTAGTTTATTACAAATTGTTCGGAAATGAGTGATTTAGTCGATTTGCTTTCCAACGACGAATTTTGGTCGAAATGCACTTGCCGTGATTTTTACAAGTTGATGGAAGGCGAATTTTTGGAGTTAGGTGTACCTCCTCTTATCGATAGCGCATTTAAATTTGCTGCGAAATTAGGAATACAGCCGACCGAGGCCATTTGCATTTATTGTGATTCCCTATGCAAATTATACTACCGGAGTAATAGAGAAAGCTGTTTCCTGCGATGCACGAAGTGCCGTACAATGACTTCAGCCTTCGAAGGTACATTTAAAAGTAAATTTGGTCGCATTTCCTGGGGTAGCATTCTGTCGTTTATATGGAACTATCTTTGTCTGGAATGTACTGCGACGACCTCTGCGATTGCGGCAGGCATATCTAGAAAGGCGGGTGTCGATTGGTCCAATCACATAAGGTTGGTAATGCTTATTGCTATGAGTAATATGTCATCATTTAAAATCGGAGGGCCAAATAAAACAGTGGAGATTGACGAGACTGTCATATGTAAGAGAAAGTACGAGAGAGGGCGTATATTAAAGAGCACGAAATGGGTGGTTGGCGGAATCTGCCGGGAAGACAAGAATTGCTTCGTATGTCAGGTTAACGACAGATCAGAAAATACTTTGAATTGGATCGTGTATAAATACGTAAATTCAGGCAGCACTATAATAACGGACGAATGGAAAGGATACATGCATATTGACGACATCGAAGGGGTAGCAGTCGAACATAGAACAGTAAATCATTCGAAAAATTTCGTCGATCCCAAAACAGGAGATCATACTCAGAATATCGAACGCCTCTGGGGCTATTTAAAAAACAAGAAACACCTGCCAAAACACTATACTAGTGATCTATCTGACTCGTACATGTACTTGTTTATGTATAAGAAATTCTTGAATTGGCCCTCCAGGAAACCAGGCGAGAGATTTCAAATTTTTGCTCAACACTTACGCAACATATATCCTGGCAGTGGAAAAGTGCCGATTTGGCGCGAGCCCGAAACCGTTCCTTCGGCGCCCGCGGCGAGTACGAAGCAGAAAGGAAACAAGAAGGGAAAGATGTCAAAAAGCAGGAAAGTGCTTCCACATCAAAAGAAGAAAAACGTCAATCGACCAATAAAACAGCGGCCGAAGGAAAAAGAACAGGGAAGAAAAGAAATGCACCGAAAGAAAATCTGGAGGTTAGCGAAACCGGGAAAAACTTGGATCGGACAGGAAAGAAACAAAGGAAGAAGTAGCCAACGTTCATCGGAAAGTAAGTAAAAAATTACTTTTTCGCTTTTTTTAATTTGTTACATTTCGGTTAAAATCCGCGTATATTGTCGAGCTATTCAAGATGGCGGCCAGTCACGTGGCCGTCTTGAATCGAGGGAAAAATTTTTTCCCCGTCGCAGTCTCCAACGTAGGGAAAAAATCCAGCCGCCGCCATTTTGTGACCTAGGGTAACATTAACCTAAATTAATAACATTTTAGACGCTGTTATAAAAATTTTTATATATTTCGATTTTTTAACCAAATGTTCGAACCGTTTTAAATTCTAATTTGATATTACATATTGGTTCAGTTATAGAACGATTATCAACGTTCCAGAAAATTGATCAAATTGAAAACAGTTCGTTTGATTCTCAGCAATTCTCATCATTCTCAGCGGTAGGTGTTATATAATAATTACTATGGTTGTTGAAATACTGAATATAAATGGCGTTTTCTTGCAAAATCCGCGCGGGCGTAGTCGCAGGTAACAGCTAGTAAAACATATTTTCACATTAAAACTATGAAATCCTATGAAATGAAAAATCTCCAATTTTTGTAAAAATAACTCGTATCCAATTCCACATTGGATACGAGTTATTCTTACATACGAAAGCTTGATCATCTGTATTTATCCACATTGATCCACTTTTATGCAGCGTTAACTTTCCATCCCTTATGGACTCGTTCTATTTCTTACTTTAGTTAAATAATATATATCTCTATATAGTTGGAATCACAATTCATCATGATTCCTACATCTGAATCATTATTTTTTTTTAAATCTGTACAGTTTATTGTTGTATTCATAAAAGATTTATAAATGTAAGTCGAATTTATTTAGATTTAAGAAAGTAATATGAGTGTAAAGTAATTATAAACTGTTAGAATGTTATTTACAAATAGACAAATTTAAATTTGTTCCGTAGAATTCGTTTGTTCTATTAATAGTAAATGAATAAAGATAAAAATATTTCATACACTCTTTACATCAAATCGATTCAATTGGATTTCCTTGATTAGACGTTTTCGCTAATCATGTAAAATTATAGGAAAAATTGAACCGTTTAATAAAAAAATAAAATAATTAGTGATTTTATTTTAAAAATCAACAGAAAATCGAATGAAACACAATTCGTTTTTCGCAAATTTGTAAAGAAAATAAAACCCTTTTCTTTCTTTCTGCTCCAAGTTAAAAATAATTGTTCTTTCTATGACATAATTATATTAACGACCCTGCTCTTTACTTATGCACATACAGGGTATTAACAGAGTTTAATAAATAATGATACACAAATATTAATTTATAAATGATTAATTTAAATTACGTTGTAAATTCTTCGATACTTTTGTATCTAATCGATATTTAAATTTTGAAGCTATTTCTACTTTATCTTTAATTTTGCGTATTTATGTTTTAGAAAAGTTGGTTAAAATAAATTTGCATAAGGAATTTATGTAATGTTTTGATATTATAATTATACACAGTGATCCAAAAGACACACTGTATGCTTTGGGACATTAAAATTTTACAACTTTAATTAGCTATTGGTAAGGTAATAGTTATCTGCGCGTATGTTTTGGCATAAAAATGGGTGAACGAAATTTAGAGCAACGTATTAATATTAAATTGTGTGAAAATTGGCCAATGTATCACTGAAACGTTACAACTGTTACAAGTGGCATTAGGTGAAATGCTATAAAAAATCCAATGTGTTAGAGATTCAAAGATGTGCGAGATATAACGAATGACCCAAAAAGCAGACAGTCAAAAACAACAATGACGGACGTTAATGGAGACAAACAATTAACCAACAACACTAATTAGAAGTACTCCAGAGATTACGAGATTCTGTTCGGAAAAAATGACTCGAACTGTAGCCTGAGAAGTGAATCATCCATTACGATAATGCGCCAATTCACAGTGAGAACATTTTCAGGCCAAAAAAGCAATTACCCAATTAGATCATGCTGCCTATTCCCTGTAATTTCTGGCTATTTCAAAAATTAAAAGCCGTGCTGAAAGGACGAAGATTTTTTAATATAACTCATATCGAAAGAATATGAGACAGCTGCTCGACAGTATTCCGGAAAATGAATTTCATGCCTGCTTCCAGAAATTGGAACACAGTTTAAGTCAGTGTATAGATACACAAGGAGAGTACTTTGAAAGTGACAGTAGCCACTAGTGTACAGTTCCGCATGTATAATTTTTAAAGGTGTATTGCAGGAATTAAATTATTACACCTTGTATAATAACCGATTTATAATTATTTTCTCACGGACAAGAAATGAGGAATTGTATACCGTTCACATACCTTTCGGAAATGTAATTCTTTTCAAAAAGATCTATGATACTTTTGATATATTTCTTTCCACTCAAAAATACATAATCCTGTGTAGTTATGGTCACTCCCGGATTTAGAAAATCCTTAAAAATATCACTTATAAAAGGTAACCAATCCACCTAAATAAATGTAAATAGATAAATAATTATAAAAATATAATTGCTTTTCTAAAAAAAATTATTTATATATCTTTATTTACCTCAGAAAACATCGAATTTAATTCTTCAATTGTCACCAATTGATGATCACTTTTGTCTTCCATTACTTCAGCATCTGAACGCGATAACTAAAATTGGAATTTGAAATAAATAATTTTCAATTGAAAAAATAATTCATTAAAATTTTAAAAATTTTCTAACATCAGCGATTGTCTTTATTAACCAAAATACATCATCAATATCCTTTTGTATGGAAGCATTATTTGTGTTTCCAAAAGTAGAGGTAAGTTCCATTAACGTGTTTTGCGTTATTTCTGTTTTGTCGTTTAAAGTCGGTTGGGACACCTAAAACATAAAAAATATTAATAAAAATATTATTTATTTATTTTAATATTTGCACATATACATACATACACATAGACCGTACATTACTTTTGTGATATTGCATATTTTTATTACAGTTTCCTTTTTTTAAACAGGTTTGTAAACAAGCATTTTACAAACGTAAATTAAGAGCTGTGCGCTTAATCTATTAGTTAAAAAATGGAATATAACTAACATATATCACATTTTCACTTGTATTTAATGGATTTGTAACAATAAATATTTGCAGAGGAGAATCGATGATGTAAGTTTTAATAAGCTTCGAGTATAGTTTGGTCCAGCGAGAGAATGAACTACGAAAATTGGTGTCTATCAAGGGAAAGCCTCCAGCTTCGTTAGTCGCTTTTTTTATCCAGGCTTTGCTTTCGGAATTGAAGTCATCTGTAATACAAAAGATGCTCTTAAATATTTTTAAATTCTTATAATTTTTATTTAAAATTTTAAAAAATAGTATTTTAATATATTATATTTGCCAATTTACCATGTCCTGCGCAAGCATCAAAAGCTTTTATGATTTTTTTTACACTACTGGGTGAATCTTCATTTTGTTTTTCTAATTTAAATATCTCTGTAAGAAGATTAATTTCTATTAAAACAGTAAATTTAAAATAAAGAATTAGTCTTTCGAACCTTTAAGAATTTTTTCCAACTTTTCCAAGGCCACACTTAATGTTCTTGTTCCGTGATCTTCCGAATGATCCTCTATCCATTTACCGCAACTGAATTGATAAAAATCTTCACACGGATCGACAGAATTATTCATGGAACTCAATATAAAATTAGCTAAGTGTATAAAATTTAAACATGTACATGTTTAAGTTATTAAATTGAATTTATATTTTAAGAGATTTGTTAAAAATTACCCGTCTTTACGCAGTAAGGTTCTGTGCAGATTTCTTCCATTTCAGGTCTTGTATCTTAAAGAATAAATTTACAATTTAATCTTCTTATAGGGAAAAGACAATATAGGTATAGCTTACAAAGGTTATGGTTAGAACAAATTCAATAAAATAAATTATCATGAAAAATTAATTATTGGCACAATTAAATGACACGGAATGTACAGTACAATATATCCTTTTCTAAACTCATAAAGCATAATACTTGTATGTCTGAAATGCTTTTCATCTCACATTCCAACTTGATTTTATTCAATCAACATGTGACGAAAAAAAGTTGAATATAAGCTTCTAAACAAAGAATACAATATCACATTAGCAACGGTTGTAAAATTTTACAACTGTTATAATTAAATTACACATCTACGTTAAGTAACAACTGTTTAAAAAACGCAAAAGCTTTCTATTCAACCGTGCCATCCGAGAAATGTGTGGAAGCAACAAAGTCCAAGAGGAAGGTTGTAATATGAATTATTGAGATAAAAAAGAAACTTTCTATTATTTCTAATAGGAAATATTGATTCGGATTTCAAACGATTCGGAGTCGAATGGCCTCCTGGAATGAATTAATTTCGAAGTACGAGGCACACTGCGATAAAAAATTTTCCCGTTAAGCATGACGGACTACTTTCTATGAGAAAATATAAATGCGGCTATTTTTTTAATTCAAACGTTTAAATTCTAAATTTAATAAAGTTAATTTAAATTACGCCATTTAGGCCTACCAAAATGTTTAAAAATACAATTTAAGGTAAATGACGTCTAGGTGACAATGTGAGTGATGTCACCTAGATGAAATCGATAAAAAACCTTTTTTTTTTTTCTTTGTGGAATAGACTGGGAACAAACTTTCTAAATAAAATGCTAAATTATTAATAATAGCACTACAACAATAAAAAATACTTCATCATGTAGTGAAGTAGCGCCATCTGTGAAGAAAGAAAGACAACAAAGGAAGCTACAAAGGTACCAATTTTGATTATTAATACTTATTATATTAATAATATCAATAAGAGTAACGTTATTCATGGCAATGTAAGTTATATATGATAAAAAGCAATAATTTATTAATTTATTACTGGATATTTCGGAGATTTATTATGTAAGATGATAACTAATGATAACTATGATTCCGGAATATATAAAATTTAATTAGAAAATTATAAGAAAACAATCAATAAACATTATATAAATATTAATCAAAAATTTAAATGATTTGGAATAAAGATATTAAATTTACTATACAATACGTTCCTACACCAAGTAACACCTTTATATTAATGCCAAATTTAAAAACAGACAGGTAATGTTAAGGATGTGTCGTTATAATTTGAAAAACTTTCAAAATACTGTTTAGATATTTAAAACCATTAAAAGAAACGAGCAATTATTTATTGTGACATCGTCGTGATACCGAGCTGCAATTTTTTTTTTATCATATTTTAAATTATGAAATTATTAGCGAAATTTACAGTGTAGGCAGAGTGTGTGTTAATCTAAATAACCTGAGTATGGATGTTAGACAAAATTTCCGAGAATCTGTGGGATGCTGTGAAGAAGAGTGTAACGTAGCAAGTACTGTGAAGATGGGCAAACGAACGAGAGACAGTGCATGGTGGAATAAAGATGTTTCGGAAGCTATAAGGGAAAAGAAGCGTACAGTACTTGCGTATTCATTGAAAATGAGGGTGGTCATGGATATGAGAAGATCAATGTACAAAGGGTGAGAAGAGCAAGTGACAAGCTAAAAGTTGGAAAAGCTGGGGTGTGGCTGGAGTATGTGCTGAAATGTTAGAATATGTTGATGTGTTATTGGCATGTTTGACGAGCCTCTTTAGTCTGTGCTGCGAGAAAGGATGAGTGCCGAATGATTGGAGAGACTGTTATCGTGGCACTGAATAAAAGGGAAGGTGACAGTGCAAAATGTACGGTAAGAATTATACAGGTACAGGCTGCTAAGCGTGCTAAGAAAGAATTTTTAAGAGGGTGATGAAAATTACTAGGTCGCATGTTAAGTGTGGGTTTGTGTTACATTACAATAGCCCACAGGTGACTGTATGTCGCTCGGAGATCCTTTAAGTACCGGACTATTACAAATGTCAGAGATGTAGAACATATTTTTTACACACAAACACAAACACACCCCTTTACTGTTTAAACATTTTTGTAAGCAATGTATGTATAATCATTTGTAGTTTGTCCTGTTTTTAATCGAGGTTGATTTATTAAGCGGGAGATCATCTCAATATTTTCTCATTAATAAAGCTTTACTGTAAGCTTTGAAAAATCAATAAATAAAATTCTGAATTGTATGTTAATAGAAGAATTAAATAGAATTATAATGCAAAAAACTATTTGTTTACATCTGCTTTCTTTTCGGGAATTTCTAGAAAAGGATTTCTCATAGAAAAACATTACATTTTTAACGTCATCTACTGGTCTACTGGAGATGCGTGTATAATCAAAGACGTTACAATCAGCCTTAAGCGAAACGACATATAAAGAAACCAAATCTACCAAAGGTTAAATTATATAAACAAAATATAATCCCGTTAATATTTTCAGGTTTGCAATTTCCAGCATTTAATTCCCACTTTATAGAATCAATTTTATTGTTAATAAAGGAAATGCAACAACCATAATTGTAAATGATTACAAATCATACCTAGTGGTCATTTATAACTAATGAATTTCACGAAAAATTATTAATATACAAATAAACATGCAATGTAATACAGTCAATATAAAATTTTATATGCTTGCATTTTAAAAAGTTTGTGATTAATTTAAATTATCATAATAAATATTAATTTTACATATAAAAAACAAAAGTAAAATAAAAATTCATTACCTAAAATGGCTAAAATAATGACTGCAATTAAAAGAGCGAAGACTAAGATGAGAAGAACCACGACGGCTACACATAGTTTCTTTTCTCTACTTGTCCTTTTTTCTGGATACCTACAGGTTATATTGTGTAAATTATTATTATTTGATTAATTTACACACATAGAACCACTATGCTTATATACATAATTATAAATTTACTCACTCAGCTTTTGTTCTATCACCTTCGATATCGCTCGTCTGATTCCGTCTCGCATTCATTATTCTTTCTCGAAATTAGTTTAAGAAAATTTAAACGGTTCGATATTACCTGAAAACACAATTTATAATAACTTAAAACAGTATAGTATTGTTTTATTATTATATTATCAAATATAAATATCACAATATTATCACAATTCTAGTGTTTACTATGGAAATGTTCTGCTATGTGTTGTGTGCTCTCACTTTTTAAGATATGAATGTTCTATCGCTTCACTTCAGCTCTGAAATAAAACGTGGCTTCGTCTGTAAACTCAAAAATTTTCAAGATTGTCCATGTCATTTTAACTAATTCTGTATCTCAAAGAAAATGTTGGAATTCACATCCATAATATTAAATTAAACTGATCATTAAGGGTGTGCTTGTAACCTTGTTTATATAAGCTATCTCCAGCAGATAGCGTTAAAAATGAAATACTTTTGGGCTAAAGTTTCCAAAAATTGGCGTCCGTCTATGTGTTGTCTGTCCTTCCTTAAATCGCGAGGACGGAGTTAGATAGATGAATGTCACGAGTCCTTTGTTGACAAGAAAAGTATGATGTACAGGGATAAGACTCTTCTAAAATTGAGAGCATTGTGACTAGAATTTTCAGCCCGGCATTCTGATTGTCATAATAAGTAATTGCTCGTTCTATGAGAATATCCTTTCTCCAAAATTTCTCGAAAATGAAAGCAGATAAAACCAGTTTTTTGCGTTTAGAATTTTATTTAATTCTTCTATTAATGTATTGTTCAGGTATTAAGTTGTATTCAGAAGTAAACTGTAGTTGTTTATAACAATAGCAACAAAAGAATAACAATTATAACCACGCGTAAGATAAATAATGTACTGTACAACTTAGTCTCGCGCTATGAGTCGCCCCGCTTCATTCTGTAAAGCGAAAGGAAAATGTATCTCATATTAATATGTTGTAGCTTGGAGACACAAGTCTGAATATGATATTAATTATAATAATAGTATAATACAATTTGATTGATTCGTTAAAAATTAAGATTCAATAATTGAATAAATATATTTAAAATATTGCTTAGAAAGCTGAACTGAAATATTTCGTTAAGTAGTAAAAATATTTAAGAATATTCGATAATTTGGTGAAAAGTATCTTACCTGTTTTCTGTGATATTAACGTTAACGTTAGTGAATGTTACACAAAATTTATCGACAGAAAATGGTTGCTATAGTCATTGTGACACGTGATATAACTTGTATACAAGAAGATGATTTCGTCAATTTATACTTATCCGTTATGTACGATAAACCAATTGTATTCGCTGTTAAAGATGAAAGAAATTTAAATTTTATTTGTATTTAAAATATATTTAACAATGTACATACAGTAAAACTTTTGAGCAACGACCACTGACGGGAACATAAAAACCGACTATTGTGGTCATTGTTGGGGGTTAATTCCTGTTTAGAATACAACTGAGATGTTCCTCTCACACGTCTAACTAACAAGAATGCGCCAAGGGGGGTGTACTGCCGTTATTTACATGTATAAGTTCAACTCAAATCAGAGAATTGAATCTAAATAATTGATACGATTCTAAATTTTTCAAATATTTTAATCAATTTAAATACCTAAAAATATATATTTTTGTTTTATTAATAAACTAACACAATTTCTTAATTTTTAGTGTAAATTAAAATATTACAGATTGACCTAAAAGTTAATTAATTTCTATACATTTTAAGAACTGTTAAAACTAATTTGGGTGAAATGAATATTATTATTTAGGACTCAATGTTTTCCAATGTAATATTGAGTCACGAATTATGCGGTTATCCAAACCGGTTTTAATCGTTTTTAAAATATAATTTTGAGTAATTGACTACTGGACCACCCAACATATACTTTATAGGTCTAATTGATTTTGCTAGAAAGTTAAAAGAAAAATCAATTAACTAAATATAGATCTAATATAAGTCACAAAGAAACCACGCAAAGAATTCAGATCTATAATTAAAATATGAAAAATGTTTTTAATTATCTTTTTAATTTTGAAAAATTTTTCTTTAATTATTTCGTTTTATTTATAATTAACAGGTACACTTTAAATAGAATAATTTTTTGTAGCCTATATTAGGCAAGTAGTAAATAAAATTTTTTTCATAGAACTGCCCTAAACTCATTAAAAATAACACGCAACTTTAACGATACCAATGTATTATCTAGCTACTAGTTGCTAGTATACGGATATAATCAATCGATGTTGTGACGAGTAATTCAGTCACGTAATTCAGTTCTATCTTCTTTATTTGAATGATAATGCATATTATCATTCAAATAAAGTATAGTTTTTATTTTGTTTGAAAAAAAGTAACAGATAATATTCGAATGTATGTAATGCTGTAAAATATCTTATGAAAAAAAAATGCGGCAATCAATAAACAAATATGCTTGGTCCCTGTAGAGTTCAAATCAATATTTCAGATGATCAGTTGATTAACGTTTATTAACCCACCAGCATATTGTAGATTATATAACTAACTGCTACGAACGGACACGAGGTGAAGTTTTCCGGGTTTTCTTCGCAAAAATAGGGACCAGTTTCCGATAGAAAGTCTTTCCTTTGGGGAGGCATATCTCTCTGCAGATCGCCTGCAAGTTGCCGTATAAAAAAGACAAACAAACCGAAAGTCGGAGATTTTATATAATAAAATATCTTTTATTATACGAAATACAATTCTACTGTGTTACCAAGGTCGAGAGAAGAGGGTGGATGGAGATTTTTCCCCACGCCCGGGGAAAACTTAGGGGCTCGTAGTGGTTTCGATCTCTATGAAATTATTGATACAGTCCTTAATGCTTTAAGTAAAGTGCCTGCTAGAATCGATTGGCTTGTTAATCGACATAACGTAAACGATGAAAGGTTGACTAAGATTGAAATTAAACTAAAGGAAATTTATAAGTTTAAGCAGGAATTCAAAGCAAAGATAGTTTGCTTTTGCATACTGTTGATTCACTGGCGATTGAGTTGCGAAAGAAAAATATAGTAATTCAGGGTCTAACGGAGACTGATGATGATCTGAGTAGTAAGGTACAAGAATTGTTTACGGTAATAGTAGAAGAAGCAAGGATAACAAAGCATTATAAATGAAATAATAGTTTGGTTGGGTTATTGTCGTTATCGGATAAAAAGTTCATTTTTAAAAGAATAAATAATCTTAAAAGCCATGCAAAATTTATAAAAATTAAGATCTTCGACAACTTGTGTTGGAGATCTAAGACGCAAAAAACTATTACTTTTCTATCATAAATATAAATCTGAATAGAGGAAAGTTTGATTAATAAAGGATTAACAATAAGAAATACGAATTAAAAGAAAACGAAAAATTTTATTGGTAGTAGCAATATTAAGTTTTGCGATGTCCTAGAACAGAAATGACAAACCTATGGCAAGCGTGCCCAAAGCTGAAGAATTTGCTTGGCGTGCAAAGTATCATACAAATCAGCTATTCTAATTTCATTTATTTTTTTATTTTTAATTCATTCTAATTAATATATATTCATTTCAATCCTTTAAAAATATTTTTTTCCTAACTCACGCATATATTTTATTAAAGTTTTTATTAAATAGAAGTCTAAAACAGAATTAGACATGGCGCCATTTAATTTTTTGTTGCTTCAGAAATATAATTTCGCTATCTGTACGATGTTATAATCAGAATTATGATTTTAATATAAATATATAATATTTTAGATTAAGAATATATAAATCTGAGTTTATATTTTAATTAATGTTTATTACTTTTGATTTAATAAAAAAGTTTTTTTTATGTTTTTACTCTCTGTCTTGTGGGTAATGAGTAGGTCTTGTTTGACGCAATGTAATCCCTTTAGATAACGTAAGATTTCCTTTGGTTGTTATTTTCTTAATATTCAAAATTAAAAAAAAAACTCTGAATAATAACATTAATTTATATCTATGTTTAGTTTAATTCAGTATTAATTTTTAAAGTAATTAAGTATCAGTTTCAATTCCAATTTTCAGACTTTTAATGTCGTGTATTAATATTCAATAAAACGAAACATAAATATATCCACTTTTTAAAAACATGAATACATTTTTATTATTTTATTTAATCAAAATAAACATTAAAAACACTTTCTTCATTCATTGTTCACTTAAGTTTCAATACAAATCATTAAACATATATTACATAAATATGATATTAGAATAAAATACAGACACGTATAGCCTATACATGTGTGTTCAAATATTAATTTTAATTACGTTCTTAAGGGCTTAATCTAAGTTAAAAACGTCAATGCCAATATATATATATATATATATAGAACATAATATAAAAATTAATAATCTAGAAACTTCAGTAAACTTATAACATAAAATATATATGTCGTATGACATTATCATCATTAAATTTTTAATTTTATTCAGTTTATTAATATTAAATTATATTAATAATTAAATTTATATATATATGTATACTTAGAAAATATGATCCTTGTCTTAAAATTATGTTTAAAATTGCAAATTTTGCTTGAAGCAATTGCAATTTACTTTCTAATTAGTATCCATGGACACAAATGCATTATCCTTTAGTTACTGAAAGATTTACCGTAGGATTTCAGCTTAACTATTATTACAATTATCGAAAAATATAAACAATTGATAAGTAAAGAGACCAATATGGAACATATTTATACAAAAGAATATTTAAACCGATAACAATTCATTTGTTCATGGATTTGCTATACGACAAATCAGAGCTGCAAATCGCGATATTCGTTTGGATTTAAACAGATTTAAAACTAATTAAAGTAGGAACAGATTCAGAAATTGAATTGAAAGTAGTTTCAGTGGACGAACTTCGACAAATTTGTTTTGTTTGGCAAACACAGCGAAATTTTCCACACGATGAACATGTTTTTAAACCTCGTAATTCTAAACTTGTAATTTTATCTTTATAAAATCTTAAAATTCTTTTATTACAAACGAAACCAAAAAATATAAAAAGACCTTGTAAAGTGTTAAAAATAATAAAAAGATAAGCTAATATTTCACCAAGGAGCTTATCACGTGGATACCAAGCAGCTAGGAATGCAAGGATCCAAGTGAAACCCATGACTGTTGCCATTCTGAGATATAAGAAAGCATCATTTTGCTTCTGCTTTCGATCGGATTTCGATCGAATCATTTTTTGAACGGCTTTAATGGCACGAACTGTAAAGCTAAACAGTAAAATGTTAACAACTACAATGATCGCCAATGGAAATGCAAAAAATACTAATGCAGCTTTGGAATTTGTTATCCAACAAATATCGTTATAACCATAAAAAGCACCTAAATTTGGATTAAAATTATCCATCAAGAAAGAAAATAACACAATAACAGCAGGCATGCCATAAGCATACAAAATATACCAAAATAATGTTGTGATCTTTCTCTCGAAATTCAACGTGTTCTTGTTTCCAAAAGTCTTATATAAATCGTAAGCCATTATGTTCATCCAAAATAATGACGCGAGAATTTCAAAATGTATCAAAATCCCTACAATTTGGCATAGAGTTCCTTTGACGGTTCCCCTTTGACCGAGAAGGAAAGTTATTTGCATTAATAATATTGTAGTTGTTAAAAATATGGTATTCCATCCCGGAAGATTTCGCAATTTCGAAAAGAAAATATATGTGAATAACACAATAACTAATGCCGTTATTGAAACACAAGAAAGAATCAAACTAAGATAAGCTTGAATTTTATCAAATTCCATTACATAATCTTGTTTCATCCAATTCTTAAATCTAGTTATATTATAACAAACAAGAACACTATTATTCTCGACACGTTCGTAAACAGATAAATCCATAGAAGGACCTAATTCTGAATTCCCTGTATATATTAAGGTGCCATTTTGTAATACTTTATACTCATTTTTTTCTAATTTTAATCTAGGACAAGATGGATCAAGCACAACTCTACTGTGTTCACATACGATGACGAATCCACTTACATTTATCAAATTTTCATTATGTCTAGATCCTTGAAATAGGATATTAGCCACAAATTGCCCTTTAGAAAATGTTTTACCAGTTTTGTTAATGTATAATTCTTTAATCATATTAGAACTGTTATTGTCATTATTTAAAATTAATGTAAAATCTTGATTCCAGTATTCTTTGTGTTGTCCTCCTCTTGAAGCGGAGCACCAAGTCGATAAAGTATCTATACTTTGATGAATCTGAGATACTTTACTTTTCACATTTGCTATGTCTAAGTAAAACGCATCAAGAGAAACAGAACTTGCCATCATCGATACGATATTATCCACAGAAGGCTCTTTTTTGGAGCTATTAGTACTTTCGCATAATTTAAATTCGGCTTCAAATTCTGTTTTAATGTCTTCCGAAACATTTCTGGTATAATTATCATTAGATGTGTTATAAGGTATTAAAGTAATATTCATATCTTGAATACGATTTGCAGTTATTTGAAAAAATAGAGCAAGAGATTCTTGTAATTGTTCCTTAAATATGCACTCATTGGAAATGTTATGTTCAATTAAATCAGAAAATTCTATGTCAAAACTTAATTTCAGATGAATGCAATTTGAATCTACATCTATCATTTCTGGTCTTTCATTGGGATCCGTATTATCAATTACTTCTGATTTTGGAACACATTTGAAATCTATCAATACATATTCTGTACTGCAATATAATGTTCGGCAAATGTTGCTGAATGGATCCCAAATTTTTGATTTTCCGCAACGACGTTGATTTTTGATAATCTCTTCTTCATCTTCGGACGAGAACATCATCCGTTCTTTGCCATCGAGTCCAAAATTTAACAAAATAGAAAAAGCGGCGGGTATGTTATCGTTATTTTTACCTCTCGACAGTGTTTGAAGTTTCTCTTCAGAAAATACCTTCTGTAAACGACTTTCCAAATATTTAAGTGATCTTAAACTATTAAATGACCACATTGGACACGATAAATGTCTCAAATCTTCACCGTTACAATAGGCACAAAAGATATTTTTATAAAATAATTTGGACTTACCGCCCGAAACTGGACCTGTAAATTTTCGGCATAAATCGTTCAAATCTTCATTATTGAACTTCATACCTGTTTTGCTACATTTTTCAATTGCATTAAAACACATTCTTGGTTCCGGGAATAATTTAGGTGGATCAAAAGTCGAACCGTCTTTAGAAATTAGCCATAAAGAAAGATTCTTTCGTTCACCATTACAATGGGCACAGTAAGTATTTAAATAAACTCGACCGTTGCTACTAGTTACAGGCCCAAGTTTGCTACTACACTTTTTATTTAAAATTGTACTCGTGAAATTTGCGGGACAATAATTACCGATGTAAATTTGTTGAGGTAAACGCTCGTTCGTGTAACAAGATGCATAACGATGCTCTTCTGAAGGCGCCATAAAAGTATGGCACGCTTCTTCATAATCGATACAACAATCTCCGTATGAAGAACATAAAGAATCACAGTAACAGGAATAAGGTGGCGATAGGGTTCCTTCTCCACATCTATCTTTGCAAGAATCCCAAGGCGTGCAAATTGTTTGAGGATACCTTTTAATCGATCTCGGTCTTCGTGACTTCAAAGAAACTTTAGCAGGAATTATATTTGCATTAAAATCTGTAGAAATTTCGCCAATTGCAGATATGATCTTTTTAGTTTCGTCTTGTAATCCCGTAGTCTCTCGAAGTAAAATCGGAACTAATAAGCAATAAAGATACATGTTTACAGAAAAATAAATGCCATACTAACAAATACCAGAAGGTAGACAGCTGTCAATCTGTTCATTTTATCGAATAATATTGAAACCTTGATAGTTACGTTACGGTTTATCTTGTGGAAAATAAACAGCTGCGTCGATGACGAATTCAAGGACTTATGAACAGTTAGATATATGCTTTAATCTACTTACATATATTTATGTTTATAAAAAAGTATATTATGTATGTACAGCCTATACATATATACAGTATAATTAAACGCACAAATGTAACCACATACAAATTTAATTCTTGTGCATTATAATTTTTAGAAATTTTGTTATCGCGAGAGAGGTCCTATCCTTTATTTGTATCAATTATCTAATAAATTTTCCACTAGGTTTGTTGCAAGTCATCAATGCGATAAGACTTCCTTTTTTAACATTAGCTTTTATTTTAATAAATTTGAACTTTGCACAAATTTTTATGCTTTAAATTATGAAATTTTATTGAATAATTAGAATTTACTTTTACTACATTTTTTATAAATTTTAATTTCCAAATTTTATATTCTACTTCTTAACATGTTTAGTTAAGACCTCTTCACAAACTAGAAATGTAGAGGCTATCGTTCCTTGATATTTACTCTCGGGCCCTCATTTGTCGAGGATCTTCACATATTACTGATATTTAAGGATCTTTGGAGATCGTTATCTACAGATTTGCAGGAACTAGAACAGTATGCACTCACCTTTAGCCGAGTGCATAAAACCACCGAGTCCTGGAAGTTGGTGAGTTCGCGCCTCAATAATGGATTGGCCTTTCCCGTCTTGAATTCCCCCAAGAATATTTAGTAGAAAGAGTCTTGTGACCTATAATTTTATGCCAGCATTTCATAAGGAATACATTCACAAAGTCTTCCCAACATAGTGCCGAAAAGTTCTCTCTCCTGCATCTAAGTGTTTTACGAAGTTTCCTATTTGTATCTCTCTTCGCTCTGAAGATATTCGGAGCCAGTGGCGCACCCACAGGTCCAAGGGGCCTGATCTCTACCAAGAAAAAAGGAAAACAAACAGTGGAAAATTTTCCAAAAATCTTTTCCTAATTAAAATATACTTTTTTATTTACATTCACTTTTATCTTCTATTTCTACGCTTCTTATGAATTAGCGGTTACACAAAATGGGAATTTTATTGAAGTCGCATTATAAATTTTTTCATCCGTTCAACTCGGATTCCCCCAAGAGTATATCCTGAGTGCGTCACTGTTCGGGGCGGTCCTAACTTTTCCCTCAATCTGTATATTTGTTTTCTTAAGTACAAGATAAATAATATACTTTAGTCTGATTTTACATAACCTATTTATTCTAGACGTTATTATAGTTCTTCCAACGACAGTTGTCAAACCGTACGAATCCACTTTTCAATCAGTTATAGGGAGACTGCTTTATTAATTTTACTGTATACATAGTTAATTGTTTATTGTAGTCTCGGAGCATTTGTATCCCTTTCTCTCCTATGAATGGTCCTCTGATTTGACAAATAGTTTAATAATAATATAATAGTGCACAGCCTTTAGTTTATAATAGTTTGGAAACTGCCCCTATGAAAACATTTTAAGAAACATGAAACACGAGTATCCGTTAAAATATTATGTCTTCTTGGATACTAATCTATGTATTTGTTAATTTAAAATGTATATATAATCGGTTAAAAATTCTGAGCTTTTGATATGGATAAATGAAATTCAATATTGCGTTAGTAATCAAATTTAAGAAAATATTTGCCTAGCAATTAAAGAACACTGATTAGCTTCTATAACCTAACAACAAATTTCCATTTGCTTATCGATATAGTGAAAAAACATGGAAAACTTTAAATAAAATCGTTTTACAATTAACATATAAATTTAAATCTTTTAAAAAGTTTTAATTAATATCTTTTAAAATATTTTAAAACGATATTATTGATAATTAAAAATAATTTTAAATATTTAAAAAATTTATTGAAATGGTCTGGCACTGTACAAAATCAAGGCCAGTTATTATTTGAGGCATTTACTTACATCTCAGTATTGACGTTAGACATCTCACCATGTCCTAGATGTCTACTCTCCAGTTTTGGATATTGAGGTTTCATATGATAAGAACTCGTTCAGTTAGGATGATCTATTGCTGAAAAACACAACGTGTTCTTCTTCTTCAACATATTCTTCTTCCTTCTTTCTTTCCAGGTCGAATTTACCCATAGTGAGACTCCAAAGCACTGAAAAGAATCCTCCAAAATTATCGTCGACCGAAAAGACCATTTATAGTGAGGCCCTAAACTATGGCTTATCTCGCTTATATCTTACATAAATCTGACAATACTACTTCATGCCGTATTTTCGCGGATTGTCCGGCATGTCGAACTATCCGAGGAGACCATGAAATCAAACATTTCCGTTTGGTAAAAACCGGCAAGCTGGTTTATCTAGCGGAAATGACAGCATGCCGGTTTAAGTGAGGTCATACATTTCTTTCCGGAGAGAGCATTAAAAAAAGAACGAAATTTTATTCTAAAACTGAAACTGTCAACATTACATCAAAAACTACGATTATATGCTTAATTTCTTCTTTCTAACGACGTAAAATACTCATGGATTCCAAAAGTGCTTTTTTAATGTGTATTTTATTATTATTGTTATTTGATTCAAAAACGCAAAAATAAGCGTATTAAATTTAAGGACTAGTCGTAAATTATCTCGGCTTACACCGATTAACATGAAATTTAAGAGGAAGGTGTTACTTTCAAAGTCGGGGTTGATGGTCAGTATAGTCCACAGTGACGTACTACTACTACTACTACTGCTGCTGCTGCTGTCAACAAGTTGTTAATTGTTTTATCGTCTTGTAAACAAAAACTCTCTTCCTAATTTTAAGTCAGTCAAATTACAATATTATTATTTTATTACACTCGGAAGAATGTTTTCTTTAACGTTTAGTTAACAACTAGTTTTGTTACATCTGATTAATTTTATATTTTAATCGTAGTTTAACCGGCCTGCCGATAACTCCGGTGTTTCCTGCATACTGGTCTATGCAGCAATAAAAATAGTACAATAATGGCATGTGTGTATCATATCACTCCATCTTCATTTATGCTTAAATTTCTACTTTTAGAATGTAACACGTGGTGTTCCAAGAGTGCCTCCTGGAAGAACTTTCTATGGGAAACTGGCCTCTATTTAGGTGTAGATACGTGAAGAAAATTCGGCAAACTCCAAGGGTCCACCAGTGGCCAAACGGTTCTGTTCCTTGAACACTGGGAGTTCGGTCGTGGGTTCGCGCCTCTCCAGGACGGCTGGCCACGTGGAGTTTTCCGGGTTTACTCCATATCTGTAATGCCTGAATAGGGGCCAGTTACCCTTAAAAAGACATCCCGAAAGGCGTCTCCCTAGGCAGATGGCCCAAGTGTCGCGTTGCCGTAACTTCATATCATCGCGACAAGTTTTGTTCAATGAATTTCTTTTTATAATAAACCGTTTTTTAACCTTATTTAGTGAGTAATCTGAAACCTGTATGGAATCTCACATTACTACCATTCACTACCTGAAATGGTACCATTCATTACAATAAAAAAATTTAGAAAGATTTAATCAGCCATAACTCTTTATCTCTGATTACTAGATATGAACCCATAGTTAGTCTCCACCCTGTAGTCTCATTTAAGTTTGATTGTAAAATAATATTACATTTGACCCGTTTAAGTAATATACCTTTAGGAGTACTTAATTTTAAAATAAATATTTTTATTTTGTCGTGTTGTTAATTTATTTAAAAATTATTATTAGTGTTATATATTTTGCTGTTTTGTTCTTAAATGTCGAGGTTATGGAGAGATAATGGAGGTCGTATGTATGTCCAGTAGGAACGGACTTAATGACGATTTTACTCGTTATTAGCATTTTAATTTTAATTTTAAAAAGACGGCCAGTCCGAGAAGACAGCCGTCTCCCGTCGTCCTAAACAGCCGTACCTGTCATCTGACTTACCGGCTACTAAGTCCTAAAAATAATTTAATATAATATAATTGTTTTGTTATATATTATATTTTATACTGTAAACTAAAGCTGGACTGAATCTGTATATATAAAAAACCTTATACTACAATAGTAATTGCTAAAAATTAAGCTATTTAAAATGTATGTCAAAACAATAATAAATTTATAAAAACTTAAAAATGTGAGTGTATAAGTAAATTAAAAGAAAAACTTGATAAGATAAAGCAAAGTTATATTCTTAAAATCCTAATCTCCTGTCTTAATTTCAACATATCTTCAAATACTTTCAATAACTTAGCATAATTATCTTCATTCTCAACTATTTTTAAATATAGATCAGTTATTCTCCCACTATATAATAAAATATCATTCCTAATATTATTTCTAACGCTATTATATATTGGACAATGAAATAAGAAATGTTCCAGGGTGTCGAGTTCCCCACATTCACAATTAGGGGAATCGACCAACCGAAAACCAAACAATCTCTCTCGAAAATCTCCGTGTCCCGATAAGACTTGACAAGAATAATAATTTGGGATAACCCAATGTGCATCATCCCGACTATAGACAGTGGGAAAGAAGCGAGCAGTTATCCGACCACGCGTCTTCCCCACACCACCTATCATTCCATTTATCTAGCAATAACTTTTGTACTTGTCTCACCTTTATTTTAATTGCATCGGCCGATGAACCTGGCTGAAACATAGTATCTCCACAAACAAAAGGTATATTAGACCTCAACAAGTATTTATAGTATTCTAATTCAACCCTTATATCAATAGGTAATTCACCCGCGAGTAATTGCAACGCAGGAGTTGATATAGTCCGATAGGCCCGGGTGACCATCAACAGTACTCTCCGTTGGGATGTTTCAAGTTTCCCACGGTGAAGGGGCCGAAGTCCGCCGCCCCACACACCAGCAGCATATACTATTACTGGTATATACAGAGACGAATACAGGATCCGGAGTGCAGGAAGCCTCAGCCCCCACCCCCGGCCTGCCAAGCTCTGTAAGTTACAAAACTGTGTAACTGCTTTATCTGCGATATGGCCCCCAGCATTCGAATGAACGATAGTCCACTGAGGATGGTGGGATCAGTCCGCCACTTGGGAATGCAGCTGGGTGCGGGTTTGGATCTTACACCTCATGTGAGATATATCGCAGATAAAGCAGTTACACAGTTTTGTAGCTTACAGAGCTTGGCATGGTGTAGATGTACTGAGGGTAAGTTGATTCGAATGCTGGGGGGGCGATCCGAACTCAACTTACCCTTCAGTAACACCATCTTAGTTTTACTAGATGAGAATTCCAATTTTAACTGTTCTAAATGGTTCACCAGGACCGCTATCATCAAGTTACCCCTATCCTCCAATTCCCGTCTACTATTACCCTCAATAATGACAGCAAGGTCATCGGCATACGCAATATACTTAATATCCATCTCTCTTATACATTGTAAAACCGAATTAAACACATAATTCCAGAGTTCGGGACCCAATACCGATCCCTGCGGACAACCCCTTTCAATCCATTTACTATGTTTCTTAGTACCTTCTATATAATATACCTGTCTATGCTGTAAATAATCCCGAATAACACTGTATATATCCATTGGACAGTCCCATTGTCTGAGGGCCTTCAGCACACTCGGCCACCATATATGATCAAATGCTCCAACTACATCGAAAAATATACCCAGAACATATTTACTTGTAGAATTCATTGTCCAAGTACGTAGCAAATAAATTGCATCCGTGGTCGAGACCCCACGTCGAAAACCAAACTGCCATCTATCTATCCTTGAACTAAACAATGAAGACAGTCGTAACTTTAACAACCGTTCATATAATTTACCTACTATCGACAATAAACATATCGGTCTATAAGATCTAACATCAGCACGATCCCTATTCTTATCCTTTAAAAATATTACAACCCTTGAGACTTTCCACCTATTCGGGAACACACGATACAGCAAACATAAATTAAACAAATACAATAGATGATTTCCTATTACAGGTACGGCATGATTTAATATTTTATATGTGATCCCATCTAATCCCGGAGCTTTCCTTCTTCTAGAATCTCTTAATACACGTAAAAACTCCTGTCGCGAAAATAACTCCACAGTACGATTACTTTTATATTGATCATTATCCGCCCGAACTTTAACTTGATATTCTGTATCTAATACATTATTATCCTTTATAAATAAGGAATCTAATAAGAATCTAGCCGTCTCATCCCAATCCACTAAATAAGTATCCCGATTCCTAACTACGTGAAGCATATCTCTAACTTTAATTTTATCTCGAGCTAACTTATAGGGCCCCTAAATCGGTTCTCCATACATTCCTAGCTACAACTGAAGTTACAAAATTTTTCCAACTATTTGCCTTAGTAATTGTAATTAATTTCTTATATTGCTTATTAAGACTCCTATATTCTGCTAATTTAAAATCCTTTAAAATCACATCTGATTCCCGTTGATATACTCTACGCGCCTTGCAGACCTGCTTCTTCATCTTATCCAATTCGTCACTCCACCATCTTGGAACCAAAGACTTATCCTTGTGCGATGGGAAGGTTTTCCTAATAGCTTGATTTAAGCATCTATGTATATGTGAGCAATAATTAAACACGTCTTCTCGATCACCAACCCAAGAGGTTACACACGGACCTATCAATCTTGATAAAATGCCCCTAAATCGGTTCCAGTTAACCCTCTTGCTATCCCCATATGAAAAATACCTATTTTCTATATATACCGACAATAACCCTACACAACAATATAACAGGGCATGATCGCAAGTAGTATACTCATACGTTACCATCCGATCAAATATCTTTCTATCAATATGACATGAAGTTAGCATGACGTCCACAAATGATTCCCCCATCGCCGATGAGAATGTCGGAACTCTATTATCTCTATGTACTATTTCACAATTCCACCTCGAAATACTGTCCATCAATTTCTGACCCCTAATATCTGTAAATGATGACCCCCAAAGTACAGATTTAGCATTTGAATCTATCCCAATAATATAATTTTTCCCTTGCAACATTGACAACAGACTATCTAATTCTCTTATAGAGATCTCGATATCACCGCTCGGAGGAAAGTACAAGCTGGCCATATAATACTTTTCATCCTCTCGCAACACCTGTGCAACCGCACAAGTTGTAGAAGATAAATTTTGTACGTCAAGAACAGTCCACGAATCATCAACTACTGCAATCGCGGCCCAAGGAGTACCGTCGGTACATTGAACCACGCGCGTTTTCAAGCCATATCCCACTACCTTACCCTTTACAACGTACGGTTCCTGAAGCAGTAAAACACTTGCCCACCCATTATCTACCAATTGAAGCAATTCCCCAGGTACTGATTTCTTATGTTGAGCATTAACCTGTATAATTCCTATAGAACTTATACTTTTATTCCTATTAACCATAATCAATTGATTCTTTATATCTAGATACAGCTATCTGATACGAATAATAATCCTTTCCCCCGGAGTAATGCCCACTAGACCTATTCATTTGCTTACAAGGAATACAAATCCTAACACTATCATTCGAACAATCCCGAGATCTGTGCCCCTGCTGATCACATTTATAACACATATCTGTTTCGCTCCGACAATTCTTTGCCAGGTGACCAAACAACTGGCATTTATAGCATTTAGCAATCTCATAGTAATCTCGGATAGGACAGCATCTATATTCCACAAATAACTTACCTAAATGTTGAATCTTACTCCGTAGTTTAGGTGATACCTCCACCACCCAATTCGTTAAAAATTCCCTATGCCTACCTATGCGATATAATATCTTAAAGTTTAATTTAAACTCATCATAGCTAAATTCTTCATCACCCAACAGATCCAAATTTAAGTCATATATCGCCTTCACTAATCTTTCCTCAGGTATATCCTTAGGAACATCAACTAACATCATTCGAGGATATTTCTTTACTGGGACTTTAATAGACAACTCAGTTTTCTCAAGAACCTTATGCTGTAATACCTTATCTCTATCTTTTTCATCTGCCAATGTAACCAATATCCCATTCGATCGTAATTTACGTATACCTATTATCCGAATTTTATCTGTAGTAGGATTAATACCAGTTAGAAATTTTCTCTTTACCTCATCACTATGATCATCTTCCTTATCTTTAACTATAACTATCACAGGTCTTCTATAAGTACCTTCCCTAGACTCTCGAATCTTATCTGCATATGTACTACTGTTCATAACTTCTTGCCCTATATTATCCCTCTCTCTATCCTTATTCTTCTCCTCAAGTAACTCCAACCTACCTCTTAACCTTTCATTCTCTATCACTAAAGATTTCACTACCTTAGAAAGATCCCCAAACAATTCCTGTAACTTTCCAGCTGTGGCTAAAGTTAGTCTACTTTCCTTATCCGTACAAAGCTTTAACAACTCTGCCTGCACTTTTTCAACTCGACCTAAACCATCCATAGAACTTACTTCCTCAACTTCCTCTATTTCCCTCGCCTCCAGTTCCTCATTCACCTCAGTCACCTCAGAACCCCTACTCACTCTTTTTGGTATTTGGGACCCAGGATGATCCCCCCAACCCCCGGTACTTGTAAACGTTTCTGTTTATTTTTACCTTCCATATTTATTAAGTAGTATACCCCAAAACCCCCAGACTCAGGTGAGCCCCGAGTCCCTTCAGACAAGACAGGCACCCGACCATCCCCAGGGCCTATGAGAAGGGCCAAAGGCAACCCCCGTGGCCTTGGAGAAGGCCCCCACACCCTGCCGAAGGGTCCTGACCGAGGCGCCACCTCGCACTCAGACAGAGCGCGGGATTATTCACCTCCTGAACGGGGCAGCCAGCTAAGATAGGCTAAATCCCACCGGGCCCCTAACTATGAGGCGCCCCAGGTGCACCAACCCCAGTTTATTCTCTGTACCCTCGGGAATTGCCTTCAGTCCTCTCTCCCCGAGGTAATGATCCAAGCACATGAATTGTCTTCCAGAACTCGGTTAATACCTGAGTCTCCCGCCGTACCAATTAGCTTCTCCAGAAGAGCCCGCCAAAGCGGAAAACCGCAAAGAAGGCAAGGCCCGCCTGGGTACTGAGCCCCTCCGCCACGACAAGGCTGGTACGTACGAGTTGTGAACGGCGCCAAGACGCCGAACACCTTTGGAGGAGTCGTTATTAGTATTTACAATATTTTATAAAAACCCGTCCCTACCCTCAAAATTAAATTTTTCGCCATTTTATAATAGTTAAAAATATGATGACAGATGGCGCCACCAAAATTTTAAACGTCTCAGGGAAAGTTGAGCAACTCGTTGATTGTTTATTTACAATCAATTTTATAAAGATATTTACTTTCGAAATATATATATATATATATTTATTTATTTATCATATTATGATAACTTTTTATGAATACACTTGAAGAAGATCCTTGAGAAATCCAACATTTTACATATTTGGTTTGAAAAGATTCGTTAAACATCTTCTTTGGGTTTTAATTTTGGAAAACGTCTTCGTACTAAAAACATACTCAGATTACCCAAAATAAAAGTTTATGAATTAAAACAAGTATATAAATTTTTCTAAACTTGATAAGAACGAAATTCAATAATAAACGAAAAATAGCAATAGAAATTCATTGTTAAAATGTGAATACATTTTAACAATGAAAAAACATTGCGAGCGAAATTTTTCTTCGTAATGTTTCGCTTTTCTATTTTAATTTTCATTTTATCTTCTCGACAAATTTTGTCTAAGGCTTCACCCATTCAGTATAGACACTTTTTTTTTTTTTTTAACTTTTTCCGCCCTGTGGGCACTAAGATGGCCTCTTTTTGCAAGCCATTATGGGTTCGGCCAGGCCTACAATGGGCGACCGGGTGGTGAGGGACGGGGCCCGACATATCCGGACGGACCACCCCCGAAAAATTCCTGGGGATTTTTCGACCCGTCGGGATTCGAACCTGGGTCTCCCAGAGCGGTAGGCTGCCACCTTGACCGCTCGGCCATCCGGCCCTAGTATAGACACTTGGATCCAGTCGAACACGGAACAGAAGACAAAAATTATGCTAGTATGTCTTGTGCGAGACTGAGTCCCAAAGAATTTCAAAAATCTTTCAAAGATTACAACTAGTTAACGTATTTGTATCGACTGTTATCATATCCAACAACCAAAGGAGATATTGGCAATGTAACACCTGAAAGAGAATTCTTAATGATGAAAATAACGACAACCGCCATTAAAGACACAAACAAATTGGCTGAAACTCGAATTGGAAAGAATGAGAGATAAAAAATTGAAAAAATTACAAGATCTCGAGAACCAAAGTATGACGAGTTCGTGTTAATTAAATTCAATATTGGAATAAATATTGATGCAACTAAATCGGAATTATCGCCTACCAAAATTATATATGGCTTTCCATTATACTAGTTTGTGCAACATTCTTCCAACTGTGTAGAAGATTCTCCTCTGAACTGGTTTGTTCGCCAAGTCCAATCAGAAAGTGCATGGAAACCAAAATTATAATTATAAAATAGAATCATTCGGTGCAATTGTAGTGCTATTAGTTTGGGGTATGCATATTTTGGGCTTAGAAGCGCCATATTTCTAAATCCACCAAGGTCCGAATCTGTAGAACATATTTGCCGTAATGTAAATAAGTATACGTAAAATCAGAAAATTTTCAATAACAAAATTTATATTTTGTGATCATTATTTATTGTCTTACTTCATAGCTTTCGATATGTGAAGATTTTAATTTTTGTGTTCTATCATAGGAAACACTAAAAGAACCTTTATAATCGTATCCATTGTAGGTTCGGCCATGCCCACAATTAGGAATAGCTTAATGTTCTTGTGGGTATTAAGATGAATTTTTTCTTCCACGTCCATTATAGGTTCGGTCAGACCCACAATGAGGTTGGCCAGATGGTGAAGGATGGAGCCCGACATCGGGACAGACAGCTCTTGAAAAATCTGTAAGGTTTTCTACCTGGGTTCGAACCCAGCACTGCATTGATACGCTAACGTCTTTACTGCTTCCAGAAAATTCTTCGAATATAAACAGTTTGGCATACATCCAGCCAATGCCGGATTAACCAATAGACAAATAAGACAAATGTCTTGGGCCCGTAATTCGGAGGGGCCCGGCTTCAGAAAGACCTAGAAAACGGAAACGATTTTTGATGAAAACCAAACAGATGAAGATATTAATTTAACTGGTCAAACATATTTTTAAATATATAATTACATTCTATGTTATTTGTGACAAAATTTCTAGCGAAATTGATACAAAATTTCTGTCTTAGTATAATATTTAAATAATACATTAATTAATTTCAAATATAATTTTTAAAAATTAATTTAATTTTTGAAAATTTCCCTCTAAAATCAATATCATAAAGTATTATCAAAATTATAATTTATGATATTTAAAAAATATACATTTTATAAAAAAAGAAAAACATTTTATTACTTTCTCCCTCTGTTAGTGACATTTGTAATTACTAGAAATACCCGGATGAGTGACGATCGTATACTTGGCTCGATCGCCATTTTATTTAAGAAAAAAAAATAATAAGTTCAATCAAAGTAAAATGTAAGTATTTGGTCAAATGTAATTATAAATAACTATTTTAGTGTTAAACTTTTTCATTTCAAGTTAGAGTGTCTTTATTTTCTTATATTTTTATCTAGTATTTGATTTCATTCAATATGTCAGTAGATAAAAATAAGAACTTAATTCTATTATTTAAGAATTGAATAATAATAATTTATTATATATTGTCTCCTTTAATGTTAACTGTGAACTTCTCTGCACAGCACTTGGTAATGCAGAGAAACATGTTTTACAAGCTGATTTTTAACCATATTGAACTTATAAATGCCAGATTTATTTGATAATTTATTTAAATTCCTTGATATTCGTTAACTTTATCTATGATTCAATATAATTACAAAATATATATCATATATTAATAACTAAAAATACAGCATCTTTCCGAAATAGTGGGACAAACTCCAAAAATGATTCCTCTCTGGAAAATAAGGAAAAAAAGATGTATAAACATACGTCCAGAAATGGACATTTTCGAGAAATTAAGCCTCTTGTGACAGTGTCGAGTGCAAGACAGATTTTATTACTCAACGCTCTTATTAATTCTCTTACATAACTCTTGAGTAAAGTGAGCTACTATATTAAACCATAGGCTACCTATCTGTGTGGATAGGTAGAAGAGGTCCAGTGATGTGACTGTCATATTTCCTGGTCTTACTCCTTTAAATTTTTAACTGTGAGGCTGCCTGAAGAAACTAGGGTTTTTGGTAATGCAGAAATGCCTATGTAACACATTTTGTATTGCAGAGGCATTTCTGCATTTACCAAAAGAATTTTTCTACACAAAACACGAATTTTCTAACACTTTAAAAATTCACAGAAAATTAACAAATTTAATTCCCTGAAAAGCATGTTTTCTTTTATTACACCACTATTTACAGAAGGCCTGGAACTTTAAAAAGAGTACCACAATCCACATTCCAATATCTCCTCACGTGCAAGGAAATGTGTTGTATTTTGAACATTTATTTTAAAGAGAGCCATGTAATAAAGAGAGTTAATAAGAGAGTATATAATAAAATCTGTCTTACATTTGACATTTTCATAAGAGGTTTGATTTCTTGAAAATATCTATTTCCAGACATATGTTTATATGCTTTTCTTCTGTTATTTTCTGGTAAGAATCATCCCTTGAAATTCATCCTACTATTTCAGAAACACCCTCTATAGATAAGATGATTAAAATAAAAATGTGCAACATTTTCTTGCCCATAACTTAAATTTATGTCAGTAGTATGTAATTTCTTGAACCTGAATTTCTTAATTCATGATTTTCCTTCTATCCTTTTGAATGTCTTCTGAGAATGAGAGAGAGAAAAGTTTTGGGCAACTAGGTGATAGAGTATTTGCATGAATATTTGTTATATTTGTACAACTTTGTAATTTAAAAGGCTAAATTGTTAAGTTCAAGAAACTAAAATATTCTTATTATGTAATGTTTTCAGCTATTCTGTTCTCAGCTTATAACAAATGCAAATTTATGTTTTGTATCATTGTTTTGTATTTGATATAAACTGAGAAGGCTATAGAAAGACAAAAAAAAATATTGCTGAATACAAAAGAATGATTTTAATTTTCTGAATGTAGTTAAATATGATGTCTTGCTAAGAATAAAATATTCTATTTGATTGATATTGACCATTTATGAATAAAATAGGCACAAAATATTGTAATTTTCAGTTATGAAATCATCTATTAAAAAGGGTTAATATGAATTTTTGCAAATTAAAATGTTATAAAAATAATAAAATGATTTCCATAAAAAATTTGGAGTTCTGGTTAAAAAAAAATAGAAATTATGGTAATTTATAAACAAAATTTAACAAAAACATTGACTAAGTTTGTCAGTCTTTGATAAATTACACAACATACAGTATTATTTTGAATTTTTATTGTAATATGTTTATTGTAAAAATGGTATATTTTGTATTTTTTAATCTAGAATCTAAAGCAGAGATTCTCAACTTTTGTTGCTCATCAATTCTTTTCTAAACTTAGATTTAATTTATTAACCCCTGTCTATTCTTATACAAAATAAGAATAAATTACAAGTTGGATGATTAAAAATAAGATAACAATTATTAATAATTTTCTTTTTATTTTATTAAACATAAGTCAAAATTTTACTAAAATAATCAAGCCAACTTATTTGATTATTAATATGATTTGAGCTTGATTTTGTATATGATTAAAAGCAAAAACTATTCATTTTACTTCACTAAAATTGAAAGATACAGTATATCAGATACTACATATTATTTTTATTAAATTTTTAAATACAATAAAAAAAAAAAATTATCTACTGACACACACAAATTACCCTTAGTAATTGATTGACCTCCTAGATAAATTGACTTACCCCTCATATTGATAGCACCAGGTTAAGGACATTTGATCTAAAGCATTATCCATTACAGGAAAATTTTATAAAAATTAGAAAGATATAACTTTTGCCTTTGTATTTCTAGCAATTCAGTTTTGTCTTATATATAACTGGTTATTAATAATTTTGACATTTTTATCATAATTTTTATTACAAGTATAACATTCTTCTGTTGAATAAATATGAATATTAATATCATTCTTTTAGGTCATCTGAAGTCAATGTTGATGATCTTCCTCCACCAAGGCCTCCGAATCCTCAACAGCATGCTGCTCAGAAAAGAATACAAAAAACTCAGGCCGAAGTGGATGAGGTAATAAAAAAAATTTAACATTATCAGAAATCTGACGACAAATAATTTTTTATAAAATGTAAATAACAATAATTACGAAAACTGTTAAGTTAAAATTCTACATGAATTTTTACTGTCACAATATTCACAAAGGAATGGAACCTTATGGTTTTTAAATTTTAGGATCAGTACAATCTTTCTAATGAACTTTTTTAAATTTGTAACTTGACAAATTTTACTCCTTTGTCATATAGAAAGTTACTCTTCTTGTTGAATTAATATTAAGTTAAATTAATATTTCTTAAAGTTATTGAACATTTCATTAAACCAGTTATTGCTAAATTTTTCGATTTATACCAGCCACACTAAAATATATAAAAGTTTTCTGGTGCCACTTCATGTATAAACTTAAAAACAATACATGTTAAATTATGAATTTAGCTGTGTACAATAATTGTGAAGTGTGAAGCGCAATAGGAATACACGGACACGTGAATTCAATTAAAACAAATTTAATTTCGCGATAAACAATATATACAGATGAGTTCTTTTGGATTCCCTTGGTCCAATTTCTCTTACTGTCCGATAGTAACAATAACCCAAGTAGCTTACCTTCTTGGAAACTACTTGCCTGACAATACTAATGAAACCCGCACAATCCTTAACTAACTTAAACCTAAGGATAGAAAAGTATAGAGATAGGGAAATGAGAAGAATTGATAGGATAGTGGGGTACCCTTGTTCTCGCTGAACTCCGATGCCGGCTGGTGCTTTATTCTGCGTGTCTCTGGGTTCGTCAATGTTTTAAATATCTTCTACTATAATTTCTTTTCGGTGTCTCTGATTCTACAGTCCGGATCCTCACCTCACGGCTCTCTATTCGGCCCTCGTGGAATTCCGTCTCACGAGCTCGCTGTTTTGTCCGTGCTTCTTCGTGTCTGGCTGGAGAAAAAGTGACCCTTTCAGCCGATTGCAGAGACAGAGTTTACGTTAAACGACGTTTGACAACAGAACGGCCTATAGACGTTGGCTGGCTGAACCGCGGTTTAAAGTGCGTTGCAAAGACGACGAGCGTCTATTTCTAAATGCTCTCTACACAAACTTCGGTAAAATACTGGCTCTTACTTTCTTGGCCATTACTCCCGTTTCAGGCGTCATTTGGCCAATCGGGTTATTCGTTTGTGACGTCAGAAAAGGTCGCCAGCTATATTCTGAAAGCTTCCGGAAATAAAATCTAAGGCCGTCAACAACCATTGTTCGGCAGTTAATGACGACCCTTTTCCATTTCAATATTTAATTTCATCGCCAATATGGTTTAAAATATGAACAAATCCATATTTAAAACATTTATAGCGAATTCGAAATTCGTCTTCAGAATAGATTTTTAACGAATTATTTCGACATCGTATTACTGTCACCCCTCGTAACTGTAGAAATAAATAATTTTAAATATTTTATTATTACTATTATATATTATTTTTATTTCTATAAAAAGATTTCGGTAATTATTAAAATTGTCTCATTTGTTTAACAGAATGTTCTGTAACTACAATGACCTCGAAATGCATTAACGTTTTATAACCGACACGATATTCGAATTGTAAATAAATGCATCTAATTTAAATTAATTGTAGTTTTTGTCTTCTCCCATTTGAGTATCGAAATTTGAACATTTAAAACAAATTTAAAGTATTTAATTTTGTCATTTTTGCTCCAAGCAATTAATAAATAATTTTGTCGATTCGTATCGTTTACAACATTTATCGAAGGAACGATATCCATTTTTTTTATCTAAACTTTTCTACCAACAAAACTATAAAAAGCCCTCTAAACTTGCTGTCGAGTGAGTCTAGAAAGTAGGTCAAATAACTTGTTTCTAATCGCTGTCTACACTGTGGCAAGCGAGAAACGTCGTCTCTGCAATGAAATATTTCTGAACCGTGGTCTACCCGATCTGTAAACCACCGTCGGCCTCTAAACGTTGTCTTTGCAATCGGCTGTTTGTGACCCAGATTTGACTCGTCCTCCACTTGAAGTCTTTGTCCCACATGGTCCCCTGGTGGGTGAGGAGTGGGAAGCCCCTGTTCCCAGAAGCCAGAACAATGAACAAAGGAAGTTAGAAAGAAGGGTTAAGAAAGAGAGAAAATTATTAAAACTAATTAAATCTATAATACATATGTACAAAAATATATGGCGTACAGCCACATAATAACTGTTAACCTAGAAGTCAAGCCTGGGATAACCATTATTATTATTACTACTCTTAACTTTATTTCTCCCCATAGACCTTACTGGCATAGGTGTCCCTACCAAAAGCTTGTGCTCTAGCTGACATTATTCTATGGATCAGTAAAATTACTGGGCTCTCCCATCACAACCTGATGGTGACCATGGGAGTTTTTGTTATTATTATTATTACTACTACACTGATTAAAATTAACAGTAATTTATATTTCTTGAAAGGTGTATATTCTTCTTGCAAATGGCATATGTTCTTTTGCCTGAATTCCTGATGAAGACATTTTTGAAAAGGTCAAAACTACTTGTAAAGTCATTTCTTTTTGTCATTAAACACAGATAACATTGAAAAGACAGTGTTTTCTGTGTATATTCTTCTGATAGAATTACAGAATTACATTATAACTGTATTATGGTAATTAAATACAATTATTTTTCTTTAAATATTACAAAAAACACAAATAGTAAAAAAAAAATAATCTGTTAAGCTTCATAGAACCTTTTTCTTAATTTCACTAATTAATACTGTTGATTATTTATAGTACAAGATTTTTTAATTAAATACTGAATTAATTGTAATGGCTAAATCATTAAAACAGTATAGAGCTGTTGATAAATTATGTAATGAAGACATGCAGGTAATCATTATAATATATTACAAGGGGTGGTGGGAGCATGTACAAAAATGTTATGTAATGCAGTCTTTAAATTGGCTGGTATTGTTTGTTAAATAATAATATAATATTGTTTAATAGGGATTAAGCTATGATAGTATTTTTGCCAAATGGCAACAACATATCCCATGTTGTGTATTAATTTTAGTACAATTAAAGGAGTTGATTGAAGATAAGCATTATATAATTGTGGAGTGGGTATGTATGACAGCATTATGAAGCATTACAGGGGAATTGGATAGTATTTAAAATGTATAAAAATAGTGTTGTGTAATTTATAGACTATCTCATACCATAGCAGGTAAAACTCTACTAGAGAGAAATTTTTCCTGCTATTTAGAAAAGGGAACTTAATTTTGCTACAGTAATTAAAAAACAACCTAAAGTTTGAAAATTAATATTTTCAATAGGATTTTCAAAATGATCATCATTCTTCATTCTAGTTACCTGCCTAAAATCTTAATAATTTCTTAAAATAAAACAAAATTAACTTAGCAAAGTTTATTAGATTCCATGTGAATGCATAAATATATGATGCAATTTTACTGAATTTTTACTTTTTTTTAAATATATAATATGAAGTTTTAACATTTACAAACTGATGAAACAATTTATTGAATATATAAAATAGTACTAAGGGCTGAGATACTCATTTAAATATCATTTGAATGTATTAGCATAAAATAAGATTTTACAGATTTGATCATATCAGATCATATATGTAAAGATAAACAATTTTTGTTTGTTTTATATAATACTATCAGAAACCCATCAAAATTGATGATTTTATTTATTTAAAATACAGTCATTTAGCTCATTTAAAATTTGAAATTATTCACAAAATCATCAGTTCAACAAATATGGGAGTCTGCAGAGGGGGCAAGCAGAATACTTACATCCAGGATTGAGTAAAAATATTATTGTTTCTTTTAAATTTATATACATTATATATGTATTTTTGTATTATTTATTTATGCAGAAAAGGCCTCTTCCCGCTCACAGAGCACTAAGAGGCTCAGGGAAGCCTAGGCATAGTTGGTACATGAGAATCATTATGATGGCACAAAGAAGGGACAGCAGGTGAAGCGACATACCCTATTCCAATATTAGAGTTGGAACAGAGCATACGACACCCACAAAAACACACACAAATAACAAGAAACATATACACACATCTAAATATAACAAGTACACAAAAACATATATTACCAAGATAGACCCTGTAGAAGCACTAAATAGCACAGCCAGAAACACTGGCAGTATGCCGCAGCCAGCAGAAAGAGTTTTATTGGGGACCGTAATGACTAGCACATTGAATAAAGCAATTCTTTAGTAAGTTAAAACCCTCAACATCCTCTACTAAAGCGTGGAGAGGAGCTGGCCAGACCTGCAACCGGTCAGAAGGAAGGTGCAGGGCCGGATTATCGAATAGGCAAAGTAGACAAATGTCTAGGGCCCATAATTCAGAGGGGCCCGGCTTCAGTCCAGAAGATTTCTCTGTTTCAAAACGAGTTAAAAATTATTTAAGAAATTCGATAGGACAGAAAAGGCTGTATTTAACAATGCTTACTAAGCTGTGGTTGACCAGCCATTACCTAAAAAAAAAAAAAAAAAAAAAAAACAAAAGGTCAACAGCTTCCCGTGCGTCAGAAGTTATGTACGCCACGAGATCTCTCGCACCATCTAGAAATCTTCCTAGGGCCGCCTCTCGTGGTAGTACTGATGTATGGTTATGATTTATTTTCTAAATCTAAACTTATATGTTGCGACATCGCATATTCGATATAGCGTTCAAATTGCTCGGGTGCGAAGATATTACAATTCAATAGTGTTTTATAAAAGAGTTAAAAAAGGTGACACTACGGTATGACTTGGGGTGACACCACGATATCCGCACCGGGTGTCACCCATGCTAGCTACGCTAATGTCACATTATATAAGATTTGTTTAGAAGCAACTTATTTAAATGGGGCCCCAATTTAAATTTTGTCTAGGGCCCACTAGAGGCTTAATCCGACGCTGGGAAGGTGATCAATTTTCTTTGACAGATATCAAAAAAGCTACAGTCATACAAGATATGCCCAATAGTGTTCGGAACCTGGCAACCACAGTTACAATTTGGGTTATTGATGATCTTGAATCTATAAAGATAGCTATTTAGTTTACCATGCTGCTGTAATAAAGTCGTATTGAAATGGTCACGATGATCCCAATTAATTTTAATCCTGTGACTGACAGTAGGAAAGAAGCTATGCGTAATGGCACCATTTGTCATCTGGAGTCCCACAGCTGAATTGAACTTTGCCAAAGAATATGCTTAGCATGCCCTAAAGGAAGAATAGAATAGTCTATATTACTATTTAAATGTGCACTAGTAGCCAGGAGGTCAGCCAAGGCATTTCCCGGGCAAGCAGAGTGTGCCTTAATCCAAGAGGCCTTAGTGTTGTACAAGGCAACGCACTTTTTGAATAAGTTGTAGATGTCTAAACTTAGCTTGGTGGATATCTTAGGCTTTTTTAAACAAGCCAATGCAGTCTGTGAATCAATGCAAAGTAACACATGGTTCAGCTTATTTTTAATTATGTAATTTAAAGCATGCCAGACAGCTAAAATTTCAGCCTGAACAATGGAACAATCCTGATTCATACCTCGGTACTCGAACGTTTCGAAGCCCGAACAAATCGGTACCTGACCAAAAATTTCGAAAAAAAAATGCCCCTGTTCCCGAACAAAATTTTGGTACTCGAACGGGAAAGCCCGCCAAGTCGACGCTGACGCCACAGCGGCGGTGTCAGTTACGAGACAGTCATTGTTTCGCATGCACATTAACTTACGCTGTGCTATATTTTTTGGATTAGCATCCTTTTCTTTTGATTTATTAGCCCTTAAACATGGGTCCCAAGAAGAATAAAAGTGAAAGTGGTCAAGTGAAAAGGAAAACAGTGAGAACAACAATCAAACTGAAAAAAGAAATCATTGCTAAACACGAAAATGGAGTGCGTGTTTTGGATCTAGCTGTCCAATATTCTATGGCTAAGTCGACGATATTGACTATTTTAAAGAATAAAGAAACAATAAAAAGAGCTAATGTTGCAAAAGGAGTGACTACGTTGACAAAGCAAAAGCCTCAGATACTTGAAGTGGAGAAGTTGTTACTTATTTTTATAAATGAGAAACAGTTACGAGGTGATAGCATTAGTGAGACATTTATTTGTGAAAAGGCACTAGAAATCTATGACGATTTAGTGAAGAAAACCCCTGGTACAAGTACGAGTGCTTTTGTATTCAAGGCTAGTAGAGGGTGGTTTGAAAATTTTAAGAACTGAAGTGGAATACATAACGTAGTAAGGCATGGAGAGGGAGCTAGTTCAGACAAGGAAGGGGCTGAGAAATTTGTCGCCGAGTTTAGTAAACTTATGATGGAAGAAGGTTATGCACCTCAACAGGTGTTCAATGCAGACGAAACTGGGCTATTTTGGAAAAAAATGCCGAAGAGAACCTATATTACAAAGGAAGAAAAAGCACTACCAGGGCACAAGCCAATGAAAGATAGGCTTACTCTTTTGCTGTGTGGTAACGCAAGTGGAGATTTTAAGGTTAAGCCATTGTTGGTTTATCATTCCGTCAACCCAAGGGTGTTCAAAAGGAACAATATTATGAAGAGTAAATTGCTGTTATGTGGCGTGCTAATTCAAAGGCCTGGGTGACTCGGCAATTTTTTGTTGAGTGGGTGCATGAAGTTTTTGCAGCAAGTGTGAAAGAATATTTGCAAGGAAAGAACTTGCCAATAAAATGCCTTCTCCTATTAGATAATGCTCCTGCTCACCCTCCAGGCTTGGAAGAGGATTTAGTCGAAGAATTTGACTTTATTCGGGTTAAATATCTGCCACCTAACACAACCCCTTTGCTACAACCAATGGATCAACAGGTCATTTCTAATTTCAAGAAATTAGACACTAAATCCTTGTTTCAGAAGTGTTTTGAAGTCACTAATGACACTCGGTTAACTTTGAAAGAATTTTGGAAAAATCATTTCCATATTCTTAATTGCGTTCATCTTATTGACAATGCATGGAACCAAGTGACATACCGTACCATGAATTCAGCATGGAGGAAACTCTGGCCCGACTGTGTACCAGAGCGAGATTTTGAGGGCTTTAATAAAGAAATTGTGGATGACATTGTTTCTATTGGACAAAGCATAGGCTTGGAGGTCAACAATGAGGATATTGAAGAGCTTGTGGAAGACCACAGTACCGAGCTTACTACAGAAGAGTTGGAGCACCTTCAAAATGAGCAACAAAGGATTTTGGCTGAGGATATGTCTTCGGGAGAGGAAGAAGGAAAGGAGGATATCCCAAGTTCAGTGATTAAAGAAATTTGTGCTAAGTGGGGGGATGTGCAAGCTTTTGTTGAAAAATCTCATCCTGATACCATGGTAGCCAATAGGGCTGTACACCTTTTCAATGAAAATGTCATGTCTCATTTCCGTAAAATTCTGCAAAAAAGGCAGAAGCAACAGACAATGGATAAGTTTTTAATTAAAGATTTACCTGCCCAAAAGCGACAGAAAAGGGAAGCAACCCCCGAAGTTCCATTACCAGATGTTTTTATGGAAGGGGATTCCCCTCCTCAGCAGTAACTCCCGCTCTTCCTCCTCACACCTCCATCCACTTACGCCATCATATCGCAATCAAAAAGATAAGTTTTCATATGTTAAAATGACTTCTTTAATGTTTTTACTATTTATTGAGAGTTATATATGTGTTATTTACTGCTTGCCTAAAAACTAAATATCATATATACTCTAATCTGTTATGTTACTAGCGAATCAACCGGGGATTGGAATGCATTAATCCATTTTACATTATTTGTAATGGGAAAAAATGATTTGGAGTCCGAACATATTGGTACTCGAACGTCTTTCTGGAACGAATTATGTTCGAGTACCAAGGTACCACTGTATACAGGGTGAGGAAGCTGCTCCACACTAGCATGGATAGCATACTGAACACAATAATTATTAAGGTGCAATGTACCATCCCTCTTAACTCTTAGCCTGCCGTTTGCCACGCCCCCTTATTTTGTAAAACGGCCAAGGTCAAAATAGGTGAATCAGGCAATATTATTTTAAAAATTCACTAAAAATTAAATTATTATTTTATTCATATGAAAAAAATCACATATATTTATCAATATAGTTAGTTTTAAATATGACATATTTCGATAAAGTTTGTTTGAAAAATTTATGAGAAAAAAAAAATATATATATATGATAACTGACATTCAGACTTGAAAATTTGTTACTATTTGTCAAAATTAACATTGTCTGGTTACTTCATTCTTATTGTCACTGAGCCAATACAACGTACAATATTGTTCTGTACAATTTGATATAACATTTATGCATGTACGTTTATTTGTTGTGAAATAATCGCACATTATATCAAACATTTGTTTGAAATCTGAACTTTATTCTGCTTTCAACTAATATAATGAACTAATATACTTTATTCATTTTATATCAAACAAGATTATTTATTTTCGTAATAAACATATGATTACCAGTAGCAATAGATGTAACATTTGCTGATATTTTAGATTTAAAAAATAATTAAAAATTAAAAATAAAAAAAATATATAAAATATCAGAACTGAAAGTCATAACTTGAATATTTATGATGCATTAACATATTATAGCTGAATAAACTTATTATAGCATTAATGAACTTATTATAGTAATATTATTGCATGAATATGCTAAAAATGAAATAAAAAATTATCAGAAAATGAAAAATTAAGGAAAAAACATTGATAATTAAAATTTTTTACATCGACAAAACACCACCTGGACAAAAATATGTGAAACAAACAATAAACAAGACGATACCGTCAAGTGCTGACATCTGTTGTCGATAAATTTTATAAAAATCGATTTTTAACAGGGTAACGATAGATCGGTACCCTGGCCGGGAAAGGGTTAATGTTAAAATAATCATAATGCTCTCTAAGCAGAAGATCCAATGGTAATTTATTAGCTAAAAGTAAAGCGGTTTCTCTTGAAATAGTCCTATATCCCTTAATTATTTTAATACAAATACGCCGTTGAAACTTTAAAAGCATATCCCTATTCTTTTGGTACTTGAGAGCATCCCTCCCATACCCCTACAGCATATCCCAGATACGGTAGTACAGCTCCCTCGTAAATAACATCTAAAGTCTTAGAAGCAAGTCCCCATCGTAGGGTCGCAATTCTATTAAACATGTGTAGCAGTTTCTCAGCCTTCCCCAACTGCACACGGATATGGGGCGACCAGCTAAGCTTGTCATGTAATGTAACCCCCAGGTATTTAATTGAATTTACATACTCCAAGACCTTTCCATTTAAAGTCAAAGGTGGTTTACTAATCTTACGTTTCCTCGTTACAAATAGCAATTTAGTCTTATCAGTATTAAATTTTAATTTAGTTTCATTAGCCCAATTTTGAAGACTGGCTAGTATGGAACTAGCTTTCTTTTTAAGAGAATAAATATTTTTGTCAGTCACTGTCACAAACAGGTCATTGGCAAAGGCAAAGAGTTCACTACCGGCGGGAAGCTTGATCCTAAAAACAGTGTTCATTAAAATATTCCACAGGGCTGGGCCAGAAGCAGAACCCTGAGGAACACCCAGCAAAACATCCCTAGTGGATACTATAGTATTATACCTTAAAGATACCTTCCTGTCCTGAAAGTAACTTACCACGAGATCGTACAGATTCTTTGGTACTTCAGCAGTCCGAAGTTTGCGTAGAATGAGGATGGGCCAGGCGGTGTCAAATGCTGAGGAAATGTCCAGAGAGATTACAATGCATATTTTTTTGTTCTTAAGGCATGCTGCATAATATCCCTAACTTTAATCAGGGGGTCAACAGTACTCATCTGAGAAGTGAAGCCAAATTGGTTTTTATTTAGGAATTTTTTAAGATTTAAGTGGTAATTTATTCTATTGATCATTAATTTTTCTAAAATTTTACCTAATACAGGGAGCAAACTAATTGGCCTAAAGGATTTCGGATTATCCAGAGTTTTGCCTGGTTTTGGAATGAGTTTCACCACTGCATGCTTCCATGCTGTGGGGAAGACACAAACAGCTAAACACACATTGTAAATATTAACAAGGGAGTCGGGGGAGGAGCTAAAGGCATTTTTTATGATCTCCACATTCAACCCATTCTGACCAGGCGCCTTCTTATTCTTTTGAGCCAAAATGATTTCTTTAATTTTCGAATGAACAAAAGGCAGATCATCGCCCATATGGTAAGGTTGCTGAATACAGTTCCTTATATCTCTGTGAGAATCACTATCACTATCAGTATTATCAGTATGAAAGAAATGATTTAAGAGCATATTGGCAATTTCTCTGTCATCGTACAGTCTTGCCTTGAACATTTTTGATAGTTAAATTGGAAGAACTAGTAATAAAGTTGCTTCTTTAATAATTATAAATGCGACCCCATGGATCAATGTTGGCCTTGTCTGTACAGCATCTCTTCCAGGATTCAGTTTTTGAAGACTTAATTAAATTTTGATAGCTCCGTCTAGCTTCTAGATAACGCTTCTTAAAATCTGTACAATCTGGACCACAAGATCGCTGAAACCTACGCCTTAACCTATTAACACTTGCTCTGGAGACCATCAATTCACGACTCCACCAGGGAACAGAATGCCTATACCATTTTTTGAGTGGAATACTTTTATCAGCAGCTTTTTGAATAATTTCTATGTATTTTTGAATAACGTATTCCACTGGATGATTATGATGAATTAAATTATCAATCTCTGGAATATCTTCAGAGAATGTTTTGCTAAAACTGCTCCAGTCAGCTTTATGGACATTGTAGTTTTTACTAAATGGCTTGCTAGTTTCTTGAGTCCTAGCTGTATATAATTCAACGTCAAATAATATATACCTATGGCCTGAAAGTGATTCAGCTAGCAAGACTCTCCAATTTTTGATATTAATGCTACCTTTAGTTAAGGTCAAATTAATATAGCTTTCTCCCTGGTGGGAAGAGAATGTAGGCGGTCTCCCTAAATTATGAATGACTAAATCTAAATTGTATATTAGTTCTAGTATTCTCACTCCTCTTGGATTTTGAAGTCTGTCAAACCAGACAGGCGACTTACCATTTGCATCAGTACCAATCACATAAGGAAATTTAAAGGCAGAGAAAAGCCTATGAATGGCCAGAATCTGTTCATCAATATCACCAGATGGTTTTAAATAAGTAGAGTTTACAATAAATTTAGAAGTATTTGTACTAATTAAAACAGTGCTAGAAAACTCATTCGATAGCTCCTTGATAAGAGAGGACAAGATGCTTTTATTAAATACCAGCACAGCAGAGGCCAAACCAAGGCTATAGCAATTGATTCACCCCGGAATACCCAGTATCCGAGAGGAAGCATACGGATCTTGAATCAATGCTATATCGATCTTGTGGTCTAAGGCAAACTTAATTAAGTGATCTACAGCAGTAGAGCAGTGGTCGAGGTTAATCTGCACTATTTTTAGCTCCATTATTGCTTAGTGCTGTCAGTACTTAGTTTAATGTAATAGTTTAACACAGGGCAGCAACGGCTAAGGGCCCCATGCCTGGGATCCACACGGTCCGCAACCTGGCAGCACCTCTTATTGTAACGCAGGCAGTTGATACACAGCATTTCGTGAGGTTCCATGTTACATTCTCTCGAGCAATGATTTGCTTCTGCACATTTGGTACAGCAAAGTTCACTGTGGCACATTTTAGTAGTATGCCCGTATTCCCAACACTTGCCACATCTTTTGTCATAGTGAAAAGTATATACTTTCCTCTTCCTCCAGCCCATGTATAGAGTGTCACCCACCTCCACAAACATCCTCCTGAGCTCAGGGGTGATGACAAACACCCACGACCATATACCCCTCTCTTCCCTGCCCAGGAAGAAGACGTGCTTAATATGGTTCTCAGTGAGCATGTGAGCATTTTGTTTTAGGATGTATTCTTTCATCTTCTCTTCACTGATTCCCCAAGAAACCCCTGGGATAATAATCCTTGGGTCCCTTAGACTGGGAGCTCTTACTTTTACATCTCCCCTGCTCTTTAGAGTGTTTAGCAACTTAACTGCTCCTTCTTTATTGTTGCAGTTAGTGAAGATCCTTATGTAATCCGCTACGATCTTTACGATGATCCGTCTCGAGTTGGTTCTTATGACTCGAGAATGTCCGTACGATGGTTTGAGGAAAGCACACTCAGTCCAGTGAATATTTACAGTTTATTTACAAAACAAATATTTACAGGATGTACAAGTTTGACAACATTACACACACGATGCAACAAAGGTGTGGTGTCTCGCGTAACATCTCGTCTATTGGGGACTATTAGAGTCTGGGGAAACTCCGGTCGGTTTGCGGAGTTGGCTCAACCGTGTGGCCGTCCGGTCTCTACACTAACCCTTCTCAGAGGAATTCCTAAGAGGAGAACACTCTCTCTACACCACATGGGCTTCCTAAGTGTCAGAGACTACCACGTATCTGGTCTCTCGCCATTCTCCCTGTTCCTCTCGCCACTCTTACAATTTAAAGAGTTCCACGGCGACAACTTGCGACCAATCAGGTCCTGCTTTTCCCCTGGGAGCTTCCAAAGACGTCTGCCCTCCTCCCGACGACGTAGCTTACGGTTGCGTCCGTCCCTTGTTTATGTTTTTCAAGTCGACCAACACGTGGCAAACACATTGACATGTACCCATAAACGGAGATGCTATCCCTTTGTTCTTCCCGGCCGTTTATAGCCCCAACGCCAGGTGGGACCAATTATCCTGGTCGCGTGGCTTTTCAACCTACTACGCTAAAAGTGGACCTTTACACAGTTTATAGCAAACCCTTTTTTGATTTTGCGGACACCCGCTACACCTATGCCCAAATTGGTGATGTCCACCTCCTTCTCAATTTTTCCAATAATATCCTCGCTGTCAGCATTCTCATCTGGATAAACCAGTACAACTTTATCGTTAGCAGGACGTGAGGGCCTCCTCACAACGTCCGCATAAGTACATTTGTTTCTTGTGGGACTTAAATTCCCCAAACCGTGGCCATTATTAACAGGTTGCTGGAGGGAGTCAATGTGGAGTTTTTGCTGTTGGATGACATTATTAAAGCTTTTCTCAAGCTCCTGCATCAGACTACCTACACCAGCCAGACTCTGTATGGCTTTATCTTTGAGATCTGTTTGCATGTTGTGGGTTGCCTCTAAACATTCTTTGATGATGGACAGCTTCTTTATTTTCTCTTCTAGCCCCATGATGATCTCTTGAGACTCAGCCATGTTAACACAAATCAGCGAAACTTCTTAACAGAATGAGCAGACAATTGGGATGTCAAGAAAGATCCAAAAAAAATGCTTGAACTGGAGTTCACCGAATGGCTTGGCAGTGCAGACGGCTAGATAAAGACGGACAGCTGGAGGACGCCAAAAGGAAAATAGATATGTCGATCAGCTAATGAGCCACGTGTACTGAGACAACTGGCTTTGTCCTTCCGCTACAACAGTTACCCTTATTGCGCCATAAATAATGGCTCGACTTTCACGAAAAATAATATATACAGTCGTGACAATGTACACAACCTACAAGCTACGGTTGAGCTCGATCGCGATAATACGAGGCCCGTGATTAACACAATTATGGCCGAGTAGGCTGGTTGGCGTAACAGCACGAAAACAGTTTATAAATGTACAGTAATAGCACAGTGTATAGAGCTTCAGATGCTGATCCCAGTAATACCCCACACAAAAGGGCCTTCACAGTAGAAGCGAAGAATCCGACCACGTGGTTGTAAGAGAACAATGGTCTTTGTTCTGGTACTCCTGGATGAAGCATATAACACCGTACAAAAGCACTTGATTGATATAACATTTGATAAGATCACTTACGGTGTACTCCACTAAGCTCCCGTGCTGGCGAAAATCCTTACTCCTACGTGCAAAGTCCGCAATAAGCCCAAAGCCTACTAAAATGTCTTTGTTATAGTTCCTTATAAATGGCGCGACACATAAAACACATATCAGATGAAGGCTTTCGTTGAGACAAGTCGAACGATATATATGTTCCACCCATAAATCCAAAATCGCCGCCGAAAAAACAATCGAAAGCAGGAGCACATGTACTTATGTGCCTGCTCAAATGCCGACCTAAACCTGAAGCCTGTATTTTTGTATTGGTTCCATACTGTATCTTATAATTTACTTGTAAAAGAATCTCAAAAAATTAAATAATTAAATAAAATTTATTGATGTAGAGCAGTGATTCTCAAACTTTCTCGATCCACCGCCCCCTTTGTTCCATAAAGTTAAGCCCAACGCCCCCTAACCTATTTTCTCTTGTGTGAGAAAGGATTGGAAATATTCTTAGGAGAACCTTTCTATGAATCTCACACTTTGTGCCCTTACCATACATTGTTCTCAACATCTGGAAACCATTAAACGCAATGTTTCCTCTTATCATTTTAACAGAGGAAAGGGAACGGCTGTCAGTGACCCCAACTTTTGCCTTCGGTCACCATTCAATACCCTGCCTCCAGCGCCTCCCTAGATTTACTCACCGCTCACAAGGGGGCATTATCGCCCACTTTGAGAAACGCTGATGTAGAGAATTCATCCTGCGTTCACAAATTCTCCTGTCGGTTTGCAAAAATTGAACTTTAATCATATTTGATCATATAAGGTAGAAACTCACTCCTATTTAGTTAGAGAGATCCTTTTTATCTCTCCTTGCACATTTTTGAATTCCACCACTTCTCTCTTCATTAATTCTACCATCTTTTCACCTCTATTCTGCTCTCCTCCTTCAACTCTCATCCCTCTCTCCCCATTTTTCCCACTTTTTCTCTCCTTTCTTTTGACTCTGTCTATCCTTGTTTAGTTACTTTCTCCTTTTTTATAACCCTTTGTCTATCCTTATTTATTACTTACTATTTGTAAAGATATTGGATATGGAGTAACAAGACTGCAGTTGGGAGAAGAGTAGGTCAATATCACTACAGATATAATTATTTGTCTCTAAGCTTTGCCTCCTGGAAAGTTTTCTGTGGACATCCACGACAGCAAGTATTTTCTTGGCTCCTCTGCAGGAAAATACTTGCTGTCGTGGGTGCAGTCAATGTTGACAAAATTAATTTATTTAAAAATATTTTCAATACTAAAAAAAAGGCAATTAAAGTACATGAGTTTATTTTATTAATACAGTATATATTTTTTTTATTACAGATTCTAAAAAATTAAAAAATAGTTCAGTTCAAAATTAAAAGAGATTCTTAATTTTATTTTATTAATTAAATTTAAACACTTACAATATCTATTTATTAATTTTAAGAAAATAATGCAAAAAGTCTTTTAATTAATGCATAATTAGCAAAATAATGCAGGAATTCAAACAAGATGAGGGATGGGTTGTTCTAACAGTTAAAAAACTAAATTGCTAGATAGAAGCATACATCTGACATATTTGCCCCCATGAACTTAGCATTGTATATTTGCCACTCACCACACCTGGAACCATTGCACCTTTCTCAAATCTCTCTTTAGCAGCAGCATCTACAGGGCAAGAGCTTTAATTTGAAACCTGAACCATTTTTGCACCCTCATCTGTTCTCTCAAACAAAGCTGAACAGTATTTGAGGCTTACCAAATTAATATATGGACTGAGCAAAATAGTAATTGAAGATGAAGACACGAGTGGATGAAAATGTTATGTTACGAAATCAAAGTTTTGAGTGAATGGTGTTTTTATTACTGGTATACAATTACTTTGGTGTAAATATATCCACAAAATAGTGTGTTGCAAAGAGCATTACAATGTTATTTAATTTCTGAAATCTTTAATGGTGGTAAATGAAAGACAGATACATTAATGAAGGACAAATTTGGTTTGGAATAATTCTAACATAACATCTTCATCCACTCATGTCTTCAGTTATTTGGCTTGTATTTGTTTATTTTTGTAATTAATGTACAGTAGACCCCCCTATAACACGGTAGATATGTTCCATGTTATATGAATCTGTGTTGTACAAGTCACTTAAATACATAAGCCAATCACAACCTGGCACGTGTGCAGTTTAGGGGCTACAGCTGTTTGAAAGGTTTTCTTAAATAAAATTAATCGATTCTAAGCTAATTTGACTCAACATTTCCAAATCACGTATAATTTTTTGGGAATAATCCATATAAACTATGCTATAAACAAAAAATTGTAGGATTACTTACCGAGTGTGCACCGTTGATGACGCCATTGTTTAAGCTTGTTTTCATCACGGAGCAGCTCATCAAATGGCAGGCGCATGTTTCCTGATCAGCGAATTTTTTTGCAGAAAAATAACTTAACTTTAGAGACATCATTAATAAAAATATAATTTTTATGGCTGTTGAGTAATAAATGTTTTTAGTAGGTCCAGTGCTTGTTTAAACTCAACAGTTTGTACAATATCTGCTATTGGTCTAGATTTGACCAATCCTGTTGCAATATGAGTTGGCAATGGTGTTTTACCATGTTATACAAGTCTCTTTTAGAGTGTTATACGAATACGATCGCAATTTTTTCACCGCGTTATATGAACCCATGTTATAGGGAGGACTACATGTTATAGTCTCTCATTGTATAGATAAAAAAAGGAGTTTTATTAGGACAAGTGGTTAAAACATAATAGCCTATCTCACATTCACTAGCTCAATAGCTCATTATCTTACAAGAAATGTCCTTCAGAAAAACCTTATGATAAAAGAAATTTATATATATTTCTTTTATCATAATTTTTATTTACAGACATAAAATATTTAACCAAATTTTTTAAATGTTAAAATATCTATTTAAGCACTTTATTCAAAGTATAAATTTAAGTTTGTACGCCAAATGCTATAACATAAATCATTTCATAGAATTATAAATTTCCTTCTTCATAGAATCAAATGAAAAGAAATGAAAGTATATTATTTACATTTTGCATTAAATTTTTGAACAAATTAAAACTGTTATAATGAATTATAGCTTTAAACAGAACTATGCTTTATTTTAAAATGTTAAATATTTTTGAATTTTTTATCCATTATCTAGACTTAATGCTCTATTTAAGAATTAAACATAGATAATTACAATTACATTAAATTCAAAAAATTGAAAGCTTATAGTATTGCTTTTTATGGAGTTACCATACAGGAAATGTTAGAGACCACAGGAATGAATTAAGACTTTATTAATATCAGTTATAAGAGAATATCATATCAGGTGTAACTGATATTGATAAAGTCTAAATTCATTCTTGTAGTCTCCATTACCTGTATGATAACTTCCTAAAAAGTGATACTGTAAACTTTGAATTTTTTTAAACTAAAATTAAAATGGAACAAGAAGCTAAAATAACAACAATTACATTAAATGTTAACAACATGTAAAGGAAAATTAAACATAATTTTAAAAAAAGAAGGTTCAAGAAACATACAGAATTAAATATATATATTTATTTTGAAGTTAATCAATATTTTTGCATTTATTAAATAAAATATGAAATTAGATGATGATAATGTAGTAAATATATAATACTAAAGAAACGAAAACTGTCTTATAGTGTTATAAAGACCAAATAATAATGAAGAAAACGACTAAAAATTTCAGATGAAATCAAAGTCACCGACAAAAATCCTTTTACAGTGTTGTATATGACAGAGAACCAAGTAATGTTTTTGGCCTCCACCAACCTGAAGAAGGCCTTGGTGAAGGCCGAAAACATTAGTTGGTTCTCTGTTGTATAAAACACTGTAAAAGGTTTTTTTGTCAGTGACTTTGTATTACTCACTGCAGTGTTAATAATAGAAGACATTTATTGTGTTCAGATTAAAAGTATAACTTAATGCTATTTGTCAGTTTGCCAAAGATCAAAAGTGATTTTAATTTAAAGATGTAATGTTCAGTATCCATAAGATGTTTGAAGCTCCTGATAAAGAGGATAATGTATCATTGAAAGTACTACAAGGATTAAATTAATTTTAATCTGATATATTTGGTTATTTTCTTCTTTGTTACTTGACATCTATAACTCCATAAGACAGTTTTTGTTTAAATAGTTAAATATGAAATTATCTAGAACTGGAAAAAAAATTTTGACTGATGAGTTTGAAATTAATAAGAAGAATGAAAACAGTTTTATGTCCAGGATTTTGAGAATATTGGTACTGCTCAAGGCACATTCAAAGGAGATCAAGGCACATGCCTCCTGTTGTTTTTTGGACAATGTTACTCAATTACCATAAAATTACTTAGTTATCTAATCTAATTGAAATCATGCATTATGCATATATTTTTTTTAAATTTTAATATAACAAAACTGACTGCTTTGATATCAATGGGATACTGAAGAATCAAGAGAGAAAAAAGGAATAGTAGCAATATGTTAAGAGGAGTAATAAAAAGTTATGATATTTTTTTAAATTAATGAATCATATCAACATATGCACAAATATAAGAAATCTAAAAATTGTCCATCTTCATACATAAACTAAATCCTACTTGTAAAGTGGATTTTTTTCCTGTTCAAAATTGTCGAAAGTAAAAGACTGAGTAAAGAAAAGATTAGACTGGTTACTTAAGAAACAATATTAGTAAGGTGAAATTCTAGCATAAACTGAGGGGTAAATATCTAACAGACAGTATTCAAGTATTTTTAACATAGAAGAAAAGATTTACCGTATTTTACGGACTATAAGACGCACTTCTTTCTTCGAAAAATTGCCTCCAAAATTCAGGTGTGTCTTATAGTCCGTAGCGTCTTATAGGTATTTAAAAAAAAAATTTGCTTAAAAATTAAGGTGCGTCTTATAGTTCGTAGCGTCTTATAGTCCGTAAAATACGGTATATCAATTTGTGAAAATTAACATTTTTTTTTCGGAATGGCAATCAAAACAGTTTATCCATTGGTCCATTTATGCACAGGTAAGAAATTCAGAAAAATTTTGAGACAGCATAGTAGTTACAATAGAAATAGTGTTAAGATAAAACAATGTAAGGGACCAAGTCAGGACTATTTTTAGAATTGGATAGCTTAGAAATGTCTGTATTGATATGTTTAAATAAAAAGGCAATTCCAGAGGATTGAGGAGAAATGTATCTTAGAGGAGTAAAATGTGCATTTTCATGATTATTACAAAAACAAGATGTAAATTGATTATTAATATTAAAAATTTTGGAGTTGGGAATAAGTCTAGAAAGTTTCTTGGAACACTTGGAGAATTTCAGGATACAGCCCCAGAAAGTTTTGTGATTATAAAAGTTTATTTATAATAAAATAAAGTATTCAAATATATAGTACTTTTTAAAAATATTTCTATTATATACAGAATTAGTTGTTTTTATACATTCATACACTATTATACTAAACAAAAACATCTACAGTAGAGCATCAATTATCCGACCCTCAATTAACCGACCGCGTTCTAGTTGGCAAATTCAAATGTCCTCTAGTGATGTGGCACTATAATATTTGGTTATGTCTTGGCTACTTTAATATTATTTTTGTTAAATTTTTGCATGTTTTAGCTGGCAGCACTGGCTTGACCATGAAAGGGAGGCTAGTATTTAAACTAGGCCTAATACACTATACTAATAATGTATTTTTTCATACTTTTCAGTTATCCGACCAACCCCAGTCCCCAATTAAGTCGGATAATCGATGCTCTACTATATTCATATTGTGGGATTGCGAAGATACTTGGGGTTGAAGATCGCAGGTGTGGGTGTTTGATTACCACAAAAGAATGGAGGCGAGCAAAAAAGAAAGGTCACAATTAAAACTACCTTTATGTGCAAAAAAATTATATACACAATCTCAATATCTACACAGAGTTGGCACATCCATAGCCCGTGACAGCTCACATAAAGACATATGACGAGAACACCAAGCGTTGAACAAATTCCAAAAAAAAAAAATATAAACTATTCGCTTCGTGATGTTGTAAACGTTCAACTGGTTCGCTTATCAGAATATTATAACTTATTTCACAATTCTTCACTCAGATGGGAACGGATTCTAAAATTAGGTTTTTCTTCACACACAAAGATAAAAAAAGGCCGGTTCACTCCAATATACACAGTACTCGTGACACCTTCTTACCTCGGACACCTGGAACCAGAATGGGACGTTGCCTGCCCCTCACACTATATATCGTGCCCACCGCCAACATAGTGCTGCCATAACAATAACGCCCAAAAATAGCAAATATATACATATATACGATTTAAAAAAAATAATAATAATTTTACAATTTTAAGTACATCGTGCATACAGAAACAGATAAAATAAAACAAAAATGATAACAATCAAAACATAGACAAGAGAATAAACAATAAAATAAGGTAACCTGACAATATACAAGAACGACACAATATAAAAAGATAACTTTAAAGTAACGTTATCTATTTCAGTCATGTTCATTATTAAATATACTTAGTTGGATGGATAACGATTATGTTGTAACTTGGACTTTTGCTATCCAATAGATACATTGATTTTATATATTGGGTTGTTCGGAAAGTAATTTAGTTTTTTTATTACTAGAGGAATTAATTGTATTTTTATCAGCCAATTTCATTTTAAACCATATTTTCATTATATATTTTGACAGCTGACATTTTAAGGCTTATTTGTGAAAAATTTTGTTTGATTCTGTACAATTGTTTTTTTTTTTTTTTTTTGAGCTTTTATCAGACAATTTAACAATTGATTCAAAAATGTACTGCCATGGAGTAAACAAATTGAGTAATATTATCAAACATAAAAGGCCAGAATTGATGAACAAAAATGGTGTAGTGTTTTACCATGATATTGCTAAATTTCACACAAGTTTGGTAACTGTTACAGCTTGGATGGGATGTACTACCACACCCAACATATTTGCCAGATCTGGAACCCTCGGATTATTACTTGTTCCGGTCTTTACAAAATATTTTAAACAGTAAAACATTTACTTCAAATAAAGATGTCAAAAATCACTTGGATAAGTTTTTTGTAAGCAAAGATCAAAACTTTTATGAATGTGAAATCATGCTACTATCAGAAAGATGGCAACAGGTATTTGATTAAAATGGTCAATATATAATTCAATAAAATATTTATATACTATAAGAAAATTGTTTTTTTCCCCATAAAAAAAACGAAATTACTTTCCAAACAACTCAATAGAAATTTAGACAATATATACAGCTTATTGGATATAAATTTCCATTTAAAATCAGCAGAAATTTTTAACATTGTTTTATGGTGTCTTATATTATTATTATACTCTATTGTATGATTATTTGCACTCGGTGGTTCACCCAGCAGGTGGGCTAAGCGGGTCTTGGCACCTCCTAAAGGAAAAGAAACACTAGTAAATTTTCCAAAAATATTTTCCTAATTAAAATTAACGTGTTCTATATTATTTATCAATTAGCAGTCACATAAGGTGAAAATTTTTTCATCCATTCAATTCGGCTTCCCCAATGTTAAATCTTGAGTGTGCCACTTTTTGCACTATTTCTGATTTTACAGTTTTATTTATTAATGACTATAACAGTTTACATGATCCTATAGTGTATAAATTACTAGAAAATGATTAATTTATTAATTCTTGAATTCTCATGTTAAGAAATTGACAACATAACATTATTTACACTACATATATAGATATGAGTTTTATAGAACCATACTATCTTGCATGGCACATGCACTGAATATATATTATGGTGGCAGACACCATAATATATATTCATTTAGCAATATATCTAGTAACATTTACCAATATGTATGTGGTGGCTGAATAATTGTAACCTTAGCGCTGCATCTGAAAATCCAGGTGGCACCGACGCAAGAATATAAAAATGCATGCAGGCCATCCGCCATTATCTTTTCCCTTCTTCTCAACTACTCTCCAAGCGACAAGTGGATGTACTGTACACACGTCTTGTAACTGTGATCGACCTTTACTTGATGAGTGTAAAATGAATTTTTGTATATGGTTGTAAATAAATTTACATGGTGAGATATATGGCTTCAGGTATTATATATTCTCAATGAACACTAATTAAGTGGTACGTTAAAATGCCACATATTATAGTGTCTGCCACCACAATATATATTGCTAAATGGCACTAGAGATATACCTCACATGGTAGGCTACACCTCACTCATGATGATATGCAGCCTTACATACAGGCAGCTGCAATATTCATTGGTCAGCCATTCAACTTTATTAAGATAGCTGAAAACTTTTCGTGTTTTCCTCTAAATGTCTATGAATTTGAAAATATAGAAGATTGTATTTTGCATACGAATGTTCCAATAAAATACCAGTAGCTATTATAATTATCTCAACTAAAACTCAAACATTAAAATCGACTGTCTTTCACTGCAAGCTGATTAAGCTTTTAAGTACAAAGGGACTCTGAAAAAGCAGTAAAAAGTAGATGGTTATAATTATCATTGTGTAGTTTAAATTCTGTTCATTGGAAAGAATTAAAATTCATTAGCTATTCAAGATATTTTCATATTTTCAATATTCATTGAAATATTTCTTACACTTAAACTTATTTATTATGAACTTTTATTGTAGAACTTTCAACATTTTATATTTTAATAAGAAGACTTCTTTCTGCATTTATACATTTATTTTATAATGCTAAACCACATTACTTCAGATTGTACTATTACATTTTAACACGCTATACTCATTGATATTTAAAATATATATCCATTAATTGTATTTTATCAGTTCAAATCATATCAGCAAAATATAGTTAATAGATATATTCTATTTTAAAACTGTCACACTTCATGCTTTACTTAAACTATTAAATTCAAATCAATGTACATCTTTACCAATATCATCAGTAAACATTTGTATGTTATACAAATAAATAAGATTTTTTTTCAGAAAATAAATATAAAAATTGCTTTGGGTCCAAATTTATGTGTATGTGTGTCTTTTCTTTTTTTTTTTAACTTGTAATTCAGTAGAGCAGTCCATATAATTCTTCTTTAAAAATTTTTTTCCTATATTTTTTTTATTTACCTATATTATTTAATATATATTTTGATTTGAAAAAGATCATTAATAGAATCTTGAAGTGTAACTTTTTAGAAGATTTATTACATTACCGGTAATAAATTTTAATTTCTATTATATAATTTGTGTTATATATATAAATTTAAGTTACATGAGCAAAAGCATATACTATTCTATGCAATAAAAAATATATAAGTCACAAAAAAAATAAAATATTGCTTATTTTTATTGCATTTTATAATTTTAATGCAGACTACTATAGATTTTAATTTAATATTTTAAAAAAAACATTAATTAAATTTAAATGTTTAAGAAAGATTAAAAAAAATTGTGTAATAAAAATATTAGAGTTTAATATTTTCTTTTAATACTTCACATAAAAAAAATCAAAATTGTTTTAATTTTTTAGAAATATTTTTGTGGTATAGTGAAAAATTTATTTATTAATACACATACATGAGATAAAATAATTTATTTCTTGACAAGAATACCGTGAAAGGAGGTATCTGTTCATCTAGTCATTTTACAACTAACCACTGTACTTTTTCTTTATGTCTGCTGTTTGGATGATGTCATTCAATTGACATGACTAGGTTGTGGATATCATGTGTGCCAATTTGGAGAAAGTACTGGAAAGAGATCAGAAGTTATCGGAATTGGATTATCGTGCAGGTAACAGTGTATGTGCTGGCTGATGGAAATATGACCATGAAATTTTAATTTGGCTTTTGTTATACAGTCAGCCATAGATATTCAAACTACTTTTGTTCCCTGTGATGTGTTCTTTTGTTTTTGCCTTGTATATAAAGTCTTGTTTCAGCTTCAGTGTTGTGTTGTGACTTGTAAATATGATATAAATACAAAATAAAAAAATAAAATTTAAATTAATGATAGCCTTTCTTGGTTTATTTAAATACATTTAAGGTATAAAAATTTATTGTGTTTCAAAATTTATTTAAAAATTTTAGTATCATAATTTAATCTATTTCAAACTGAACCAAACTATAATTTTGGTTTCAATAGTGTTAGCTCTCAACATATCACAAACATAATGAGACATACCATTTGAATTATGTAATTCATACTTTATTATAATAAATTCAGAAATAAATTATTTATTATCTTTTACAGATACGTTACGGCAAGAAGCTTCACAGTTTGAACAGAAGGCAGGAAAGCTGAACAGAAAGTTATGGTGGAAGAATTGCAAAGTTAGTAAAGCATTCTTTTGTCTGTCTATTATTATTTTTAATTAATAAAAAAGTTAGATATAACAACACTTTGTTCTAATATATCACTTAATGAATATATTGTAAGATATGAAATGCAATCAGAATACATGACACATGGATTCAAATAAAACAAATTTATTATTGCGATAACTATTTATATACAGAAAAGAAAAATAAGAGGTTCGTTTGGATTCCCTCTGTCTCCCAAAATACCAATCTCTTCATTGCTGTCTGATAGCAACAATAAATCAAGTATCCTGCTTTTGCTAAGACTACTTGCCCAGTAGTAACAATAAATCAAATAGCTTGCTTTTGCTAAGACTACTTGCCTGACAATGATAATCGAATACACGCGGTTCTTAACTAAATTAATACTAAGGTAGAAAGGATAGAAATAGAGAAATGAAAAGATTAATAGGATAGTGGGGTACCCGATTTTTTGATGAGGCTCCTACACCGGCTTGCGTTGTCCTTTTTTTAATTTTTTTAAGTGTCGCCATGGGTTCTCCTTTAATGTGTTGAATATTCCCTTTAACAGCTTCGTCGGTTTCTCCAATCCTCTTGACCAGGTCTCCGCTTTATAGTTCTATTCAACCTCAGTTGAACTTCGTCGCATGAGCTTCCTGACCCACATCCATGCTTCTCCGTGTCCAGCAAAAGAATGACCGTTAGTCACATAGATTTTTACACGTTCTCAGAGTGAAAAGCCCCTGTTTCCCACAAGCCAGAACAATACACAAAGGAAGTAGAAGAAAGGATTAAAAAAGAGAGAAAAATTATTAAAACTAATTAAATCTATGATACATATTTACAAAAAAAAAGGCATACAGCCACAATATTATATAAAATGTCACTATAAACTTCTCTACAATTACAGAAATACAGGTCTACAAAAACACTTTCAAGTGAATGTTGTAGAGTAATGAAAATTATTTCATAATGATGTGGGCAATGTTTGAATCATATAATGTGTAGCAAGTACATGTGTCTAGAATGGTAATCTGCAACAAAACAGTGACTGAAAAAAATAGATGATAAAATAGTTGGGATAATTATGGTCTGGGCTGGAATGCCAGCAAAGGAAGCCAATTTTTATGGAACCTGAGGCAAAAGTATTATCAAAATACTACATTGAGAAGATTTTTTGTCCTTTCTTTTGGTCAGATGCCAAGAGATTGTTTCTGTTTCTAGATGGTGACTGTATTTCATCAGGACTCTGCACCTTCACATAGGACAAAGGCTATAATTGCATTCCTGCAGGAAAGTAAAATTGCATTTATCAAATCTTCAGAATGGTTGCCAAACAGTCCTGATGCTGCTCCCTATGATTATTTCCTTTGGGGCTACTTGAAACAAAGAGTAAAGAAACAAAGTCTGCATACATTACATGGATTAAAATGTGCCATTCAAGAAGAAATTATGAAAGTTTTCTAAGAGATGGTAGAATAGGCTCTAAAGTCTTGGCCATATAGACTGAGGAGTATATATTATGCAAAAGATTGATGCATTGAGAAACACAATTAAATGTAAGATTTATATCAAAATAAAAGTATTCACTTTGATTTTTTATAGACCTGTAATTTATTTATAATTTTTCTTTATCTACAGAATAAAACTTTTCTATAATTAATATTAAATTTTGATTTAGGTTATTTGTATTCTATTGACTTTGCATCAACAGTGATAGGTCAGAAGAGCATATAAGGTAAAATGACCAGATCCTGAAATTTAAAAAGTGGGATATTAGAGATGCAAAAACATGTTAAGTTACATGATCAGTTCCAGTCAACAGCCTTCTAGCTTTCTGACATCATCAAAAATGACAGATGTTATAAGCATTTTACTTATCCATAAAGTCTTGTTAACAAAATAACAATCTACAGCAATAGTGACAATGTACAATTAATTATGGCTTGCAGTGTAGCTTTGTTTAATTACTGTTTTCTTAACTCATATACTTAATAAAGACCATCAACTCTCTTTTATAATTGATATGCACAATTGGATAATAAAATTTTTTTTTCTTTAACTTTTATGCGGTTCTTCTTTAAGACATGAGTACAATAAGAATTGCCTGATGTTTGTTATTTTAGGTAAAGTCTTTGTCATTTATTTTCACAAGGATGCAATTTGTTTTTCATTTTCATTTTTGAATGCTCATGTTTTATAATGGCAATGGTGGATTTTTACACAGGAACATATCAATCCATATCCATTCCCATAGAAAGTTATGGTTTATCATTAGGTATTTTAAATTTTAAATAAACTATAACAGTGGTCCCCAACCTTATGCCCGCGGGCACCATAGCGCCCACCATCGTTTTACGTGTGCTTGTCGCTGTGTGACCACAATAAAAATAAAGATATTTCGGTTTTCAATAAAATGCTATGTAAAAGTTTTTTCGTTTTTAATGATTAACCACTCAAAAATAGAAATGGCGTCCAACACAGATAAAAGCTCAAAGCGAAATGCGACCAATCTCTTTTTCCCCTCCACCAAATCTTCACCAACCAAATTTCTCATACCTGAAATGAAATAAACCGGTCCGTTCTGAATATCATAAAATCAAAGTACAGATTACGACTTACAGATGAACACCCTTGACGATTGCTTACGAGCAGGAATATCATCATACTCTCCTAATTACGAAGCAATGGCCAATGAAATGCAATGCCAAAAATCACATTTACTTTCAAATTTATATTTTTTATAAAGAATTTTTATACTCTGTAGATTTTGTATGCATTGTTTAGTAATTACTCGTTTTGTAAAAATTATTGTTAATAGTCTTGTGTATGTTTTATTACATTTTTGGAATAAAATGTTTTCTGTATATTATGTGTATGTATTATTAACTATGTCCAAGTATAAATTCACCTTGAAAAAATAAATGGTGCCCGCCGTCCGGCCAGTATTCTAGAATGTGCTCTTAGGTACAAAAAGGTTGGGAACCCCTGAACTATAATTTGAAAATATTTATAGTCAATATAAAAAGTAGAATTTTTAATCAAAATAAAAAAAAATATAAGCATGATGTTTAATTGTTAACTTAAAAAAATCATTCAACTTTATTTTTTTGAGATTTGTATGTTTATTTCTTAACTCTTGCTATCCTGTGGGCATTAAGCGGGCTTTCTTCAAATCCAGTTTGGCCCACATTGAAGTGGATAGATAGTGAGGAATAGGGCCCAATGTATCTCGAGACTACCCAGTGAGATTGCAGATATGAATGAAACTGTCGGAACCATGCCTATAGAAGCAAAAAAGTTAAAGGAGCCATACCTCTATATGTGAACCTTTACAAGATATAGTTTTCCAAAAGTAGTCTACTTCCAGGTGCTACAGAAATTTATGCTGCACACTCCACTAAGCCTATCACATGTTTAACAGAGCCCAGTACAATGATCAGATTTTCTAATTATATTCATCAGTAAAGAATAAAGAAAAGTCTGACATGTGACTTTTGTGAGACCTCCAAATATGGAACCCTAATGGCATCAGTTTCAGTTGCCATCCTGCTTATGGATATCATATTTGCAAGCAAGTTATATTATAAACAACTTGCTGCAACAGTCTGTAAAGAAATTATACATGCAACTGAAATTTGTCTAACTTCACACAATGTTTATTTATACCAATTTAACAATTAACAAGCTCATTATTATAAATAATTACTCACAAATACATCATATTTGTGAATAAAAATATTCAAATTTCTGAGTGATGAATTAATATAAAAATTACAACCAAATCTGCTATAAAATAATTATACATATAGTAAATTTGCCCTTTTATATAAAGTTTTACTAATTAATATTGGGACCTTGAATAAGTTCTTGCTGTTTTCCAACAGATGGCATTACCAGAACTGTGTGCATGTACTTTTAGATGGTGATGCATCTGTAAGGAAGTACAATAAGCAACCTTGAAAATCAGTATCTGTCATTTCGCCGAAGTGTAAACAACTTTTTTTCATAGTGTTAAACATGTTGCATTTTGTGCCAAAAAAAGAGTATTTGTGGGGAATTTTATTGCACTATTTTATTCAAAAAAAATCTGCAGTTGAAGCACACAGAATTCTTGTTGAGACTTACGGTGACCATGCTCTGTCGGAAACAACATGCAGAGATTGGTTTAGACCAGAGATGGCAAATCTTTTTGTGTTTGCATGCCATATTGTAAGCATACTTAGCTTTAAAGATGTTAATGTGTGCCAAAGTTTCAGACTTCGAATAACAATATTTAAAGAAATTAAACGAATACGCTTTAATTAGCTTTAATTAGAATAACTGTAAAAAAGCCGATTGAAAAAAGGATGATCAGGTGATAAACCGAAAGGATGATTGAAAAAGACAGAAATCGTATGATACATTACGTGCCAGATGATTTCTCCTTACGTGCCACTTTGGGCACGCATGCCACAGGTTTGCCACCCCTGGTTTAGATGCTTCAAAAATAATGATTTTGATGTTGAAGATAAAAAACATTCTGGCGCACTGAAAAAGTTTGAAGATGAGGAATTGGAGGCATTACTTCATGAAAACTCATGTCAGATGCTAGCTGAACTTGTGTGATCAATTCCTAATGATTCTGCAACAGTTTCGAAACGTTTGAAAGGATTAGGAATGATTCAAAAGCAAGGACATTGAGTGCCGTACGAGTTGAAGCCAAGAGACATCGAACGGCGTTTTTTCACGTGTGAACAGCTGCTTCAACGGCAGAAAAAGAAAGGTTTTCTGCATCGTATCGTGACTGGGGATGAAAAGTGGATTCACTACGATAACCCTAAGTGTAGAAAATCGTGGGGTAAGCCCGGCCATGCATCAACATCATTGGCAAAGCTGAATATCCATGGTTCAAAGCTTCTGCTCTGCATTTGGTGGGATCAGCTAGGTGTAGTTTATTATGAGCTGCTCAAATTGAATGAAACCATCACAGGAGATCACTATCAACTACAATTGATGTGTTTGAGCCAAGCATTGAAGGAAAAACGGCCACTATACGAGCAGAGACAAAACAAAGTGATTTTGCAACATGACAATGCTCGGCCACATGTTGCACTGTGGCTGTAGGCCTTTTATTTCTGTATAGTTTTAGGTTTAATTTGTATTCTATTTCTATAAATTTATCCTTCCTTCCAATTTTCTTTGTCCCTTTGTCTCGAACTTCCAAGAACTCTGACTTACCCCCAGCCCACCAGGAGGTAGGGGAGAGACAATAGATGGCGATGAGCCTGGAGGGGAAAAAGAGATTCGAGTGGACATTCTTGGGCTAGACACGAGAGGTGACGGACGTGTGGCAGCAAAGCTTGTGAGAAGAATCCGACGAGACTGTAAGAAAGGAGACCGTAGAAAACGGATCAAGAAGGAAGTGTATTGATATATTGGGAGAACCCTCAGACAGCCGATTTGCAAGAAAACATAATGTTCAAGACTTGGAAGTCGGAAGCAATACTGGGACTACTTGTCGATTAAATTGGGTACCCCTATCCTATTACTCTTCTTATTTCCCCTTCTTCTATCTACCTTCTATTAGATTAAGTTAGATTAAGAATCACGCGAGAGACTATTAGATACGAATCATTGTCGGTTTGGAGTTGGGATAAGACCAAGTACCTGGATTGCCTGTAATGCCGAAGCCATCACCGAGGACAATTGTAAAAGAGTAAAAGAACAGCAGGAATCCAAAAAGAATCTGTATATATATATCTACATATATCGCGAAATTAAATTCGTTTTTATTGGTAAACACGTGTATGTGTTTTTCCTTTCGCGTTGTACTTATAACAGCACAACCGGTGAAAACCTACTTGGAAATGCTTAAATGGGAAGTCCTACCCCACCTGCTGTATTCATCAGACATTGCACCTTTCGATTATCACTTGTTCCGATCGATGGCACATGGCCTGGCTGAGCAGCACTTCCATTCTTATGAAGATGGCAAAAATTGGGTCGCTTCTTGGATAGCCTCAAAAGATGTGTCATTTTTTTAACGTGGAATTCAAATGCTGCCAGAACAATGGGAGAAAGTACTGGCTAGTGATGGACAATACTTTCAGTGACATGTTTTTTATGACTTTTTTTAAATAAAGCATTAATTTTTACGAAAAAACAGCAAGGACTTATTCAAGGTCCCAATATAATCTTCTTTGTTTTGAATTGGCTTTTAAATCCCATCAGGTATTGATTCTGACAAATGTTGCAGTTCATGTAAGTTTATTTTATCCCAACAGTTATCAATTGCGCTTGTCAGTTCATCAGCAGTTCTGTATTGTTTGTTATTAGCATAGATCATTTGAGAAAGCATTGCCCACACATTTTTATGGGATTTAAGTATGAACTACACAATGGCTAGTCCATTACATCTATTTTTTCTTGTTTAAGCCAGTTTTTAGTGGATTAAATGCAGTATCTTGCTGGAATATCCATTCATTTCCTCCAATCAGTGGTCCAAATGGAATAAAATATTGAATAGCATATTTTGATATTTGTCTGAAGTCATTCTATCATTAATTATGATAATATTTGCTTTGCCATTAAAAGCAAATGCTAAACAAACCATGACTCCACCATTTCCCATTTCTCTGCTAAAATATTTCTTTGATGCTTTTTTAAATCATGCCTATAATATCTATAACCATCTTGTCCATTCAGATAAAACTTTTTTCATCTGGAAACGTCATATTTTTTTATCTTTTGTCAGTCCAATTCATTACTGATTTTGCCCATTCTAGTCTGTTTTGTTTGTTGTCTTTTGTAAGCTTAGGTTTTGAGTTTAACATAGGAAACATAATCATTATTTTTCAAAACATTAGCTACTATTGTAGGCAACACTTTTAGTGACAAACTAGCAGCAATGGCATGTGTAGCCATTCCACATGAGTTGGCAAGATGGAACATCTTGCATTGTGAGGGATCAGGTTAATTGAAAGCTGATTGAGGATCACAATCAATTCCAGAAGATGGAATCACATTATTGCCAAAAAGATGTCTCTGTGAAGATATTCCTGAGTGCCTTGACTTTGAATAAAATGTATACTATGTTTTTGAAGAGATGAATCCCAACATTAGAAAACTGTTTCACATCATACCACACAGATTTTAAATCCATGAATCTTTCATTTCACAGATTCAAAAAAAAACCAGTGTGGTTAATGCATAGCATATCTCCAGGGATCTGAAGAAACAAAAGTAAAAATGCAACCTTTTCAGAACCTTTTTATTTCCAGTAAGGTGCAATATTTAGATGCATGAACAAACATTTCGAATCTCTATCGAGATCTGCTTCAGGTTCGATGGTGTTCTAACTTTAAAATTTGAACTCTGAAAATTCCAAACTGCCAATTAATTCAAGTGTTCAAATTAAAAATGCAAGACATTTATGGCGAGCATATTGTTTCCAAAAATGCTGTGCATGAAATAAAAACCTCTTGCAAGCTTTGCCACTAAAAATGATCCTAGCTTGCTTTGTTTATGTTTTGATCTTCAACAGGTTTTCTATTTGCCTGTATCAAATGATAGCAAACTTTCTTTTTGTAAAATATTGCACTGTTTATAATTTAACTTTTCAGGTTCGATGGTGGCTAGTCCATTACATCTATTTTTTCTTGTTTAAGCCAGTTTTTAGTGGATTAAATGCAGTCCTCTTGCATTGTTAGGTTGACAAAATTGTCAACTTAATCGATACAGGAGATGTAGATGAGCAGGATATTGGGGAGTTACTGCAGGTTTCTGGTAAAAGCCTTACCAATGATGACCTTCAAGAACTGGCAGAACAAGGAATTCGTGTAAAACTGGAAAATAGAGATTCTGAAGATGAAGAACGCAAAAAATTTCTGTACAGTTTTCCTTAATAAAAGTTTGGTAACGATAACCGAAATCATTGATCAAATTGTATCGAATGATCCCGATTTTGATAGGATGCCAAAGCGAAACCAGGCGTTTTGGATGCGACCTTCTGCTACCGACATTTGCTTAAGGAAAGAAAAAGAAAGCAACAATGAAACTACACAACTTCATCACAAAAAACAAGAATTTCAGAAAAGCCAGGACCTTCGTCACAAAAAATTAACTTTACATTTCTGTGCTCATATGTTTATATGTTATTTAACATATATTATTATGCAAAAATTTATATAAAAATAACTTAAAATTATAGTAAAATTTGCTTATTTTTTGGTCGCGTGTTTCCCTATCCCTATTTACTCTATGTTAAAATGGTCTCGTTTAATGCTGTTTCGCTTAGCACTTTGTCGTCTAGGAATGCATCCCCTGCGTTAAGCGGGGTCTTACTGCAGGTTTAAATAAAAGTTTTGAATTTCATTTTTATTTTTCCAAAGCATTTTTTAAACGTACTTTTGTACTTCACGTATTTTCTTCTTAAATAGTCTATCCTTATGTCAATTTACTTGTGTTTTTTTGTTTATTGTTGATTTTATGTTTGTCATTAAAAACTCTTCAGTACAATAATGTCTTTTTTCATTTTGTTTTTATTACCTATAAAACATGTTATTTTAATAGCAATCAGTTGAGTTAGTTACTTTGAGCCAAATTTTAATATTAAATCATAATTATGTTTTAATTGTGAAAAGCATATCTCGTTAAATCAGCAGAAAGCTTTTTATTATTAGCAAAATGTAAAGACGTATCTCAAAATAAGGCTCCAAAATAATGATAATGAAGCCAGCAGTGAACTTGTGTGTTTATAGTATTTACCAAGTACTTTAAAGGAGAACTTGAAAAAAGCAGTGCTTTATACTCAGTTTCTTATTTACCAGTGGCGTGCTGTGACATTTGATGATAGGGAAGCTGTGTTTCTGTAAGAAGCCGACTTTCAGGGGCAATCAATTAATTGCGCGTCAGGCCCGTTCGTATTGGTTTGTTCGATAAGCCAGTAAAAACCGTATACTTTTTTAAATGTATTTTTGATAGATTATCTGACGTACTTAATAAATAAGAAAGTTCAATATAATTACCTCCGTTATTAGATTCAATAAATTCCCTATGCCCTCTAAATGCCAATTCTTGCTTTGAGAAAAAACACATAACATCTATTAATTTAGATATATCTATTAATCGTAATTATCTTGTTATAATTTTCAATATTTATTTTATATTGTCTACCAATGTTAAATTCTATTCCTCTTCGATTGCTTCAAATTGTTTCACTTTTACGAAAGAATCGTCATTCGTCATAAATTTTATTGTCAAAATGTCGAAATTTTTTTGTTGACGTATTTATATTTAATTTAGGCATTGGTCGTTCTCTTTTAATAATGTTTTCTTTTTCATTATTTGGTCTTGAGCCAAAACTTTTTTAAAATAAATTTTTGAATCACTAACCACGATATAAGGGCTAAAATTAAAATTATAAAAAAAATCTTACTCGGTAAAACGAAATGTGTGATGAATATACATACCTAGTACAAAAATTCTTCAATTGTATGAATATACTTTTAAAAAAACTTATAATTAAATACAACTTTGTGAAGAAACGTACATAAAAATAACAAAATATTCTTTATTTTTTAAATCTTAAAACAATCCACTTACAAGTTAGTGAAATAACTCCCTACGAGTGGCTAATGAATGGAATCAGAGACGTCCTGGTAGGTGTGCGGCGCGTGCATGCACTCAGGTTGCCAAATTCCGAGGGTGCCAATACCGTTCAATGTCAAATGCCTCTTTTGTCGCTCACTAGTATATCTCAAAGGGCGCCACAGGGCTGTTGTAAATTTTAAACGTTTCTCACCATAGATATAAATAAGTTAAACTTAATAGTCATTTGTTTTCTAACTACTGTAATTCGTTTTAGTACCATGTGTACACGGAAATTAGTTCCCCACTGTACTGAGCTCGTAATTGGTTCGGTTAAGCTTTCGTTTAAGTAAAATTCTGGCTCTTTCAGCAGGGTTTTTATTTATGTCCCCATTCCCTAATCTCTTAATTATTTAACTACTTTTTAGTAGAAATAAGTCGAAACCAGTTACTTTGTACCTGAATATCTGTAGTCTTGGGAAAACAGTGGAAAGACAAATTTTTATGACAGTGGATATATAAATCGTAAATTTAAGGAAAATAAATTCTAGAGCTTTTTTTTTGTACCATTGTATGTCTCATTCATTAAATTTGGTTGTAAATGATGCTGCCAAAGTAACAGTTAATTTTTTAACATTATGCAAGAATTGTACACGTTTTTTCTGCATTTTCTTACAGATGGGACATACTATAATCATAATATCACCGGTTTAACATTGAAATCCGTAAGTAATATAAGATGGGAGAGCAGAATAAACGCAGAATAAATATATCAAATATTTTAATGGATTTTTTAAAACTCCTGTCAACTATACAGAACTATCATAAAAACATGCCAGTAAACTTCTATCGGTTGGGTTAAGTTATAAATCTAGTCTAGGGTTTTATAACATGGGCCAGAATAAATTTTACGTTTTTTTTCGCGGACCGTAGTAGTTAATTGACGCCTTATTGTGGCTTGTAATTTTTTTAGTCTGCAAATATGAAACAAATAAATAAAAAGTTAATTACTACATTTATTTCTCTTATCGTTTTTGAAAATTACAAAGAATTGGAAAAATAACTAATTAATAGTTATTTTTCCAATTTAATAATCTATTAATGATCCCGCAGGCCGGATAGAAACTTTTAGCGAGCCGTAGCTGGCCCGCGGGCCGGGAGTTGCCCGCCGTTGATCTAGTCTGCTCATGATTCACATAATCGGGCGAGGGTGGCCGAATATCTAGCAGGCGGCTAACAGCCCAGATTCGCTCCGGGATATAAAATTGGATGCTTTATGCGTGTGTTGCTTCTACCAGCTAAACCGTGACTTTGGTGCTCTGTAAAGCGCATGCGCCAATGCCTATAATCTGGCTGATTGGAAACTGATTCGGTTTCAGCATTCCTTCGGCCACCGAATTATTCGAATATACAATAGCAATCTTATCGTTTTTTCCACATGTAGTATAGAAATTTGTAAAAGATACATAATGCAGTTATAATAAAATATTAATTTTAATTAATTAAAATTACGTTAAAATATGAAAATTTATATTATATAAAATACAAGGGAAGGTCATTGGAAGGTGGAAGCAGCGCTTCCATCGCTTCCAATGACGGCACGCCACTGTTATTTACAAAGAAAATAAGAAAGTCCTTTTTTCTATAAATTGCTTGTTGCAAAGTTAAAAGAAATGAGAAATGCCCCTATGTATTTTGTGCTGTTTCAGTGGTAATTGTTGATTTTTGGGCTATACATTGTCAATTTATATATATTTTTTTGGTTTGGCAGCACTGCTGTGATGGGGGTATTTAAGGAGGGTGTGGATTAGCAACTCTCTCTCTGAGACTTTATGGTTGGAGCACTGGTCACCTTGGTTTTGCTCGGAGAATTCACATTTCTTTTACAAGTGTGACACGTTCTCAGGAGAATGTATTGTGTTGAATTGCTAAGGTAAGCTCTGAGCCAAATCCATTTGCATCGAGGAAATTACCTGCTGGATATGTTAGATTTAATGTTCAAATTAAGGAATTGTTAGTGGATAATATTGCCCGACGAGTATTACAGAGATCCACGTGTTAAATTGTAGAAAGGGCTGTGTGTCAACCACCATGTGTAGCCTAATTGTGCAACTTGTAAATATATTCTGTACATATTAATTGTATATAACCTTAATTTTATGTGATATTTCGTTGTCTCCCATTGTTTGTGGTAATCACACTTCTACATACCCACAATCATCCTATTATGGATCATTGTGAATTCCACAATTTTAAATAACAATATATCTCTTAAATAATCTTAGTTACTGATGAGGGGTTGTAAAATGAAAGTTTGCCTGAAATGCATTTAATAATTTATGAAATTAATCAGAGTAAATAAAGTTAAAATTCTGCATTTTGGATCATTGAATCATCAATAGAGTTCCTTTACACCTGCAAATACAAGGTACTGGACTTTATTGACTGCATTCATCTAATAAATAATTCTTTAGTGTGTGAAATAAATGATTATTGATAAATTGTAATTTTTTACACTAACAATTATGCATACAATAGTGAAGAGAAACACAAAATATATTATATATACATATATATATATAAACAAAAATAAAAACTATATATATATAAAACATAACAATATATATATATATTAATTAATTAGCAGTTTTTCAAAAAATATTTATTATAAAGTATCAGTGGCGTGCTGTCATTGAAAGCGATGGAAGCGCCGATTCCATTTTCCAATGACCTTCCCTTGTATTTTATAAAATACAAATTTTCATATTTTAACGTACTTTGCATTAATTAAAATTAATATTTTATTATAACTGCATTATGTATCTTTTACAAATTTCTATACTACATGTGAAAAAAAACAATAAGATTGCTATTGTATATTCGAATAATTCAGTGGCGGAAGGAATGTCAAAACCAGGTCAGTTTCCAATCAGCCAGATTATATAAGCATTGGCACATGCAGTTTACAGAGCACCAACCTCACCCGGTTTAGCTGGTAGAAGCAACACACGCATAAATCATGTAATTTTATATCCCAGACCAGTTGTGGGCTGTTAGCCGCCTGCCTGCTAGATATTCGGCCGCCCTCGCCCGATTATGTGAATCACGAGCAGACTAGATCAACGGCGGGCAACCCCAGGCCCGCGGGCCAGCTACGGCTCGCGAAAAGTTTCTATCCGGCCCGCGAGATCTTTAATAGATTAACTATTAACTATTTTTCCAATTTAATAAACTAATTAATAGTTATTTTTCCAATTTTTTGTAATTTTCGAAAATGATAAAAAGTTAAATAAATAAGAGAAATAAATGTAGTAATTATTTCATATTTGCAGACTAAAAAAATTACAAGTCACAAGAAGGTGTCAATTAACTACTACGGCCCGCGGAAAAAACGTAAAATTTATTCTGGTCCGTGTTATAAAAAAGGCTGCCCACCCTAGACTAGATTTCTGACTTAACCCAAATGATAGGAATTTACTGGCATGTTTTTATGATTTTAAGATAGTTCTGTATAGTTGACAGGAGTTTTAAAAAAATCCATTAAAATATTTGATATATTTATTTCGCGTTTATTCTGCTCTCCCATCTTATATTACTTACGGATTTCAATGTTAAACCGGTGATATTACGATTTAGTATGTCCCATCTGTAAGGGGATGCAGAAAAAACGTGTACGATTCTAGTACAGTGTTAAAAAATTAACTGTTACTTTGGCAGCATCATTTACAATCAAATTTAATGAATGAGACGTACAATGGTACAAAAAAGCTATAGAATTTATTTTCCTTAAATTTACGATTTATATATCCGTTGTCATAACAATTCCTTTCCACTTCTTTCCCAAGACTACAGATATTCAAGTACAAAGTAACCGGTTTCAACTTATTTCTACTTAAGAAGTAGTTAAATAATTAAGCGATTAGGGAATTAGAAACCTAAATAAAACCTTGATGAAAGAGCCGAAATTTTACTTAAACAGAAGCTTAACTGAACCAATCTCTTGCCGAGTACAGTGGGGTCTGATCTCTTTGTAATATTAGATGTAATAAAGACAAATTTTTTCAGTTCAATAAGTGTGACCGAAAAGTTGTAAATTTTGGAAATTTCTGTGAACACTTCTAACTAATTCGTTTCAGGACCAAAACGAACGCCGGACAATCTGTTAAGTTTAACATATTTAGATTTTTACAGCTATGGTGAGAAACATTTAAAAACAACCCTGTCGCGTTTTTTGAGATATACTAGTGATGCGACAAAAGAGGCATTTCGACATTGACTGGCGTCGGCACCCTCGGGATTTGGCACGCACACACCTACCTGGACAGTCTCCGATCCATTCATTAGCCACTCGTAGGGAGCTATTTCACTAAGTGGATTGTTTTAAGATTTAAAAAGTAAAAGAATATTTTGTTATTTTTATGTACGTTTCTTCACAAAGTTATATTTAATTATAAGTTTCATTAAAAGTATATTCATACAATTGAAGAATTTTTGTACTAAGTATGTATATTCGTCACACATTTTGTTTTGCCAAGTAAGTTTTTCTGATAATTTTAATTTTAGCCCTTATATCGTGGTTAGTGATTCAAAAATTTATTTTAAAAAAGTTTTGGCTCAAGACCAAATAATGTTTTCTTTTTCATTATTAAAAGAGAAAGACCAATGCCTAAATTAAATATAAATACGTCAACAAAAAAATTGACATTTTGACGATAAAATTTATGACGAATGACGATTCTTTCATAAAATTGAAGCAATTTGGAAATCAAAATAGAATAGAATTTAACATTGGTAGACAATATAAAAAAATATTGAAAACTATAACAAGATAATTACAATTAATAGATATATCTAAATTAATAGACGTTATATGTTTTTTCTCAAAGCGAGAATTGGAATTTAGAAGGCGTGGGGAATTTATTGAATCTAATAACGGAGGTAATAATAAATAAGAAAGTTCAATATAAAGTAAGTCAGATATTCTATTAAAAATACATTTAAAGAAGTATACGGTTTTTACTGGCTTATCGAACAAACGAATACGAACAGGCCCTGACGTGCAATTACTTGATTGCCCCTGTAAGTCGGCTTATTACAGAAACACAGCTTCCCTATCATCAAATGTCACGGCACGCCACTGTAAAGTATAATTATCATCCACATTGGTGAAAATGGAACATACCTAGTGATCTCTATAGTTTGTCAGTTTGACAGTTGATTTAAGCAAGGTTGTAATTGATCTTGTAAGTGAATAATTGGGAGTTCACTGTATTTAGTATTTAAATCACTTGAACCATTACTACGTTTCAACATAAAAATAATTTCATTAAAGTTTTTAATTATTCCCTAACATATACATTTATTGAAACAAACATTTGTTTTATTCTTTATTCTGTAATATATGATGTACAATTAAACATCAAGATAAAGTTGAACTAGTTGAAGTGGTCTTCTTGCTGTTGTTTAGCTGCCTGGTTAAGTAATTGTCTGGACAGAAGATATCTTTCCTCAGTGGATGTTTAGTTAAGTTGTTTAAAATTATATTCTTCATTCATGTGATTGGCAGTTGGTAAATTGCTTTTTGGTTTTGCATCCAGAAGCTTCACTGTCATTCATGCCTTTGCCCAAAAGGGATGTTTCACATGCCCAATGGGCAACAGATTCTGCTACATTTGTAAAGCATCCTTAGATCATAAATGTTGTTGACTAGATGGCCAAAGCAGCTAAGGCACCCAATCTTGGGACCCAGCATCAAATCTGGGCATTTGAAAAGAATTTTTTAAAGGGTCTGTCTCAGATGTGACAGGCCCCATTTTTTTCCACCTTAGCTACACCACTGTGAGCCTGGCTAAACCCACAGTTGACTTGAGAAAAGGCCCTCTTAATGCCCATATAGCAGAAAGTTTAAAAAAATCACAAATGCTACAAAACCAAGATTTTAATAATACTTTTGTCACAGGAAAATTTAATATTCAACAATATTTATTTGAAAATATTCTGGTTTTATAACTAAAAGTTTAGAAAGACATTTAGGCTGCCTTCAGACAAGTCACTTTGTTGCACAACTGATAAGGGGAACATACACAACTTTTAACTGGCAGATTTGAACAAAACTACATTTTGGTCATATTAGTAAAGATGATAATACAGCAGTCAGAAACGGCGAAAGTTGCATCATTTCCTGTTCTCAGACACTGTACTGGTTAGTGTTGATTTGTGTAAAAACATTTGTAATTGTGAATATTTACTTCGACTCATCAAAAATAAATCAACAAATGGACAAAATTAATGATATTTAGTAGTATCAATGGTTACAGAGAAATTGTACAAGTGATGTACCCAGAAGGAATCAAGAGATCCTGGCACCTTCCAATAAAAAAGGAAGAAAAAAAAACAAAATTTTCCAGGAATCTTTTCCTAATTAAAATTTATATGTTTTATTTATATTGTGTTGTCTTCTATTTCTATACTACTAATGAATTATCAGTCACATAAGGTAGGAATTTTATTAAATTTGCATTAAAATTTTTATCCATTCAACTCAACTTACCAAGATTAAATCCTGAGTACACCATTGGCTGATACATACCAAATGAGCAATAAATTGACTTTCCAGTAGATAACAGGTAAGTCAATGTCAGTCATTGATTCAATTTGAGATTTTGATTCATGTCAACTTATAGCTTTCATTAGATCTGCTCAGCAAGCCCAGGAAACATAATAAGAAATGCTTACTGGAACTAAGTATCAGAATTAAATATATTCACACCTAGATGGATTTACGTTTTCACTGTTAGATGCATGACCAGTTTTTGAAATAATTGTTCTTTTTAAATTCAAATTTTTTTGTTCGTTCTTTGTAAACATTAACTGATGAAGATCTCTTAAAGAGATCAAAAACGTTTTTATAGAAATTAACGTTATGCTGGTCATGTTAAAGGTGTGAATATATTTAATCCAGGAAACATAATTCAAATGTTTGAAAACTTTAGATTTGGATGAACTTATAATGCCCAATGAAAATGATGACTGTGATGGAGATGATGAGCAGCTCACAACTTCAGCAACACAAGGGATAAAGACAGAGCCATCATTCCAATGACAATATATTTAAGCTTTAATCACTTGTATTAGCTCCTTTGCTTAAAGAATTTTGCTGGTACTTTTTGTAAAAAGTAAACTGGGTCATAGACTGTCAAGATTTGTGTGTCTGGTAAAGTTTTGTTTTGAATTTCGTACCATGTATTGCCAAAAGTGTAGTCAGAAAAATAATATGCACTCATTCAATGTGCCTGGTATGAATCAAAGTTACGCTTCCATCACTTCTGGAATGACAACCACTTCAACTACTTCAACTCTACTTTTCCTTAGGCTTCCACTAGTTTTTTTTCTAGCATTATTTGTACTAATCCCTGAGAGCAATATATTCAGCAAGATTTGCAAGTTAAAAGTTGGGTATGTCTCTTTGTGAATGGTACTGCTTAGTCGTGTCCATTCATCTCCCCATTGAATCCTTATATTTTGAAGATGTGCTTGGGTGTTAGTGATGTGCATCTGTGGCAAGGAGTTGTGGATCCCTGTCACAAGTGGCTGTCATTGGTGGTGTGAAGCTTTTCACATGGACTACTTTCCATGGCTACATCAAGAAACTAACCCAAGGACACTAGGTGATCTTGACAAACCTACAGATTAGCTCTGCAATGGCTTATGACTGTCATGGTCAGTTGGTATTGTAATCCAAGTAGTTGTTTTATCCTCATTACTTTCCAATATTTTTAAAAGAAATTAGAAGTAGAAATTATGATCTTGTTTATTTTTGATTTAGTTTGTTATTAAAAACAGAAACTACAAATTTATTAATTCAAATTCATTTAATTTATCGTATTTAAAATATAAATTTGTATAACAAAATTTATAAATTCTTTATTAAAATCACATCAAGATAGCTGAAAAAATTATTTTAAAACTCTTCATATATATTTTATAAAATTTTCATATTATTATTATAAAATATAAAATTTGAATACAAATACAGTTGACAAATTTTTTCATCTAAAACTATTTTTATAAATTGAAATAACACTGTTTATTAAGAAAAATAATATGACTGTCTTAAGAACAAAGATATAATGCAGCAGTAGAAAAGTGACACATTTCTGTCCCTTTCACATCGATGGGGTGAGAAGTGCTACTTATCGATGCATTTGAATCATTAGTGCATATGAATGAGTGGTAGCATTCAGTGGTGCAACAGAGTGGCCCATCCAAACCCAGTTTTATAATTAAACAAAAGTTATTATTCATTGAATTTATATGTATTAATAAAATAGTGTATATTATTTAAATCTTATATTGAAATAAGTTTAAATTTTTCAGATGCTTACTGTCATGATCAGCATTGGGATAATCATCATTATAATTATAATAGGTAAGAAATTATTTTAAATAAAATAACTGTGATTTATATAGAAAATAAACAAAATAGGTTACTTTGTCAAACATAATTAGTGGGAAGATAGACATTTTCAAAACATTGAAGCTTAAAGTTTTTGAATACTGTATATCCAATCTAAAACTTTCAAACAAACTATATTAACTTCTTTAATTATAAACAATTTTAAACCTCTCTGAGATTGAGTTTAATTATTTTGAGTTATTTATAATCAATAATAATAAAGGTAAATTAAATAATTTTACACATAGAGTGCTAATTATCATATATCAATATTAGTAAGGAAATAAAAGTAATAAAATAAAAAACTTAAATTTAAAATCATAATTTTGAAATTTTTTTAGTAAGGCATTTAAAAAAATTTTTAAATTGTAAAAATAATTTTAAAATATAAAAGCTTCATACTGTAAATTTAAAAGAGGTTTGACTATCTTGAGGTGTTGTTAATGCAATTAAATTTAAAGCAAGAATTTAAAATTCTTATTGGCCATTTAATAAGCTTAATTTATTGAATCACTCATTTAACTTTTCTGTTCTCAGACACACTAAAACAGGATTTTAGTTACTGATAGGGATCAAACAAAATATGATTAGAGTTTATCTTATCCAACTATTTCAAACAAATCCTAGTATTACAACTAAATGCATTGGAGCTATTATTTAAACTTTCAATATACTGTGTAACCTCACTTAACGAGCACCTTGCATAACAAGTTTTTCGCATAATGAGCAAAACAAATTGTTAAAAAATGACTCACTTAACAAGTGATGTTTTGCATAACAAGTGACCAGGAGAGGGGAAGTCCCGGATTGTGCGCATGCTCCATCAGTCTGTGTTTAGCACTTGTTCCACTAGCATCTTAATGTCGCTTGTGATCACACATTTTTCCAAACTTGTGTTCACACACATTACATATAAATATCAACAACCATAGCCCGTTATATAATAAACAGGCCAAACAATATGCCAAATTCTTGTAAAGGCTATAATTTGACTATAATTAATTTGTCTAGTGGTAGGCAGTTATGCTGCCATCTCGTATTAAATTTAATGACCAATTCCAAATTAAATTTTAGAAATGTGTAAATTAAAAAATTAATTATTTTTAATTACATTAAATACAAGATGGAAGCATAACTGTCTACTTCTAGTCAAATTAATTAATTCCTAATATTTAATTATAGCATTTACATAGCCCAAGAATTTGGCATATTGTTTGGCATGTTTATCAGACATAGTATCTGTGAATTTTTTTCTTTTCTGCAAATTGAATTCACATTTCAGGTTAGTTCATTCCATGCTAGAAGAAAGATGATGATGATTCACGCTCCTTAACAATGTATATTGTATAATTTTCTTTGAATAAATGTTATACATAAAATATTTGAGTATTTTTTTTTGGCATGGAACACATTATTGTATTTTACATTAATTTACATTACAGTCAGATACAGCCAGACATACTTTATTGAAATATTTTCTTTACTACTTATATGCTAAGTCCTTTCAAACTTCTTTGACTAAAACTTACTTGTTCGACTAACTTTATTATCTAATGCTTTCAAATTTTTTCCCTTTATTTTCAGAAGAAATACACTTTTTGACCTGGTTAAGAAATTGTGTGATATATTGATCCCAAACATTTTATTTTATTTTATAGAGTCATTATACTGTTGTTTTGTTTTCAGTTTCAGGCAGTTTGTTTTGTTAATAGGGCAAAAAACCTGCACCCTCCATTCATAATTTACCTTAATCTTGTGGAATTCACAATAAACCTTAATGTAGTATTGTGTGGAAGAGGTAGTGTGTTCACTACATGGTATGGAAGACAAATAAAGTAAGGGTGGTTATTTTTAAATTTATATAAAAGCAGGACAAGCACGTAACAAAGACAATTATTAAGGAACGGATCCGAGGTTTTTTTTATTATTGTTGCCAGTCACCCCTTTGAACTTTTCATTCTGACAATTCCTGTATAATTCTTATCAACCTTATCTTGCTCTAGGGCCCTTTTCTTTGTAAATTTAGTTAAACTATAGTTAAGCTCAGCGCCGGATTAAGCCTCTAGCGGGCCCTAGACAAAATTTAAATTGGGGCCCCATTTAAATAAGTTGCTTCTAATCAAATCTTATATAATGTGACATTAGCGTAGCTAACATGGGTGACACCCGGTGCGGATATCGTGGTGTCACCCCAAGTCATACCGTAGTGTCACCCTTTTTAACTCTTTTATAAAACACTATTGAATTGTAATATCTTTGCACCCGAGCAACTTGAACGCTATATCGAATATGCGATGTCGCAACGTACAAGTTTAGATTTAGAAAATAAATCATAACCATACATCAGTACTACCTGTACATCAGTACCCAATCAATTATTTAGCTTTGGCAATTGTTAAATATTACTAAATAAAGCATTCATTACTGACTTCTTAATTGATTATTTTTGGATTCTAATTTAGGATATGATAATTAAAAAATTAACATAGACCTACTATATAATCAGATTTTGAGCTAATTTGATGCAAATTATGAATAGTAAGTAAATATTCTGACCAAAACTACTAGCACTTTAATATTAATTTTCAGCTCTAAATTCATATTTCTTTAAATATTAAAATAATAAATAATGAAAAACTTTTTTATAACTATAATGACTAGAAAATAATAATAACTTTTATCTATTTAATTTTCTTTTTTAGCTTGGGCATCCAGCAACTAAACATTTCAGCATGATATATGCACTTCATGCCTTCTATGTAGGCTAAACAAAAGGGTCGCTTAATAACAGTTCAAATAAAACAACAAGTAACATCAAGGTAACAACATATTCAAAGACATCTGTATTGTACGGATGGCTATAGGCCATATTTGTTGTTGTTGCACCGTGCTCTTCACTGTTGTGCCTCTATCAAAAGAAAAAACATAAGAAGCTTTTGTCACCCACTACAATATACAAATGACATTAACATCCCATCAAACAAAATTAAAAACAATTATAAAATAATGAGGTGCTGTAATTGTGTATTGTTTTAAAAATACACACAGTATTATTGATGTATTATATTAATTAATGTGATTATTTTGACTGATATTATTTTATTAATTACAGTGAGTGGCCTTTCAATTGTATTTAAATTTCTATAAAATATTACTCAATGTCACCCTTCTTGATCAATAAATCTTCCTTTGTATATGTGCTTCACAAAAATAAAGGTTTGTGCAAACCATTTGTATAAAAAGGTGGAAAATAATTTGATTAATAGTTATTATTATTAAGTGACACTAAAATAATAATCATCTAACAATAGTAGCAATCATTTACTATAAATACTTTTTCAATATGTTTTTATTAAATACTTTTCAAGTTAAGAAGCAAAATCGCACTAAAAATAAAATCATTTGCTTTTAATAATCTTGAAGTACTTCTAGCTATTGGGATGCATTTTCCCAAACTTATCACAATGAGCACAAATGACTAAAAGTGATTTGTTTTTTCTTTATTTTATTTATTTATATTCCTTTGTATTAACTCCAATATGCATTTCAGACATAGTAGGAATGTCAAGTAATACATTTGACATGCATATTGGAATTAATACATAGAAACAAAAAATGAAAAAACAGTCAATGTATTAATTCCAATATGCATGTCAAATGTATTACTTGACATTCCTACTATGTCTGAAATGCATATTGGAGTTAATACAAAGGAATATAAATAAATAAAATAAAGAAAAACAATCACTTTTAGTCATTTGTGGTCATTGTGATAAGTTGGGAAAAGGCATTCTACAGGATGACTCTGAAAGTTTTACAATATGGGAATACTATAAGGTCTTAAACAAAATATTTTTAGTATTACCTTCAGAATTAGCACAAGGTTGCTGTTGAGAACAAAATCACACAAGAACTCTCTTTTTGATGGAAAAAGTAGGTTTATTTTCTATAATTTAAAAGGGTATGTATTTCAGGCTTAATGCCCCTCTTCAGCCCCAAAAACTATTATAGTGACCAGTTGGTCATTATAATATTTTTTGAAAGTGCATATCCTTTTAAATTATAGAAACTAAACCTACTTTTTCCATCAAAAAGAGTTCCTGTATGATTTGTTCTCAACAGCGACCTTTTGCTAATTCCGAAAGTAATACTACTGTAGTGTTTTTACTGCTATTACTTTTGCTTCTTGTCACTGCGCGCGATTAAAAAAAAACGAATGAGACGAACAGTAACAAAACTACGTTTATTTTCTGCTCGCGTAACAGTTACATTGTAAAGTAACTGTTAAAAAATAGTACTTTACTTTGTATCTTAGGAAACCGACTATAATTACGGTCGGTAAAACTTCCGTTAACCTAACGGGTACTTTACGCGGATTCGAGATTAGTTTGCCAGGCCTGGGCTTTTAAGCGTGCACCGAAAAATTAGTAATAACAACGATAAATATCAAGTCAAATCAAAAGTTCAAATATATTTAATTAGCAACTAGAACGTACTACGTACAAATATCAATAATTCCAAACAAAATTTATTAACGAAAATCAACAAGTCAACCCGACAATAAACTTAGCCACTTAGCTTAACTTAATAATAATTTCCCCTTTGAAATTCGACAAATCAAATACTTAGCAACTATGAACAAAATCTCTTACTAATTAAACGTCTATCCGTCACCTCACTATACGAAGAAACTATTTCCTCAATCCTTTCGATATCGTCAAATCGTCAATCGAACTCCTCTTTAGCACCTTGGATCGTCCAATTATCAATCTGGACTTCTATCAGAAAATACTTCGCTTTCGAATCTACCTCGCTCTCACAGTCGCCTCGATTTGGAAATCACCTCTCCTTCTTCGGTTAACGTACGGGTTTTATACTGTGAGGTGACGTCACACTTGAGCTGGGTTACTCCTCTTATTTACATACTTAGTTGCTAACATTAACTTTGTTCTGGCAGCTTTAAGTTTCCGACAAAGCTTATAAACCGTTTACAAAATATTTATCATAATTTTCTGGGATGTTTAAGACGGTTTATCAAGTATTTCTCTACTAGTGATTGTGAGTGTGTGTACTAGCTACTAGGAAGTAACAGTCCGCAGAAAAAAATGGGGGACTCCCCCATTTTTTTTCTGCGGACTGTTACTTCCGCCGGGCAGCGCAAGTGCGCAAGATGTTTCCTATGGCGCTTATTTCTCCGTGAGTTGTTTTTTCTTCATTTTTTCATTACTAACAAGAGAGTGGTGGGGAACCTTCGTCCTAAATAAACATAAACCCCAAACAAAAAGATAATAAAACGGAAATAATAATAAAATAAAAATAAGGTTCGGACTCAGTTCCTTACAACATGACTCGACGATGTGGCTAACAAAAGGCAACTGGCTGACCAAAAGGTCCCACAGGGTGAGTCCGGTCCCGTTCCAGGAAGTAATAACTCTTACCACCTGGGGTTCGTTACGACTGTTAAGATGTGGAGGGTGACGTTCCCCACAGAGTATCCCCCAGTGAGGGACGAGCGATAGAACTGATGTCGAACGAATCGCTTAACGTTACATTATGGTGACTAGTCTTTTAGGAAAATGAACATGACGGCCTGATCTCGTGGTAACGGTTTGATCTTTTTTGGAGGTCGTTTCCAGTTTTTTGTTATTCGCTGTTGCAGATGAAGATGGTGTCTGTGATGGTCTTGATTGGACGGGTTTTATACTAGATTTCTGAAGTGGTTCGTCCTGTAAGATATACGCTGGTTTTACTCTGTCAATTGAGACGGTGGATTTGCGACCTTGGATGTCAATTACTAGTGTTTTGTCGTGTTTTTCTAGCACTTTGTATGGGCCTGAGTAAGGTTGACGAAGAGGAGGTCGGTTTGCGTCGAATCTTAAGAAAATATGTGTACACTCTTTTAGTTCTGGATGAATGAAAATTTTCTCTGTGGAATGAGCGGAAGTTGCTAACGGTTTCAGATTGGCCATGTGGGTTTTTAGTTGGCTGACAAAAGATTCGCAAGAAATTCGTGGGGTGTCGGGGCTAATGATGTCAGCTGGTAATTTTAACGGGGTACCATATAACAGTTCAGCTACTGTTGCGCCTATATCGGCTTTAAGTGCTGAACGAATTCCCAGGAGGACTACCGGAAGGGCGTCGGTCCATTTGGAGGATTCGTGTGCCATTAGCGATGCCTTCAGGTGTCTATGTAATCGTTCTATTAAACCGTTTGATCGGGGATGGTATGCTGCTGAATGGATGCGATTGGTGCCGAGAAGTCTGGTCAGTTCTCGGAAGAGGTTCGATTCGAACTGACGTCCTTGATCGGTGGTGATCGTAGTAGGGCATCCGAATCTTGCGATCCAACCTGAGAAAAAGGCTCGGCATACCGTCTTAGCAGATATGTCGGCAATTGGGATGTCCTCTGGCCATCTGGTAAAACGGTCGATCACTGTAAGGCAGTAGTGTTTCCTGTCAGCTGGCGGAAGTGGTCCTATCAGATCCATGTGAAGATGGGAAAATCTTGCTTCCGGAAGTGTAAACTTTCCTATCGGTGTCCAGGCGTGGCGGTGAATTTTCGATTTCTGGCAGGGGATGCAATGTCGTGCCCACTGACGGATGTCCTTCCGCATGCCCGGCCAAACATAACGGCTCGAAATTAGCTTAGTGGTTGCTGTTGCTCCTGGATGAGAAAGTCCATGTAGATGGTCGAAAATGGTTCGTCGGAGATTATGCGGCACGAAGGGGCGAGGTGTTCCGGATGATGTGTCACAGTATAGGTCGATTTCGTTAGGTGGAAAGGATTTCAGCTCTAATTTGAGCGACATAGGATCCTTTAACAATTGATGAAGTTCCGAATCTGTAGCTTGCGTTGTGGCTAGCTCTCGGAAGTCTACAGGAGAAGCAGAGGTGATCGAATCTATCTCGATGCGGGAGAGCGCGTCTGCTATCGTGTTAGCTGTGCCCGGAATATGACGTATATCCGTAGAGAATTGGGATATAAAATCGAGATGCCGCATTTGTCGTGGTGAACATTTATCTGGTTTTTGTTTGAAGGCATATATGAGCGGTTTTTGATCCGTGTAGATCGTGAATTCACGGCCTTCTAGCATGTGGCGAAATCGTTTTATTGATGTGTATATTGCCAATAGTTCTCTGTCGTAAGCTGACCAGTTGCGTTGATTTGGTGCTAGTTTCGCTGAGATAAAGGCGATGGGTTCCCATTTCCTGTTGTATTGCATCAGTGCTCCTCCAACCGCTACGTCTGACGCGTCTACCCATATGCATAGTTTAGCTCCGGGTAGTGGATGGTGAAGAAGTGTGGCTTTGGACAGTGCTTCCTTAGCTGATACGAAGGATTGTTCTGCCGCTTCTGACCATTGCAGAGATCGTGATTCTGCTTTCCGAGTGAGTGACGTACGTTTCCCGTTCTTTTTTCCTTCTAGTAGCTGCACTAGCGGGGCGAGGGTGTGCGCCGCTCGAGGGATGCATCTCCTGTAGAAATTTATTACGCCTAAGAATCGTCTAAGTTGAGTGAGAGACGAAGGTTTGGGAAATTCTCGGATGGCTCTGACTCTATCAGGGAGTGGTTCCAGACCCTTTCCCGAGACCTTGAATCCGAGAAATTCGATTAATGGTACGCCGAAGGTGCATTTCGACGGATTTATGGTTAACCCATATTCTTGGAGGCGTTGGAATAAGTCGCGAAGATGCGAGATGTGTTCTTCCTGGGAGCGTGACGCTATTAATATGTCATCGACGAAAGCATATGCAAAGGGGAGTCCTCTGGTTACTTCGTCGATGAACCGTTGAAATGTTGCGGATGCGTTGCACAATCCGAATTGCATCCTGGTACTCTCGAAGAGACCAAACGGTGTCGTTATAGCTGTTTTGTGCACGTGCGGTGGGTAGATGGGTATTTGATGATAGGCCTTGATTAAGTCTATGTGAGAGAAGATTTGTGTTCCGTGCAGTTCCGATGTGAAATCTGCGATGTTTGGAACGCCGTATCTGTCCTTTATGGTTTGTGCGTTTAGAGCACGATAATCTCCCACGGGTCGCCAATCTGAACTGTTTTTCTTGGTGACCATGTGGAGTGGTGATGCGTAATTGCTTTTTGATGTTCGCATATGGCCGAGAGCTATCATCTTATCGAATTCGGCCTTAGCGATTTTAAGCCTATCGGGTGCTAGGCGACGTGGTTTCGCAGTTACGGGCTGACCAACAGTTTCTATGTGATGTACAACGTTGTGTTTTACGGGTTGGTTAGGACGTGGAGGTCTGGTGATCTCAGGAAATTCTTCCAATATCTTATGATATATGGAGTCGTTGGTCGTTATCTTGATAGAGTGGATGGAGGTTTCTAATAATTTGCCTGGAGAGTTCACCTTTGTCTGAACGTCTGTGAGACATTTGCGTCTAAGATTCGGTACCAAATGGAAGTGATACAAGAAATCTGCGCCTATTATTGCTGTTGACACGTTGCCAATAAGGAATTTCCAACGAAAAATTTTCTTTAACCCAAAATCGAGAGTGAGTGTTCGTTGGTCGTAGACATGAATTGCAGTTGTGTTTGCTGCCATCAAGGTCATTTGAGATGCGCGCTTCTTTTGTGACGAGGAGGCTGGAAATATTGATACGTCGGAACCTGTGTCGACGAGAAAGTTTACGTTCGTTCTCTTGTCTAGGATGAACAGGCGACGAGATTGCTCCGGCAAAGTGCATGTCGCCTCTACGCTTCGCCGCTCTCGTTTGTTGGAAAACTACACGGCGGAGTACATTTTTGTGCCTTTGCGCCAAAACGGTTGTGGTACCAGCAGTAGTTGTTGATACTGCGGTGAGTGGAATTGTTGCGATGTCCTGAACTACTGCGGGAGCGTCGAGAAAAATGGTCGCTGCGATCCCGACGTGCCTGCGTTAGTTTATCGATTCGCTTGTTAAGTTTATCTATTTCGACTAGTATTTTGTTGGTTAAGGTATCGGGCTTCTCAGGTTGCGACACTGAAGCTATCGTTGCAGGGGTTACTTCCACCACGCGGTCCGCTACTTCCGCTGCTTTGTCTACGTCGAGTGGGGTAATGGCGGCTAGGATAGATTGGACGGAAGTCGGAAGATGTTGTATGAATAACTCTAGTATAACTGCGTCCGGGATTTGAAAATTTTCCGCCCGACGCTTTAGAACACGTAGTAGTTCGGAAGGTTTGCGGTCTCCTAGCTGTTCTCCGGCCAATAGTTTTCGTAACTCTTGTTGAGACGATTCGCCGGATCGTTTAATAAGTTCCACCTTTATGTGACCGTACGGGTCTGTACGGTCCGGAGAAATAATAATGTCTCTAACCGTTGATGCGACTTCCGGTGGTAAATGAGCCACTACGTAGTTGAACTTTGTGGCACTTTCCGTGATCGGCTTTGGAGATCCTAGAGCAAATGTGCTTTCGCACATGTGGAACCATAAGGCTGGTCGGAAAAGTTGTACGGAGGGATTTTTACTGCTCCAATCTCGGCCATGATCTGACGATTGAAGTCGTGAACAAGGAAGAACGACGTACCTGATGAAGGTTCCAATGGGTGGATTCGGTAGTTTTCTTAGTTGAATTACGTTATTAGTCCGGGTTCGGGTCACCAATGTAGTGTTTTTACTGCTATTACTTTTGCTTCTCGTCACTGCGCGCGATTAAAAAAAAACGAATGAGACGAACAGTAACAAAACTACGTTTATTTTCTGCTCGCGTAACAGTTACATGACTCGACGATGTGGCTAACAAAAGGCAACTGGCTGACCAAAAGGTCCCACAGGGTGAGTCCGGTCCCGTTCCAGGAAGTAATAACTCTTACCACCTGGGGTTCGTTATGACTGTTAAGATGTGGAGGGTGACGTTCCCCACACTACTAATTGAGAGAACAGTAAGCAATCAAGTACTAAAAATATTTTTTTATTTATGTTCATAGTACTTTCCTATGCCAAAATTCACTTATGCAGTTGCTCCTTCCAAAGATCAAAAGCTTGACATCACTCATTTTCATGAATGCTATCAAAATACTTTGTTAAGGAAGCTTCAGTTTCATCCTTTTTGTTAAATTTGCAACTTCTCAAATGTTTTTTGAAATTAAAAAAATAGCCAGAAGTCACACAATGCACGATCTGGTGAATATGGTGGTATGGTGGATGCTGAATGATTCTTATTAGCTTGAAGGAAATCAACATCCTTCTTGGCAATGTAGTATGATGAAGGATTATCATGATGCAAAATTTGACCTTAAATTTTCAGTGACTCCAGAATTCTACGAAAGCAAACTGTAGTGTACCAATTAGCACTCCCATCAACAAACCTTTATCTCCAGTGATGCTTAAATTTCGGAAACACATTTTTGGCCTTGCTCGAAATCTGCTTCAGGTTAATTGAAAACAGGATTCCAAACTTAGAATGACTTTCCTTGAAACAACTTCAAACATTGAATTTCAAAATAAATTGGAACATATGTGTGTGCTATAGCATGTTGGCAACTTCTTCTTTGAGCCTTCCACGTTGACCACATTAGGACACTTGAGGTCCCCGAAATATACAAGGCTGACCTGAAGGAGAGATGTATAAACTCTAAAGATGGCAATGCACTATCATACACTTGGCACTACACATGCGAAGAGCAAGAAGTCGCCGACATATGCATGTGCTATGGAGCACAAGCATATGTTCCAATTTATTTTGAAATTCAATGTTTGAAGTTGTTCCAAGAAAAGTCATTTTAAGTTTGGAATCCTGTTTTCAGTTAACCTGAAGCAGACCTCGGGTGAGGCCAAAAACATTTGTTTCCAAAATTTAAGCATTACTGGGGAGAAAGGTTCATTAAGTAGGAGTGTTTATTAACACCGGTAATCAGGTTAGAAGATATTGATGTACCGTACCAATTAGCCATAACTGTCTTCAGTTCATCAAGCTTAATTGCTTTTGTCAGACCAGTGCAACTGAAGAAAAACAGCAAACATGCCTTTTTTTATTGCTCAATGCCTTTTCACAATTGTTGAAATTAAGTCATCTTTATGGATCCATACCTAACATGTGAGACAGTCATAGAATGGTATGTACGAAATATGTCTTATTAACTGTGACAATCTTGGAAATAATCTGGTGTCCACCTGGATTCAACATTTCCAGATTTTTCTTAGAGATTCTGACATGCTCATTCTTGACATGCTTCAAAATCTGTCAACTAATCAAGACACTACTTTTTTTAACCATAACTTCTTATGCAGAATGTCTGCAACTGCAGAGGCTACAATTTCATAGGTACATCTTTGGTCTTCTGCAATCATACATTGAACAGCAGTCACATTTTTAGGAGTCACTGATGATCATAGTCGCCCTTCATGTGGTTCATCATGGAAGGAAGTATGACTTCTCTGAAATTTTTTGTACCACCTGAACACAATCGTAAAGTATGGAGCATCATCCCTTAAGCAAATTTCAATCGTTTATAACAGTCTTTGTCATTTAGTCTATCACAAAAATCATAGTAAATTATTGTACAAAGTGCTTCTCTAGAAAGTTCCATTGTTACTATTAGAAAAGGGGTCTGTCACATTTAGATTAAGAGAGATTATATGACACATTATGCATAAATTTCATCAAAGTTTATTATTAAAAAAAATAAACACTTTAATTCATTACAGATGGTTTTCTTGTATTGCAAAACTTTCATAGTAACCCTTATAATAGCCAGAATATATACATTTTTTAAATTATTTTCTAACCTACTCCAGTATTTCACTAACAAAATCTTATTGATCAGATTTTAAATATCATTGATATGACACTGATAGTGGACTGATAGACTTGAAGCTACTAGAGAAGAACAAAAGTCTGCTTCAAGTAAATGGAGTTTTTTCTTTTTAATTTTTATGCCCTATGTGCAATAACTTGTAAGAGGGCTTCTTTTATAAATCCTATTATGAATTTGGCAAGGCCTATAATATGGCAGCCATGTGGGGTGATGAGAGATGGTGCATGACATATCTGGAATAGACGACAACCTGAAAAATTTTCTGAGATTTTTTACTCATTCAGATTCAGTCCCAGGTTTCCCAGAATAGCAGGCTTAACCAACCAGACATCTTGCTAAGTAAACTGGACTACAATGACGTGGGTGAATCCATCTGTGTGCCTGCTGGTCAATGGAATTCAGAGTGAAAACTACATTTTGCACTTTACCAAATTCATAAAATTGGAACTTGGAATATTCAAGTTATTAGTGTAAGCAAGCTGAACATCATGAAATGGGCGATGCCACAGACTGAATATCGGCATACTTGGTATAAGTGAACTCAATTGGATATGTAGTGGAATAAACTGGCATTGTCTGAGTGAATATTTTCAATCAGACAATTTCACAGTTTGCTATTCTGAGAATGGTTAATATCAACAATGAATGAGTAACATTTATAGCAAGCATGAAAATTTCAAGATGCTTGTAGTTTTCAGAGTACAAGTGACCAGATAATAATGATTCCTATTAGTGGAAAACTGCATAGCATCACCATTCTGCAGGTGTGTAGGTGCATAATTTGATACATCTGCAATTGGAATGTATTCATCAATGCTTCTTCAGTGTGAACATAAAGGTACCTTAGATGATGAGAGTGAATGGTTTTCTGATGACATCTAGGTGAAGGAGGTCCCTAAAATGAACATTAGTTTACCTTATAAGAAACTTTAATGCAAAAGTAAGTGATTAACCAGTTCCAAACATCATAGGCAACTATGGCTTGGGAAAAAGGAATGATGCAAGCAGTTAAAGCATACTGGGTACAGACTGTGGCTCAGATCATCAATTACCCTTTGCCAGAGTTAAACAGACTTTGCAGGACCAAAAGACTCTAAAATATGGTTTAATGTTGAAAAAAATCCCAACTTCATATGCTGTCAAAATCAAAATCAGATTTGTTGCTCTGGCTCGTGACAAAAGAAATTAGTGAGATGAAAACCTCGCTAGATTTTTGTCTTTACTTATTTATGGGAGGAGATAAAAATAGTTGTTACTGAAGAAGCACAAAGATGTATAGAATACATCTTTGCAATACTTTGCAGTTGGGAAGCTTACCTAAATAGCTGACAGAAGATACAGTTGGTATCATGCATAAGAGGAGAAAAGCTAAAGGTGCAAATATAAAAAAAGGAATTAAAAAGGTTAATTCCAAGTTCCAGAAAGCAGCAAGACAGGATAGGAAGAAATTTTTGGATGAGTGATGCAAAGGGCTAAAAGTGCATAAATATGGATGTATCAGAGAACTTTATGCACATGAAAAAGGAACTGAACTTTTTTTGTATCATGCAAGGCAAAGTTCAATGCTATGATGATGGGAAAGGACTACACAACCGATAAGCTATCAGGAACAAATGGAAAGAATATACAATAGAATCTTACCAATGTCTGACGATGATGCATGCATAGATAAGTTAAAGCATCGTGTTAATGAAGAAGAAGTAAATTCGGCCCCAAAGCAGCTACCAAGTGGCTCAAGAATATAGAAAATAAGATCTTCCTATATTCTTCATAACTTGCAGCAATTTTATTTATTAAAATATCTTAAAATCAGAGGATCACATTAAAATCTTTAAACAAAACAGAGAGAGACAGATCAATTAGCTAGTCTAAGGCAGGGGTGGTGAACCTATGGCATGCAAGGAGAAATCATCTGCCACATAATGTATCATATGATTTCAATAATCCTTTCGATTTAACACTTGGTCTTCCTTTTTTCAATCAGATTTTTACATTTATTGTAATTAAAGCATATTTGTTTAATTTATATAAATATCATTATTCAAAGTCTAAAACTTTGGCATGCATAAACAAACATCTTTGTTTTTTAAAAGAGGTTCTCTTAGTGCCCACAGGGGCACTAAAAGGGCCTCTTTTATGGTTTACTCTGACAGCCAGTCATCGCTGACCAACAAGGATCATAAGGACAAGTTGGTACAGGAGATCAGAGGTAGGGTACTGAGCGCGAGGCACGCACAACACGTTGACCTGAGGTGGGTCTGAGGCCACATCAGTATCCTGGGCAACGATCACACCAACCAACTGGCCAAGGAAGTGGCCAGAAGCCCATTTGTAACAAAGACGGTTGAACCTTCGGCTTCTTACATAAAAGGTACTCTATTGCAAAGATCTATGACATACTGGCAAGAGCGCTGGACTCAAAGTACGGTAGGTGAGTCAACCTACACCTTTGTGTTTGAAGTTGGCCGAACTTCAGTGAATTGTAATTGGTACATAACTCAAATACTGACTGGGACATGGGAGGTTTTCCCACTTCGAGTCCAAGTTCAGACAAGGAGATGGTAACTACTCCTGTAGGTGCCCTCACGGAGATGCAAGACATTATGTACTTGACTGTCCTCTAACCAAGGACTTCTGGTCTAAGCCTTCCAAACAAGTACTTCAAACACTTGCTGCAAGTAAAGGAAAACTATTGAAACTAAAGGAATTGATGGGAATTGTAATAGGTTTCTTCAACCTATAAGTTCAGTGGACTCACTGGGCAGGGCCCCCTTTTCTAGGGGATGGAATCCTATTGACCATTTATAAGAGCTGGTCTCTCCTTGGTAGAGAACTTTATGTGCAGTACAGGCTGCACCAAATCATATGTCCAGGTAAGAGGGTTGGACTTGGGAACAAGGATGGTCCCTATTGGATAGTACCACCAGAGTTTGAGCACTTAATTCAGGTTCGACCTTATAAGTCCAGACACCTCAATGATTACTGGGTGCGAGGCAGGCCTATGATTAAGACATAGTCTTTTTGTACTCTGTAGTGCCATTTGGCAGAGCAGAGACAATTTACTCAGAGTTTGTTATATGTGGACCACCCCAAAAAATTCCTGGGAATTTTTCGATCCAGCCTGATTCAATTCCAGGTCCCCCAGAGCAGTAGACTGCCACCCCCAGCGTTGGTATCCGACTGTCTAAACATAAACGTCTTTAAAACTAACAGTAAGTATGCTTACTATACGGTATGCGTGCTCAAAAAAGTTTGCCACCCCTGATCTAAAGACCAAAACATCTTGCCTCACTAACTTCTATATGATGAAATGTATTGCGAATATCATATTCTATTATTGACATCCTTCTTCAGTCACATTTGTAGTTCTTGTATTTCTTTATATTGGTCCAGTTTCTTCTCTGCCTACGATCTTTTTTGTATAATATTTGCTATTAACCAGTGGCGTAGCTAGGATTCTCCGTGCCCGGTGCGGAACCAGATTTGTGGGCCCTGAAAAAATTTTTCGGGTCTTTTTTCGTGATTTTTGGGCCCCCATGAGCGTATCGTTTTCCAGGGGCCCGGTGCGGACCGCACCTACCGCACCCCCTAGCTACGCCACTGCTAGTAACCTTCTTGCATCTTTTACTACTAACATCGTTCTCTTCTCGCTCTAAAACTAAGCTGACCATAACATTTATAACCGAAGACATATTTCAGAATCAGGAAAATGGGGTCTAAAACTGATTGAACTTTGGCTAGTTTTTTAAATTTATTCATTTATTGATCTAGAAATTGGTGATATTGGCGTGTTAATAAAATTGCTCTAGTCAGACATTGATTCTACAAGTATAACAAACATCGCGAAGTCCGATAGGTATATAGAAACATCACCAAACGATCGCCTAAATAATGTTTGTTATACTTATACAGCTCGCCGGGTAAAACGTTAGCTGGCTGACTGCCGTGTTGAAGTTATACTTAGGCCGTGGGTGTAGGAGTCGTCCCCAGCCGGCGCCGTATTTAACAACGTAAGGTTATATCAAAATTTAAATACATCTGGAAGCGAAGGCTTACTCGGGGTCCGGATGGTGCAACTGGCAAGCGGAGGCTGCGGGTTCATGTCCTGCCCCGGTTCAGTTCTTTTTTCCAGATGGTTATAAATTATTTAATAAGGTATTATAATTATTAATTTAGTTAAGAGATGGTGCGTAACGTCTACCTCTAGTAGCAAATTACTTAGTATTAATTATTTAATTTAACGGAATTACAGCCTGATTATTTAGGCAATCGTTTGGTGATGTTTCTATTGATTCTACAATCGAATATTAAAAACAGGCAAAACCGGGGAGTCTTGTCATTCAACTATACTCTCTACTTCTGTTATAATATACCGTAACGCTGACCTTTACACCCAATTGGCGCTAAGTTAAAATTCGTCATTTAAATTCATTTTATTTTTTCTATTTATAATACTAGTATGTTCTTTTATTTTTCTTTTTATTGTATTTTCTTCGTAATGTAATATTTTAATTCCGTTCATATCTATATTACAGTTATATTTTTCTCAGTGTTCTGCTGTTGCTGAGTTTTTATATTAATATTTTAGTTTAATAACTCTTTTGTTCGTCAATTCTTATTTGTAGTTTTCTTTTTATACCCATTCTCCTATATAATAATGGATTGGTGAAAATTCCTTATATCCCAAATTCCTGTATGATTGATTCTCCCAAACAATTTTTACTTCTAATAATTTGAAAAGAGAACAAGAAGCGATCAAGTATCAATGAAATTAATAAATTTTTATTTTTATAATTATGAGACTGTTCTTCACTAAATTTTAAATACATTTTGTGTTTGGTTATGTTATTTCTTATGGATACATATAAAAGTTTTGTTTTTTCTATTAAAATGGATTTCAATAAATTTTGGTATTTCTATGATGGATTTTCTGGGATGTTAAACCAGCTGTGAGAGTTTACGCATAATAGTAATAAATTAATAAAACTGTACAGTTTAATTATAAAATATTGAAAAAATAATTTTAAAAATAATAATAATAAAACTACCTAAATCATTATAAGATTAGTGATTCGAATATGTTAATGGTAGAAACTCCGAATTTTTGGTTAATTTCTATTAAGTAAAACTAGGTACCCAACAGTTCAATTAATGTTAACTCGCTTCAAATTAAAATTTTTAAAAAATTTTAAAAATCAGGCAAATTTATAAAGCAAAAATGAACGAAATTACTAAAAAAAAGAAAAGAAATTTAAATTTGATTATTTTTTGTGCGAAACTACAGTACACTAAAACAATTTCTGTAGTTATGTCGCAGAAAAAAGTTACAATTAATTAAAAAAAATTGTAATTAAGGGTTCAAAAAATGCAGGCAAAATTAAATACATATAAAAATAAAACTAGATTAAAACTATAAAAATAATAACATAATTACAACGCTGACCTTTACACCAAAGCCGAAACCAAAATTAAAAATAAAATCGAAACTAATTAAAATCGAATCAATTGAAAATTAAAACATGTTTAAAAGTTGTTTTTAAATTTTCAAATTGTAAATCAAATTAATATTTAAATTTATCTTATTCGTGTACGGCGGTGACGAATTATTTGCTTTCAATATACAGTATATGTTGTGGTTGTCTTGGAATTTTGTGTTCGTTGATGCAGGTAAGACAAACAACGCGAGCTAACTGAACGAAAGTTTTATCTAACAAAGAACGTTGTATTCTGCTAGGACCGTACAGTGCTGTACTGTACATACAACACTCCGCGAGCTGATGACAAATGAAGAATATTCTTTCACAAGAGTAGCTCCCAGGTAAGCATTAATTCGAAATAATGCGGCTACGGCGAACAGCGTTAATCTCGGCAACTGGATTTGAATCAGTTTCGGGTCATAGTCACAAGCCTTATCATTTGTTTATCGTGCTATCAACGTTGATGAACTCGTTATACGTTAAATAAAATGGAATGTAGTGAGTGGCTTAAAATACAGTCAAACCTGTTTTTGTGCGGGGGATAGGGACCGCATAAAAGAAAATGCATAAAAAAAATCGCGCGAAACTTCACGAGTGGCTATAAAAAATAGTTTTCGCAACACAATTAAAAAAATATTTTTTTATGCGGTGAATAGGGACCGCATAAAAAAAGTCTCAGCGTAGAAAATAACTCGAAACCGTACGAAATAACTAGGAATTGCTTTTTTAACTCCTTGGGCCTTTTTCTGCAACACCTAATGGGGAAAAAATCCTCTAAGAATTTTAATTTTTATATTAATTAATTAATTTCCGCTTAAATACGAATCTAACATTAAAAAGTTAAAAATAATCGTTAAATAATGATTTTATTTGATAAATATAGCTGGAGGAAGTGTTATTTCATTTAACAAGGCGTGAAATTTCACACCTGCAGTCTAAAGCTGGAGGGGAGCTAACTTACCGCATCTGTTCAAATATAACATAATATTTATGGTTTTTATGCTATTAAAATAAGAGGGGACCGAAATAAACGTATGAGAAAAAAATTTTTCTGAATAAAAAATGAAAAAACCTGCTGATGTCATAGAAAACAACCAATAGAGTTTTTAAAAATTTTACAGGAGTCAATTATGTTCCAATTTGATTGAAATTTTCATATACCGCACAGAAAAAGACCGCACAAAAACAGGTTTGACTGTATAGTCATAGAGAAAGTTTAAACGATACGATTTGTGATATACTGGTACAATACTTGTGTTTTCTGTTCATAATTATAAATGCTTTGTTCGAAATTATTAGTTAAAAGTGAAAATAAAATAAATTTATGAATAGACATTTTTCTTGAAAATGAATTATTCTATAAAAAATTAATACTGTAAGATTACGAGATGAAATTATGAATAAAATAAAACATAGAAGAGCTTAAAATTTGATATTCTCTCACTGAGAGAAGTGATATTATTATTAGTAATTGAACATTTTGTAATATACATAAGTATATAGCCTAAAAAACATTACTGTTTGCATTAATTATAAATTCATTACTCACATGACATACGCAACCATCATATTGTCTGGATACTATTTTGGAAAGGATAGAGAAAAGACGGGGTGTAAGACTAAAACTCCCTCTCACTCAGCCAATTACAGGTGGAAGGAACGTAACGTTTGCAATGAGGAAACTATTCCACATTTTTTTGTTTTTTTTTTTTTTTCTTAATCATTGCAACTTTAAAATTCAGTACATAATTGAAATCAGAACACAATCTCAAAAATCATTATGTCTGGTCACTAACTATTTTAGAACTACTTTAAAAGTTAAAAACTTATATGAACATAAAGTTTGGAAGTTTTATGGAGTGTATGCAATTTCTAAACGTTTCTTTTCTAAACAAATTACAACGTACTACATAATTACAGTACAATTCCTTATATGCAGTAGTTTTAAACATTAAATAGTAACATATTTAACATTCTTCCATTCCATAAGGGCAGATAGAACCAAATCTCAAGATGTAATTTTTATTAAAAAAATCAAAAAAAATATAATTAAAACATGCCAGGACGAAATTCATACATTACAAAATTAAATGCATAAAAGTATGAATTTCATCTTGGCATGTTTTAATGATATTTTTTTAATCGTAAATTAAATTTAATGATTGTGCCGAAAACCTTGGAAATATTTTAAACCGTTTTTTACATATTGAGGCGGAAGAGTAGCCTAAAAATAAAGATCGACTCCGCCGTATGATAGATAGTTCCTGAAGTGTAAAAAGGACGTTAAGATTTAAAAGAAGACATTTTTATAATACTTTTACGCATTTAATTTTGTAATGTATAAAATCAAATAATAAGCACAAATACTATAATTAAATTTTAATGTCATTAAATTCAAAGTATATAAATTAACAATACTACTACTTTTTTATGAAATTCACCTGAACATAAACTACGTTTAAATAATTTTATATCTTCATCATTCCTGTTATAGTCCTTTTTTTTATGCTTCTCTTTAATATGTCTGCTTAAACTATGCTTATGTTTATACTTCAAATTGCATATATCGTATTCCATTTTCCAACCGTTAACGAAATTCTTACACAAAGACAAATTCAGATGCCCCGATTGGCGCTATTCGCCTTAGCGGCATAATTTCGAATTAATGCTTACCTGGAAGCTAGACTGTTGTCATTTTTTGTATCTTACAGGCTTGCAGCTGCATTGCTTAATAAAATAAATAAGGTATTTCACTTTTTATGCAAAAGTACTAAATTTAGTCTGAGTTTAGAGGGTAAATTTTTTAACATTGATAAGTTTGTTACGACGTGTTCATTTCGTTCTAATTAATATGTAACGCCACATTAGGGGCTTTAAAATACTCCCAGCAACAAGCTCCATCAGTCCCGTAGCCAGGAATAAATCAGTATTACTGCGGCTTGATTAATGAGGGCAAGCGGAAAAAAATTGTATAGGTCTATAAATAGGCCCAGTATTAGTAAGACTTTAACATCAGCGACGTCCGCAGACTATAAAAAAGGGCATCATTCATTATGCAAGAAGCTTCAAGTCATATATTAGGATATCATAGTTCATACTTCCGACTATAATTCAATGTACCCACCTTGTGGGTACATTGAACATCCACAAGGTCGCATTGGTTGCAATCGGGATTAACTTGGCATTTAAAACAAAAAATGTTCATTGTTATCAAGGCCAAGTTTTGGTCAACATACGATAAAGTTGCATGGGTCAATGGACAAATATCGTTCATTACTTTATTTTATATTCGCAGAATAGTCTAGAAATCATAAATTTTCTGTTGTTTAATGATAATGGAATTTGGTGTTTCCTTGGGGATTAGGTAATGGACAACGCTGACGAAAAGACAGGCATGTGAAGTGCCCCAATGTACGGGCGCCCATGATGAACATCTTCGACTTTTTCAATTTTCCCATTTTTTCAAAGCTTGTTATGGGTGATTATTATTAATAATAATTTAATCTATTAAAAATAGATTTACACTATTTGATAGTGCAAGGAGCAAGTTTGGACGAATAATAATAAATTAAGACGTAAATACTGTACACAACAAAGGGAACAAGATTATGACGAATGGCTAGTATTTTTATTTTTCCTTTTCTATCCAGCTCTATCGGCTAGAGTTCACGTGTAACAGTAGTTTAAATTTATTTGACGAATGATATATGGATGTTTTTTTTTTTTACTCTTTCCACCCTGTTGATACTAAGAGAAAATATACGGGTATTATCAATACATACTAGCAGGCAGCGCCACTCCTACCTTTTGCGGGGCCCGGGGCAAATCTGAAATTGCGGGGCCCTTTCTAAAAATAAACTAAAGTATTAGTAAAAAAAATCTAATAAGTAAAATAATTAACATTAACTGTTCAAAAATTTATTTAAACAAAATTGCGGAAATTATAAAACAAAAAGTGTAAAAAGAATATTTTTTTAAGATTGTACGTTTGTTTTTATTTATTTTTATCTTACCATATATTTCCGCAGATAAGACGATAGTTGTATCATAAAAAAAGGCCCCCAAAATCTGGGGCCGTCTTATAGGGCAGATACAAAAAAATTAAATTGAAAAATTTATATAAATTAAAACCATTATAAAAAAACGGACAAACCGTAATTATTTACTAATAGAGAGTAGGGCATGTCCACAAAATAGAATAGGCCATACGACGTTTTGTGAATAGTCAAGGTCATTACCCGAATACCCGAATCAGTGCGAACGTTTGCAACAATAGCAAGGCAGAAAATAAAATTTGTTCATTCGAAAAATTACGAATACACATAATTCCGTATACGCTATACAGTATTATTATCCAGATGATGATCGCTGATCTAAACTAAATTCATAGGCCATTGATAGTTTGGGGGTCGTCTTATAGGACAGATATATGCTAAAACTATAAAACTTTGACGAAAATTTATACCTAGTCTTATCTGCGGAAATATACGGTTATTTTTTTAAATGAACCTTTCGCACTATTTTATGTAATATTAATTTTGCGGGCTTTTATTTCAGCAAAACCTTTCATTAAATCATCGCATTTAATTTTTCACATATTTCGTGCTCAGTAGATAAAAGTGTCAGATTTGTTAATCGTTCCTGTGACATTGTTGCCGTAATTAATTTTTAATTAGTTTTAATTTAGAAAAACTTCGTTCTGCCGATGCTGTTGAAATCGGAATTGATAATAATAATCCTAAATGGCCAGATTTTGAAAAGACTCGTGCATATTTCTCAGCATATTCAAGCCCTGTACTGTTGTTGCATTTTCACCATTAGTACAGATCGAACGAAAAATTTAATTTCTTCGTATAAACCGGCTCCATTTAGATCACGATTATCATGCCTTAATTTTAATTCTAAATCCGTGCAAAACTTTTTAAGTTGGTCGTCTTCCATTGTTCGTACAGTGGAATATTGTAAAGAAAACCGAAAATATTTATATGATTTTCAATTTGTTCAAATCTTTCTTGTAATGAAGATATGGCTTGATCTATTATTGCTAAGAAATAATTTCTATAGAAGTTTCTTTCTGGATCATTTACACATTCATCTGCTCTTTCTCCTTCATAATCAAATAAACGTTTACGTTTTCTTATTCTTAGGGTTTTTAACTTGTTTGAAATATTAGTTTTTTCACAAATATTATTTGCTTCCATTTTAGATTTTTAAAAATTTACTAATGCAAAAGATGATGTTGACAATTGGTTAGGACATAAATAGCAGTAAAAACAAAATACCTTATATTTTAGTTTTGAATAGAGAAGCCAGTTTCTGCAATTTTTTTCTCTGTTTAAGTGTATTTTTGTATAATTAGATACATTAAATTTTCTAATTAGTTCATCTATGGGAAAATCTTAATTTGTTACTCGAACAATGTTTTTCTTAATTAATAATAATCTGATTTTCTCAGAGGGTTGTGATGGCCTTGTTCCAGGATCGTCTTCCAATATGGTTGATAATTCTTTAGTTTTCTCGTTTGCGCTAAGAAAAAAATCTTCTTGACCTTCTTCATCATTTATAGCTCCATCTTCATTAATAATGAAGGTAATTCTTTGTATGTAATTTGTAACCCTTTATTATTTTGTACACTAGTGCTAGCTATAGCCAGATCGTTTTCTTCATTATCAGTTTTAAAATATTTTAAAAGACTATCTTTTTGACGACTTTCTAAATCTTTTTTGTTTTCGGCACGTTTTCTTTTCTGGTTACCACTTAAATAATTTGTATTTTTATCGCGATTTTTATAAATTAAAAAAAGTGCCATTAAGCAGCATAAATTTGTTCAATTAAAACATTTATTAGCTTACAATATGCTCAAGTGTTTGTAATAAATGTCCTATGCTATGCTAACTACACCAACCTATCTTGGCGCCTAGTTTTGTTGCCAACTTACAATTTATATTATAAAAACTATTTTATAATATAAATTTTAAGGTAACTTTAAGGTAGTTATTCTTTTATAAAAAAAAACTACTAATAGAACACTAATAAAAACAAATCTATTTGAATTTATACATTAAACAGTTATTCTTTTTGTAGATCATAAAATTAATTAGTAGCAACGTTGTATCAGGAAATCAAGATTCGTGAGATTTTTCCAGTATACCTTACAATTATATTTTAAAATGAAGTTTTACGTTGAAATATAAGTTGTTACATTTTAATTATAAAACTGCTTTTACGAAAACGTCATCCAATTTTAAGATTTATTGTCTAAAGTTTTATATTGATAGAATATGAACTTTTCAAGTTATAAAAGCATGATTCAAATGAATATTTATTGCTAAAAGGTACAACAAAATTTTAAAATATTGTAAAACATCTATTTTAAAGTGGTCCGCAAACCAGAGTAGGCCTAATTGCAATACGACATTAAATTGTGTATTTTCAAGATATTTATCAAAATTTAAAATGAATTATATTTTAAAAATTTTTATAGGATTTATTTAATTTTTAAAAAGTTTACAATCGAAAGCATCTCCAAGACTATGATGGAAGGACACGTAGTGAGAAAGATTTTGTTTGGTTTAGTGAGATAGGGCAACGCAACTAGGGTTGCCACCTCATAACTTAGTCTCGCCCGGAGACGATGATTTAAGAAAAAAAAAACCCCCGGGGACGTTTCTATAGAGTCTCAGGAGGTGAAGGGTCTAAAGTAGGGTGAATACTAGCTGGCCGTATATTTCTAAATATTTTTCAAAATTACACTTTTTATTGCGACTCCCGATCTCCCCGACTTAAACGTATATATAATAAAATCTATTAATTAAAAAGATTTTAAAAATATTGGATGTCGTTTTTGACATCAGAAAGTAGCTTTAAATAACTTTACCGAAGTAAAATCCGTGCACTAGAACTTTAGAACGATGAATGAAATTTGATTAAAAAAATCCCATAAAAAACAATTAAGCGTTAACAATTAATCGCGCGTCATTAAAGGTTGATTAAAATCGCGATAAAATTTTTTCGCGCGAGTAAAAATTTTTGAAAAAATTTGGAGACTTAAAATAATCCGAAAATAAAAAAAAAATATATTTCTTTTTTGAGGGTCCAACAGAACCGTTTGTTATGTAACGCTATTTAACCTGCTCCAGACTGACTAGAGCGTCGGACGATAGAAGTAACTATATACTATAACTTACCATTAATCATCAACCAACACGAACACTGATTATCAAACTGTCCCCTATGTATGCTATGTCATGTCACTCTCAATAGACATTTCTTGACAGAACAGTCACAAGAGAAAGTACAACTACATAGCACGCAGCAGCACTGTGCCTACGCCAGTTATAGACGTTATGTGTTTAAGCCAACGACCACCACACCAGTAATTCGGTACACGGGGGAAGAAATATACGCGATGGTTTGCATATAATTTTGTACATATTCATTTTAACTTGCACAACCCGAAGAAATATTAATTAACCCGGAGCCCGGAGATAACTCACTGAATCCCGGAGTCTCCGGGTCAAACCCGGATAGGTGGCAACCCTAAACACAACACGTGCACGATCTGCCAAGGGAAGGCTTTCTATGGGAAAATTGGTCTCTATTTAGGTGTTACACATATGAAGAAAACCCGGAAAACTTCATGCGGCCAGTGTTCAATGCTTTTATACATTCAGCCACTAGTGGGCTAGTGAAAAGGATAAAAGGTACCTTGGAATACGAGTCACGACTATGGAGATCGGAGGAAAACGAAATAGAAGATTAAGGATGAAGGCGACTAAGAGGAAATATTTGATTTAAACCATTCGCGAATATCTCTGAGCCGACTCGGACTCAAACCAGAATTCCACAGAGTAGCAAAGTGAAGTGGACATGAAGGTAAGGTGGTTGAGGAAAGCTATGGCCACTCATCGGATACAACGGGGGAAACTCATCAAAAACAGTAATTCCATATAAACTGAGAAAGGTATAAACTGAAGAAGACAATAGAAGGAATCTAGAATTGCACGAATTCATATCTTGATATCATTTTTATGTGATGACCATCTATAAATCAGATAAGTGTTTATCTTTAATGTTTTCAAAATAGTTTTTTGGGATTTTTTCATTAATTGATTCAGTTTAAATTAATTTTGAAAATAATTGTCAAAAATCAGGCTCAAGTTGAATATTTTAAATATCTCCCATTTCTGAAAACTACAAAAATATAACAATAACGAATTCTTTATGAATTTTAATCTAATTTATATTCGATGATAAGGCGATAAAACTATAATATTATACGTATACTATATAAATAAATTCCTTCTATTATTATCAATATATATATATTCATACCAGATTGCTTTTATCAGCTCCTTCTAACAGGTACAAAACATACAATCATATAGAAACACATAAAATATCTAGCTTATATAAAATAAACTTAAAATATTCTTCACCTTACTCTGATCTCAAGAAAACAAATTTTGTAACTTTCTATACTATTAACAATTCTTCACTATTCAAATAATGAGGACTTGTTAATAGTGAAGAATAGAAGAATTATTCAAATTGAAAACGATGTCAACGACATCATAATCAACAAATAATACCGCCATGTCGTGTACGTTTGAAAGTATTTTATGATTGTTGCTCTTTTTTTTTCATACTTTGGGACAACTAAGAGGGAATATTTGATCTAAACCCATCTGCGAAAATCTGAGCCAATCCGGACTCAAACCACACAGAGTAGCAGATTCACACTTTTACTTCCTCCAACGCTTAGCTGTTCTGAGTTTAGCTGGTCTGAGCTTAGCTGGTCTGAGCTATTTGAATTATTCAGATCTACTATACAAATATTTTACGAATTTTCGATATTCACAAGGAATGGACATTCACTGGTCTGAGACAAAAGCGAAAAAACCAAATCTGGTCTCTACGAAATGCATTTAAAAAAATACATTGACACAAATATTCAGGTGCTACGGCCAACACATTAAAGAGATATTTCGCCAAAACTGCTGATAAATCTCAACTTTGACAGCGAGATTTTTGTGTGTACAATTGTTCGTCTATTTTCAGTTCTTGACATCAAGATTTCAAAATTTCATACGGTACGCATTTTTCAAATATGGATATTCGTCATAAGGGCCCGGATCATTGAAAACACCATTAGCATTTTGCTTCAAACTGGTCTCTCCAAAAAATATGAAGAAAACGAATATTCTACTCTTGCATTTATGAAGTATTTCTGCCTTTATCATTGTTTACTTGTTCAAATGTTCAAAAACTTTCTGTGCATCAATAAAACTTTATCAATAGATGATAATCAAGATCTTATCATATAGCATTTTTTAAAAACATTTTACTCAGCAGGCTCGATTTTTTTAAAACTCTTTCCACCCTGTGGGCCTCTTTTAGCAAGCCCATTATGGGTTCGGCCAGGCCCACAATGGGGCGGCCGGATGGTGAGGGACGGGGCCCAACATATCCGGAAGGAACACCCCCGAAAAATTCCTGGGGATTTGTTCGGATTCGATCCAGGATTCCAAGTGCGGTAGGCTGTCATTTTGATCGCTTGACCTTCCGGGCCGTTTTGCAGGTCCGATTAGTGCCTGTAGGACATAGAGTTTAACATTTTTAAAATAGGGAAAGAGGACCACTATAGAACTTATGATCGTCATGAGGTCGGATTTATGTTCCTTTTGAACTTAATATTCAAACATTTTTATATGTAGATAAATAATATAAAATTTCTCTATCTATTGCATGAAATATTCTATATACAGAAATAATTTGGAAGATAAATTTTAAAATTTTATTTTTTCTTTCTTGCGAGCACTATGACAACCTCTTTGCATATCAATTATAGATTAGCTACATTTAAAATAGAAGTGATGTGACGGCCGGGTAAGGTGGCAGGCAATCTGGAGGACCCTGGATCGAATCCGGACGGGTCGATAAACACTAGGAGTTCTATGGGCGTTCCGTCCCGATATGTCGGGCCTCGTCCCTTCCCTCTAACGCATCATTGTGGGCATAGTCAAACTCATAGTGCACTTGCTTAAAAAGGCCATTTCAGTGCCTACAGGATGGAGAGAATTAAAAAAAAAAAAAAAAAAAAAACATAAGTGATGTAGGCCGACGTGTCCGGATCAGCCCATGCACGAAAATTTCTAACCTATTCAACCTGTGATATCCAGAAAGACATATATCTTTACCGTGTTGGCCATCCGGACGTCAAATTGGGATTTTCCAGCAACGAATAATTAATTATTTGAAATTTTGCAAGAACTCGGTGCCTGTGTAGGCTCTTATAAAAATTACGGGTTGTTACAGTTTGTTTGTTAATTTATGGCAATGCAACATTTGAGCGATCTGCCTAGGGAGATGCCTCCCGGGAGGTCTTTTTAAGGGTAACTGGCCCCTATTCAAGCGTTACAGACATGGAGAAAACCCGGAAAACTCCACGTGGCCAGCCCATCCTGGCGAGGCGCGAACCCACGACCGAACTCCCAGTGCTCAAGGAACAGAACCGCCTGTGTTGTTACAGATATGAGAGGGAAAAAAAGAATTTTCACAATTTTATATAAATTTATGTAACATTGTGAATGAAATTTATTTTCCTCTCCTCTTAAACATGAATAACTTATTTCTCCGTTAATATTTTTTTTTATTGTAATTTAAATATCAGTTATATAAATTCGTACGTACATTAAATAAATTATGAAAAAATGAAGAAAATATAAATTATATATTACAATTATGCGATGTTATTATTATTAATATAATCCTCCTTCGGAATAAAAATAAAGAAAATATTAAATTTTCTACAAATTGAACTAAAACGCTAAATTATTTCTTTTCTTTAAGGTATAATTTATCATTTTATTGACCAATAAAATGCAAATACAAAATAATCTACATTATGTAAGTACATTCGAAAGTATTCTTTTTAAGAATTAATATATATAATTATTCTTATTTTGTAATTTTAGATTTAATCCTTAATAATATAATAAAGATACCTTTAAAGTTAATATTTTAAAGTTGATTTTATTTGAAAATATAACAAGATCAATAAACAGAAAAATCTCAAATTGTCAACATATTAAAATGTATTAATTAGAAATACATACTGTAGCTTAAAGAGCTGCACCAGATATTTATTATTTGCATCCTATAAGAAGTATATTTATTACTTTTTAAATAAAATATATTTTTCTTTATCTGTTTTTTACTCTTACTCTTGATGCGCATATAATTGTTATTTCAAAGGATTTTACAAATGATACGTAAATGCATTGTTCGAATGATTTAAAATTGTTGCTATGTTAAAGACGAGTGATGACTTCCGTAACTGGAGTGATATAACTTGTTGACGTTAAAAGTACCGGTGTTGTGACGTCATTGCAGGCTATTCAATACCTGAAATGAAGAAATGGAAGAAAAAAAGCATGCTATAAAAAATATACAAATAATTACAGCAACGTAGAAGGTCGCTGTAATTGAGAAATGCTTAATAAAGAATAAATGATGAATTCTGATCCTTTATGAAGGAAAAAAAATAAAGGATAATTACGTGAAAAATTCTTCTTCCGTTTAGCAGCTAAATATTTTTAGATTCTGTATAAATAATAATAATAATAATAATAATAATAATAATAGCTACTTAATTAATGCCTGTTATAAAAAAGTTTTCAATACATTTATTGATTGAGATTTATCTTAAACGAAAACAGCAACGTGATCCTCTTCAAGGTCAGTAGACTGTAACCAATTTTCCAAGGTCATTTTAAAAAATTAAAGTTTATTTTTGTTTTAACATTACAATCATTTTAAATAATATAGAAAAATAAAGAGATCCACAACGAAATTATGAAATTCAGCATCAGAAATATGCTCAAAATCTAATAAAATTAATTGGCACTTTTAGCAAAATTATCTTTATAAAAGAAGTATCTTCTGTAAGAAAATTTCTTTAAAATAAAAATTTTAAGTTTAGGAGTATTAAAAATTCTAGGATTCAGTCCCCGTATACATTCACAGCATGTACTATATACAAGTCACTTTTGTTAAATGGAGAGAAACGAAATTTCTTATGTTCGATCACAATAATAATAATAATAATAATAATAATAATACTTATTGTCACTGCTCAAGAAAAAAAGCAAAGGCTCCCCCCTGTTATTACTTCATCCCAACATAATACTAGCGAGTGTCATTGCTGACGCAACTAAGTGGATTAGCCATGGGTAGGCCTATATATTGAAAGGCACATGCACAGCAACGTGAACAGCACCAGAAACGTGCCCAGTCATAAACATGACCTTCTTTCTTATACAAGGAAGATAAGTTCTAATCTTCTTTAATTTCTCACTTATAGGTAGATAATTTTTTAAAATATTTTTTTTCTCTTCCAAATAAAATTTTTAATTTAGTTTTCTTTATTTTTTGTATAAATTATTATTTTTTTAATTCGAATTTTAATTGCAGAAAAAAAAATCGTAACTTTGTGAAAGGAACGTGCTTTAATATGCTCGTGTATGTGCCTCGAATTTATTGAGATTCCGCTAAGTAGTATGAAGTAATCGTTAAAAAGTGTTTTGGTTGATGAAGCGTGATGTTCTGCAGAATCGTCATGGCAACCGGATACAGAGCTACTCACGTGTCACGGTGCGTGAAACCTTCCATTGCACAGCGCTTGAGGAGATTAGTTGCTTTCTGTTGGTGAGTGGTTTCGTCTATTCTGATCTCTAATAACAATTTAGAAATTATTTAGTAAATTTAAAGAAAATAAAAGTAAATGCAAATTATTTGTAATTTATAGTTTTTTAATTTAATTTTTAAATTATTATTTAAGATATTTTTTATGCTTTAAATTTATCGAAAATTGAATTGTTTCTTTATTTTTGTAATGTATATTTTGAGATTTATTTCAATAATGTTTGATTGCAAAAATGTAAGTTTTGCTAATGAATTTTTTAGCATTTATTTAAGGAAGAATGGAATTTTTGTTGTGTACCAATTTAGTATTTATTCTTTTTATAAGTAGGTAAATAGAGAGTATATTCGTTTGTTTGTATATTCTAAAAATGCTTGCAACAAAATATGTTGCTGAGTGCTTATCAATGTTCTTTATTATCACTTTGCTTTATCTATTGAATGCTAACTTAATTTAAAATTTGCACAAGAGCATAGTTTTAATACGAAATTATTAATTGTACATACTTTTAACTTCGTAAAGCATAGAATTTCACGTATAAAAAATTTAATTTTTATAATAAACTTTAAGTAAAATCGAATTTTCTACATTTTTGTAAGTTTGACTTAAAAATTCATAATTTTTAGTAAATATTAATTCCTTCCAAATAAAAATAAATTATTGATAATATTAAAAATTAAAATAAGCAATTTAAAAATTATATTTTTTTATTAAATTATTAAAACACTTGTTTATTAAATTTATTGTTAATTAATTTGTGTATTTTATTTTTTATTTGTAATCTTAATCGTTCATTTCTTTAAAATTGCATTTTATTCATTATTTAACTTTTAAAGTAACTTTATTAGAGAATTCATTATTACTTTTAATTTTCTAAACCAATAATTCTGACAGTTCAAGAAAATTTATTTATTTTTTGAATTTTTCGTGCACTTTTCGTTAAAGTTTATTGTGTAAATTCTTTATTATTATTATTATTTTAATTTAAATGATGATGTTTTAATTATTAAATGAAATTTATAAAAAGTAAACTTCTCAGATACATTTAAAGGCATTTAAATGTATATTAAGGTAAATTTTATGGTAATTTTTTTTATATAAAAATTATATAAAAGTTTTTATTGTAATTAAAATATAGCAGGAAAAACTGCAAAATTATTTCGTGATGGGTTATGATTGATGTTTGAAAAAATTTTTTTTAGTGAATTAATTAAAATATATATAACTTAATTTTCATGTTTTCAAATTAAGAAGCTCAAAAATTCAATTGAAATTTACAAGAAATTTTTTCAGTTGTATAATGAAGTTTATCTTCATCCTTAGCTTCATTGAGTCATGAACATGCATCAGTATGATTTGAAATGCGAGTATTGAATCACGAATATAAAATTATACTTAAGCTCACTTGTCATTGGGGTTTTTGTCACTGGATATAAATTTGAGTAACAAATGAATGAAATATATGCATATTTGTAATAAAATTGCTCAAAATGTAATTATTCAGTGAATACGGAACAGTTCCACATCAATATAAATATTTATCATGGAAATTACCTCTAGAATTTAGTATATAAAAAGTATTTATTACGTGTGTTAGCTTAAATTGAGAGAAATCGTTAAGATCTAATTCGAAATTACATATTATAAATTCCGAAATGATTAGAAATACATACTATACAATAAGAATAATACTGTATAGAATTAAAACACATATATAATATTGTATCCAGATGAAAGATTTTATATAAGAATCACTTTTAAACTAGAAAAAAATTTTACAAGTTTTATATAATGTGAGAAGAAATTGATTGAAAGAAATGAATCTGAAATCCTTTTTTTTTCTATTATGTGATTTCTAAATTATTTCTTTTATTGTCGATTTCTTTAGATTTAATTCTCCTAGCCTTTCTGGTCGTTTTATAATCTTCGAGAATCATAAAATGTTAAGAAAAACTGCGGAACTATGAAAACATGCACTGAGTATCTGTGTAGCTATCAAGAAAACTGAAGAGGAAAAAAATGAAAGGATATGAATACTGTCAGAAATATTTCATTTACAGTATTTCATTTATTTATTTAACTCTTTCCATTCTGAGGGCACTAAGATAACTTTTCTTCCTAACATCATGGATTCGAAAAGCCCACAACAGGAACAAGCTGATAATGAGTGATTGTTATCCAAAATTTTCACGGATATTTTAACCTGAGTATAATTTAAGCGACTAAAAAAATATATCCGCGGTCATTTGTTAATATAAAAAGACTTAAGTGTAGATATTTACAATAGATATAATAGCCAACACCTAGGTGTAAATATTTACAACACAAAAAATACATAATTATATATTGAAATGTGATATTATTAAATTTTAATTAAGAGCTTTATGTTAAAAAAAAATCGATTCTCAACGAAAAAGATGAACACAATTTTATTTCCTAGAAAATGTCTCTTTCAGAGGTCTCGCACCCCCTGGGCTGCATGCACCCCAGGTTAAGAAACATTGGTATAGAGCAGGGGTGGCCAGACTTTTTAGAACTTGAGCCATATATTGAAAACAGAATTCATTGAAGAGCCACATATACATATATACATATTTTTCCACAGCTAAAGACAAATTTGGTCAGTTTTTATATAGTAAAATAAACAGTACTAACACAATTTTGAAAAAATCACATTTATTAATTAACTTGCATGACAATAAAAAAAAATCACATTGATACATAAAGCTTTAAAAGATTGCACTACTATTAAAAATAACAACAATAAATCGACTGACTAATGCAAAAAAAAAAAAAAAAAAAAAAAATACAAAACGAAATCATTTAATATTTAGTCTTTACTAGTTGAAGGATGAATTTGTAAATTGGAAACTGAGTTTGGATAATTTGGTGTGTAATTTGTAACGGCACTTCTGAGCAATTCATTTAAATGGGAATTGGTAAGCTGCGAACGAAATTTCAATTTAATAAATTTCATATTAGAATATAAAGATTCAACTTCATACGTTGACCCAAATAATGATAACAGTCGACATGCTGCATTTTTTAAATGACCATAATTATAATTATTTTTTCTATTAATGTTTTTACGTATTATGTTATTTAATAAATATTACATTTATTTTTAATAAATAATGTATAACGCTACCATATTTTGACTTTTTTATTTCAAACAATATATTATTTATTTTATATTATCCAGGAATCATACATAAAAAATAATAAAAACAAAATTAAAAAAAAAAAAAAAACAAATTTGGTATAAATTTAAGTATCTTTCAGTGAGCCACAAGTATACTAGAAAAGAGCCGCATGTGGCTCAAGAGCCACAGTCTGGCCACCGTGGGTATAGAGAAAACTGTAAAGCTGTCAAGAAAGGTTTATAGAAAATCAAGAAAAGTGAGAAAAGATATTCTGTAGAAGTTTAGTTTTTCAATACTCGTTTCTTTAGCCATTTAATAACCGAAATAATTAACAAATTATTATATGAATATATTTTGGATTTTTTTATCATAATTATCTTTATATCAAGATTTAAAACATGTTTAGCTGAGAAATATTATTTCAGGTGATTTAAAAGAAAATTGAATGAAAATAGCATAAAATAATTCTCGAAATGCTCAAAATCTGCAAATTGATATGAATTTATTAAATAATGACATAAAAAAATAAATGTTTTAATAATTAAACATTTATAAATCTCATTAATAGCAAATTTAAGGAGCAAAGTTTTTTAAATGAACAATTTTTAAGATTTTATCTTTAAGGAAACTTACAAAATATTTAAATTAATTCTAATAAAACTTTTAGAAATTATGTTTAAAATAATAATTAAAAGTTATTAACTAACTTAAAATTATTTTAATTTGGTAAACAATATAAATTTATGTAATATTTGTATGATAAATAAATTTATGCAATTCAAATTTAGTAATTATTTTATAGGTCTACAATTTTTTTCAAATTGCAGCCCGATTAATGATTTTATCGTTAAAATTAATTATTTCATAGATTTTATGTATATATTTTTAAAATATTGATATTATGTAACTTCATTGATTCTTATTTCCTAATATATTCTATTGCAAATAGTAAGAATTTCAATTGAATGTCTTGTGTTCGTGACAAAATCATGATATAATCTATTCAAAGTACTGTACTGTACTGTACATCAAACAGAAATTCTAAATAATTTTTTTCTTATTTAATAGCACTATTTTATAAAAGTTAGAATAAAAATTATGTGGAACCACTTTCAACAAACATGACTACAGTTTTAGAATCGCATAACAACGATATATCTTTGAAGGGTCTGAACCCCATCCTTTCTTGCATTCATAATATTCAAGGTAAGCAATAATTACCAAAATAATTTGTTTTTTTATTTGTAATAATAATTATAATTTAAGTTATATGTACAAAAATAATCATTGGTTATTACAATACAACTAGCGAATTTTAAACACGTATTATTAATAAAATGATCTTTTAATACAGGGCCCTTTATATTCAATTAACAGTTGTATAATTAACAAAACTCACTCAGAAAATAATTAATAGACCATCCAACTATACCTTAAGTTTCTGAGATAATTTATTTAAACGTAAACTAACGTTTTTTGCCTACTCAATAGGCTGAAAACGTTAGTTACGTTTAAATAAATTATCTCAGCAACTTAAGGTGTAGTTGGGTGGTCTATTAACAGTTGTATAATCAACTAATTGATTCACTCTTTAGACAGATTTCTTTCTACTAATACTGTATTTAATAATTTCGTGAGAGCACAGTGGTACCTCGTACTTCGAACTTTAAATTCGAGAAAAATTCGCTTCGGAGTTCGAACGATGCTTCAAATTTCGAACTGCACGCGTAGTGAAAATATGCGTAAGTGCACCCAAATCGTCTCTCGCTCTCGCATTACGTTCATATGTTTTCAGTGAATTATTTTTGGTGTGTTTGGTTGCATATGTGTTATTCGTCGATTTTTAACAATTTCTTTCCTCGGTTTTCTTTCGTCAATAGATTTTGGTCGTTCCATACGTTTTGTATTTTTTAACGGAACTTTTTAAACCACATTTGACACGTTTGAAGTTTATGAGCATCTTCCCCATACACATTACATTTTTTTTTTTTTTTTATAAATTTTTAAAAAGAAATTTAGGACAAAATATACTTTTAAACGTATTGTAAAAAGTATAAACAGCAAAAACTAACACAAATAAAAATATTGACGTCTTCCTTATCGTCCTTTTTCATCGTCACAGGAAAAATAATTCACATTGGCGGTGTCGACCTTTCTTTATAGGCTACTTCTCCGTCTAAAGCTGTGCAAATCGAGTAAAAAGTTTCGACGACAAGGAAAACGTCAATATTTTTATTTGTATTAGTCTTTACTATCTGTACACTTTACAATATGTTTAAAAGAATTTTTTTCTTTTACTGTTTTTATCGCGTTATGTCTTTTACGAAACTCATAAACACAATATTTCGGATATGCTTTTTATTTGAAGACATTTCAACTTGATTTTACTCAAACAAAACGTGAAGTTAAAGTTTAAAATAAACTTTAAACAAAGACTACAATCTCACATTAGCAATAATGTGTTAAATTCACTACTATTATAATTAATCACATATCTATGTGTGATGGTAGCTGTTAAAAATACGCGCAAACTTTCTGTATAACGCAATATACAGAAACAACCTTTTACAGTATTTATTAACCATGTCATGTGAGAAGTGTGTGGAAGCAACGAAGTCTAAGAGAAAGTTTGTAATATCGACTATTGAGATGAAGAAGAAACTTATCGCGAAGCATGAAAGCGGTACATGTGATGAATCAGGCGGCCATGTATAAGATGCCGAAGTCGACGATGTGCGACGAATTAATAGGCCTACAATATTCATTTTATTATGCAGTACTTACGTATTTTATTTAATTTTTTCGTGTTTTAATTTATTATTAGGGCATTTAATTGTGTTATTTTACCTTAAATTACAGTATGTGTATTTACTGTTTTAAATTTATCGAAACGGGTATTGTTTAGGATCTGGAAATGGATTAATTTACTTTCCATTATTTTTAATGGAAAAAATTGATTCGGACTTCAAACGATTCGGAGTTCGGACCGCCTCCTGGAATGAATTGAATTGGAAATACGAGGCGTCAGTGTAAATAAAAACATACAGAAACAATTATGTTGTTTTCCTAATGGTACATTTACACAATTTTAAGAATTAAAAGGGCCATCTCATCGCGTGTGGTTTCTAAATACTTTAGTATAAGGATTATTAAATTTACTACAATGTTTTTCTTTTATACAATTGTTGTTGGAAAAAAGTAAAGAAAGAATGAAGATAATCTCAGGACAGACGTAGATCCCGTCCCGGCCTTATTTGTCCCTGCTTTTATTTTGGTTTGATAAAGCGACGCAACATATGGGCAATCTGCCAGCGGGGGTACCTTCCAGGAGGATTTTCTGTGGGAAACTGGCCTCTGTTTAGGTGTTAGACGTATGAAGAAAATCCGGAAAATTCTATGTGCCAACCCATAAGTCAGGTGCGAACGGTTTTAGCAACTCGTTGGCTTTAATACGAAATTTTTGATTAAGGAGGATATATAATCTCTTATCCTGAAGTGTATTCAGGAGAAGAGATCATATGTCTTCCTTAATCAAAAGATTTAAATATATACATAAGAAATCTACGACAATTACTTAATGATTATTTATTCATGTAATTTTTTTACTGGTAATAGTTAAATAAATCAAGCATGCTTTATATAACACAAGTCTCGCAAGATTTATATTCAAAAGTAATTTTATGCACAAACACATCTCGATGCTTTCCTTACGATAATACCTGGATACGGACGGCCGGATGGCCGAGCGGTAAAGGTGGCAGCCTACCGCTCTGGGGGACCCGGGATCGAATCGGAGCGGGTCGAATAATCCCCAGGAATTTTTCGGGGGGTGGTCCGTTCGGATATGTCGGGCCCCGTCCCTCACCACCCGGTCGCCCCATTGTGGGCCTGGCCGAACCCATAATGGGCCTACTAAAATAGGCCCTCTTAGTGCCCACAGGGCGGAAAGAGTTAAAAAAAAAAATACCTGGATACGACACTGTCCTAGTACACTTTTACGAATTTCTTTCTTCGCGGTTAACTGACTTTTTTGGGCCACCCTGTGATGTTATATATAGGCCTATGTATAGTCTTTCAGAAATGGTAAACTTTTGAATCTGTTGATTTTCATTTAAATATTAAAGTTATTTTATTTTTTTTAAAATAATAAATTTTAAATTGTAAATGTCTTTTCGTAACTAAAATGCATTTTTTCTTTACTTAGATACACAAAGTAACATTCAAGAGAATAATTCGAAATATTTCAAGTCTCTCTCTTTAAAATATTTAAAAGAGCAATGGTTAAAAAGTGAAGTGAGTATTATATATTTGTTGCAATTAACGATTATATAAATCCTTATTTACATAAATTATAGACGTAATATACCAGCGGTGGCCAGACTTTTTAGAACTTCAGCCATATACCGAAAACAGAATTCGTTGAAGAGCCGCATATATGTATATACATATTTTTCCACAGCTAAAGACAAATTTGGTCAGTTCTTATATAGTAAAATAAACAGTACTAACACAATTTTGAAAAAATCACATTTATTAATTTACTTGCGTGACAATAAAAAAAATCACATTGATACATAAAGCTTTAAAAGATTGCGCCACTATTAAAAATAATAACAATAAATCGAGCGACTAACGTAAAAGCAAAATACAAAACGAAATCATGTAATATTTAGTCTTTACTAGTTGAAGGTTGAATTTGTAAATTGGAAACTAATTTTGGATAATTTGGTGCGTAATTTGCAAAGGCACTTCCGAGCAATTCATTTAAATGGGAATTGGTAAGCCGCGGACGAAATTTCGATTTAATACATTTCATATTAGAATATAAAGATTCAACTTCGTACGTTGATCCAAATAATGGTAACAGTCGACACGCTGCATTTTTTAAATGACCATAATTATAATTATTTTTTCTATTAATGTTTTTACGTATTATGTTATTTAATAAATATTACATTTATTTTTAATAAATAATGTATAACGCTGCCATATTTTGACTTTTTTTTATTTCAAACAATATATTATTTATTTTATATTATCCAGGAATCATACATAAAAAATAATAAAAGCGAAATTAAAATAAAAACAAATTTGGTATAAATTTAAGTATCTTGCGGTGAGCCGCAAGTATACTAGAAAAGAGCCGCGTGTGGCTCGAGAGCCACAGTTTGGCCACCGTGGTTATATACTATTTAAGAATTCAAGAATAATTAAAAATTAAATTTTTTCGGGTTTAGCTATTTTATTTTGTTCCATTTAATATTATGATGGCTTATTTTCAATTACTTGTATGTTTAAACAAAATATGCATAAGAAATGTTATATAATAAGAATTCATAAACAAGGAATTCTAAATAGTCTTTACTATTTGTACTTATTACAGATTGTTATAAAATTTTTTATTATTAACAATCTTTATAATAAAGGATCTAATCAGATTCATTTCATTAGTAAAATATCAATATTAAAGAGCTAAGCATCATTACAGTAAAACCTCGATTTAAAGGACTTCAGATTTAACAGACAAAATTTCCTGTCCGTATATCATACGTGAAAATTAACGCCTTGTTAATTTTAAAATGCTTTTTACATGTAATTAAATTAACAGATTTTTTTCAAATCCAAGAATCGCCACTCTTAAGAATATTATTTATTTGTTTAGTTAAATATAATTAGTGTATTTTTCCAAAAAATGTTTGTTTGTTTATTTATTTCAATGTAGGTCGTATATTACAGTCTCGAAACTATGGTGAGCACATAAGCAATAAACATATGCAGAAAACTTTTCTATGAAATTAAATTTTCGTACATACTTAATTTTAATTACACTAACGTATCTACATAAGTAAAAACAGATAAACTAATTTGTCAATTTTTTTTTTTTTTTTTTTTAACGTGCGCATTCGGGAAACCTACTTCATTATATAACTGACACTTCCTCACCCGAATTAGTTCGTTAAATCGATATTTTACTGTATTAATAATGTAAAATATTTGGAAATTCTTAAATAGTACGCATTAAATTTACTTATATGTAAATTTAAATACATTTTCTTTATCTTTGGTGATTTTTATCACATTAAAATGAATGGAAATGAGAATTTCTGAATAGATTCACGTTTTTTTTTGTAAATTGGTATGAGTTACTTAAACTTGATATAATTAACTCGCTGTAGATCCATAAAAAATGTGGACTGAATAAATTTTATTGTTATAAAAATAGTTATTACAAATTATTTTAGTTAAATTTATTATTTATAGTTTTAAAAACATCACCAGAAATTAGCATTCTTTAAATCAAACACCCGATGGTGTTTGATTTAAAGAATGCAGTATATAGCAGTAATTTAAAGGAACAGTATATAGCAATACTATTCTTCCTCTAGATGTAATTTAGTAAATAAATTAAAAATTGATTTTTTCACCTTGAAATTTTGTAAACATGGAAATGGCAGTGAGTCCCCGCTAAGTAAAAAAGTAAAAGTGACTATACAGGAATCAGAGTTGTCGATTTTTGCAGGTCGATTTCTCCGCGTTCAAACGTCTAAAGTAATTCCGAATATCTCGTTCGAAAGATACTTGTTTTCTTCGGTAGTGTGCAAAATTTCAAGATTTTCTATAAAGCGGTTGCCGAAATATAAGCAATTGAAAAGTGCAAAATTCGCCAAAAAAGCTATATTTTCTTTTCTTCATCCTGCACTGCAGACGCTCATAGAGAAAAAACTACTGGGTCTAAAAACTCAAATTTCAAACCTTTCTCGTTACGTCGTCATGTTAGGTCGCAACATAATGACAATTTAAAATACAGTATATTTAGACATAAGCATAGATGATGTCATCGTTTCGTTACTGATTGCATCATACTAATGAACTCTGCTTCTGTTCTCAAAAGAACAACACTACGTTGTTTCCTGCTGCTCCAGCTTATGCCCTCCCTTGCTAAGGTATACGATATCGGGTGTGGTTGTGCATGCTAGATAAAACATTGATCTTACCACTTGTCTATATGACACATCATTTACTTCGTTATCTTTTGTATGAAGTTTAAATTTGATTCCTGGTTCCATTGGTATTGATGCAGGCTTTGCATCTATCATCACATAACATTCCAACATCTCGTCAATTAGATGTTAAAATAGTTCAATAGTCCTTTTCCTTACGTTCAGCTTTTATTGACAGAATATTTTTTGCCTTTCTAAAGTCTTTAACTTCAAATTTCCTCTTTATATTCATATAAACATTAGTAACATTTGTAACTGTTATTTGCTTTACATGTTAAAAGGATATCATCGACTTGTATATCCATTATCAGGTATCGCTTTGCGTCAAAGTAAACACCAGTGGCGTGCCGTGACATTTGATGATAGGAAAGCTGTGTTTCTGTAAGATGCCGACTTCCAGGAGCAATCAGTTAATTGCGCGTCAGTGATGGCCTAGGGTCCATTCGTACGTGCGTGGTGGCGGAAGAGACATATCTGACAAAAACCGACAAAAAAGAAACATAAAATAAACATATACTATGTACGAAATATTTCCTTTAGGACAATCAGTCGTTCGGACATCCTGGGCGTCGATGTGGTTTTTCGATGGTCGATCGAACGTGGCCCCGGGACAGTGGCGTTGACAAGTCTGTAGGGCACGGGGAGACTTCCTCTGTTGGCGTCGGGGACACGGTCTAAGTCCGAAGTGGCACGGGTTACAGGTTGGCACAATAGACGAGAAATTGTTTTTTTTTTTTTTTTTTTTTTTTTTGCGCGTTGACACACGGCGTTTTGGCCTATTCGGAACGTTAAATCGGGTGTACTATAGATTACCACCTATGGAATTTCGGGTGTTTGGGTATATATTTGAACTCAGGGGACCGAGACGAGTTCAACGATACCCTACTTTTGGACCGGAGACGAAAAATAAAAAAAGTTATCATACTTTTTTAATGCTCTCATGCAGACGGCAACGTAATTGCTAGTACTGCCATCTTGCGATAAAGTCTGCAAACCATGACGTCAGACTACGATCATCTCCCGGAGGGTTAAACACGCGATACGAGAGCGGAGAGAGCGACGCGACTCATGGCGGCCGTTCCGACTGTTCGTGCTCTCGACTGACCTCCCGGAGGGGAGCCGCCGGCAGGCCGCCATGTGCTAAACGTCACTAGTTATTGATTCACGGTAGTTCTTGAACAAAAGAAAAAACAGCAGGTAGCGTTTATCAATATTATCAATAAAGATGACGAGATAATGGCATAAAATGCATTTTAACAGCAAACGACGCGACTCCCGATCGCGATAGCGAGGCCGACTTAGCGGAGAGAGCGACGCGACTCCCGATCATCGCGCGACCGCCGGAAAAAAGTATGATAACTTTTTTATTTTTCGTCTCCGGTCCAAAAGTAGGGGTATATACCCAAACACCCAAAATTCCATAGGTGGTAATCTATAATATCCCCGTTAATCGAGTGCCAGGTGTCCTGGATTGGTCGGAGATTATATCAATCTCCGTTCTTTCTTTCGTCCATTTTGATCGGTCGTTCTCCCTCAATCACGCTTCCCGAGTGGTTGGTCCCTGGTTACTAAACGTAACGAGAATTTTACCAGGAGCGGGAGAAAAGTCAAATGGTTTTTGGAATTCGTTTAACTGACAAAGGCTGATTAACGCAGCCGAAAACGTTTTTAAGCTAATAATAACTTCTTACTGGATACTTTAAAGGTGTAGTACGTTTGCCTTAGTAATATACACTGTTTTGATAAAATTGACACACTTTAAGATTTACAAGTTGTTTCAGTAGCTTCTCACTGACATACAGTATATCAGAGATTATTGAAAAGTGCTGTATTATTGATTCTAGGATGTCATGATTCTAAGGAGCTGTATTAGAATTGCAATAAAGTTTTTAAGTGTTACTGAGGTAATTTGGAAAAATAAATTTTATTTAATAATATACCCTATTCCTGTATTGATAGTCTCTCTTTATAGATTGTCCATGCAGTGTTCTATGAGCTTTTCATTTCAAAATTTGGTTAATGTTACCCTAGAATTAACCGGAATACTATATATCAATGGTATCCAAACATTTTAACAGTGCGATTCCAAGGTAATTTTCCACGACCCCATTTGGAGTCGCGACCCATAGATTGAATAGCACTGCTATATATGATTCCTATAAAGTGCAGATTTAGTAGATTCAAACTGAATCAGTTTTAGTTTGTGTTCTATGTTAAATGTATTTTTGGGTGTACTATAGATTACTCCCTATGGAATTTCGTGTGTTTGGGTATATATCTGAACTCAGGGGACCGAGACGAGTTCAACGATACTTTACTTTTGGACCGGAGACGAAAAATAAAAAAGTTATCATACTTTTTTCCGGCGATCGCGCGATGATAGGGAGTCGCTAAGTCGGCCTCGCTATCGCAATCGGGAGTCGCGTGGCTTGCCGTTAAAATTGCCTTTAGTAGACGTTTCCTTCCTTTTTTTACTTTGTTCAAAAACTACCGTAAATCGATGACTAGTTTAGCACATGGCGGCGTGTGGTGGCGCCCATATGAGAGGTCAGTCGGGCCGCCATGTTCGCTGCCATAAGTAACATTAACCGAAATGGCGATCGCGCGATGATCGGAAGTCGCGTCGCTCTCTTCGCTCTCGTATCGCGTATTTAACTCTCCGGGAGATGACCGTAGTCCGACGTCACGGTTTGCAGACTTTACCGCAAGATGGCAATACTAGCAACTACGGTGCCGTCTGCATGAGAGCATTAAAAAAGTATGGTAACTTAAAAAGTGTGATAACTTTTTTATTTTTCGTCTCCGGTCCAAAAATAGGGTACCGTTGAACTCGTCTCTGTCCCTGAGTTCAAATATATAATCAAAGTCCTGAAATTCCATAGGGAGTAATCTATAGTACACCCGTATTTTTAAACTCAGAATAACCATAACCACTGAAGTTAGAATAATTTTAATGTAATGAGCTTAACAGTTGGTTTCTTCAATTAAAAATGAATTTTAATTTATTCTTATATCAGTAAACAAAATTTCTCTAATTAAATTTGGAGAAGTTCTAGCCTTCCAACTATGTTATTGCTAACAAACAAAAAAGTTTTTGGATGAATCAACAATTTATCAAATAATTTATCCTTCATAGATAAGAATTCTAACAATAATGATTTTATTAGTGTAGATTAAAAAGTTTGTTTAAATGATGAATTGCATCATATACTGTGTTTAATTTAAGAAGTGAAAGATTTATTTGAAATAGAATTTTAATTAATATGATGCTACTGCAACTGAAAGCCATAATTTTGTGCATTACTGTACGAGCAACGCGTAACTACGTGATTTTATTTTAGTCATTTTGTAATAACTATGTAACTATAGTCACCCTTCTTTGTTGAATGTAAAAGTTGAAAACTTGTTAATAATTGCACATATTAAAGTAAAGAATGAGCTTAAATTTAACTTTAAACTTTCAATTAGAGGTAGATAGTCACACTATAAGAATGATACAGTTTATTCATATTCATATTTATATCAGATACTTATCTGTAGATATAAATTATTTAATTATTTATTTTTATTATATATAATAATTTCAATTTTATAAGTAGCATTTAAAAATTTTTAAATTTCAATTTTTATTATTAAAATCAGGAAGGATTTTGCTTGGCAATATCTCTTCAAGATGGAACTACACTGTATGTCACAAGTTCAGTTAAGACAATTCTGGGCTATCCCGAGGTAACAAGAACTATATTTTATTATTCTTCAATTTAATTTCTATTAAAAACTTTATAACATCAGTTTTAAACTGTATTTTAGAATGTTTTAGTTGGTGAATGTATAATGAAATTTTTATATCCACCTGATTGTATTGCTTTTGCTGAGCACCTGACTCAAGGTCTTAATCACTGCTTCACAGAGAATGAAAATGGTATAATTTATATATTTAAATAGACTATAAATATGTGTATATAATAATTATAATAATAATAATCCTGAGCAATACATGTTTTTTATTACTGGTAATAAAATTTAAATTATTACATCATAAATTTAAAATATATATTTATTCTAGCATTTATTTAGTTATAAAATCACAAAACAATAATGACAAGTTTACACAAAAAAATCTTTTGAAAATTTATATCTCGTTTTGACTTTGTTATAATTATTTAGGTAGAATAAAATTAAATTAGAACATCTTCAAACCACAAAACTATTTTAAAATATAATTAAACATTTAGAGGAAACAAAATTAATAAAAGTGTTACCAAATTTTTTCATTATTATGAACACCTGCAAAATATTAAAATAGAATTCTAGAAATTTTGCTGATAAATGCCAAAGTCTATTATGTGTTCAGCATTACATTACACAAGATTATAAATATTAAAATCTGTCATAATTGTCAACTGCTTTATGAAAGTCAACAAGCATAGATTGGATGTTGAGAAACATACACAGAAATCAATTTATAAATTTATTGAAAGGTATTTTATTTCAACTGGTTAAAAGTAAAAATCAAGAAAATGTATAAGTGAATTTTTGTAAGATGTTGGGATTGACAAATTAAATGTTTAAATGAAAACAGGAATAAGCAAAAAACAAATAAATGAAAGACACATTAGATTATATGAGATATTAAATATGCTTTTGTAAACATTAACTTTTTTTTATGTAGAAAGTAATAAAAGATAATTCTTTTAAACATAAAATAACTTTAATTATAATTTGAGCATTTTCAGTCAAGTCAATGTAAATAAAAAAGATGTTTGCTTCAAAAGAATTGGCTAATTTTTCCAGCATGGTGAGGGATGGGACCTGATATATCTGGGATAGACCACCCCCCAAAAATTCCTGAAAATTTTTTGACATATTGGGATTTGTTCCAGTGGTGTAGTGAACATAACTGGCGCCCGACACTTTATTGGCACCCCCTCCCCCTCCAGAAACACATATAGTTTGTCTTGGAGACCATTTGGGCGCCCCTCTGCGAGTGGCACCCGGTGCATGATACACTCCCTTGCTACACTACTGATTTGTTCCCAGGGCAGTAAGATGACAGCTTAATTACTCAACCATCTGGTGTCAAGTATGTTTTATTTGTTTCTTGTTAAAGATTTGTGGGCTTTATGGTAATGTATTAGATGAACAAAATTACCATAGCTAATAATATCTTGGTAGTTCTATCTGGATGATGGGGTATTTCTTTTCAATACAAAAAAAAAAGGCAACACAAATCATATGAATCAAAGTGCATTTATTTGAAACACGTAGAAAATAATTACAAAAGGAAGAAACCCCCATCATAATACCAGATCAGCCACAAATTGAGTAGTGTGATTTTTGTTCAGCTCCTGTAACAATAAGAATGCATTCCCTGGTAATGAAAAGATTATAATATATTATCAACAACAAAGCCAAATTTTTTTTTCTGAGATTAGTAATAAAAACAGAAAAAGAAATCAAAGAAGAGGAAGTTTTGTTTGGTAGCATGTTGTTTTATCAGCCAATACTTTCTTTTCATTTAATTTCATTTCATTCTTCATATCATTCTCTTCTTCTCACTTACAGGAATTGGTGCCAATGACATGAATAAGAATTGTCAGTCTTTTATTCAACTGGCATCTTCTTCTTTTATGGGCTTTGACTCTGATATTCCTTTGAATAATACATAAAATTTTGAATGATTTTTATTTGTACTTTTTTCTTCTCTTCTTTACTACTCTGTTCAAGTACTCATCCTTTCTCTCCCTCTTTCTTTCTTGCCCTCTTTTTATTTTTTGAAGAAGTCCATTTCTGCTAAACCGTAAACATGTACTTGGCAACACCCATACTACTTACGCATACTGACCAATAGCAAAAATTAGAAACAATGATGTACAGGAAAAACAAATGGTCTAGTAGGAAGTTTTCTACAATAGTACAGTGAGTGAAACTGAGATGTAATGATCTCATATATAATGATTTTTAACTTCATTAAAGTGCACTCATTTATTTCTTATGTAATGGAGTTTCTGGATTTTTTTCCAGATTTTACTTATGTACAGGATTTTAAAAAGACACACTATTTTTTCATAATATAGCTTATTGCTTTTTCTATTATTTTTTTATACTTAATTTTTCAATTCTTTCCAAATGGAAGAGTTAAACCCCAAAAAATATTCCCGTGTGCATGATCTCACTTGTATTTATAATGACATATTATATAACAATTTTTATTTTAAGTAATTATTATGTTTTATCTTGTAAGTAATGTATTAATAATAATTAAAAATTTATTTTAGCATAATTTGTATTTATCTTTGATAATGAATGATACTTTATATGGGAGTAAAAATTCTTTTATACAAATGCAATATTTTGTATTTGAACATTAATATTTTTATATTTTACAAAATTTATTATTATAGTTAATAGCATTTCTTGAAATTTATATCTTCAAATAACTTTAACATAGCTTCTATACCAAATATATATACAGGGTAATTCTGAAATAAGTGTGCATATTCTGAGGAACATTAGAGTGACTACAAAGGAAATTTTTTGCCAATAAACTAGGTGTCACAGATAACTGCATCAGACTGCAGGTAGCAGCAGTTTTGGAATTGCACATTGGTCATTTATTGGAATTTAGTCCTGCCACATCTCCTATTTATTGTTGTTATGCAATGTGGTACTGGCAAGTTGCTGGTAGGTTATTATGAAAGTAGAAAGTAGTTATTATGAAGTAGAAGTAGTTATTATGAAGGTAGAAATTATGCACACAGCAGTTTATATGAGATAAGCTTGCCAACTAGAGACCAGCTGTTTCTAGTGCCAACACTTGGCACTAGAGACAACTGACACTAACTGTACCATGAACAATTTCAAGTTATCTGCCCAAAGTTTACACATTTCTCACCAGTGGTGCACTCAAGATTTACTCTTGGGGAGCTGGGATGAATGAATAAAAAAATTTTAATGTGAATTTATTGAATTTAATAAAATTTCACCTTATGTCATCATTAATTCATAAATAGTATAGAAATAGAAGACACCAATAAATATAAATAAAAAAATAAATTTTAATTACAATTTTTGTAATTTTTGGAAAATTTTGTACTGTTTGTTTTCCTTTTTTGGAAGGGGCCAGGGCTCCTTGGTCCCTTAGGTGTGCCACCAGTTTTTCATTGTGGATCCAATGTTGATAAGAGAAGGGAACACTGCATGGGAATTGTAATGAACGAAATGAATGGTGGACACTTTGAACAAATGTTGTGAATTCTGTACATATTTCCATTGTGTCAATAAACTATTGCAGTCTCATTGCTGCATTTTCTGTGTACTTCTTGCTTCCTGTACCAGTGATAGTGCCAAAACAACAGACTGCACAATGCCACCTACCTACCTCCTGAAAGTGACACTAATTGTCATTTTTTGATGTAACAATGTATCTATGGCATCTAATGTATTGGCTAAAGATGTTTGTAATTAGTTCTACTAATGTTTACCAGAATATGCAACTTATTTCAGAATAACCTTGTGTACATATACAGTGAAGTGTCAAATCTGTAGCGTCAAAACTTCAGATTCTGTTGTCAATAAATGGACATTAATCTTTTCAATGGTAACTTTATTGCTGGGCTGCAACTTAAAAAATTGTAGATCTGTAAATTCCCACTGTTGTCTGTCTGTTTGTCCTTCATTAATCTCAAGAAGAGTGTTAGATAGATGAAATTCAAGACCAGATATGGACAGATTAACTGGGGGAACAGATTAGGGGCAGGAAGTCCAGATTAATTGTTTATGAACTTTTGATGCAAACCAGAAGTCACATTATTTCAATTCAAAAATTTCCTCTGAAAAGAGTTAGATGACTAGCATGACTGTATTGCTAACAGGAAAAGTATGGTGTACAGGGGCAAGCCACTACTAATTTGAGGTAGAGAGCATATATTTTAAATTAAAAATATGATTAAAAATTGCAGTCTGACATTGTGATGATGTCACAATAAATAATTTCTTGTTATTGTTCTAACAGTCATTCAGAATTTCTAATTTGTTTAATTTTAAAATTATGATTAGTATATTTTTTGTTTAAATATAGTAATTCTATAAATTATACTATATTTGAATTCTTTGTAAGTATTTATACATTCTATGTGAAATACTGGCTTGAACTTGAACACCTATACTTGAATTATAGTATACAGTAGAGTCCCGTACAATGCACAAATAAAGCAAACAACAACTCTTGAATTTTGTCAATCAGAGGTATATGTTTTTTTTTTCAACTTATAGGCCAAGGTTTAAACTTTCATAAATTGTGTGATAATGCAAGTTTTCGATAATGCGATTTCCTATGAATAACGAATCCCCGCATTGTACAGGACTCTACTGTATATGAAATTTACAGTATTTAAAATGCTAATTTACATGCATATTTGAAAATCCAGATAGATCTGGCCAAAATTAGGCTGGATTTTTGATGCTTTACTTTATGCATACACACACAAATAAAAAGAACCAGTCTGATAAGTTGAAAATTACTAAAGTCAGGAGAATTGGACTAATTATGACATAATTGTCATTAGCACACCTGTTTACATACCCCTGCACCTACCTGCCTTTTCTTACTTATGTTTATGTGTACTTACTTGAAATGGTGCAAGCTCTTTAATTATGATTACCCTGTACTATATCACTGTTGTTTTGTTTTTGCTTACAGATGTTAACAGTATTATATATTATTTATGCTATGATTTTAATGCTAAACAATTTCTGGATTAAATCAAGCTACATTACTGCTCCTATTAATAAATAAATACATATTTAATTATTAATAGTAGTGGTATTGTAGACCAATTCAATTTGTTTGACTATGATATTAACATTATTAATTACATTTTTTATTTTTATTAGGAAATGTTACACAAACTCCATATACCTTTTATTGTATAGATTTATAAGAATTTCTATTATTGAAATTATTCTAAATTGTATGAACTATATACAAGGTGATCATAATTAAAGAGTGGTGTTTAGACAATGGCAGATGAAAGGGAGTTATAGAGGCTTAAGTCCTCTGTTCCATTTAAAGTTTGAACAATTTATTTTTTCAAACTTCAAAATGTTGTTTTTAAAAACATTTATTGTACACTACAGTATAATGAGAGGAAGACATGATTAAATTAACAGATAATTTTGATGCACAGAGCATGCAGAAATCCAGTATCCAGAGCAGCTGTCCTGGCTGAAATAACAGTTGTAATTAGGGTGGCCATCACCCAATGCTAAAAAGGAGACACTGTTGGGGGTAACCCCATGCACCTGTTGATTCCATGCTTTCCTTTTTTTATACAAACATGTATAAATAAAAAACGGAAAAATAAATGTATGAAATGTTCAATAATCAGTGATAATATTAAATGTCGAAAACCATACATGAAGTAACAAATGGAAACAATGTAACAAATGTTGAGAAAGAAATAAACATTCAGTATTTTATTAAAAAACAAAACTGAGGGCATGGCTGTCTACGTTTTATATTTCTGTCCTATATGCTTGCCGTTTCCAGTAGTTTGTTGTTGGCAAGAAGTGTTTTTGTACATTACTGAGCACTATTTTGCCAAAGTTCGAAGATGATTGGTTAGACCTTTCATCCTTGCCATGCCCTCGTCCAATAAACATTTGTGACCAATTTGAAAACACTTGTGAAAATTCTTTGGCCTCTTAATGAAGAAAATGGCCAAAGTGCCACTGGGTCAAAGTGGTGTGAGCCATCTGGAAACGTTAACCAGCTTCGTCAATTCATTTGAAGTGGCAACTGAACTATTTTTGTACACATTTTTATCACGCTCCAAAAAGGACAAATTGATGTCTGGTGCAAGTGATGCCAGATGGAGTAGTCAAATGCCTGACAATCTGGCAAAAAGCCAGACGTCTGGCCACCCTAGCTATAATCCACCTGGGTATTGAGTTGAACAGAGTTTGGATGGCAGGTACAGTACATGTGTGATAGGCCATGTGGCTTCAACTCTGTGCCAGAGTTTATCTCTGTACTAGCTGCTGAGTGGTGCAGTTTCTGGCAACCATTGACCAGACATTTTCATTGGTGACAGATCTGGAGAACATGTTGGCCAGGAAAACATTCAAACACCCTCTGTATTCAAAAAGGTCGGAACAGCATGTGCAACATGCAGTCATCCATTGTCCTGTTGAAAGGTACAAAGATAGGGCTATCTTTTGTACCTTTCAACAGGAATACATCAGAAATGTAACATCAGCTGTCCAAATAACTGGCTATGTGAAAAAGAGGTGACCAGGATGTGCACCCAATGGTACCCCACACCATCACTCTAGATGCTAGGCCTGCATGATGATGATGAAAGCGAACTGGCAATGATCGCTCCCCTCAGTGCCTTCATATATGAATATACAGTAATCATAATGCTGTGTGCAGAACTAGCTTCGTCTGAAAAGACGATGTGATGCCAGTCCTTGTCCATATTCATCATTGAACGCACCATTGTAGGCATGCCTGTCTATGCTGCAGCAATGGTCACCATGCTGATAATCTGTGGTGCTGCAGATGACATTGCAGACACTTGTTCTGAAAACAACCCAAGTTCCTGACTTAGGGTACCTGACATGGCTGTACAATCCTGCAAGGCCATGCAGACAAAATGTCTGTCCTCTCGGACGTTAGTGATCAGGGGCCACTCAGATCCCGCATAGCATTCTCTATGGCCTTTCTGGATCCATTGATTCTATATTCTCATGACAGTCATGGGATCAATTCAAGCAGCAATAGTGCAGAACAATAAACCACGGTCCCAGCAGGTTACGATTCTATCATGATCAAACTCTGACGTGTACCTGTACCTTATACGAGGCATACAAAGCCTTTACACAAGCAATCAATATGCAAATGTGATTTCTGTATGAGAAACCCACTTTACAATCTTCTGTCAATCAGAGGTATATGTTTTTTTTTTCAACTTATAGGCCAAGGTTTAAACTTTCATAAATTGTGTGATAATGCAAGTTTTCGATAATGCGATTTCCTATGAATAACGAATCCCCGCATTGTACAGGACTCTACTGTATATGAAATTTACAGTATTTAAAATGCTAATTTACATGCATATTTGAAAATCCAGATAGATCTGGCCAAAATTAGGCTGGATTTTTGATGCTTTACTTTATGCATACACACACAAATAAAAAGAACCAGTCTGATAAGTTGAAAATTACTAAAGTCAGGAGAATTGGACTAATTATGACATAATTGTCATTAGCACACCTGTTTACATACCCCTGCACCTACCTGCCTTTTCTTACTTATGTTTATGTGTACTTACTTGAAATGGTGCAAGCTCTTTAATTATGATTACCCTGTACTATATCACTGTTGTTTTGTTTTTGCTTACAGATGTTAACAGTATTATATATTATTTATGCTATGATTTTAATGCTAAACAATTTCTGGATTAAATCAAGCTACATTACTGCTCCTATTAATAAATAAATACATATTTAATTATTAATAGTAGTGGTATTGTAGACCAATTCAATTTGTTTGACTATGATATTAACATTATTAATTACATTTTTTATTTTTATTAGGAAATGTTACACAAACTCCATATACCTTTTATTGTAGAATTAGGTAAGTTTGCTTTTATAATCTGTATAACAAGAAGTTATACTATAATACACTTTCTGATTAATTAAATTACTTGTAGAATAAAATTTGATTTTAATTTTTATAATTGATATCAAGGTGAGATTAAACATTACATAATGTAAATATTTATGTAAACTTTATTTCTACCAAGTAATTTTACTTACTAATTAAGTTACATTATATAATTTACTTTGAGAGATTTGATAGCATTCACATTATATATAAAATATGCAAAGCAAATAATAAAAGTTCAATGTTGAATAATACTTGTAGTTGCATTACATTTAGTTAAAAATTGAAAATTCAGATTTTAACTTGTAAGAAAACAAAGTTTTACTACAAGTTATGTTTGAGTAGTAATTTGATAAAAGAAATACAATAGATGCTCCAATTTAAACTCCTTTTTTTTTGTGTAAGCAAATACTGATACTTTGGGGAAGCAACTTACTGCTTGTGTTGAAATGATAAAGTCTCTTGATTCTGTTGGGTAGATATCAGGATGCAAGAAGTTAAAATGAGGTATTGGCTAATGGTGGCAGACACTGAGACAAAACTCCATTTTACAAAAATAGCCTGTTTTATGAAAGAACAAATAAAAAAACACTTATGAATAATTCTCAAAGATGGACACTTTCTTCCCCTGATGCCAAGCCTATTGGAGTGTTTAATTGCAACTTCTTGAATGATAGCTCAGTAATTGGGGGAAATGTGTTTTCCTTCCTATATCCAAGAGATTGCAGCTGTAATTAAGAGGTTTCAACTGCATCCTTGCTGTAATTCCAGTATAATAAACACTTTCCCTTCTTACATATGTCATGATAAAAGATTGAAATCTCTTGTTTATGAATTTCAACCTTCCCATTTTCTAACTCACCTGAATCTATATCTCACTTAACAACACATTTCTTTCCATTTTTTACCTTTTGAAACAAAGAGGATATTTTGTTATTTTCCTTCTCAACAGTAAACTAAGAGAAAAATAAAAGTATAAAAAGTGAAGTGTTTGGACTCAGATTTTTGACTGGTAGAAATATTTTATGATGATTTATGAAATGTTATGTATGAAATGTCATTTTTTCTTGGCCAACTCACTTTGAGATTGAGTATGGGAAATCAGAGCTATTCTATTTCTGATAGTTTATTTATATTTAGTTTGCCAGATTTTCACAATGTTAAACCATAACAGGTGATGGAACAGCCTCACCTCCCCCATTACAATTCAACATACTTTAATTTCCTCATACCTGGAAAAATATTATTGTTATAATTATTAACCAAAACATGTAAAGTAAGGTGTTACAGTACTTAAATTAACAAAAAATGAGGACAGGAATTCAAATAACAATGTACTCATTAGGACAAAACTTCTCACTTTATTTCTAGCAAGTAATCAAAATGAAAAATTGGACAAATCTGAGTTGAATAGGTTAGATTATTTTTCAAATTTTTTCTGTTAGTTTAGCATATATTTTTAAGTAAATAGTAAGAAAATAATATAAAGAAAATGTTGATAACTGCAAATGTTTAGCCTGCTCTGCTCAACACCATCTAATAAATTGCTTTTTGAATATCTTGCATATATGAACTGATAAGAAGTGATAGTAATGTTGAGATAACACAATTATTAGCAGTGGTGTAGCTAAATATTCGGCACCCTGGAGCAAGTAGAATCAGTGCATCCCCTTGTTCCTCTGAAGAGGTCTGGCGAAATTTATTTTGATCATTTAATTCAAAAACATATATCTAATTATTTTGATTTAAAACCTTACTTAATAACAGTTTATTTGAGATTAATACAGGTCATTAAATGGCTAATTACAGGTCATTATTGTTATTAAGTCAATAAATTGACTTAATAACAATTTATTTGAGATTGGACACTAAAAATACTTTTTTATATGCCCATTATGGATTTGGTCAATAACAATTGGACTTAATAACAATTTATTTGAGATTTGAGGCATTTCAACAATAAGATATTCAATTTAATAAATACAAAAATAATAATAAAACGAAATATAATTTTTTAAGTACAGAGTACCTAATATTTACTACATATGATATAAACTGTATTGACAAAATGTATACAAGTTTAGTTTCATAAGAAATACATAGTAATACATGAAAAATGTTCAAAATTGTTTTCTTGCTTTTTCATTTGCAAATCAGTCAATCACTTTCTTCTGATCAAGTTGACAACCTATTGTTTTTTAATTGATATAGTTTGTGACTGAGCTAACACTTTGTTGTGAAATGCTACTTCTTAAATAAGTTTTGATTAATTCTAGTTTTGAAAAACTTTGTTCTGCTATTGCTGTCATTGCCCATAAAGCTAATAAAATCAGGCATTCTGCAATAATGTTGGAGAAGTTACTTGAGGCTGTGGTGTGAATTAAAAGTAGTTTGACAACTTTGCATATAGAAGTAATTTCTTTTATTTGAATATAAAAACACATTTTAAATCAAAGCAGTTGAGGTCCAAAACTACGTGAAATGTCAGAGGGATATGCCAATTGTAATAATTCTGATCCTTCCAGAATATTTTTTCAGATGACGCAACAAATATGCAGGTGATAAGCACTTAAAAAGTGTACATAATTGTCGAATGTATTCAAATCTAATAGTTAATTGATTAATTATCAAATTCAAAAACTTTTTTAGAAATGTTTTTATATTGCCTTTTCTAACTTGGCACCCTCATGATTTGTGCACCTGGAGCAGTTTGCTCCAACTGCTCCACAGTAGCTATGCCTCTGAGTATTAGCCAGAAAAAAAAAGGGAAAAAATCATTTTACTTAAGATTGTTTGAAACTAGAATATTTAATCATCCTAAAAAGTTTTTTTTTTTTTTGCTTTTGTGACAAGAGACAAAAACTGAAATGTTTGAGAACACCTATGTTTACTTTTTAACTCTTTCTGTTCTTGGACATTAAAAATACCTTTTTTTATGCTCATTATGGATTTGGTCAAACCCAAAGTAGAGATAAGCAAGAAGAGATAAGCAAACCCATAGCAGAGATGGTCATGTGATAAAAGACAGGACATAAAATATCCATTTTAAATCTCTCATAAAAATTTCTGAGGTTTTGACTAAAACTAAAGTCCTTGGAGCAAGAAACTGATGCCTCTATTATCTTAGTAATCCTAATTATAAAGTTTAACTTTAACTTTACTAGTACTCTACTTTTTAATATTTGAGTTTGAAAAATAAAGGGCACAAAATATATTTTATATAAATCTCTGATTCAAATCTATAAGTTGTTTCAATTAACTCACTTTTGATTTAATTCTGATTATTCAGAAATATTTTTTAGAAATTAAATGTTATGTAAAAGTTAATAATCTGTAAGTTGCTTTTTACAATATTCTTTTATTTTTATTTGTAGATATAATCCGACTAAAAAATTTGATAATTGTAACCAACAAATACAGTATCTACCATTTCAAATTACTGCTCATATTGATAGTCTTGCTTTTATGGAAAAAAATTCTATTATATGTCTTGTTGCTGAAGTTATTCCTGTAGTGTCTGCTTACAAAGGTAATTTGTAAAGTATTTTTTTAATATTAAAAATACAACTTTTAAAAGTCTGTTTCTTAATTATTTTTTATGATATGGTTTTAAAAAGTATATTGGTGTTTTTAAATTATAGTTCCTGGAGAAATTCCAGCTATGACTTTTTCTACAAGGCACACTGTATCATGTCATTTTAGTCATGTGGATAACAGGTAATTATTTAGTTTATATATATCATATTTTCAAAATTTTGTATATCAAAAGTTATAAATTTATTATATTTGAAATATGGTTTATTCCATTTTTTTATTTACCTAATGAAATTTTTCCTTGTAAGAAACAACTCCCTTGTCTCATTTGTAAACTTAAAAATGATAAAATATAAAATTCAAGAAGTCATTGATTTATTTATAGAGAAACAAACATAACATAGAAACATTTCTAGATAAGTTCAGCAACAATAGCTTTGGCTTTATCCAGAAGATAAGCCAAAAAAGTGACCACCACACATTTTCTTGATTTAAATATCACTCTGAGAGATTAACAGATCATCACAAATATATATTTTAAGCAAATACCACCTCTATTCCTGTGGTTTCCAATAACTTATATATGATCAAGCTTTTAGCTTAGAGCCTTTATAACCATAATTAGAAGGGCTTTCTCCCATTGCACAAGTATACTAGATAGACAAAAAGAACTGGTGTATATAGTGAATATATCCTCACATCATGGATACCCCCCTTAAAATGATATGGTAGTTAACTAAGTTTTGTTCACAAGGCAAGGGGGCAACCTCTATCCACAATACACACACAGAATTATCAAATACAATAAGACACTTAACAGCATTAGGCTGGCTGTACAAGGAGATCATGAGAAGCATGGAGGCATGAATCACCTACAGCAGAAACCCCAATATGTTCAAACTATTGTTAATAATTAACATTATTACATAACTATTACATAACAATAAAGACAAAATTAACAGATTATGTGCACTAGGCATACCCTACATTCCAAATTAGAGACACTAGATTGAAAAAGGATTTAGAATATGTACAGACTGCAAATCACTTGTTATATACCAGACTAAAAGAATGTTCATATATGGTAGAACATAATATACTAGCCATGGCCTTAGCCATTTTTGCCTTAGAACCTTGGATCAAGGTCAATATTGAAGCACTGAACTGTCGATACCACTCACATCACATATAAAGGACTTGTAAATACTTGAAATCTTTAAATCAGCAAATAAAGGCAATTGCATTAACTAGAAACAGTGGAGTCTATCTCATTGTGTGAAAGACATTTTACAACTCCTTGTAAAGCTCTCCAACTTAATATTCCCTTCTCATTAAAATATGATCTTTGGCTCGTAATATTTATTTTTATTATTTAATGTTTGTATATCTATATATTTGTCTTGATCATTTACATTTATATCTATTTATTCCATCTTTGACATATTGTCTAAATGGAACTTCATTTAAAAGTAATTTAAATTGCAAGTTTTCCCATTCAGAATTTATATTTGAATTTGATACTTTCTCTAGCACATTGTGCATAGAATGTTATTTAAACATAAAATTTTTAATACATAAATTGAAAATGGTTTAAAAAATTTTAAACATAAAAATTTTTAAACCATTTTCAAACATGTTAATGATAATCTTCTAATTTAGAACTGTAACCTGAAGATGGCCTATCAATTAGTGTAGCTGTTGGCCATAATGTTGTCTATTATTTTTATTAGTTGTTAAGTTAGTTGTAATATTTATTTATTTTCTTTTGTTCTCTGCTCGTTGTTTCTTTGTTTATCACCTTCCAGGAACTTCTTCATTGTGCAGGTGGTGGTGATCTAGTTACAGGACAATAGAAAGGGGGAGCCTGGATGGCTAAAAGAGAGATATGAACTCATTCTTTGGTTTGAGTGTTAGAGAGAAAAGATGTTTGGAGAACAAGGGAGACGATAGGCCTAAGTTAGAATCCGAGAGGATCCTGGAATACTTATATAGAAGGACATTTGGAAAACATATTTTGAGAACTTGAAAGAAATCAGCAATCTTCAGTTTATACCATTTGGATGAATAATCACTGAGGTCATTGGAGATTTTGGGTACCCATATCTCTCTATCACCATATGAGCCGCTCAGTGCACACATCGATTAACTCCATAAAACGAAAAGTATGAGAAACGCGATGATGTAATGTATATTGTTTTTTAAAATTCCTCTGATAATAGGAATTCAAATATATAATGTAGAATGCATAATTGCAGATATAGCTTTCATCTAACGGTATATAAAATTAATAAGAAAGAATAGCCAACAAACAATCGTCAGTAATGTTACAGTTTTTATGTGACTGGTGGAGTTAATCGATTTGGCAACTGAAAAAAGTAATAAAGTTAAATTTAGTCTTTACATTTTTAAGTTTTTTATTACAGAAAAAGTTAGTTATTATACATTTTTATCACAGCTTTTCCATAAAAATGAATGTTGGCAGTTCGGTTATAATATAATTTTTGTAATTAATTCATAGCAGCTTTATGTTAGCGGCATTATTCTTTGGGATGATTCAGCAATATTATAAATAATGTCTTCTTCATCAGCTGTATGCGAGGATTCGTCATTTCGATTTGTTGACAAGTTCTTATAGTAATCGTGTTTAACAGGAGGAATGAATTTTAGCAGGTCCATCATGTCTCTCCATTTTTCCTTTGTCACAGTTCTACCTTTAGGATATAATAAAGGCTGGTCTATATTTTTCAAACTTTGCGGTCTACCCACTAAAGATTTTCTGATATTAATGGCTTGAAATTCTGTATCTTCATTATAGTCACATTTGAATTGTATGAGATAGGGTTTGGACCTTTCTAACTTTATCCAGCGTATTTTAAGCCAATTTACTGGAAGCCCTGTGACGGTTACTTTTCTGTTAATGATAGACTGTTCTAAAGGTTTTGTTGACAAAAAATCTTGGTGAGTCATTTGGATTAGATGAAATGGCGCTTTCTTTTTACATGTTTTGATTATATGGTACCAATCATCTGGTGAAAAAATGTTTTGATTTTTTTTTCGCACATGACTCAATAATGGCAAAATCTGAGTCATTGGGCAAATAGCTGTGTCCACTTACCAAAAATTTCATGTCAATTGATTCAGCTTTGATTTCCGTGCTTTGAACAAGTTTCAATAAACTTAAGACGGTTTTAATATTTCTGTTTTGCCCGGTACACGAATCCGAATATGTTATTATTTTTTCGAAGTTTGCAGCGTAAGTCTTTATGTACTTTATTAGACAAGATGAAATTTCTTGAGACCCACGAGATCCTTCAGTTTCTGGCCAAACAAACATGTGGCTTATATTTTTATTGAATTCATGACATCCAAAATTATAAACATATAAATTTCGCTTATAATAAGCTACGGATGTGGTCAACTTGGGAAAGGCTAAAGCTTTTTCCAAGTCAAAAGAAAATACGAACAATTTTTCCGATGTTGCCATTCGATCGGCAGCCATTTGACTGCGAGCCCGTTCAGCCTCTTCTAAGTGAGTTTCCTTTTCAATTTTCGCCATCTTAATTCCCTCATCGTCTGAAGATTGAATTTTTATTTGAAAAGCATCACAAGTTTGACACGTATCCTTTGATGGTTGTTTAAAATGTAAATTAAATTTTGTAGAGAACACATTATAGTAATATTTTTCTTTCACTGGTGCTACGTTTTCCTTTTCACATTCTGTGACGTATAGTTCATACATCTTCTTAATATTTAAGTCAGGATTTAAATATTGTCGTCTTGGATTATGAGCTCTGGTGTAGTGACTACTGTAGGCTGGAAATGACTTTATATGCTTTATAACATTTGTATCATCTATTTTATTGCTTGCAGCGCGGCCTTTGCGCTTATCAATCAAAGATGTAACTTGTTCTTTAGAACAACAATCGTATATCCGCCCGTCACTCACCTGATAAGTGTCTCTAAAATATTTTTTACAAACGGGAATATCAAGTCTCTCTTTTCGAAAGTAATATGTAAACGAATGTGATCTTCGTTCTTTAGTTTCATTCGTAGGGCGCCTTCTTTTTATTTCGTTAACTTTGATACAACCTCTTAAGAAAATATTTTGGTCAAGTTGACTATGTAAACTATAAAATTCTTTCATGGCAGCCTCTCTCTCATCCGAAAGAATTTTTTGATTGCAATTTTGACGGCATCTGCATTGTATATCGACAAATGTTTTTGCAGGTATTAATTTTCCTCCCCTATTCCTGTATGCCAAACCCTTTATCCTGTTATGCTTTTGTAAATTTCGTATTCATTTAACAGGATTACGACTTCTTTTCCTCCTAATCAATGTGTTTGTTGTGTTTGTACTGTTGCAATCCGATGAATCCGAGGAAAACGATAAACGTCTTCTTGGACCAGACTTTCTGTTGATAAATCGTATTGAAGAATCATCACTGCTTTCCTCACTCACATTATTAGTCTCACTCATCTTGATTATAACGGTATAATACAGTCAAACCTGTTTTTATGCGGTCAATAGGGACCGCATAAAAGAAGTCTCACATAGAAAATAACTCAAAACCGTACGAAATAGAATTTATTGACAACAGATGTCAGCACTTGACTGCATCGTCTGGTCTATCGTCTGTTTTACATATTTTTGTCCAGGTGGTGTTTTGTTGACTTTAAAAGTAAATTATTTCATTTTTCGCATATTCATGCAATAATGTTACTATAATAAGTTCATTTATGCTATAATAAGTTTATTTAGCTATAATAAGTCAACGTGAGACATGACGAATCGCACGAGACTAGTCGCCAACTATACCGCACAAATAAAAAATCGCACAAAAAAAGAGCGCATAAAAACAGGTTTGACTGTATTTATTTCTTTAAAAACAATCTGGGAGTAATGTTGAAAAGACTAAGAAGTACACAGTAACATTCAGCGTGCGAGATCACTGCTATACTAACTACCGTTTGCATTGTGCTTCTTTTTATCTGTTTACCGATGCGATTTTGTTACGAATATTATTGAGAGGGAGAGAGCATCTTCGGCTGTTTAAAAACAAATAAGCGTCGATGCACGGCCAGAACAGATACAGCGTTACTGAAACGATTTACATTAGAGTATGGAGTTAATCGAAATGGCTTCTGAAATAAATTACTTATTATTCAATGGCCAAAAAAATTTGCCATTTAACGGTGCTAATCTTTATTATTCAGGAAAGTTATTATAAATATAAAAAGTTATGACTATACCAAGGGCTTTGACACTTAAATTTAAGATTTTTCAAAAAGTGGAGTTAATCGATGTGTGCACTGAGCGGCTCATATATCCATCTGCTCTACTGTCTATCCTTTTTTCCTCTCTTTTTTTTATTTGTAAGTAGTTTTAAGTATTTGTATCACGTGAAATATTTTGTTTGATCATTTGTTGCAAGATTCTAATTAACAGTTCCGCCTGAGGATTTTGCGGAAATTATATGTAACAAGGAAACTAAGGAGTGGTATTGGAATCTTAAAGAATCCTGTTAAAAATAAACACAGGTGAAATAAAAGCAACATTTGTGTACATTGTATTCTTATCCTTTTGCTAGGTAACTTTCACCACGTGCATTTACCACACTAGGTCAAAAATGTTAGTTAATTAAATAAAATAAATTGATTTTAAAAGGTTTTAAGTATATGATCACAATTTAAAATTAACAATTCATATATATTTAATTACAGTGCTGTGCCTTATTTGGGATATTTGCCTCAAGATATGATTGGTTATTCTGTCTTTGATTTCTATCATGTGGATGATATGCCACAACTTAAAGATATTTATGAGTTAGGTAATATTAGAATTATTTAATAAATATTTAATAAAATATTTTGGTAAATATTCATAATTATTAATTTTTTGTATTTTTTTTCAATAGTTGTTAAAGAGCAAGGATGTTCTTTTCGAAGTAAACCATATCGTTTTCGTGTATTTAATGGATGCTATATTACTATTGAAACTGAGTGGTCATGCTTTATTAATCCGTGGTCTTACAAATTGGAGTTTGTAGTTGGCCAGCATCGAGTGTTAAAGTAATCAATAAATAATAATAATAATTTATTATAGATATTAATTTGAATTATAATTATAATATAAAATTAACAATATGATAATGGGTGTACAGAAATTTAAGAGCCACTTATTAAAGAGCTGATAAAATCGATGTAATAAGTTAATTCAGCCTGAAACAAGGTCACATGCAAGGCACAATATGTCAGAACTACTGTTTCTCATTTCTCTGACTTTTGCTTGTCCCGGGATTCCGGGATAAAAGTGAACTGTTTCCCAGGATTCCGGGAAATCCCGGGATAGAATTAATTATTTTTAAGATATACAAAATATCTGGAAATCAAATGATATAATTATTTTTTAAAGTAATTTAATATGTTCTGCAACCTCCAAAATCATATTAATAACACTGTGTAAGATATATATTAAAAATTACCTTTGAATTAGGTGGAATTTTCACAAATAAAAAGATTTATTAAAGTTTGCTGGAAACTGCATATGACAAAAAAATGCTTTGAATTGAGTTGAAAATTTAAAAAAAAAAATGAACTTAGATCAAACTTCTAATTTAAAAAGTAATTTTCATTTTTAAATAAAACATAAAACAAAATATTATTGTAAATTTTTATAAGATTTTAAAAAGCAAAGATGGTCAATACTCCAATCACTCAATTTGGTTCTTATTTAACCAATGAAAAGCCTGCTACCAAGAATGCCTTTTCTGATTCAATTCATGTGAGTGGAATCGTGTTAAATTGGCCAGCATCGAGTGTTAAAGTAGCATTTAAGAGAAGACAGATGTTGTGTTTTTTCACCTGTAGCCCGGAAGATTTATAGTTCATTTTCAAGATTGTAGTACTTCTTTTGCTCTCTAGTATTCTTGATTTGTCTACCTCAGCTACTTTAATAGAAACATCAAGCTTATAGCCCGATAATTCGGCAGTTCGTTTGTCTTTAATAATCAGGTTTATGAAGAAAAACTTCATACTTGCAGACTTCATACTCATTTGTATCTTTGCCCTTTTGCACAACCTGGCATTTCACAATTATTGAAGCTACTGGGGCACGGTTAAAAATTAAGACAGCATAAGCACAATTATTCCAGATATTACAGGTTCTGACAATTAAAGAATTTTGAGCGTCCTGCCACAAATAAGCTACATATTGATTATTGACTATTTGTGACATGCCATAACAAGCAAAAATTTAAAAAACTAATAAGTAGGTTTAAAATGAATAAATACAAAAGTATTCTGACAGTTTATGAGTTAATTATACTTTCTATCTGCAAAATTTCCTCAACCTTACCACTTCTTCTTCTTTAATGCTGTTGAATGGCGTTTGCGACTTCATATTGATATAGTTCTCTGTCTTGTGTAGAATTTGTGCTGTTGTCATGTGAAGCCAGGTGTTGATGTTGTCTAGCCAGGCCATTTTCGGTCTACCTGGACATTTCTTGCCTTCAATCTTGCCCTCCAGGATGAGTGGCAGTAGATGGTATTTTTGGTGGTTTCTAGTGATGTGGCTTAGGTATTTGCATTTCCTGCTGATGATGGTTCTGATCAGGTCCCGGTCCGTGTGCATGTTCTGCAGGACCTGTGCATTGGTTATTTTGGCTGTCCACGGGATTTTCAGCATTCTTTGGTAGAGCCACATTTTGAAGGCCTGTAGCTTTTTTGTAGTGGCTGATGTTAGAGTCCATGTTTCTACAGCATAGAACAGGATTGGCCAGATGTAGCATTTCAATATGCGTAATTTGAGCATGATGTTCAAGCTTCTGTCGGTAAGGAGTGTAACTTTAACACAAAATAAGAACTTTTAAGAAATTTGCAGGATTTCCTGGATGAGAAAAATTTCCTGAGTTAAAAAAACAACCAGAATCCCATTTGAGAAACCCTAGTCAGAACCTGTAACGAGTACCATATTGGTTATTCAGTCAGGCAAGCAAAAGTGAGGAAGAAAGGTGATCAGTATCTTACTCAAATGATATGACTTTACTAAGAAAACATTGAAGGAAAAGATAGATAGAACTTGTGATCATTTTGCAACTGAAAATATTTGAAGAACTACGACAGTAATCAGATATTGGCAACATGATAAAAATGCAGGAAATACTAATAAGCATAAGCATAATATTTACAATAAATATGGTGTGGTCTGTACACCATATTTATTGTAAATATTGATTTAAGTTAGTTTTAGTTTCTTTATTCTTTGTTTCCTCTTCCTTCTAGAACTTTCCTTTATAACCATTTTCCCTTGGGGTGGGATTACCAATTCTGGGAACCACTAAGAACAAAGGATGAACGAGGCCAGAGAAAGAGAAGAAAGGACATTTTTTGCCCAGAACTTGAGGTGGACAGACGTGAGACGTGGTGCTCCAGGTCGTGTTTAGCAACAACTGGAAGTGCAAGAGAGTTAGATGAAAGGATCGGGTTTTATCGTGGTTACAATAAACTTAATTGCCACACTGTTTTATCATAACCACGATAAAACAGTATGGCAATTAAGTGCAAGAAAAACTTTAATGAACATGACAACGAGAGACCTTCCAAAAGAGTTCAATATGGTATCTCACCCAGAGATTGTAGAGTTCGACAAGAAAAAAACCTTGAGTATTCCAATTCTATATTCTATTTCTGAGATTCTCTATTCCCTACTATCTTTCTATCCCTAGTTTTAAGTTAGTGCCTAAGTTTTAGTTATAGTTTTCGATTTACCTTTATATTATCGTGAATAGTATATGTTCTGTTTGTGCCTTATTATTGTATTTTATTTTATAATACTGTGGATACTATAATCTAAAATAACAACCTGTACATTTTTGCAAAATAAATTACTTTGTGGACCATACCATTGCATAGTCATTGCAACATGTTTCCTTTGTCAATTGACACCATTTCACGTGAATCTAACAGTAGAAAAAAGCAAATGATTTGAGTAAAAGGTTGAAACAAAAGCATTTTCTCTGTTCAGTATGAATAATGATTACCTTATACTTTCATGCAAATGCTTTGGTAAACAAATAAAAGGTTCTAGATGTGCAAGTTATGACATCTTTATCTTGTTTCTATTGTATTAGCTGCATTCAGTTCATATTAATCATACATATGTTGGCCTTTGTTAATTATTGTAGATATCCACCAACACTAGTGAACATGCATCTGGCATCAGAAGTAGCTTGTATGTTTAATGTGGTTTTCAATTTCAATTAATGTACTCATAACCATGAAGTCTAGGTTTTCTATTCTTTATGTGAGTGCAGTCAATCACACCAATTGCAATTGGAAAGTGGTATTTATTTTGACATAGCTGTTTTGCTTCCATGACAGATTGATCTGTTGTAGGAAATTTTATCCAATAATCAGCCTGAGCTATTATTTTCTCCACAACATTGCTCACAGTTTGTGACACTGTTGATTGCTCTACACCAAGTTCTTCTATGCCTTTTTGGAATCCAGGATCAGCTAAATATCTTAAACATGTTTTCACTTTTGTAAATAAGTTAGCAGACCACCGCATGATTCAGTTGTTACTTCTAAAAAATTGTGCCAACTATTCAAGTTATTTATAAATAATACAATAGATATTTTATTATATTCTTTATGTAACACTTTACAAAGGACAACAATTAATTTATGACAGACATATACTATGTTTAAAATAATTTAGAATAATACCTTATGGCAATCAAAACTTACTACTTTTTCAAACAAGTTTTTAGAAAATAATTTATTTAAGTATACTGCTATATAAGGTTTTTTAAATTTGCTACATATACAGTCCATTACAAAAGTACAGGAACACCATAAATTTTGTACTTTTTCAAAATTTATTTGAAATTATTACTGGAAAAATTATTAATTATTTTTTATCATTATTTTAATTATTTTATCAGGTTTTTTATATTTCATAAAACAGCATAATTTTTTTTCAGAAATATTCATTTTTTGATGTGTTACTAAAGTATAGGTACACCATTTAAAAGTCTCTTAAAAATTAATTTATCATAATAATATTAAAATTATCACAACTAGGGTGAGATGTCATCATTTTGTGCGATGTCATTGCCAAGTGTGGACTTTGGTTATGGTGGACTCTTGTATCACAGTCAGAGAACTTGCAAACGAGACAGGAGCACATCAGTGGACAGCAAACTGCCTGAACGCAGTTCGCTGTCCATTGATGTGCGGCCACCTTTGAAGCGGTTGTACCATTCCTTTATTCGTGTGTTGCTCATGGCATGTCCCCAAAAGCCTGTTGAATCTTGTGAATGGTTTCTGCTTGGGTACCACCAAGCTTCTGGCAAAATTTGATGCAATATCACTGCTCATGTTGTTCAGTCATTTTCTGACTTAATGGAATTCAACAAGCGCTCATTACATGTCCTCACTTATAGGCCGACTGCCAGCGACTGATGCTTCCTGCGGGCAGGAAAAAATTCAGGACTGCGTATGGCTGTGCCCTCCACAATTCCACTGAAGGAGGCCTCCCGCGTGTCATTGGTTTACGCGGGAAAAATAAAGGTCTGATACTTTTTGAACACCCCTCGTATCTCCTGCGATTGTTTGGAGAACTTTAAAAAACAATGACAATGTAATATTTAAAAATGAAGTTGAAACACACCTTTAACTGCCAAACACAAATCAATACATTTAAACTGGGCTAAAGACAAGATAGGATGGATGAAAAATGCAATAAACAATGTTTAGTGATGAGAAGAAGTTTAATTTAGATGGCTCTGATGCATTTTCATATTATTGGCATGATTTAAAAGAGAAAGCAGAGGTAAAATAAGCCGGCAAACAAGGGGGTGAGTCTGTAATGATTTGGGGTGGTTTTGGATGGGGAGGTAAAACTGATTTAGTATTTGTACTTCCTCTTTTTGCCATTGGACATTGCCTGTCGTTCTTCCGACTTATCAAGATCCTTTTACTTGTTTACCAAAAGCATTTGCTCAGAAATATAAGGTAATCATTATTCAAACCAAACAGATTGTTCGTTTTTTGTTTTTATGCTCAAAGCATTTGCTTTTACTTCTGTCTTATGCTCATTAGCATTTCCTTTGTTTTTATTCATACAGGCCAATACCTTAAAATCACTGACTTGTGAAGAGGAACAAAGTTTATAATATTTAACTTTCCTTAGATTAACTATTTCAGACATGGTTAAACATTAACAGAAAATAAACCTAGATAAAAGCAACAACAAGATGAAGACAACTGCAAAAAGTGCAGTTGTCTTTATCTGACTATATGCATGTATTTTAAAGGATATGCTTGTAATTCGAAATAAATGCTTACTTTTATTCATACAGAATACTTATCACTAAAGCAAAACCTTCATTTAGAAGCATTTGTTTCATTCTCATAAGTATAAAATTTTGCTTCTATTTTTATTCATATGGCTAAAACGATTTCCTTCAAATTTTACAAGAATAAGGTAATGCTTGTTTTTATTTATATGGCTCATTGATTTGAAGAATGAGATGAAATTTCAAATCTCATGAGATCATGAGATTTGAAAAATGAGGTACTGCAGAATATCAGTAAGTAATGAGCAAACTAATAACTGTGAAGATACCAAACGTAACTAGGGCAGCAGAGCAAACTTCCAAGATAGACTCTGAAATATCTGTTCAAAATAGGCTGCAAAAGTTGGTTTAGCAGTAAATACTCTGTAAAATATTAAAGTGAAAAAACTAGGAATCACTGTACACAAGAAAATAGCTACTTCAAAACATTCCTTGAACAATAAAATCACACAACCGAAAACTTATTAATGTCAGGTTAGAGGGTAAGATTTTGGATGATGAAATCTACTGCCCACATGACCCATAACAAGTTCCAGGACTGAAGTTTTATCATTGCAGTAACCAGTCAGAGGTCAAAATGAAGTTAAGTTTACCTCTAAGAAGAAAGAAATCTCTTCAAAATTTCTGATATGGCAGACATCAATGAATGTGGTCACATTTCTGAACCCTATATTTCAGATTGGAACCTGTGTGGTGACATGTACTTAATTGAGTATGTTAAGAAGCATCTGCTTTCATTCATCTTGGAACATTATAAAATTGAGGAAGTTTTGTTCTAATCTGACCTAGCTTATGTCCATTATGCAAGGCAAGTTGTGAATCATTTTAACACTGTAGAACTGAATTTTGTGGAAAAAGAATATGCTCTAAATATTCTTCAAAATCAATCACAGTAACAGGTTACTGTGATTGATTTTGAAGAACCTGAAATATTGGCGTAGGCTTTGTCGCAGATTGTACCTTTACTGAAGAGAGATCGGCAAGAATTCCAATCTGAAATGAATTTAAATAAAATATCTGAGAATTAATCATTTTCTGAGTAATTCTTGAACTTGGGTTTGAAGGAACATAATATTTTGGTTTATTCATCCAAAAAAAATCCCTTTTAAGTAGTTATGAAAACGAATGAATGATTTAATTAAATTAAGAAACAGATTGTACTTTCTATATGTTATTGCATATCTTATTTCTTTAATCAATCTTTTAGTACATTAATAATTAAAAAAAAAACACTTATTGCCTTACATGAATGACTTTATTTATTTCCAAACAATAACAGCAATTAAGAATTTGAGAAGTATTCATATATTCAAAATTTTTCATTGCAGAGGTCCAGAAAATATTGATGTTTTCAAACAGAGCAGTAAAGAAATTACTATTGCTGAAGAAATACTGAAAGAAAGTGAGAGAATTCAAGAAGAAATTAAAAGTATTTTATCACAGGTAAAATATACTTTTAATTTAATAGGATGAAATAGAAATAATTATTTAAATTTTTAAAATAATTAGTACGGTAGATCTCTGCTTTTGCATTTTAATTAGTTTCTAGCTGAAGAATTATTAAGCAAGACATCAAATTCCCTGTAAGTTCAATGTCAACAAAATATTATGACATTTAGCATACTTATAATAAATATTTTATACCAGTTTTAAAATAAGAAGATTGTAATGTGAACAATTGTAAGCAAAAGTCTAGTGAATATATATCAAAAACTGGCTTTTTTCATATTAATACTTTTTAACCATTTTATATTAACTTTTTGTATGTACAGTAGAGTCTCAATAGTTTGAGGTTCCCTATAGTTTGTGTACTTTGGCTTATGGTAGAGCCTCATACTTAACCAGAAACACATAAAAATTATATATTTTGGTTATTCAAATCAAGTGTGTGATGAGATTCCATAAACTGAAATTGTAAGCACAATGAAAGGTATAAAATTGGCTTTCAATATACAGTCAAACCTGTTTTTATGCGGGGGATAGGGACCGCATAAAAGAAAATGCATTAAAAAAAAATCGCACGAAACTTCACGAGTGGCTATAAAAAATAGTTTTCGCAACACAATTAAAAATATATTTTTTTATGCGGTGAATAGGGACCGCATAAAAAAAGTCTCACGTAGAAAATAACTCGAAACCGTACGAAATAACTAGGAATTGCTTTTTTAACTCCTCGGGCCTTTTTCTGCAACACCTAATGGGGAAAAAATCTTCTAAGAATTTTAATTTTTATATTAATTAATTATTTCCACTTAAATACGAATCTAACATTAAAAAGTTAAAAATAATCGTTAAATAATGATTTTATTTGATAAATATAGCTGCAGGAAGTGTTATTTCATTTAACAAGGCGTGAAATTTCACACCTGCAGTCTAAAGCTGGAGGGGAGCTAACTTACCACATCTGTTCAAATATAACATAATATTTATGGTTTTTATGCTATTAAAATAAGAGGGGACCGAAATAAACATATGAGAAAAAAATTTTACTGAATAAAAAATGAAAAAAACCTGCTGATGTCATAGAAAACAACCAATAGAGTTTTTAAAAATTTTACAGGAGTCAATTATGTTCCAATTTGATTGAAATTTTCATATACCGCACAAAACAAATCGCACAGAAAAAGACCGCACAAAAACAGGTTTGACTGTACTGCATATATGGGGAAAGTGCAATATATTATTGTTGTTATCATCATTACCATTACTAAAGCAATATTTTTATATAATATAATCACGCTGGCTCAAGCGTTTTTAGGTATCCTAAACAGATTTCAATCTTGGTGGCCCATAGAGAAACAAAATAAAAAATATCCTAATATTTTTTACTTATAAATTCAAAAATAATATACACACAAATTAAATCACAAGGAAACAATAAACAAACTGAAACAAACTTTTCTTATTTAAATTTTTAACTTTCTGAGCTTTCTTTTTTAGCAAATTCAGCAACAATATCTTTTAAATCTATACTTTTGCTATTTCATGTTCAATTGAAATTAATGATAATCCAATTAGTCTTTCTTGGACTATTGATGAATGAAGATTTTTTTATTATTTTCATTTTTGAAAAAAGTTTACCACTGGCAACTGAGATTGGAAGCGTTAATAAAGTAAGCAATGGCTGCTCTTCCTTAATCCTTATTGAGAGAATTCTTCACAAATATCTCTCACAACAACTACCATCCTATGGGTACAGTAGACATCATTGAACTATTATGCCTTGTTGAGAAACTACACCTCACACTATTCAATGAAAAATATATCACTCTCTTTGACTTTGAGGCCTGTACCTTGAACCTTGTTTTTTTTTTTTCAATTATAGGACTCTCCCTGTAAATGGTTGAAAACAGAAAAATATCTTCTGTTTTCAAGGAATCGTTTTCTTGAACAGTTATTGTTCCTTCTCTAATTTGTTTTGAATCTTGTTATTCATTTGTTACATATATTGACTTTCTGCACACAAATGTAGTTGTAGACATTCAACAGCAATCTTTATCGTTTTTCTAAATATTTTTTTAGAATTCAAATTTCTATTAGCAATCAACAATTATATCTAATAACCTATGTATGAATTTATCAATAATCTTATTTTGAGTGAGATAAACTTTTGCATATAAATACATAATAATATAGAGAATAAATTTAAATCTTTTTCAGCCAATCAAAACATGTCTATCAAAACATCGTAATGATAAGTGGAAGAAAGAGTTATCTTCTGATATTAATTGCTTAATTAATGATGTGAAAAAGGAAAGAAATGAAGAAAGTATGTATCTAATTTCATAATAAATTTATTAAATGTAAAATCTTGTGTTATTTAATTTGTTTGATTCTCATTTAAAAAGTTGAAATAATAGTATTCGCAATATCTCATACAATACAGTTTTAATTGTAAATAATTAACATTGATGACAATCTTTAACAGAAGATGATCAAGCAGGAAATGAAGGGTGTAGTTGTTCTGTAAGTATTTTATTTGCTTGAAGTTTATTAATTATAAAAACTTTTCTTGATATTTAATGCTTAAAGATGCTCACATTTGTGACAAGATTCTATTTCAAATATATAGTTATATGCTGAACAGTTAGAAATAGCATCGTATTAATATCTTTGAAATTTTTTCACTTAAAGAGCATTATTCTTTAAATGAGAAGTTTAGTTTTTATTATTCTATCTTAAAACAAGGAGTCAAAAAGAATGTCTTGTTTGTTTTCTTATATTAGACAATCATGTATTTATTATTAATTACTCATTGCATGTGATAATTGAATTCTACATTGTAATTCACACTATACTACTCATACTTACATAAAAATTAATATTCATAGATCATTATTCATTACTCAAAAATATTATGATTTATAGAGGATTAGTGTCCATATATATATATGTGTGTCAGTCATAAATAAGAGTATAAATTAGAGAATAAAATGATTTTCTTATTGGAATTTAAAATATAAATTAGGATCAAGGATCTGTATTAATGGGAGAAATATCACCTCATCAAGAATTTAATGATTCTGATCCATTAAGTGAAACACCACCATCATTTCAAGAGATGCGTTTTAAGGAAAACATAGAAAGGTGAGATTAATAATAATAATAATAATAATAGTAATAACTCTCCCATGGTCACCACCTGGTCGTGGTGGGAGAGACCAGTAATTTTACTGATCCATAGGGCAATGCAGGCTGGAGCACAAGCTCCTGGTAGGGACACCCATGCCAGTAAGGTCTATGGGGAGGAATGAAGCTAAGAGTGACCACACCCACATTCTGTGGAGATATTTATTATGGTAATAACTAGATCTAAATGTGATACCGGCTCGGACGTTGCCCGGGTTAACAAGGTCCGCGTTCGTGGGTTAGGCAGAGGCTCACGTTCGAAAAATAGGCCACAGTCTCCCTTGGTTACCGGTGGCGAAAGCAGCACCGGCCCAAGCATGGCTACTGCAATGCCCTCAACAGATGTGAGGAACCAACCCAGCCTTGGTGTTTCTGTGGCAATGCATCCGCAGACCACAAAGGCTGGAAAACCACGCCAACGGATGAAATGGACAGTAGAAATGAACGAGTTTATCATCCGTACTTACTACACAATCACAAAACTCGAAACAAACATGACAGCATACAGACAACAACTACACCATAGATTCACACAACAGTATCCTCATCTCACTGTCACCGAACAAAGGGTTGTTGATCAAAAAAGAACAATTATACACAACAACCTTATTCCACAAACAACACTTGAACTTATCAAACAACAGTTGCTGATCAAATACATCAACAGACAGAAACATCTAACATTAATGAAGATTACGTAACCTGTCAGGATAATCCAGCAACAAGCATTGATAATAACACATACAACAATTACCACTAATGATACTACAGACACTTCCTCGTCAATCACTGATAACATAGACATGGATTTAGTTAATACGCTCTCACATATATTTCAGGAAACACTCACTAAATATACAGGCACAGATCCCACACAACGACCACGAATACCAAAAATCAACACGTCAAAGGAAGTAGGAAAAACACTAAATTATGTAAACACTCACTTAATACCACACTACATTCATTCAATTTCTACACTCGCAGACATTCATACATTAGTTTATGCTGGGGCAGTCACAGTAGTGACACACCATGGACTGAAAGTACAATCACAGACAAATACACAGAAAACACAATTCTATCACAAGCCTGCCTGGCAGAGAAGAATAGAAACACAAATAAATGACATTAGACAGCAATTAGGCAGGCTGACACAATACACTAGAAACAACATAACACCCAAATTAAGGAAACAGCTCAAAAACATTTTCAAGAAAATAAAAACACATACAAAACATGAACATCACAACACACGCATCACAGAATACATTGATACACTAAAACAAAAACTTGCTGCCAAAGCACGTAGACTCAAACGATACAAAACATGTACACTACGAAAACAACAAAATAAATTATTTACAAACAATGAAAAACTCTTTTACAGACAAATTAATAACAAAGCAAACACTGATACACAGCACAGTGGCACACCAACAGAAGAAGAACTCACAACATATTGGTCTTCTCTTTGGTCCAGTGCTGTCACGCATAATGCTGATGCAGGCTGGATCGAGGAGGAGAACAGAAACTTGCACAACATACCAACTATGCCCTGTGCTGAAATAAACATACATGATTTCCAATACACTGTTAACAGAACACACAACTGGAAGACACCTGGTGTAGACAACATTCACAATTTCTGGTACAAAAAGTTTACATCACTGCACCAGGAACTAGCTAAACACCTAACACACATCATCATCAATCCACAAGACATGCCAAATTTTCTTACTCAGGGCATCACCTACATGAAACCTAAAAACAACAATACCACAGACCCCACACAATACAGACCAATTACATGTCTTCCAACACTCTACAAATTATTGACATCCTGTATTGCAAACAAAATATACAAACATGTTGAAGAACACGACATTCTTACAGAACAACAAAAAGGTTGCCGTAGAAACCACAGGGGATGCAAAGAACAGTTACTCATAGATTCAGTCATTCTACGGCAAGCACACAAACAACACAGAAACATACACATGGCATATATAGACTACAGAAAAGCATTCGACAGTGTTCCACACAGTTGGCTGCTACATATTCTACACATGTACAAAATACATCCATCACTCATTGCATTCTTTCAAAACACTATGCAGCACTGGAGAACAACACTACATCTCAGGGTTCATAACACTTCCATACAAACAAACCAAATTTTTATTAGGCGAGGAATTTTTCAAGGAGATTCCTTGAGTCCTCTCTGGTTCTGCTTAGCCCTGAACCCATTATCCAACATGTTAAACAACACGCAATATGGTTACAATATCAGACACGAAAAAACAACACAGTTTACACTGTCACATCTCATGTACATGGATGACATAAAACTTTATGCATCCACACAAAAACAACTTCATCAACTCCTACAAATCACACATTCATACACCAAGGACATACAAATGGAATTTGGCCTAGATAAATGCAAAACACTTCACATAGAAAAAGGAATCCCGAAGAAAGAAGATTTTGCACTTGGAAATGGATACATTATTGAATCCATGGAAGAGGGCGAGTTCTATAAGTATTTAGGATTCCAACAGGCCAAACTAACAGAACATACACAAATAAAGCAAAGATTAATTAAAGAATACCAAAGTAGGTTAAATGCTATTCTCAGAACACAGTTAAATGCAAAACACACAGTTAAAGCAATAAACGCATATGTCATCCCAGTACTCACATATTCTTTTGGAGTTATACATTGGACTCACACAGATCTTGAGCAACTCCAAAGGAAAACAAGAACAACACTTACTAAGCATAAACAACATCATCCTAAATCCGCCACAGAAAGATTAACCCTTCCGCGTAAAGATGGTGGACGTAGCCTGATTGACATAGTTAACCTTCACTACAAACAAATACAGTCACTGCGAGAGTTTTTCTACAAAAAACAAGAAACATCACAATTACATAAAGCAGTAACTCTAGCAGACTCAAATAACACACCATTAAACTTACACTCACATCATATGGACACAACGCAACATATAAAAAGCATAGACACCATTAAGCAATCGTGGGCTCGAAAGGCACTCCATGGCAGGCATCCTTATGATCTGGCCCAGGATTTTGTTGACAAAACTGCGTCAAACAGCTGGTTAGCTCGGGGATGCCTCTTTGGGGAGACGGAAGGATTCATGATCGCCATACAGGATCAGGTCATAAATACTAAAAACTACAGAAAACACATACTCAAAGATACAACACTCACAAATGACACATGCAGAAAATGTCACGTCTTGCCAGAAACTATACAACACATCACTTCTGGTTGCAAGCTCTTGGCACAGACGGATTATCTACACAGACAGCATAATCAAGTAGCAAATATAATACACCAAGAGCTTGCAAAGAAACACAAATTATTAGACATCCACGAGCCATACTACAAATACATTCCACAGACAGTATTGGAAAACAACACGCACAAAATGTACTACGACAGAGCCATAATCACAGATAAAACAATTTACCACAACAGACCAGACATCACACTCATTGACAAACACAATAAAATCACATACATTATAGACATATCCATTCCAAACACTCACAATATACAAAACGCATGCACTGAAAAAATTAGCAAGTACACAGAACTCGCCCAGGAAATAAGGCATCTGTGGAGGATGGATAGGGTGCTTATTGTACCTGTTGTTCTCTCCTCTACAGGTGTCATACCACACACACTACACAAAAGCCTGGGCACATTACAATTGAATAGAAACACATACATCACACTACAGAAGGTCACTATATTGAATACATGTCATATTGTGAGAAAATTCCTGAATACAGACACACACACTGATACACTTCTTTAATTTCTGTTTTGGTTACTATGTCTTGACTTTGGTCCGGCATAGTACACAGCCACCGGTGTTAACCGAGTATATCTCACTTAACCCAACATAGTAATAATTTGATTATTATAATAAACTATATGATTATAAACTTATTTTTTTAACTATTGTTTTTCTTCTCAAGGTAATATTTTCTTGATGTTTAAAAACCATTTTTATGAAAAATAGATATATGTATAAAGGAAACTTAATGTAAATTTATTCTATTTTTATATTTATTTGTAACATGAAAATGCATATCAGACAGCTTTTCTTTTAAATGTCATGACATTTAAAAGAAAAGCTCTCCAGTTTCTCGGCCACTGGATGGCTATAAGAGGGCAAAAATCGAGTGGGAGGGGTAGTGAGGTCGGGATAAGGTGTCGGTTGTACTCAAGGATGACAGGCATGATATAATATAAAATAACATATTTAATAAACAGATAGATTACTACAATTATTCTGGTGTACAAAACAAATGGAGATACAACTAAACAGTAAATGCGGTATCAACACAACGATTCTCATTCGGCACATGATTGTTTGTCTGTTGACCATTCGGTAATACTAGTCTAATTTATAAACTATTCGGACCGAGAGAGATAGGGAGCAAGAGAAAGTTTACAAAACAATCTAAGTTAATACCTCTTGATGAATACCTCGTGGTGTATGGATCCGGGATTATGCATTGTCCTGAAGACATTCGCTGATCTAACGGAGTATCGGAGGTGAGCTGTCGGCGATATTAGCAGAGTCGGGCCGGAGGGTCCTGTGTCTTGATGATGTCCGCCGTAGGGTATGGCGGCCAGGGAGTCTGTTGACGTCTGATGGAGTCTGCTGTCGATGTCCACTGTGGTGGATGGTGGGCCATCGGAGATTATGGCAGAGTCAAGCCGGAAAGTCCTGTGTCTTCTGTTGATGTCCGCCCAGAGGTCTGTGTCCAGCCCCTTTTTATACCCATTTTGGGGGAGCTGACTAACGCATTGTATGATGCAACCCTTTCCTAGTTCGGTCTGTCTCTAGAGTTTGTTTATATTAATTGTCTAAAATCAAATGTTTCGACAAATTTATGACCTCTCTCTATCCGGTATTGTTACTCATTCTACCTCATAAATTTGATAACAGCTGTCAAACATTCGGAATAAATGGTTATAGGTGACTAAGGTCAGAGTTGGTCTCTCGAACCTTAGTAAAACTCATTGCCTTATATGGTCATCTTGATCGGTTTTCTCATCGTTGAAATCGGAAGTAATAGGAAGTGTGGGAGTTTGTTTTCCCCTTTTCATTCGACCTCTGGAGTACAAATGACTTAGTTATTTAGCATACAGTTTTATTTTCTAATTACTATTATTAAGACTTTTAAAAATAATGCATCATTAATATAAAACTTAAAATTTTAGATTTTTTGCAAGTCATCCTAAAACATATTCATCTGATGGTTCCGGTGGTAGTAAATGTGAAGAGCGGCAGATACCTAATATGATTACTGATGAAGAAAATGGAAAAATAACTGGTGAATTCTGTTCTAAATTTTCTGATTAGCATTTTTTTAAAATTAAATTATTAGTTTATAAGTTTAAAATATTCAACAATGTGAGATTGGTGATTTATATATATAGAGCATATCACATTTGGAAGCAATTATAAATTGCTTCCAAATGTGATGGTTGATATGTCAACAAACAATTGTTGTGAACCCATCTAAAATTAATGCATGTAATGAAGAACTTGAACTGATAATACAGTACACTTATGTAATGTGTAAGCATGTCAGAGTTGCAATTCATATTCCATTCCAGTGTTGCATTTTTAGGCTGTGTTAAATTTAACTACATTATTTTAAAATTTTTCTAATTACCAAAGTCATTAATTGATAGTGAAATATCTATCTATTATAATACAGGATATCCAAGAAAGATCTTTTACTTATATTATGCAAATTCATAACACAAAAATGTAGCTGTTTATTGAAATGTTAAATTTGGGAATTTGTTAAAAATTGTCAAAAAGTCAGGAAATTTGCTTCCTTAGCTGCTTTGTTGATTTTTTGCTGACAATATGCTTCACTAAGTAAGTCATCTGCAGGCAGCAAAAAGCAATGTGGTTCAATACAACTTGTGAAAAGGAGTGCAGAATATTTTCAGGACCCAAAATTTCTCCCATGCTTACACAACATTTTTGCAAAAATTTACAAAGTACACAAAATGATAAATAATTTAAATGGTATTATTTATCATTTTTCATTTTAATAATTTTGGTTGCATAACAAAACAATTTCTGATTTTTTTTCAGTTTATTAATATTTATAAAAGTCAGGAAATTTATTAACAGAGAAATTTAATAAATATATACTTTTGTACATGGATTATATAGAATTTGTTAAAGAATAATAAAAAATAATTGTTTTTTTCAAAGACATGTAGATTTATGATTGTGGATTAATAACAGAATTTTAATAAAACATTTTATTTTTGATTTTAATAATTTGCCAATTATAAAAAATATATAACTGTTAATTAGAAAAAAATAACTAATTAAAACATTGGAGAAGCAAAACATATGTGCATAGAAAGTCTAGTGCTGTTTTAATTTGTCAATGTATTATACTGTAAGGGATGTGATTGTCAGGGAATTTGTGCAAAGTTGGTCAGGGGGGTCAGGGAAAGTCATGGAAATAAAAACAAAAATTTGAATACGAACCCTGTATATAGTAGAAGTTTATTAATCTGTACCTACCAGAACTATCTATATCTGTGGAAATCTTCATCTTTGTCAAAAATTCCAATCATTTTTGACAAAGATGAAGTTTTTAAGATCATTCCAAAAACGTTTTTTCGAATGATCTTAAAAACGTTCCATTTCTGCTTTCCATTTTGAAAACATTCTAACCTGAAGATGATCTCTTGTGCAGATCGAAAACGTTTGTGATTGCATTAAATATCCTGGAAATTCTTATAAGATTCAGATGTGTGCTGTTTTTGTAATGCCATTTTACCAGACATTTTGGTACTTTCACAAAATTCAGTAAGTGATATGTGATTTGAATATTGTAGACATTGCTGTTTATATTGTACCAGCTTTATACACTGTTGTATGCTTCTGATTTGTTTACACACACTTTTTAATCACTCTGAAGATGATTGGACTGTTTGAGTTTGTGAGTTTCAACATTTTTAAACTATTAATCAATAACTTGATAAAGCATACTCTCCCTCTAGATCAGAGGTTCTCAAACTTTTTCGATTTACCACCCCTTTGTTCCATAAAGTTATACCCAATGCCTCATAACCCATCAGTGACCCCAACTTTTGCCTTTAGTCACCGTTCAGTACCCTGCCTCCAGCGCCCCCTAGATTTACTCATTGCCCACAAGGGGGCAATATCGCCCACTTTGAGAACCCCTGCTCTAGATGCTACTAAAATAAGAAAAAAAATTATATCAATATTAGTTGTTAGAATAATTGAGGAATCACTTTTAGAAACTTATACACTTAAATAGTGTATAAATTGTGCATTATAATGCCTTGAAATCAAAATCTAAAAATATGTTAAGATGTTGTATCAATAATTAAGAACAGTTAGTATTAAAAAGAATAAAATCATCCAAAAATCAATATAAATGTTTTAAGTTTATAAATACAGTAGCCTCTTGTTATATTGCACTTGTTGGGAAACAAGAAAAAGTGTGATATAGCTGGCAGCACAATATAACCAAGTAAAAAAATTCTGGGCTTATACTAAACAGATTATACATGCTATGGAATCTATATCTTGTATTCTTTCATCAGCAAATGTTTCTGATATTAAATAAGCTCAGTTTTGCAATACTGAATTTTATTCATGGTTATATCATATTAATTGATGTTTACCCTATACATCGATACTATGAATGCCCATTTAGTATTATTGTTTCTTTAACAATGACATTTAAAGACAAATACTGTGGATATAAAAACAAAATATCAGTTTCAATTTTATTATACAGTACTATATTCCATAATAAATTGCTTATTAAAAATTTGTATAATTTATATTTTTCAATAAAAATTAGAAATACAGTAATTGAAAATTTAAAAAATAAACATAGAACATATACATAGAACATGAAAACTTATAAAATTACAAAGATTAAAAATTTTCTAAAAAGCAAAATAAAGTTACTACTGTATAAAATTTTTAGAACTTACTGTTAAAAAATAAATAAATCTTTTCTTTATACATTACCTTATACATTACCATACATTATCAAAATGTCAAACCTTTATGTGAATTGATGCAATACCATCAATTCACATAAAGTGAGAAATTTTGAATTCTCAGAAACTTGTAAATGAGGAAACAGTACTTAAAACCAATAAACAACTTTTAATATCAAAAGGAAACATAAATGATAATTGACCTGTCCACCTGTTTTGCTTATTTAGGTCTTGACAAATTTATTGTTTCATCTGCAGTGGTAGTTTCAAGAACAATAGTAGGAATAAAATACAGTATTTTGTTGCAAAAAGAAATTAAATGGCAATTGATATTTTAAAATTTATTGACTCAAGTGCTTTTAAAATCTGGGGGATAAAAAAAACATGATATATCTGAATCCAGAATATAATGAGGGGCTACTGTAATAAAGTAAAAGAAAACTTATATAGATAATAAATAGAAATATTAATTGAAATTTATTTATTTTGTTTTATTTCATTAAAAGATGAAAAGGATAAACATTTTATTCATTGCACTAAATCATCAGGAAGATATGACTGTAGGATTCAAGCATCTAGCTGTGGTTCGTCCAAATGGAAAATGTCTTCTGTAACAACTGCAGATTCTGGAAATGGATCATTGCAAACAGTTGAAAGAATGCAGCCAATGGACAGCAGCAGTGGAAGTAGCAGTAGAGGCAGTTATGATAATTATCCTCCTTGTCAAACACTCACAGAACAAGTGTTATCACAACATAATAGGATGACTCACAAACATTTAAAGCAAAGAAAGAGCATACTGTCTTCATCTTCAGGAGGACTGACACGCAAAGAAAACCATCGTTTGAAACGTAGTGGATCTCCACAGTCCTGTGAACACACAACAGGAGTTCACAAACACAGTAAAACTAATAGAGGTCAAATGGTTAGCACTGTTACTGTTCCAACACAAACGGATGCATCATTGCCTGTTTCATTCAATCTTGCATCTCCATTTTCTTTTCCTGGATATCCAATTGTTGCTCAACCACCAACCTCTCATTCGACAACTGTTAACAGTTCAACATCATCTTCAGTATATCCACCATCACTGGCTAACTTTGCTATTCCTGTTTATGGATACTTGCCACCAAGTAATACATCTGCCACTCCTTTTTTTATGCCTGGTAAAAAACTTTTATCTAATTTATTATAAAATAAAAATTATTCTTCATTATTGTTATATTTATTTTTATAATCATAGTGTAGAACTAGATTGCTCATGAAAAGTTAAATGATAATTCTAAATTTTGAAATATTATAAAAAAAACCATACATACAAATTAAATAAGATTTTATATAAAGGTCATATGTTTGACAGAATAAAAAATGATAAATAAAATATCCTGTTTATTTTAAAAATATGCAAACATTTATTGCAAAAATAGATAAATATTATTTCTTCTAAACAGATAAAACTAATAAGATATAGTTGTATGATTATTCCTTAATGATTTGTAAGTTATACAGCAATAATTCATATTAAAATACCATATATCTCGGCGGATAAGACAACGTATAAATTTTCGTCAAAGTTTTATAGCTTTAGCTTATATCTGTCCTATAAGACAACCCGCAAACTATCAACGGCCTATGAATTTAGTTTAGATCAGCAATCATTATCTGAATAATAATACTGTATAGCGTATATGGAATTATGTCCTATTTGTAATTTTTCAAATGAACAAATTTTATTTTCTTGCATCTGGTGATTTTTGCAAACATTCGCACTAATTAGAGCATTTGGGTAATAACCTTGACTATTTACAAAAACATCCTATGGGCTGTTCTATTCTGTGCACATACCCTACTCTCTTCTAGTAAATAACTGCAGTTTATCTGTCTTTTTATAATGGTTTTAATTTATATAAATTTCAATCTAATTTTTTTGTATCTATCCTATAAGACGACTCCGAATTTTTGGGGCCATTTTTTATGGTTCAACTATCGTCTTATCCACTGAGATATACGGTAAGTTTGTTCAGCTTTTTTCTGAAACTATGGGTTGTGACCCAGTATTGGGTGGCTGGTTAGTAACATTTTGTGACTCATCACTGACTGGGTCACAAAATGTTACTAACTTTCATAGAAATACTTGTAATTCTTGTATTACTGAAATATTCTCCAAGAACTAAGATGCATCTGTTAAATACTGAAAATTTTTAAAATTTTTTCCTCATAATTGTTATTGTCATTTAGTAATAAAATTAAGATTAAAGAATATGTGTAAATAGGTGAGAATGTGAAATGAGACTTGTATTTAATCCAAAGACTAGTTTTCTTTGAGAAATATCGTAAAAACTAAATGTTTTTAAGACTAAGTCACTAATCTCAAAGTTTTATAATCAATCTCTTTCTAGAATGGAAACAACTAATATCAATCACTATATTCTTGGCTTCTTCAGATCTGTAATGTTAATTTTATATTTCTTATTTTCATAAAGGTCATATTTATTAATTAATTTTGATTTATTTATTTATTTTAAAATAAATAGAAATTTACTCTCAAAACATATAACATCTATATATTAATTTGGTAAGCTTCAAATATTGTCTCAACTTTGAGAGAATGATGAAGATACAAACATGGTTCAGGTACCAGAATAAAGCTCTTGCCCTGTAGATGGGTCCATTGCAATCAGAAATGAAAACTTTGCAATGGTTTGGGCACAATGGAGAAGCAATAGCATAATGGGAAAAAATCTATGAGACAAATATGTTTGTTGCCTGTCATCTAGCAATTTTTTTTTTTCAATTGTTTGAATAACTTGTTGTTCATCCCTACTCTGAATTCCTGCATTTTTTGCTAATTGCATATTAATAAAAGACGTTTTGTATTTTTTTTAACATGAAAAAATTTAAACTCTTATACTAGCTATTTAAATAATAAAATAAAATTAAGAATCAACTTTTATTTTTAAACTAGATTAGCATTTCTCAAACTTTTTGATAACATAACCCAACATTTGTTTGTAATCGTCCTTCGTGGAAAGCACTAAGAATCCATAAACTTATTTCAAACCAGCAGAAATGAACTTTAGGCTTGCATTAATTTGTTATAATTAAACATGCAAGTTTCATATTAATATGGTAAAACTGAACTTTTATGATCATTATTATACTACAGATTTTGTATCATTTAAAAAAATTCATCATAGTGGTCTGCAAGATTCAAAATTGTGAGTTTAGTGGTCCATGAAGTCAGAAAGGTTGCTGACGCTGATATAGACCTCCTTTATCTCCACTAACTACTTTCCTTCTTCCCCTTATTGAGCTGTTTTAGGACACATCCAAAAACATCTGAATAAACTGATTCATTGGTCACAACATCATGATCACAGTCAATAAATTTGTCTGTTTTCATTTAATATCCTCATTTTAGTAAATCACTTCAGTTAAGAAATTTATGTCATCAAATTCAGTTGCCCTGTTTCTGCTCATATCTTTGCACTCAATTTGAAGCCTACCCAGATACTCACGCTTTCTCTTTTTGATGTTATTTATGGTTGTCTTACTAATTCAACACCTTAGCTGTTCATCTCTTGCTATGACTTTCTAAAAAGTGGACCAGTTTGCACTTCTGCTGAAAATTTAGCTCTTTGATTGCCATTCTAAAAACTAATTGGGGTTAGTAAGTGAGTTATTAAAAAAAGAAAGAAGAAAAATGAATTTCACTTTCAAATTAAAAATTCACAGAAAGAGACTTAACAATTACCAAAGAAACTAGCTCACTTTACTAGACAAAGCCAAAATATGAAACACTCTGATAAGGGAAAGCTTGATAGTGGCCCAACATGATTTCTAGCATAACAGAAATTTTTAAATTTGTCTCCAATGCTGCTACTAAAAATTGCACAGTACTGGTGCATTGATAGTGATATTTTCAATTTATGATACAAATTATTTAAAATTTTTCAAACTATTCTTTCTTTTACTCAAGCCTCTAAAATAAAGATTTCAAAAGATTACAGGAAATTTAGTTTAAACCCCTATCTACAATGTGCAATGGTTTCAAATATTTTATATTTGCAATGCAATTGCTACAAATTGAATTACAGTCTTTAAAATGGTTTTGCTTTTGTGGTATTTTTTAATGGTCACTTTACCCAAGATTATTTCTTATGACCAAAGTGGTATGACCATCTGCATACAGTAACCATCTGTCACAATGGACAGATGATCATTGTATGCAGATATATCTCCATTGAAAAATGTATTATTTTTCAGGGACCAGCTCAAAGTGGTCAACTTAAGCAAGTGGTCACATTAGCAGGTTTCACTGTATGTCCTAAGCGATCAGTGCACATTCTCACTAGGTCTATATCTTCAAAACCTAATGTTGAATTTGCCCATTTTCTAATAAAAAATTATTGATTAACTTTTAAATTATTATGTTGTTCTGTTTTAAATAAAAGAAATAAATAATTGTTTTGCTCTTTTTAGTTATGTATATGGGAGCAGTGCCATGCTATCCTTCCATTTCAACAATGATTCCTCATTCTGGACATTGGCAGTGTGATGGCAAAACTTCTGAACAACCCAAACAAGTTAATGGTGGAATTAATACCAGCAATAACAACAATAATATTTCACAGTCTTATATTACTTCTCCATCTGAACAAAATTTTAAAAAATTTGAAGAGACATGCGTAGCACCAGTTGAAAAGTGTACCAATGTAATAACTACTGAAAGCAAAACAGTAAGATATAAAATGTTCCTTTCATTTCTATATTTATTTCTAAATCACAATAATATTAAAATTCTAATTTTCACACTACAGGAAACTAATACAGAAGTTTCCAACAATGAAAACACAAAGGATATTAAATTAAATAATAATAAACAAATTAAAAATAAGAAGGTAATTTCGTTTATAAATATTTAATTAAATACAAATTTTTTAGTTATTATTAATCTCATTTGATATCATTTAAATGACTTTTGTCGAGGACCAGTGAAATTATGAGATCATCATTTTTTGTCTCTAAATTTTAATTAAATTCAAAAAAATTAAATAGTTAACATAATTCTCTTTAAATATTATAAGATATTTTGGTATACACTGTTTAAAATTAATTTAATATTTATGAGCAGGATTTGACACCAACTTCATATCTGTAAATATTATTAAAAAGTTTTTATTTGAAAATATTTGTTTCATCAATTTTTTTTAATGCATGACCTTTTAGATTTTTCAAAAGTTCATAATAAATATATTTGCTGCCTCTAATACCAAATTAATTCGAATGTGTTCAAAAGTATAAGTGCGATATTTTGACGAGCAGTTGAGACAAATCTATTATTTAAGCTATTTAACTTTCAACAATTAATGAATTTTAAATGTTTTGAGACAGCATTTGGCTCTGTGCTCCACAAAGTATGAAGATGGGGCCAATATTTCTGCCGTCTTAATTGCATCTACATTTGTAAGTACAATACTTCTGTTCCCTTTGTTTTGAGGATATTGTGTTATTAAAGTAAGGATAAAACATTTTTAAATTGGTAAGAATTACTTATTTTAAGAAAATGCCAGGATTTATACTTTTTTAAACTTTGTATATATGATGAAAGCTTGGTATGAATTTGTATATGTATGTGGTGTACCATAATATAATAACGTATATAATAATAATGTAAATGAAATGAAATATTTTTAAGCAGTATATCAAAAAATAATAATAATCAAGAATAGTTACAAGTTGAAATTAAAATTTTTCACTCAAATAATAGCAAGGTTGAGACCTAAGTTTTAAATGCAAAAACATGTATGTCGGACGTTGTGCACAGCTTTCCTATAAGCCTAGAAGTTTGACAATGGCATTTCGAATGTTGAGCGTGATTCCACTGACTTTCCAAACACCATTGTCAAACTTCTAGGCTTACAGGAAAGCGGCATTGAACATCCAACGTACACATTTTTGCATTTAAAACTTAGGTCTCAACCTCACTAATATTTGAGTTTGAATATTTTCAATGTGATAATTCATATTTTTCAATGTTAGTTATATTTTTGACTTTCTTTTATTCACTTTCCATCATATAGGTACGGTTTTACTAAATTGCTTTTAAAATTATTTTTTTGTTTGACTTTGAATTACAGTATTATGATTCTTTGTTCTTTAGTCCTCTGAAAAATGATTCTTTTTGTTTTGAAATTAAAAATATTTCTTTTGGAGAGAATCTTTAAGGAATTTTCTATATATAGAATAAATTGAGGGTGACACTACATTTTGTTGATTTTATATATATATAGTATTTTACCAAATAAATGAAATTTATTTCATTACAAAAATTTGACTTTTCTGATTAAATCTCACTCTAAACTTGCTTTCTACATTTTGGAGATCAAGATGAAAAATTCCACTTAAATCCTAATAATTTCAGGTTTTGATGCTTTGCACATACAATGCAATGTCCTCTCTGCCAATGTTGCAACATTATCACAATAAACCATTCTTTAAATGGCTGTGAGCTCATTTAAAGAAACATGCACACTCCAGCAAAGTGATGACCATCATAGCTGTTGCTGATAAGAATGGCATTTGCTAGTTGTCAACATTTTTATGCCATTTCAGTTGAATTCCACTTGGCTACACCTATCACATTTTCTTGATTGCAGCATGATTTACCTTGTAATGGACAATTTGGAACTAAAATTTTTCTTTACAAAATCCTTTTTTCACATTCTTTACTGTGTACATTGTGGCTGCATGCCATATTGTCTGCTTTTGTCCTTTTGACAATTTTCCCTGTTCTTTGTTCTTTCCACCTAGAACTTTCAAATCTTCTTAATTCTTTCTTGAAGGTGAGGGCCACTTCCTAGAATTCACTAACATAATGTATACAAGGTTACCTTTCGTATGTTCTCAGGTAACCTCATATACATTATGTTGATGTATATGAGGTTACCAGACAAAGGAAGGTCACTTTTGGGCTGGTGCTTGAGGAGAAAAGACCACAAAAACAAGAGAGACTTTACAGTGTCCAATGCCCAAGAGATGGGTGAGACTAGAACTTGAATTCTCAGGCCAAAGTTAGCATGTTAGAGTCAACATTTCAGTTTGATGAGTCCAAAAATGCTACCAGCCATTAGAATCAAACATATGAAAACCCTCAAGAACCAAGGAAAAGGAAGACAGAATGTAGAATTTTCTGTTTAAGAAGCTTCCACTTGGTTCCTCTGAGTAACCAAATGATGTTTGCACTATCCAGTCATTCTTTCCTATCTATCTGCCATCTTCATTACCTCTCACCCCTTACCTTTTATTTCCTTTTTAGGTATAAATTAGTGTTAAGGAGAAATTTTTGTGAATATTATTTTCAGTTCCTTTTTGTAAGATGATAATTTTTATAATTGTTCTACCAATGACTGGATTTGGGTGACTGTTAATCAATACCCCTTGTAGAGTTGAAATCCCTTTGTGCCTGTACTTTTTTTATCATGCATAATAAAGTCAGTTTTCCATCTCCTACTTTTCATGTGTCTTTTTTTTGGGTGTTTGCCCTCATTGGTCAACGAAACACTTTCTTATTTATCACAATGCAAATTTGGAGCTGCAGAGTCTTCTGAATAGGACAACTTTAGTTATGAACACCCTGTGTACAGGACAAGTAAAAATATATAAGAAACAGAAATCATTCTTAAAAATAAAGCTGTTATAATATTTGTTCATATAATTTATTATTTTTGTAATATCTTTTGTGCTTGTAAATACACTCTTCAAAATGTTCTTTCTTTGATATTTTTTTATCTGATTAATGCACTTATTCAATATTACTGATCATTGAGATTTTTTATCAGTTAAGAACAATATTTGATTTTCATCTATTTTAATTACAAGTAAAGCACATCATCCTTGTTATAATTAACATTTTGATCGCTCCTTTTGTAATTTTTGGCTATTATATCAAACAGTATTTCCAGTCTTCATTACATCCAAATTATTGAATCTAATTAGATAATTCTTATATAGGTGACAGAAAATGCTGTAGAGTTTAATAGAGTTTTTGTATTATTACTTCTTTGTGTTGCATTCTGCACTTTTTCCTTCTCATCCGTATTACATATTAACTTCTTTGGTCCATGAGCTGAATGAATACACATTTTTTTAATTCAATTCACAAACACTTGTAAGGCTGATATCATGCTCTAATCAAGAGATTTTTTTCTCTTAATACAAAGAATGTTGTTTCTTTTTACAAAAATGGAGATTTTATGATGACGATTCTTTTTCTTTTATATATATGTTTCTTCTAAGAGCACTCTTTATTTCTTTAGATGAAATGAATATTTTTCTACAAAGCATCTTTTAAAACTATTATATATTCTTAGAATTATCATAAATGTTATTGGAAAACTTATAAACTTGAATTAAGTAAGATTTTAAGGTTTTTAAGATAGATTAAATAATGTTAGTTATAGAAGGTAAGTAAATGAAACATTTCATGAATTAATTCTAATGAAATATTATGGTTTTCAGGCTGAAAACAGTAAAACAGCTAAAGAGAGACAGATGCATAAAAATGCTGAATTACAAGGTGAGAATGAAGGTGATAAGGATCAGGAAGATACAACATTATCATTTATATCTTCGTTGTTGAAATCTGATGACTTGAGTAGTCATTCTCCATCTGATCATGCTGAGGTAATATATTATTTCGAATTAATATAGAAATTATCACAAGTTAAAAACTGATAAAGATCTTGCTAGACTTTCCCAGCACTCAAACAGGAGGTTAACGGGACCACTAGAAAGTCTGATAATTTTTAATTATACTAGGATATAATTTAAATAATAACAAAAGCTGAAAAAGAGTAATTGTGTTGAATTATGATAAAAATCTCCATTTAAAAAAAAAAATGTAAGTTTAAAATCACTATGACACTAGTTCAAAGTTGTGTATGGTGCCATCTGTTATAAAATATTATTAAACAATAATATAAAAATTATTAGTTATTATAAAAAGACTTATTTTGAGGATAGAGATGAGTTTTTAAAAATATTATAAATGCCAATAATAAGTAAAATTTTGATTAGGTTCTACCTCCTTCCCTTGAGTTCTGCACTCCAGAATTTAATGCCCTTAAATACAAGTTATCATGCTAAATTTCATTTGTTAATCTTTACCTCATCCTGAGATATTAAATGAAATAGACACCAATACACACACATGTACGTATTCAGGGAATTTTTTCACTTTTTCTTTTACTTTTCTGGGTTCAGGAGTTCTCAAAACTTGAGATTTGCAAAAAACCCTGAGGATCAAATTTGATATGATTACAATACTTTCCCATGATGTTGTGTTTTGACAGCCAGGAAAGTAAAATGTTAAATAATGTATAATTTTAAAATTTTTTTTGTAGGATATGGAGTTGGATACCAAAGAAAATGCTAATAAGTCACCTTGTTTAATTCGTCACGAGCCTCCATGGATGAATGGGGTGAAAATGGATGCAAATACAATATTCCGTTATCAGATTGAACCCACCAATATGGAAGAAGTGTTGAGGAAAGATTTAGAAGTATTACAATCAATGCAGCAGCCTAAATTAGTAAATCAACAATTAGAATACTTACAATCTGATTTAGAAGATGAAATTAATTCCAATTGTAATGCTATGAGATTAGGATTTAATACAACTGAAGATGACATGAATGAGGTTAGTTAATTTAATTTTATAGAAGTTTTTAATATTTTTGAGGATGTTGATAGATTTTTTAAAATTTTCTAAAACTTTTATTATAATAAATTTAGATATATTGTTCTCTTTAGGAATAAAATTCAATTTCTACATTGCATAAACTAATACACTAATATATTTAAATAGATATATGCAAAGATATTAATCTGTAAACCATACGAATCTAAATTGCCAGATTTGGTGATTTAGATTTCAGACTCTCCATATATCTATTGCTTCTAAATATTTACAAGACATTTGAGAATAATAGATGTATATAGCTCAATTGATTTAAGCAAAGGGCATTAGAAAAAAGAAAAATAAAGCCAATAATTTTCAAGAATGTTAAGTGCCTCAGAAATGAGGGTAACTTAATATTCTTTAAGATAATTTATTGCAAATTTTTCTCTGATATTTGATAACTGCCAAAGAAAAATCAAATGCCTGCTAAATTGTAAGTTAGATCACACAACTACTCAAAATTGGGTAAATGTGATAAAAACAGCAACAGAAACCAAAAACTTTTTTGCTGGTTTTTGGTTTCTGTTGTTGTTTTTAGTAAGTTAGATCATCCTGTATGATGTCTTGATATATGGACTAATATGAATTCAAGGATAATGAGTAAATAGCTTAGTACCATGAGCCATCAGCTTTGAATAGAATATATTGGATGTGTCAAATGAAAAATTCATTTGTAACTTTGGTGATCTTGTGAGCTATCCATGCTTTTTATTGTCATATGATCACAGGAAAAATTTAAGTGTTGAACATTTGTTTACCACAGACTAAAGAGATAACATTTGAAACTAAATAAATAAATTGGTAGTGCATGACAAATTGGTCAGGTGCATTATGAAATTACTTTCATTGCAAGTAAACTTTTCATTTGATCACTAGACTATAGAAAAATTGTTTGTTTATTGAGCATAATATGAAATTTCTGTATAAATGTATGCAAAATTGAATTAATAGTTAACTTTTAATAAAATTTTGCATACATTCATTTAATTTAATTTACTAATGGATTAAAAAGTTAACTTACTGAACTTACTAATCCATTAAAAGATATGTAGGCTATAAGCTAAAAAAATTTTAATGGTTAAAAATTGTTATGAATCAAAAATTTGATATAACATATACATTATTTCATTTAACTAATTATTAACCAATAAATTTTCAAAGTATATTAAACATCCATTGATGTTATTAATCTGGATAAACTAAATTTCAACAAGTGTAGTTTTATAATTTAAATAAAATAAAAATAAACTTTATCTTTAATAGGATGTGGAAGCTAAGGAAGAAAATATTCTGCATTTAATTACTGGGGATATGTAAATATTCAAAGCTGTTTAAAAAGTAAGTATGTAGTATTTATAACAATTCTTTTTTTTTTAATTATAAAATATAATATAATTTTTTTCCTTCTGAGAAACATGATACAGTGATGCCTCGTACTTCAAATTTAATACATTCCAGGGAATTGTTTGAAGTACGAATCAATTTTTCTCATTAGACATAATGGAAAGTGAATTAATCCATTCCAAGACTCTGAACAATATTCATTTCAATTAACTTAAAACAGCAAATACACATAATTTAAGGTAGAAATAACACAATTAAATGTCCTAATAATAAATTAAAACATGAAAACCATAAATAAAATACATAAATACATAATAAAATGAAAATTGCATTTATTGGTCACATACCTGGGCATATGCATCTTAACGTAGATGTGTGATTTAATTAACAGTTGTAATATTTAACATATTATACTGGTAGATAATGTGAGATTTTATTCTTTGTTTAGAATCTTACTTTAAACTCTTTACTTCACGTTTTGTTTGAATAAAGTCAAGTCATAATGTCTTTCAATAAAAAGCATATCAGGCATATTATGCTTTATGAGTTTCAAAAAGAATATAATGTCATACAAACAGTAAAAAATAAAATTGTAATATGAATGGGAAAGATACTCTTAAACTTCAAACATGTCAAATCTGTATGTTTTGTATCCTTTAGTTCAAAATTTCCTGAATGGAAATTTTGAACTAAAGGATACAAAACATACAGGTAACTCCAAACGTTGATGAAAAATTGTGAAAAGAAATTGTTAAAAATTGATCCATAACACACAATACAGTACATATAACCAAACACACAAAAAATAAAGTGAAAAAAGCACTGAAAACTTACAAGCATAATGCAAGAATGAGAGATGACATTGACACATAACAAATTGCATTTATGCTTTGAGCACATTGTTTCACTACATATGCTTTTTGAACTTCAAAGCATCGTTCAAACTCCAAGGCAAATTTTTGTCAAATTTTATATTCAAACTCTGAATTGTTCAAAGTTAGAGTTGTTTGAACTATGAGGTACGACTGTTTTTAATTTTTCAAAAATTCAAATTCAAAAATATAAATATAAAGTTCTTCAATAAAATAAATATTGTATACATACAAATGATTTTCCCATTTTTGTTGTAGAAATGGCTAAAAGTACTTTCCCTTCTTTCATTTACATTTATTCAGGTGTGGGCTACTATCACTAGAGTCGATAAATATACTGGTCATTGAGCTGCCAATAGCTGTAATACTTCTATTCTGATTTAATAAATATTTCTGCCACTTTGAGCACTTCGATCATGCATAGTCATAAATTTGACTGGAGCATAGGGAGAGTCAGCTATAAACATTCAAAATTCTTTTAATATATGAAATTTTCTTGTTTTTAACTCAGATTTTGTCTTTTTTAAAGGACTGCTTATAAATACTATTTTAATCCAGTTTTGAACATTATTTATTCATAAATGTTGTTAATATTTATATTTCTATTAACTGTCACTTTCATGATTTTAGACTTTAAATTGATTAGACTGTTTGTTTGTTGCTTATAATTTGTGTTCATTTTAAAATATTTTTGAGAGTTTTCAATAAGGGGAAGAAAACGTAGTCAAAAATTTATAATTAAGCCTGTATATACATTATTAATATGGGATGTCTTCAGGATTCTCGAGAACTCTCTGAATCAGGAAGAAAAATGAACGATGAGAATTATATAATCTAATTATGGAAATGTATAGAAATGCTAAACCATGTGTTAAGACAGGATAGATTTAAAGTGTTACAAAAAAAGATTTAGAATTTAGGGTGACTTTAGGGTTTGTCAAGGTTAAGCCCATCTTTTTTTTATTGATTAACATTAGGTGAATTATTGTAGATATGTTGTACTAACCTTGTATAGCTTTGCAGTTACTGCTTAAAAACGTTTGTGTTACATTTTTAAGTAGTAACTGCAAAGCTATACAAGGTTAGTATGACATATCTGTAATTATTGCTTTTTTTGCTAGATGGATTTGAATGAATTATTATAGTTTGCATTGAGAAAAGAGCTATGGTACAAGTTATTCACAATTTATGTTATGTTTATTAATTTAATGAGACAAAGAGAGATTAAAGTTGAGCAAAAAAAAGTGAGGAACAGGTTAGAGAAGGGGATTAAAAGTCAGTATATTTAGTTCTTGGATTTCAAATATAGGCCGTTAGAGGAAAAAGAGGAAATTCCAACTATTTATAAAACATATTCAACATATTTACAGACACATAATAACTTAGAGATGATTAGAGGATGATGAGTTAGAGGTTGACAAATAAAATAGGTAAATGTAGGATGGCAAGAGTTCAGACAGTATTATTAGATATTGACAGTGATAGTGATTAGTGATGACATGGATGCTAAAAGAAAGACATGTTAGTGATATTTTAAACCTATATAAATAAAGGACAGGTGTAGTAGGCCATCAATAAATCTTCATTCATATTCTACTTTGATAGTGCAGAATATTATATAAATTACCAAACTATGTAGAGCCAATATGACTGTCATAAGAAATGTAATTTCTATTTCTCGTGTCAAAAATACAAAACTACTTTCATCCCAAATACTATTTCTCACTATACTAAATCAAGTAAAATTGTATAGCACACTTTATGAAGTGTTAGTTAATAAATTATTTAAAAAATAGTTTGTCTTTATCTGGATTAAATTTCTATGGCTATTTAAATGTATCAGAGGATAAGGTATGGTTTTTCTAATTATATTGTCATACATATGTAATAAAACAAAACAGTAAAATGCAAATTTATTTACTTATTTTACCATTACCTATTTATTAAACAGATATATTATACAAGAACATTATGTACAGTACAAATTCACTCATAATATGCAGCAGCAATATAACAGTTTTAAACATTATAAAAGAGCTTCTTGTCTTGAAAATTGTTGAAACTAATATATCAAATACTAGAATACTCAAATAGTAGAGATAACAGACTTATCCTAATGCTACTGGTAACATTAAAATAACAAAGATTGCATTCTAATGATAGAAGTATCATTTTTATGTTACCAGTAGCAGTGTGATAAATCTCTGTTATCTCTACTATAGTATTTGAGATATTAGTTTTAACAGTTTTAAACAGATCTCTATTTAAAACCTGGATAAATTAAATCAAAAATATAACTATTTTCGATTTATCTACATCCTCATCTGTAACTTAAAATCATCATCATATTAATTTTTTTATAAACCAAATACACTTTTTCTTTCTTTATACATGATACAAAATTTAAAAATGTAATTATGAATAAGATTTTTTGGCAGAACAGTAGAAAAAAGTTATAAAAATGCTTGAAAATGGGAAAACTACCTACTAACCAAATAGATAAACAAACTTCTAGCTAAAGAGCAACTCTCACACCAGCTATCAGCAACCTGAGTCATTAATTGAACTTGAGAGTACAGTGCAAGGACCAGTATATCTATATACTCTGCTATTACTAGTACTCTGACCCTTTATTTCTCTTATTGGCTCTTGATGATGGGCATATAGTTTGAAAGCATTAATTGTGTTTTTCTACAAATGTCCTATTAAAAAATATTATACAGTCAAACCTGTTTTTATGCGGTGGATAGGGACCGCATAAAAAAAATCGCACGAAACTTCACAAGTGGCTATAAAAAAATAGTTTTCGCAACACAATTAAAAAAATATTTTTTTATGCGGTCAATAGGGACTGCATAAAAAAGTCTCAAATAGAAAATAACTCAAAACCGTACGAAATAACTAGGAATTGCTTTTTAAACGAAATCATGATGAGGCTTGGCAGCTACTTGGAATCTCGCCAAACCTTTTGGAATCTGATTTAGAAAATACGTAAATAATACAGTACATTTACCTTCAATTTACGCTTTGAAATGAATCTTATATTAATGGTCCAGGAATGTGAAAGCACTTTGAAGGTTTAATTAACGTAATTAAAACACACGTAGAATTTATTGACAACAGATGTTAGCACTTGACTGCATCGTCTTGTCTATCATCTGTTTTACATATTTTTGTTCAGGTGGTGTTTTGTTGACTTAAAAAATAAATTATTTCATTTTTCGCATATTTATGAAATAATATTGCTATAATAAGTTCATTTATGCTATAATAAGTTTATTTAGCTATAATAAGTCAATGTGAGACATGACAAAACGCATGAGACTAGTCGCCGACTATACCGCACAAAAAAAGACCGCATAAAAACAGGTTTGACTGTATACTTATAAATAGTTTGATTATTAACATTTTTTATCAACTTAACACTTAACTTATACAAAATAAATGAATGCAGATGACTTGTCATTTGTGATTATTTAATTTTTAATTAATTTATTTGATCATTCCCTTTCAATTGATAGCAATATACATTATTTGACATCCTTTATCATGTTTTGCAAATGATTTTAAATTATATTTTATTGAGGATTAAATAATCAAATGTTATAAAGTAAAGCATTTAGCCAAATGATTGTTGGATGACATTGGGCTACACAGGTATACCTCGAGTTACATTGTTTTGAGTTACATCGTTCTTGATTATACGTTGTTTGTCAAAAAAGTATATGGAAAAATAAAAATCAAGTTTAAGTCATTTTATTCGACTTTACATTCGTCCGCCACAAATATTGAAGTCGTAATATCACTAGAAAAGCGTTAAAAGCACATAAAATCATATTAAAATATGTACATTTACAGTAAATGTTAATATAATCATCATAAATCTTAGAGAACGAAACATGAAAACATCTGTATTTCTGTGTTGTATTATTTAGCGGTCTTTAAGGCTTTAATTTACTTGTGTAGTTTTGACTTACGTCGTAACTACACAAGTAAATTCAACTTACATCGTTTTTTGACTCATATCGCCTCTCCTGGAACCAATTACCGACGTAAGGCGAGGTATACCTGTATTAATACTCTCTCTCTCTCTCTCTCTCTCTGCATGCCATATCAGAAATCCTGATGTCAGCAAGCACCTGGCGCAGGTTAATAAGTGGTTAGTAAGGCACCAAGGTGTATCCTGGGCGAAGTTACAACCAGAGTGGTTCCCCATTGCCTTCTCTGGTGCGCGAGGTTACGTGAGGGAAAATGTCTTCCAGGAGGTCTTTTAAGGGAAACTGGCCCCTATACAGGTGTTACAAACATGGAGAAAAGCTGGAAAACTCCATGTGGCCAGCCCATCCGAGCACGGCGCAAACCCGCGATCAAACTCCCAATGTTTAATAACAGAACCCCTCAGCCACTAGTGGGCATTAATACTACTAATTATTAATTAAATTTCAATTAATTTGGCCTAGAGAACATTAGATGCCATCTCTTGATAAATTTAATAATTAATTTAGAAGGTTCTGGAAAAAAAGAGTCTGCCCAAAGTAGGACTTGAACCCACAACTTCCACATATTATGTGATTGTTTTGCCAGTAATGCAGTCTGGACCTCCAATCTTTGCTAATAGTTCTTCCAGAACTATTAATCTGGATATAACCAAACTGGTAAGTCATGGTGCCAGTTGGGAAAGACCTGGTGTCCACAGGCTGTAACTCACACTATGGCATTCATCTGGCTATTGCTTTACCCTGGCATAGAGTACACTCAAACCTGTTTTTGTGCAGTCTTTTTTTGTGTGATTTTTTATACGTACAATGTGTTTTGTGCAATTATTTTTGTGCAGTATACCAATTTGATTAAAATTCATATACCGCACACAAAAATTCACACAAAACAAATCACACAAATAAAAAATCGCACAAAAATAGACCGCACAAAAAGAGGTTTGAGTGTATGTACTGTATATACTCCTCAAAAGTGAAATTGCAACATCACAAAGAAATGTATGTAGCCACATAAAAATTTCAGGACTGGTAGAAGTGACATAGATATGCAAATGATTAGGTTTGTGTATACATTGAATCATGTGGTATCCAGTTTCAGGCTATAAAGACCATCAGCCAGCTTGGGCTGTAAATGCTATTAGTTCACAGCAACTGAACTTTCAAAGAAATGTAAAAAATGTCTTGGAGATGATATCGAGCTGAATACCATCAATTAACAACTAGGGAATGAGACCATATCCTGGATTGCATGACCTTGTTTTGTTGATGTGAACAGGAGTGGATCTAGGTTTTTTGGGGCCTAGGACTTATTGAAATCCAATGAGGCCACATTTTTACCAAACCTAACCTAACCTATTAACTATTTTTTTACTATACAATAAGTGCTCATTGTTAATGAAAAAGTATTAAAAATTTATGATGTTAATTCAACTTTTTGGGCCCTTGACACTTCGGGGGCCCAGGGCTTACGTGCTATTAGTCCCTATATAGATCTGCCCTTGGATGTATGAGACAATGGACACAGGAACATCTGCAAACACACCAAATAGCGAGTGAATCACATGGTGCACAACAATGCACACAGACCAGTATATTTGCTGAACCAGCCTATCAGGTCTCATTTGTCACAGCATGTTATCTGAAGTTACCTTTCACTGTCAATGGCATTTATAACTTCTATCTTGGACAATACTCACCTGGAAATCCAACTGACAGCATCTCCATGATATAAGCTGGCCATGTCCACCATATGTTTTGGTTGGAAACAAAGCCTATAAGTGCATAAAAAAACATCAAATAATACTTAACCCATATTGACAATAGACTGAAAACAACTGGAAGGCCACAATCAACCTAACCAACAAACATGTCACTGGGACAACTAATTATGCATCTCCTTTACAGCAAAGACTGTATAGTATTAGCCTATTTGTGTAAATACCAGCCAAAAATACATATAAAATTATATTTTTTAATTAATGTATACAGGGTACTTAGGAAAGTCCCTTTAACCAGAAAATTCTTGCGAACAGAGAGAGCTACAGCTATGCAAGTGAGGTAACGGTATAGTAAAGCAACTATGCCCGACCTAATGCAAATGACAGCAGCACCCCTAGTGGCAAAATTTGGAAGATAGGCAGTGCAAATCGAAAACAAAAACAGATAGAGCAAACTTTCCAATTAGAAAGTTATAAGCATGAATTATTTAGTATGAAACGACATGTGGTTCACACGGATAAGATAAATTGTCGCCTGTATACCCAAAAATGTCTGAAAGCAATGCACGCCATTTTGTGTGACGTTTGAAAGGAATAGCCATAGGTATGAAGAAATACGCACAATTTATTGCATAAAATACACACTTATGTCAATACAGTTTGATAACATCACACAAAAAACAATGGAAAGGCAAACTGTCACACAGTGATAACAAGTTTTTGAACATACTCAACATTAACTTGTTATCACTGTGTGACCCTAAAAGTAAATATGGACCCTAAAGGTAAATATGATATAGTAACATAACATAGTCACCATGAATGGGTGCATCTGGGGAATCCACCCAATGGGTGCACCCAAACCATTCTCAACAAATGGATGCCTGACATGACACCTGGATCACTGAATGACATTGGGTATTATTTACGGAAGAATCCCATCTCTGTGTGGAGGAATGATAGCTGTGGACAGGTGTGGTGGTATCCTGGGGAATGCTATAATCCAGTCTTTTCTGCCAAGTATAACACCAGCCTCACACTGGGCATTATGGTTTTGGATGGGCAGCCCTAATGCACATTTCCAGTACTCTGGTGTGGCTTTATGCCATTTTATGGCCTTTGTTCTCTTGTTATTCTGCAAATCATTCCTGTTTCTTGTTCCTTTCACCTTCAAGAACCTTTTAATCCTCTTAAGTCTTTCTCTTGGAAGTGAGGGCCACTTCCTAGAATTCTACCATGTGTCATAAACAAGACTACCTGAAGGCATAGTGGGAGTGAAAGAGTCACTTTTGAGCTGGTGCTTGAAGAGTGAAGATGATGAGATGGCAATGAGGTGATTTTGTCCAGTGCCTGAGAATTCATTACTTCAAGCAGGAACCTCAGAAGCCCCGGACCAAAGTAAGCATGTCAGAGTCAGCAGCCAGTTTGATCAGGTTAGAAGTTAGAACTAGTAAAGAGAAAACAACACCTTTCTTAAATTCCAGCAAAAGTTTAACTAGTGACCATCAAATTCGATAGGCTGCAAGTCCTCGAGAACCAAAGAGAAGATGGAACTGTAAATTTGGTGCAAGGCGTTCCATGTCCCCTTACAACAAGAGAAAGACATTTGTAAGACTTTGGTCCCTTCATTCTGTCCCATCCACCATCTTTGCTACTTCTTGTCCCTTATCATTTTCTCGTTTCATTAGAGTAAGTTTGGTATTTAAGGTTAGTTTTAAGAAATATTTTTTTTTTGTAATTATTATTCCAGTTTGTAGATTGATTACTGTCATCTCTTTCCAGTGGTGTAATATTTCAGCCAACATTGGGTTCATCATTACTTCTGCATTATACATCTTACAGTAGCATTCTTGATTGAATCTATAACCATTATACCATGCATAAATAAATTGTTTCTTTGTTGTGACTACAGTATGTTTACTTTGTCAGGTGTTTGCCTTAGTTGACTAACAAACACCCCTTTTATATCTCACACTGACAGCAGACAAGTATGACATGCAAATTGTGAGGCCTGTGATTTGGCTACAGGTGCAGGCTGCAACTAACACAGTGTTCCAGCAAGACCATGCCTGATCACACGCCACATGATGAACTCTCACCAACTTGAATGAAATTCACATCCTTTCCTGGCTGGCAGCCTCATCAGATCTCTCTCCCATCAAACAACTGTGGAACCTCATCTGACATGAGGTGCACCAGAGACCACTGTTGCATACTGTAGATGACATGCATGCCTCAGTGGACACTTGGCAATGGATACCTCAGGCAACCATTAATCGCTTCATTGATAGTTTGCCTTTCCATATAGTGGCCCATACAGCTGCCTATGGGAATTATATTGGTTACTGAATAAACAGGTGTCTGTTGTATATCTTTGTTCTTTTAATCATTTGCATATCTCTACATCTACTGATCCTGCAATGTGCATGTGACTACGTGCATTTCTTTATGGTGTTGCAATTACACTTTTGAGGAATGCATAATATCTATAAACTTGTTGTAGGAGTTGTAGGTTTGCATCCCACTTTGGGCTGATTCTTTTCTTTCAGAACCTTCTAAATGAATTATCAAATTTATCAAGAGATGGTGACTAATGCTCTATCTCTAGGTCAAATTACTTGAAATTTAATTAGTAGTTAATAGCATTAATATAACCTGATGTAATTCAGGAATCGTTTAACTTTAATCTAAAAATCAGGTGTGTAGATGCTATATTTGTTAAGCATTATATTGATTTACACTTTAATCCAAAAGCTGTAAATTGTATTCCAGTGAGGTTTTAATTCAAAATAAAAATTTTTTGACTAACATTTTCAATCTGCAATTGGAGATCTTCAGGTCTGTATATTTTAAATAATATATACAGACCTGAAGATCTCCAATTGCAGATGGAAAACATTAGTTGAAAATTTTTATTTTGAATTAAAACCTCACCGGAATACAATTTATGGCTTTTGGATTGAAGTATTTATTATATCATTGCAGTCTACCAAGTGATGTTTATTATATTGATTTATTCTTTTGTTTACAGAATCCAGAGATGATTCCTCCATCTAAATGAATAACTAAATGAAAAACTGGGTTTAGCTTTACCTCAGTAAATTTAAATATATTATTAATCAATTTTCATACATGTTGAAGAGAAACTACAAAGTTAAATTAATCACAAGTATATAATATATATGTATGGACATATTTAGATATACTAAAGGTTTATTTTTAAAATGATTAAAAGTAATTGATATAATATATATAAATTTTATAAATAATTTTGAAATCTTTTAACTTTTTTAGATAAATTACTTTTTAAAAAAGAAACAAGGGTTTTTCTGTACACAATAATGTAGATAATACTTTAAAACATTATCTTAGATATATTATCATGATAATGAGGAGTTTTTATTATGCTAAAATGATGTAAATATATTTCAATCATAAATTTCATTGGTAAATTTAAAAAATGGTTTTATAGTAAATAATTTATCTGATTATAAAAATAGTATAAGTCATTGATAAATGATTTAAGACATGAATTAAAAAATTTTAATAAAATAATTTACAAAATTGCATAACTAAAGTGCAATATATTCCATTCTGTTGATTGAATAATCTATATAAACATCATTCATGATGTTCTATAAATTCATTCTTTTATATAAACTATTTAATCAACATCAAAATTTATTAATCCAGAATATTTTTATGATAGTGAAAAAATAAAGAAAATTTTTCAAAATTAGTATAATCATTTAATTTATATCACTCATTAAAAAATTGTTTGTTAGCAAAGTGTATATTCTAGTGAAAATATTTGTTTTAAATTGTGAATTTTTCTTCATACAAATGTCTTTGTATACTGTATTTATATATATGTAGTTAAGTATAATTTATTTTATGTGTATGATATACAACACAAATAGCATTATTGCATAACTTTTATAGCTTAAATAAATATATATTATATAAAATTATATGTTTAATGATATATATATATTTTTTTTAATTCAAATTTTATAAAAATAAAAAAATACTAAATTTGATGGTTTTCAATCAAATTTGATGGTTTTACAGGCTTCAGTAATGGCAGCATAATTTATTTTAGAAATTAATAAAATGTTCATTTTTTTAACATATTTATCTGTTTTGTAATGTAAAAATTATTGGCTATTTGAAAATACAAAAGAAAATTCAATTTTATTGGTCAAAAATTCTCAGGTTCATATCCAAGCTCTTATTGTATTGGAATAAAAGAATTTGGACATTTTATAATTTCATATTTAATAATGCATGTGTAAGATGTACTTTTATGATATAAAGGGTAATTATAAAGATGATGCCAATGCCAATATTTTAAGGTAATGGTAACATTAGTGTTCTCAAACTGTCTCCGTCCATAATGTTAAATTGTGAAGGCCTATTTTGGCTTTGCTATTGGACAAAAATTAGAATTTCCAATGTGATAAATTGCTCTTTTTCATTACATCTATATATATATATATCAAAACAGATTGAGAACCACAATTTAGAAGTGTTTTTTTTATTTGTAAAATTTTTATTAAAAATATTTGAGAACTTTATTGATGAATTACTGCTATATTTTTAATATTGTACATATGCCATAATAAAATTGAAGTAAAGCAAATGCTATACTTATTAAATTTTATATATTCAAAAGATGGATCAAAAACAAAAATGTGATATGTGAAATATTGCAGAAAGTTTCTTGATATTGTACCTACATTAAGTACAGTACATTCTAAGTTCATTGTGCATTAAACATTGTTATGGAATAGCAAATAATGAAGAAACAATTTAATTGAAACTTTTTAAGCAGTAATAGTTTTATATGTATAAAGATCACTTTTACTCATACTAATTAGAAAAATTAATTAATATTTTAGAAAATCTTCTAATGCTGTGTAATTTGAAAATTAAAACATATAGTTAATAAGAGATTAAAAAAAAAACAAATATTGCAACATTTTTCAGCATACTAGGCTGAAAAATTATAAGGTTATAAATTAAGGTGCCTTACAATAGGCTAAATATAAAGACTTATGATACAAAAAACATCCGGTATTATTTGATTATGTTTAGGACTTACTGTAAGAATTTCAGGCTTAATTTGTTTATACAATAGCAGATTAACTTATTTGGAACTGTTTAAAGTGTAACAGAATAACCATCAAATTTGTTATCAAAAAAGTCAATTATTAATCAACCATATTGGATTATTTGGTCTGATTCACCCATGTAATGAATTGGTTTGAGATTTAAGTATCAAATCTTTGTCAACCTGGTTAGTGATTCTGTCTGTCTAATTCTGATAATGATTCTTCTTCTTTAGTAAGCTAGTTATAATATTAATATATTTGCTTGAGGTAACATTTATCTTCTTAAATGATGATTTCAATATGTATTTTAATGTCTTTCTCAGATCATCATCAGATTTAAATTTCCTTCTTCTCCATCAGAAATCATTGTTTCATTCATAAAAATTCTCTCTGTTGACAGCAAAAGTCAACAGGGATGTACGATAATGCATTTTCAGCTATCTTTGAATTACTTGAATTGGATGGAAATATGGAGATTGTTTTTATTCTTATTCAGATTTTTGAATAAAATAATACTCTTCTTAAAATTTATTTTAAAAAATTGTTGCTTAGTTGAGTAATTGGGAACTGCTTCTTTACAACTAAAAATATAAATCTATTGATATCAGTGGTGCATTCAAGATTTAATCTTGGGGAGCAGAGTTCAACAAATAAAAATATTTTTAATGCAAACTCATTAAAATTTCCATCTTTTATATGACCACTTCATAAATAATATAGAAAGAGAACACACACAACACAATATTAATAAAAAAATGAATTTTAAACCTTGTCACACACTACATCAGATCATATCAGAATTTTTTAATAATAAGCATTAAAATGGAATCTTGCACACTAATTTGAATTGATTTCCAAAGTGGGAATATTTAGACAGATTCCAAAATGGTGTGCAGGCATGACTTCCTTTTATTGCATCATGCATTGCAAACACATGCTCAAATGTATGCTGGTTTCCATTTGCTGGAAATTTTTTGTTTGCAATTGATTGTTTTGTTTTTATTAAAAATTATTGATGATGAGAAGTTAATTGATTACTGTTGAATTAAATTTATTACAGCATATTACACAATTATTATTTATGCTGTGCACCTAAAATCTTTCTCCTCTTTTTCATGTACAGCAAGACAAAGTAACCACCATCTCATCCTCTTCACTATTGCTATCACTCATTGTCATCTCAATGTACTGTACTCTCTTCTTGCCATTTTCTGACTGATATGAAATCTGATCCCCACTTCCAATCCTAATGTACAGAAAAAATTCATTTTCAGTCTTAAAAGTATTCTGATTCTTACCTATATAATCTAGTGTGTGGCAAGTTAAAAATGCTTATATATTTTGTGGTGTTTCTTCGTAAGGAAACTCCATGTTAGACACATCAAAAGTATCTAAAAATATTGGATTAAATGAATAGAATATCTCAAATTATCAATGAGTACATTAAAAACACATGCTTAAAAGAAAATTTACTATTTTGAATATTTTGCATTCTTCTTATTTGAAACTTAGATTAACTTCACCATTACTTCTTCTATTAAATATGTACAAAAGTAAAGATAGTATAGAAATGCAGAAATTTTTTATGATGTATCTTGAATCAGTAGATCTATGGACTCAGTCTGGCAAACTGGCACAAATAAATGTAATTAGTTCCTATATTTATGTCTTCGTATATTAATGAAAGCAGTTGGTTCCTATTGTTTATAGATTTCATACTTCGTTGTTGGCAACCTTATAGTTTAAAATAGTTGCTTTAAAACTTTTTAATGTTTAAATGGTTCTATGGTTTATATAAAATTCTGATAATCATAATACTGAATAAACATCTCCATATTGAATATATTGAGTTGGTTTGTTTATTGCAATATTTAAGAGCATACGGTATGGGCAGTATGTGGTAGCACCAATATAAAATGTAGAAGCTGAATCATACACTAAGTTCAATCCAACAACCATTTGTTACACTTTGAATACTTAAAGAAATAATTTTCCAAATTATTTCTTTCTCTAAATTTTATATTCTCATTATTGCATTCCAAGTTCAATTAATGCTTTGAAACATATCAATACATCTTTCAATAGATTGAAACTTGTGTGTTCAATTTGTAATAAAATCTATATGTTTACATGTGAATAAAACAAATTTGTAATTTTATATTAATTATAAAATTTGGAGATAATTATAAAATTATAAATTTTTATAATTATCTCCAAAGATGCCAATATTTGAAAGATTGGAAGTTGTTTTGTTTTTACTTACTAAACCACCTTTTTTTTATAATTGGTGATAAATGGAAAAAAGATTTTAAATAATTATAATTAATATATATTAAATATTTTCTAGCAAGATAATGCTATAAGAATTTATTGTAATATTCTAAAAACAAGAGCTAACCAGATGCATAGCATTCTGATGTAAGTTATACTAAAAAATGTATTTATATATTTTCATTTATTGTACTGTTTCTGTGATTCTGCTTATAAAGTGCCATATTTACATTGTAGTTGAATTTATTTCTTTAAGTTTATATATTATTCCTAATAACTTCAGTATCAATCTGTTGTATTGGATTTATATCTAATATAAACCTCATAATTTATCATATTGGATTCAATTTCAGACATGGCCAGTGAGGGTGAGGAATGGAAAGTGACTCCGACTTACCTGTAGTGTGATTATCTGATTGCTATTTAGCCCATGTTACATAAATGGAATTTTGTAAGCAATGCTAACTTTCAATCCATATAAAATTTTCCTTTTTTCAAAATATGTACTGCTTTTCAGAGTGCATAAATAAGATTTAAGCAAAATTATTTAGTTGACATATAGTGACCATTAATGCAGCATATAATCAGCATACTTTATTAAGTATGCCAATTATTAAATGACTAATCGCGAGTGTATTAGAAGACTAGCATTACACAAAATTACATCACAACCTTCAAGAACTATAACTACATAGTTTGAAAATTCTATAGAGAAATGGTAACTATTAATTTAAATGTTTTTACATGAAAATGATTGGATCAAGCACAGAAGATTGAAATGCAAAAGCACATAGAATATCATAAAACAACAAATATCTTTTTTTTCTCTCTCATTACGATATACAGGAAATCATTAGTTCAAAATTCAAGGAACAAAATAATCACGACTTCGAATTATCGAGTTTTGAATTATCAGATTTACATATTTCTGTACAATATGCAAAAGTTCATGTAACTGATGTAATTTATTAAGCTCACAGAATACAAATACATATACAGAATGCTACTTGTGTTAATTAATAATTATTAGTAATAAAAATAAAACTGCTGATAAACAGCAATGTCCAGCAGGCTGCCAGATAGATTTTATAAGTAAAGCAAAGCAGAATTGCTTGAAATGTAGCCCAAATTATTTTTAAAGTGGCCCAAAAAGTAGTAAGTCATCCAAATATACTAGCCTAAAGCCTTACAAATATCTCAATCTGCTACTTGAAGCCAAATCCCAAAACCCAGTCATATTTTAGAATAAGAGAAAAAAGGATAGTTCTTGGGTAAGGTGACACTCAAAAATGTGTTACTGTAACAGCAAAGTCATACTGACCAGATATACAGGAAATCCTCATTAATTTGAATTTGGATATCTTGAAATAAAATAGTGAATCAGCAAATTATGAGAAAGTTATCTTATTCTATCTTTGTTAAATTCATTTGCTAATTTTTTCTGTTTTCTCTCTCATTTATTTAAGAAAGGTTTATTGATCTTGAAGCAAAATTGGAAATTTAATTCAAATAAAAAAACTACACAACAACCAAAACCTTTTCACAGAATGGATTATTATTATTATTATTTTTTTTTTTTTGGATACAAAGTTATGAAAGAATTCATTTTTTAATGATCCCAAGTAAGAAATATTTGTATGCTAATTGGAAAAATGAAGTATATTATTATATTCTGAATAGAAACAACGAACAAAGTCGCCTGCACTTCAACTGATAAAATTTTGCTTAAATTATGTAGAACAATACACATTCTTCTTCAATACAAATAGCTTATTGCCATTATGTAACTGGTTTAGGTATTAAGAAATGAGTATTTTAAGTTTTTGTGATCAGTAAATTACTTTTTTGTCACTTTCTTCTGAGAAAAATAGCAAATGCAAGATGTAATTAAAAGTATTGAAATACTTTTATAGGATATGATGTTAGTTATTTTACTCTGTGTATGGCCGTCAATGTGTCAAAATTTTAATCTATTTCTGTCATGCTTCAATGATTACATCACTTCTAATAAAAATGAGATGATTTTATTTTAAAGTTACATTTACTAAATTATCTATAAATATATATATTCCATTTATTATATAACATCTATTATGAACATGATTTATATATTAAAATGGAATGAAATATTTGAACTAAATTAATTTTCACTACTGGAACTTTTTTCTATACTGGCTGGGGGAGGCACCATGGCTGATGCAGCATCCTTCCAAGAACGGCCACTGGGTGTCCGCTTCTTCAACTCCTCTTCTGTCTGCCATTCCACTTTCTGCTTGTGCTGCTTCACTGCATCCCAGACTCTGTCCATTATCATTTTCTCTGTGAGTATGCCATCTTCAGAAGCATATGCTGCAGCCTGAAATTTTTTATTAATTTAAAATGCTCAATAAAAACATTTCTGTTTGTATACAAAAATTTTTCATGAAAATGAAATTATCTCCAAAAAATTTCCAAGAAAGTATATTAGCAATTATTTATAAAGTCATAAATATGACTAAAGATTTTAAAAATCTTCAGCAATGTTCCCAGATAATTTTTGGAATATATTATTTAATTTTACAAAAGAACTGATTCTTGTACAGTGCTATGCATGTGTGTATAAATCCCCTATTTGAATAAAAATCTCATGCACATTTACAAAGACCACTATCCAAAATGTCAAACATAGCATACTATTAAATAGCTTTTAATTTGATAACTAAAGGCATTGACAGTTTTCACAATTTTGATCAATAGTAACAGAAGTAAATTCTCCATACAATTTTATGAAAAATGAAATATAAATATATGGTTATTCAAGAGATGTAAGTTATGAATCAGAAATCATTATGATTGCTACAATCTAGTGAATATTGTGCATAATTTTCCATATTAAAATAATAATACTATTAATTGAGATATATTAATGAAGTATGATTACTCCTCAAACAGCACTTATGGGAGAATCGAGAATTTATAGATTGTTATAAAATATTATAACAACATATTTTATTTCATTCATTATTATTCACCTGAAAAGATGTAACTTTTGACATATTTGGAGAAAAGGGAAGTTGAACTTCCTTTTCCAAGTCGGCTTATCTCCCTGCCCTATGACAATGTGTCAGTTTACCCACTCTGCACTCGTTACATATCCCGTACGTTCTTTAGACACTATTGGGCAGAGGTCCCAATTGAAAGGGAATTTTCCCACCATTCCAAGTACTTGATGAAAGGTTCAACCTGCCACAGGGCACAGACTTCTATGGGTCCAAAGTCACCATAATAGATAGATCCCCAGAAGGGACAGCCACATAGAAGTTGGCCATACTTTATAGAAGTTACACTTCAAGATCCACATTCTCCTCCCTATCTTCTCCCAATGTAAAGAACGTATGTCAACCAAAGACAAGAATAAGCCTCATAGAGTGAAGGTAGTATAATATGTAGATTTATGTAAACTCTCTCACGCACATAGATTAGCTTAGAAATATATTTTGATCTCTCAATATATTGTATTTTTATTAAATTTGTTTTATTAAATTTTGTTATTGTTTAAATTATGGTCTCATCCAAGCCTTCGTCCAATCCACTTACTCGCGTCCCTCACAAACAGAAATGAGTGTGCCTAACACTTTAACTAGGCTGGTGTCAGGAAAAACATACTTACAGGAGTTCTTACAAATTTCTGCTTTTCAATTTACGTTCTTAGGAAGCCATCCTATGACTCAATTGGCAGCATAGTCGATAGGACTGGCCCACAAAGTGATAGAGAGTTTAATCCAGACTCTCTACCCACAGCTAGCCCCTCATACAAAAATAACTAAACTTTACCAAACTTTAATATGCAGTCTATAAATCTAATAAATCGAAAAACTGTTTGATCCTGATGAAGGTCAATTAATTGACCGAAAACATTAGATTACGTTAATAAAATAGACTGCATATTAAAGGCTAGTGAAGTATGATTAATCACAATCTGTCAGCAGAAGTATCACTCAAACTAATTTGTTTATTTAAAATAATCATAAGGTCATTTTCATTTTCAATGAAAGAATATTTCTGAATAAGCATAAACGCTGACTGTAATACAACTGGTGGTATTGGAATCATGACTGTAAGGTTTGTAATGTTATCTTGGGAAGGTACTAGGATGCATGTCTGAATAAATACTCTAAACAAAAAACTATATAAATGAATTTTTTGTTGAACAAGTATCTAGATTTTGTTACTATATCATCAAAATATTCTTGAATTAATTTTAAAAACTGTCATTAATGGAAAATACAGTGTAATTTCTTAAGTTCTTGTTTATTTTTTCTTTCTATTTATAGAGTTGATATTATTAAAATCACTTAAACAAAACTGATTTAACAGTAACCTGTGTACAAATTGATATTATAAAAATACTTAATAAGTTTATTAAAAATCCTAAGTAGATGATGCAGGGGTTAAATCTTCCATTTGTAAATTATTTGAGATTCTTGGACAAACTCAGTCCTTTACTTTCAAAATGCATTTAGGATAAATATTAACAAAATAAAAATGTAATAGCTTTCATTGTTAATGCCAAGACTGTTAAAATTGCTTTTAAATTAATTAATAACTATAATTTATATATTTATGTGTAAATAAAATATTATTTTAAAGTGAAACTTTTTGGTTATCTGAAACAAGAAAATGTGAATGTATTTTTTACAAAGTTTGAAATATTTACTGAATCTAGACATAGTATTTGCTACTACCTTAACACAAGAGGAAAGAGGCAAAACATTATACAGGGTGTGGCAGAAAGAACATTCTGATTTAGCAGAAGCATTGCTTCACTCATACTAGAGGTACAGCAGTAGACATGGTCTCTCTTGATTTGTTTGTGCATGCCATTTTTTGTTACCATCATGGCGTGGAGTGGAGAGCATCATGCTTTTGTTGTTGATGGGTTTGTTACGAATGGTGAATCTGTGATAATGATGCAATGGGCCTTCTGAATATGCTTTCAGCTCAGATGTCATGATCCAGTTCTGGCTGCACCAATAATTTGTCATTGGGTTTCAAATTTTAGACAAACAGGTTTAACTTTAAAAAGAAAGAGTCTTGGGTGTCCTAGAAGTGTAACAAGACCAGAAGATATGATAGCTGTGTATTTGCGTGCAGATCACTTGGGAGACTGCTGTATGGAAGTTCTAGCAGCTGCCACATCTTGCAAGAACTCAAGGCAGCAATTACGCAAGAAATCACAGCGATTCCGCTAGATACAGTTCACAGATCATTGCAAAATTTCCAAAAGAGACTTCAAAACTGCATGGACATTGACGGTCACCGTTTAACTGATGTACTCTTCAAAATCTAATGGATGACAATGGCATACTGTGTACTTATCAGGTATAAAAGATTTCTTTCTCTATCTTGTTTTGTATTTTTTTTTATTGTCGTTCCAAATCAGAACGTTCTTTCTGCCACACCCTGTATTTTCCATTAGACTGCAAATGCATTTTCTAAGTAAAACTACTTATACATTTTCAGTGAGAAAAACAGATTTTTATATACTTGTCTAGTGTGATTTCAAGCTCAATGCTTTCAAAATGTCTGCATTTCTTCAAGTGTTCCATTAAAATATTGTTGTTATTGCTTTTTGATAACTTTTTGCTATAAAAATTCAATTTGTATTAAAAATCAATACTTTTTGCTTTACTTATAAATCCAAAACCTTTTGAATTATAGGAATGTAAACTTCCATACTGAATGAATCACAACACATAACATAGAAATAGATATTTGATACAGTGTGACTCATTTGTTGTATTTATTGTCTACTCGAGGTAAAAAGGACTAGTTCTGCTCACAAATTCAACCATATTTGCTTCTATTTTCACACACATTCTACTGAATTTAAATGAGTCTAGAATCAATAAGATCAAATCCATCCAACAAACAAAATGATAATAAATGCAAATACGTCTCACTAACCTTGTATGGCTTTGCAGATAATATTTAGAACATAACACTAACATTTTTGACCCATTTCTAGGGTCTTCTTCAGGTGTTCTATAAATTTTTCTGGTGCGATATGAGTTTGATTTAGCAATTGGTTTATATGTGGGTTTGTTGGATCATTGCTGCTTGTTGTAGATTAGGTGTAATGTGTTTTCATTGGCATATATTGCTAAGGCGATATTGCTCTTCTTTTTTTCAATGTCCGTTTTGTGCTTACAGAGGCATTGTTTGAGTGATCTTTTTGTAGATCTGACATATACGAGGTCTCTATCAAATCTATTATCTCTTAGTGGAATTTTATATACTCCTGGCGTCCTTTCAATTTCTGCCCGATCTTTCTCATTTCTTACATGCTGAATGTACATAACCCAAATAGATTCTAAACATTATCTGCAAAGCCATACGGTTAGCCATAAGGTTAGTGAGACATATTTGAATCAATAAGATGATCAAAATTTAAAAATCTGATGATATGTGAATACATATGCTATATATATTATATATATATATAGCATCTCTACTCTCAACTGTAATATATAATCACCAAATTATCTATGACAATCAAATTCACTATTTACTGATAGTAAAAAAAAAAAATATTGTTCAAGTTACCTGCCAAGTCACTCCCAATTTGGCTATTTCTCTGCCAGACAATCCATCCGTCAGTTCTGCAATGTCAGAGCACAACTTGCCGTAGTCAAATTTGTCAACTTTCAGCCTTCTATAGAAAAAAAAGTAACAAAAATTACTTTGATACACATTTTTGTTAAAAAAACTATATCTCTTTGTAGACAGTTTTTTTTTTTGTTGTTGTTTAGACATCAAATCTAACATCTATTCAAATTTAATAAATGGCTACTTTTTATGTTGTCAAAATAGTATATAGTTTTAGAACAACTATACTTCTTACTGTAGACTGGATGAAACTTAATTCTTTCTTCCACGAAAAACCTTGACAATCCAGTGTTTTTATACAACTGCTAACGTTTTCAACTCCTTCGGGGTCTTCATCAGGCACAGCACAAAGGTAGTTTCAAATGCCCGTGAATGGAACCAAGAAACCAAAGCGAGTTCTATTCCAATTTTTGAAATCAAAGAAATTGGAAGATAAAAATGGAACATTATGCACGAGCTATTATCTATTATTTACGCCTGCGTACTATTTACGTTCGCCGCTCTTTAAATTTAAAACAAATTAATGCAATATTAAGTTATTTGTGGGTGTGGACTTCCCTCATAGCAAAATTTCCAGGCTTGCGATATGTTGATTGCATCCTTGTAGTTGATGCACGTGTTGTGCAAACCCGCTTTATATATCTCTAGGGTCTCCAGCGTTCTGAGTTGGTCCGTGTGTTGTGACATTCTGATTATACGGGCGTTTTGGAGGTCGGCAGTGATTCCCTGCTGTGTGGCATACGTTGCCAGTGTGGTAGATAGTTTATTGTTGGCAATGTCGTACCTGTGCTCTTGGAGTCGCTGATGGAGGGAGCGTTTGGTCGAACCCACGTAGATTTGTCATCCCACAGGGGAACCTCATATACGCCCGGTGCATGTTTCATGTCCAAATTGTCCTTCCCATTTCGCAGTAAGCTGTATACTGACCGCAGTCTCCTGTAAGTTATTTTATTTCGGGTGCTGGATGCGATTTCTCTGTATATCGCATCTAAAGTTTTAGAAATTGACTTTATTGAAAAAAAATGCATTTAGACTTCTCTAGAATGTGTTTTCAAAGTATGGTACTATACACACATTTCTGGGGATACTTGGGAGGTATTGTAGATGATATGTGAAATATATTCACATATATCAAATGTTTAAAAAGCACTTGTGACAATAGACTGTCCACTAGCTTTTTCATCAAAATTAGACAAATCTGGATCACAATAGCTCAGAAGTGTATTTAAAATTCTTAGTTTATATCATATATAGAAATGTATTAATTCTACTTTTCATTAAAAAGTGTTAATTGACCCTGATTATAATTTGAATTTCATTATTCTCAATAGAATTCAGCATAGTGACAGTTAGGCATATCTTATTCTGGACCTTTTTTTTTTTTTGGACCTCTTTGGATTCAGTTCTAAACAAACTGCAGAATTTACCAGCAAAGTTGCATTTTTAATATTATGTAACTATTGGTATTAAAATACTTAATAGATTCTGTCTAATTAGTCAAAATTAAGATTTATAATCATGTAAATTCTTTTACAGTTATTTTGAAAGTTTGAAAATGTAACTAGTTTATTTAAAGTTAACCAATATTTACCAGTCATTTGAACAAATCTTATTTTCAAAATTCTGAACCATACATTAATAGAAGAATTAAATAGGTTTCTAATGCAAAAACCTGTTTGATTCTTTCTGTTTTGATTTTCAAGAACTTTAGGAAAAGGATTTTTCCATAGAAAAAGCATTACATTTTTAACAGTATCTGCAGAAGATAATATAAATAACCAAAGATGTTACAATCAGCCTTAAATTACATAAAACTAAATTTAATAAGAAACAATTTATATAAAGTAAGCTATTTACTACAAAAAAAAAAACTAGTTATGAACATTTGCTTTAAAGCACAAATACAATTATTTTGATTTTAAATAAAGATTAAATTTCTTTACTATAATTTCTTGGTTCCAAATATCCACTTTCATTGTTGCAATTTTTAGATTAATCTCAAGAAAGTTAAGAAAAAGAAAAGTTAATTTAGAATTCATTCATAAAGATTATATTTTTATGATTGACTCACCTTTTTCCTTCAGCTGCTGGTTGGAGCACATACTTATCAAAGTAGAGACGCACCATTCTTTCTCTTTCATCTCTGCCTGGCAATTCAAATTCTACCATTTCATCAATTCTGTCATTGATTGCCCAGTCAAACTGTTCTGGTATATTACTAGCTAAAACTAACATAAATCTATGGAAAAAATTATGTTCTTTATAAGTAAATTAAAAGTTCCTGTATAATAATCAAATTGTAAAAATAATTTACACTTACATATAGAATTATATTAATAACCAAATGAACTAATCAATCTAGAACTTGTATTATGTAATTCAGACTAAAGGTTATGTTGACATTGTGAATTAAATTTGATATTAGATTTGATCTCTAATCTGTAATTGACAACTAGTGCTTTCAGCTTGAATGAAGATTTCCTTTAGTCCGTCTTTAGACTGGAAAAGGACTGTTCCTCATCGTGTTCAGTGTCAGTTTACATATGATAAACACTTGCAAGTCCAAAGCTATTAAATTTAATTAATTAAACTATTCTGGGAGATGATACAGAGTGGGACTGGAACCTGCAACTTCTGCTATCATGCAGATGCATTAACTAACAGTTGCAGGTTTCCTGTCACTTGGTAATTGCAAAATGTAAAAAAAAGGAATGATTTTATATAATATTTCATCACAGTAATGATTATTTTAATTTAAAATTAAAATCTCATCATTTTTTTATTTAGCAATTAATTGGATAAATAGGATGTCTCCTAAAAAGTGATCCAGGCTCAGAAATTCCTGTTAGGCTTGTGTGTGTTAATTTCACCACCTCATTTTGCAGGGTATTCACGTAGTCATTGTCAATGCCTTGGCATTCTATGGATAAAATATGCTCCTGCAGTTTTGAGACCTTTCTAACAGCACAATCACTCTGCTTTTATCTGTTTTAAAGAGTGTAACTTGATTATCATATAGTCATTGCCTGCTTTCTTTGATGCTTCTCTGCATATCTATGTTTCTTCTATATCATGTTTGTTATGGTATTAAAGAGCATTGATCGTCTGAAGAATTCTTTGTGTTCATCTTTAACACCAGTTAGAACCAGAAACTGGAAAGAAAAATGCTATGGGCATTTTATGCAATACATAGTGCCAGATTTCAGCACTTGTTTTAGAGCCTGAGGTGGGTTGATATTGTCCCAGCTTACTATAGATATATCTAAGGCAATCCTATCCATACAAAGCTGTTGGCAAAAAAATCCTGAAGCCATGCTTTTGTGCATTAAAATCATTCCATCTCCAAGATCAATCTCCACAAAATCCCTGATCTACTCCACCTCCTGTGTTACATCTCATTTTTTAAGTTCAATGGTAAGACTTAACCTGCAAAAAGAGAGGTGTACTAATGGGCAGCCTTGTCAGGGATAGAGAAAAGAACCCTGCTTTTATGCTTTAAGCTTTATAGAGGCTCTTTCCTCCAGCATACTAGACATAAATAGGTACCACCAACAACAGCTTCTAAACTTAGTGCATATCATGTTATTCATCGTATATATGTGCAGAAATGAGGAAGACTGATATTTGCAGGCCTCTGTAAGCTAGCTAATTGGACAATTGAACAAAGGGTTTTTGACAAGTTCCTTCAGTGCATAAGAACTAACATGAGGTATGTCACTAACATCTTTATCATATGGAAAACCAAGCCAGATATAGAACATTTCATGCAGAAATTTATTAACAACTGTGGTCTAATTCTGGCATTCGATCAGTCCAGTAACACAAGTGTCCATTTCTTAGATCTTGATTTAAAACTTACAAGCAAATGCATAGTCAAAGAGTCTTCTGTAAGCCCACACATCATGCTGCTCTTATTCCAGCTAACTCATGTGATCCCTGAAGATATAAAATTGCAGCCTTCAATGAACTCATACATAGAGCATACACACACCATTCTCATTTGAAAGACAGACAAATGTAATTGGATCATATTAAGGAAATTGCTGTAAACCATGGACACAAGGCTAGCCTGATTTCTATATTATCTCAAGCTTTAGAAGAAAAAATGGTGCAGCAACCAGATTGTAAAGAAAATCTGATTGCTGTGCCATTCCATAGAGCTTAGGTTCATAACCTCTATGAACCTAAGCTCCATGACTTCTGTGCAAGGATAGTTATGAACTTAAAATGCAAAGCTGCTTATATATAATGTTCAATAATCTTTAAGCTATGATACACATCTGGGAAGTTTTTCAAAAATAATTTTGAAATATCTTGAAAATTATTTAAATCACTGGAAATTAGACTTAATATGAAAATTATCACCTTTAATTTTATCGTTCTTTTTTAATTTGAGTTCTAACTGAAGATGACCGTTGAAAACGATCGAAAACGTTTTTATTTTTGTTAAAACATTTGTGCTGGACAATTAAAGGTGATAATTTTCAAATTATTTAAATCATTATTGTGCTGCGTGATTCAAACTTTTCACAAGTTTTAGAATGCCTACAACAGGATATAGTAGCTTCTTAAAATTGGATATCTGTTATCAGTATAACACTACAAATGCCTTCAAAAATCCAGTAAAATATTTAACTGAACAATGAGAAATGTATACACTGACAAATATTTTTGATCCCAATTGGATCTTCTTCAGGTAAAATATGTTCTAACTATGGAATGCTTAAAAGAACAAGATAAATAATAAGTTTTAAATTTTTGTAACTCAAATAAAGTGTATTACTGTATTATACAAATAATGATATTTATACTAATATAATTTATATTAGTAAGATATACAAGAAAGAAAATTAATAAAATATGTGAAAATTCACAAATGATAAGATTGTTTATTTGCAAATTAAGCTGTAACAGAATTACTTATTTTAAAAAAGTGCCACACACACACAATAGACTTTTTCTTCTTTGAAGTTTATGTACAGTACATGCCTTTAATTTCAGACTTGAATTTCAAGTGCTTCTAGGATTCTGAAGTAGTTGGTATACTGGGAATGCCCGATTATGATGGCTTTATTGAGATCCATGTGTACATCATTTTCTGAGGCATTAACATATTTTTCTTTAAAATAGTTTACATATATTTAATATGACAATCTTCTCATAATATTCTTCAATTTAAAAGTATTTATTAGCCACCCTGTAAATATAAGGCAACTTGATAATAATTATTTGCCTTATTCCTTCTATATTCTTCTTTCTTGTGTTTGTTAGTAACAAAAATTATATTAATCTAAATATTGTAGTTTGTATAATAATACATTTTATTTGAAAGTTGGGATTGAAATATCTTGAAAATTATTTAATTGGAACACTGAAAAAGCTTTAGAGGTCAATCCAGAACAAATGGTATGAAATGCTTAATGAGGGCATATATATATGCCCTCATTATATCATTATATATATATATATATGCTTAATGTTCATCAACATATATATTTTTCATTGTTCAACTAAAGGTATTTGTGGTGTTATAGTAGACCAGGATATTCAATGACTTAAAACATATAGATGCTCAGTGGAATTGTAATTCTCTCTTGTTATTTCACCTGAAAAGGGTCTCTGAATGAAGCAAAAAATGTTTGTGGTTGAAAACTCAATATGCTGGAAGTTGTGGTAAGTGTAAATTAGTATGTAGTTCCAGTTTCTATGATGTTTCTATAAAAAAATTGTTACATCAGCAACTATTTATGCATTCATAGAACGTAGTCCTCCAAACTTTAATAGATGAGGGCTATTTCCAAAATCAACCTTCAATTGGCTGGTAAAAATAAAATGGTTGTTGTAGCAAAATGCCTCGTTGCATATAGAATTAGTAAACGTTTATACCACTAAACACTATCATCGTCCATTTTTTCTTCATTTGTGCATGAACAGCTATTGGGTAAGCATGGACAACCAGCCATGCCACTTCAACCAGCTATGAGATCTGTGGTGTGCTATGTTTTCCGCAAGGACACAGCAGTGCCAAGATTCCTCACTGTTTGTCATATCTACGGTGATAATATTGTGAGGGATAGGCACACAGATATATATTACAAGTGGGAGACAAGGACAATACTCAATTGTGATTGACAAACTGATTTAAAAAGTTGACCAAGTCATGAATGAAAAATGTCATGTTACAATTTCAGAACTTTCTGGTGAATTTCCTCAAATTTTAAGGACTACTCTGTTTTGTGTTGACACTGAGAGATTGGGTTACCACAAGTTTTGGAACTGGTGAATACCAAAACAAGAATACAGAGATGAAAGAATAGTTGAAATTGGATGTACTGTGCATTCATTTTCCAAACAAACAAAAAATTTCAAACAATCACTATCAAACCAAAAAAATGATGGCTACAATCTTCTGAATCTTCTCTAATGTTCATCAACATATATATTTTTCATTGTTCAACTAAAGGTATTTTTGGGAATTTTGTTGATGTCTGGGACAACAATAAAGTCAGAGGTTTATTGTGCACCACTGAAAAAGCTTTAGCCATCAATCCAGAACAAATGGTATGAAATGCTCGATGAGGGCATTGTTCTTCTCCACAACAATTGTGACCATAAACTGCAGTTTGCACAAAGGCTTTTATACAAGCAGTTCAACTGGAACTTTCTGTTCACATCCTTCACTTGGCATCTCTTCATCAACAAGATGATCTGCTATATACCAAGCAGTTTCAAACAAACGACAAGTTCACAAATAGAGTCAGCAACTGGCACCACCACTCTCTGATGATGGATTGCAAAAGCTGGTTCTGCAATACAACTGATTGATTTTGGCTGGCAACTAAATGGAAATATGATGTAGATATGTAATTAATTTTGTGTAATATAATTTTTTCTTTTCCGACTTTTTTGGTGATGATGTTTTTATCTCTAAACTAGCAGGTTGACAATCTAACATTTAAAATTAGATAAGATTTAATATAAACTTACTTATGTGATTGGTCTCCAGTTCTATAAAGAAAGGCATTAAGAGCAGATCTAAGATCTTCACTAATTACTTCCTGTAAAGAAACTTGTAAACATAAGCCATATACTTTTATTTGTAATCATTTTTAAATTGAATATATATCATAAAATAAACTTGACTTTTATAATTAGAAAAAATAATAAATTATAATTAATACAAAATGGAAATAAACACTCCATTCACTCCATTCACAAATTAAGATGCATTTTCTTCAGATAATATCTAAAAATAGAGAGACAGATTTGACATAATACAGTCAAACTTGTATGTGACGGCACTGGTTATAACAACAAAATATTGACAGTCTCTAGCTGGACTGTCAATATTTTGGCAATGACTGGCCTATACTTTAATATATTCAACCTTGATATAATGATATCAAAACTCAGTTATAACAACAAAATTTTCCACATTTTTCAACATTTAGATTGATGTTTTGGCCTACTTTTAAGGAAAGAATTTATAAGTATATTGTATTTTTCATTTAGCTTCTTGTTTGGATTTGTATTAAAATGTTATTTCAGCAACCTAACAGCACTGTTAAGTTGCTGAAATCACATTTTAGTACATTGTATGTTATCAATTTTTTAGTATTAGTTTAGTTTCAGTAGAAAAAGCTTTTGGTTAAAAAATACTTAGGCTCAGTCCTGCTAATCAGTAATCATGTTGCTGTGAAAGCTAATACCTTCATCTACAAAACTAAAAATTCTTTTAATTTTGAATAGTTTTTCAACTGTGAAAGGTATTCAAAAGAGAGAAACCAAGAATATTTTGATAATTTGAAAATTATACTATTGAAATTTCTACATAAGATATTTAATTAATCAGTATTTTAATATCCAAGTGTTTTATTTCATTGGCAAGTACAACTAATGAATCTTTTCAGGACTAAAAATACACGGTAACAAGAATAAGTCTATTTACTTAATAAAAAGAATGGATTGTTAATGAATCATTGACAAGGTCACGTTAACAAAAAGGGGCTCTTGAACTTTATAAAACATCCAAATGTCCAACCTAGTAATGCATGTTGCCTGACCAAGATATGTGAAACAATCTGTATCTGTCAAATCTGATTTTCTACATAATGTAAGAACTTTGAATTATACATTTAAAAATTATACATACCGAACTTCGTTTTCTAAGGAATGCATCAGATTCATCAACAAATAATAGTAGTCTAGAAAAATTAAACAAAAAATGTTAACAGTAAGCTTTGGTTTTATTTTTACAAAAAATATAAACAAAATCATAATTAACTCTTAATTGACATGTATAATTTTCTATTGCCAATTATGAATTGTAAAGAAAGAAAATTAATGAATAAACAACACAAAAACTAGATAACATAAAAAAATAACCAAAACTCCAGCATAAAACAATAATTTACAGAGGAGAGCAAATGTTTTTAATAGCATTAAGCTACCATCATCCGGTTAAATAAGAAGAATTCAGAAAAACATTGAAAAAATTTGAATGTTGAAGTTTAAAAGGAGGATACACCATCAAATTGGATATGAATATTAAGTTATCATCATATGGAAATTATTGAACATCCCATATATATCTCCAGGCTTGTTAGATTGGCACCATATCATGTCCATTCAAACAATACTTAAAAAGAACATATAAAATTAATAAAAAAATTTATAACACAACCACATTGGCAACCTGGCCACAAAACATCAGATCCAAGAACAGAGATAGAGCACGACTTCCACATTCAACCAATAGCATAAGTCCCTCATACGCCTTGAGAAGTTAGAGATTTATGTCTTTAATAAGAAACAATACAACCACAACTGCCATAAATGATCAGACTAAAGTTGGATATAATGATTATAAATTAGAAATGAATTTGGTATTAGAGTGTGGCATTAGTCACCATCCCGTATTAGAATTAATAATTATAATATTTAATTAATTAATTTAGATTAAACTGGAAGAAAAGAATTGGCCCAAAGCGGGACTCGAACCCACAACTCTTGCTTATATCCCAATTTAGCCCAATCATTTACAGCAGTTGTGGGTGTATATTTGCTTAATATCAGGTTTCGATTGGTGTGTATATTTAATAAGAAAAAGAGGACCATAAACTACAAGGTTAGCAACACACTCCTGCAAGCCTGATGATATCTATGGGAGATCCAGTAATTTCCATACAATGACAACGTAACATCAATATTCAATAAAACAGTGTGTATCTTCTCTTTAAACTTCAACATTCAAATTTTTGAGATTTTCTTTTACTAAACTCTTCTTATTTAACCTGATGATAGTATCTTAATGCTATCAAAAATGTTTGTTTTTCTCAGTAAATTATCATTTTAATGCTGAAGAAAATTAATGATCATTAAATTTTATGCAATAAATTGCAGAATCATTTTCAATGCATTGCCAAATTAAAATTTGCAATATTTAGTATAATTTAATAAAAAAAATTTAAATGTAAAGTTTACTGTATGTTATATATTTTACAATTACTGTTCACATGATTTTAATAGAATATAACTATAGCTCAATAGCCTAATATATCTAAAAACTGGATTGTTTTTGGGCTAAAATTACACTAATTAATAATTAATTAAATTATAAAAGTTGACTAAAAACAGATTACACAAAATAATAACTAAGATTAATAATTAGAAATTAATTTTGACTTAAATTGAATAATTTAGAAAATCGTAGATCGATTGAGAGAGAAGGATACAAGTTGTAACTTTTGTTTGCTATGCAGGTATGTTAGTAATTGTATTACCTAAATTTCCATTCAATATTTGTTTCCAGAACTATTTTAATTTAGATTCTATAATTGTACAGATTAATTGTCATTAATAATTAAGCTAATTGTTACCCCAACTCTAATCCAATAGTAATCTGAATTTTAGATGTTTGATCTCTTGTCCATAATGTCATAACTATCCATTTAATTAGTTCATAGAGAATTCACATGAATCAAAGTTTAATTTCCCATAGGTTCAGTGTCATAAACTTAAGTAATGTTCCAGAAATACAATTTGAATTATATATTATTACACAGAAATGACCAAGAAAACATATGGCACTTTGTACAATCATAATAGAAAATTTATACCAGATTTATAAGCAAGAGGTCTTACAGTGAATATGATAAAGTGAGAGTTCTACTATAAAATGATGATAGATATTTTTTATAGGAACAATTGAAAATTGGTCTTTTTTTAACTCTTCTCCTGAGGGCATTAAGAGAACCTTTTTAGCAAGCCCATTATGAGTTTTGTCAGGCCCACAATGGAATGGATGGGTGATGAGTGGTGGGGCCCAACATATGCAGATTGGATTGCTACCTGAAAAATTCATGGGTTTTTGAACCCATCCAGATTCAATCCCAAGTCTCTCAGAGCAGTAGGCTGCAACCTTAACTGCTCAGTCCTAAATCATGTACTGTACACATCATATACTATTAATCACATACTTTTCATATATAACCCATATTTTAGGAATTTAACTGGATATAAAACAAATGAAAGTTCAAGTATTTTTGTTGATTATAATGTTGACATCTTCAACAATTTAGTCTTGAAGAACAACAGTTAAAGAATTCAAAAATTCTAATGCTAAAGTATAAAGTTTCTAACTTTTAATGTATGAAACATTATCTAATAAACAAATTAAAAGATAAATATCTAATAAAGGAAATTTTTATTTATTTGGGGCTTTCAAAGTCATAATTTTGTTTTAAAGGCTTACTCTATGATTTTTAAACATTAGTGATTTAAATATTATCAGTTTTGGAAAATGAAACAAAGTCTATTTTATTTTATTTTGAGACAAAGAAAAGAAAAAATTTTCTTTCATTCTCCTATATTAGAATAGATATTATAACATTTTCAGTACAAATGAAAGGCTGAACACAACTGTGGGCTAATCTTGTGCTCAGCCTTTACAGTACAATATCTGTCTAAAAACGACAATATTTATACTGTAAAGGTGGTGTATGGTAGTTTTTTACATTTTGCCATTATATTTATTTTGCTTCTACAATACTTAATTGAAAACTTCTGCTGCACTCAGCCTTTTAAATGTAAATGACATAACAATAAATTCATCCATATAGCAAACTGTTATTCCACATTTTCAATTTGATACAATATTAAAATAAGTCATTGTCAACCAAAAACATTTATCATTTTAAGCTTCTGAAAGTTTGTATTAGTTAGTTCCTTCTAATAATTGACATACATAATTTTGGTCAAACAGGACACTAATACAAATAATTTTAGAAACAAACATAAATTTAATTCTTCCAAAATATTTTTAAAGAATCAAAAATAACCACAAAGTTTGAAAATGTAAAGTATTCAGTTTTATTAACAGTAATATCTTTTTATGAAATTTGATTGTCTTTGGTTAATGAAAAATTTATAAATTATAAAAACAGATATTGTCTTCTGTATCTAGAAGAATTATTTTAAAATTTTACATTATTATACACTTACCCCCGCCTACTACTAGAAGCCCAGTCAAACATTTTGTGGATTGCAGTCACTCCTTCTCGTCCCATTGGTGCAACGTCACCACCGCTCATAACTGCAAAATCCATCCCTGAATGTATTGCTAAGCGCTAAAAATTGTCATCATTTAACAGAAAAATGTAAATATTTTACATAAAAAGTAATTAAAATTATCTGTTAAATTACAGTATACAAAATTAATAAATAAAATATCAAATTTTCTAAATTAGTCCTTCAAACATATAAAAACAATAAGACAGTTTATTACTGACTTTTGCAAATAATGTTTTCCCTGTACCCGGTGGTCCATACATCAATACATTTCGATACATTCCCTTATTTTTCTTTGTGTTCCTGGTTGCAATAGCAATATCTCTTAGTCGTTCTTCTATGGTTGGCTTAATAAGAATACAAAGACAAAGTTTATAAAATTATTAATATATCATTTTTATAACTTTAAAATAATGTAAAATACAGATATACTAATGTATATATATAGTATAGTATATATAAATAAACAAATAAATAAATATTTCCTTTATAAGAAACACAAGATAACAATTGCCCAATTATTATTTAAGAAAAAGAAAAACAGCAACAATATTGGTATTGAGAAACCAGGTAAGAATTCCAACTTTAAACACAGATAAGAATGCCAAAATAATAATAATCATCATGCTTATTCTAATAAATTTTAATATTAACAAGTCTAAAATTATTAATCAAAGATTTGTTTGTAGTAATAAATATAAAAATAAATGACATAAGTAAATAAATTTAGTATGAGAAATAAACATATTTGTTTCAAGCTGACAGACAGGATTTTATTCTGTTCACCTTCAATTTCACAAATTATTTCAGGAATAACATAACAAATCTGCTTGTTCCACAAAGTTTGATTTTAACTCGAGAAAATTAACATTCAGGCGTTAAACTATGAACAAATATCACTATAATTACTAGCGCTTTCGACAAAACTATTTTCGTCTTCGTCCGGTAGATAATAACGGTTAAAATCCTTTTTCGAACCAAAAAATTTTTTGAAATGAACAAACCGCTTTAGAACTTTGGAACAAGACCAACGATGGAACTGAGCGAGAAGAAATTTAAACATGTGCGCATGGTGACGCAGCGCATGTGCTATAAAATACTGAGACGTGGAGCTAGAGGTGTTGCCTTAATCTGTTATATAAGTTGACCCACATAACAGGCAAATCAAGCATGGGTGTGTTGCACGGATTTAGTGCAGCGGTAAAAAAGGCCTCCCAAATAAACACGATGCTCCTGTTATTACAATGCCTGAGCATCACCACCTGGTCCCACAGCGGGGTATATAGGTGCTGATTTGCCTGTTATGTGGGTCAACTTATATAACAGATTAAGGCAACACCTCTAGCTCCACGTCTCAGTATTTTATAGCGCATGCGCTGCGTCACCACAAGCGCATGTTTAAACTTCTTCTCGCTCAGTTCCATCGTTGGTCTTGTTCCAAAGTTCTAAAGTCGGTTTGTTCATTTCAAAAAATTTTTTGGTTCGAAAAAGGATTTTAACCGTTATTATCTACCCGACAAAGATGAAAATAGTTTCGTCGAAAGCGCTAGTAATTATCACGATATTTGTACATAGTTTAACGCCTGAATGTTAATTTTCTCGTCTCTTGCCTATTCAGTGATCGGCGTGAAGTCCACCATCCTTACAATTTTAACTCTTTCCACCCTGTAGTCATAGTTATAGAACATGTGTGGAAAAAAGACCAAGTCTTCTGTTATTAAGTGCATTAATTGTATCGGGCTAAACATCTAAAAATCAATGTTCAAAATGTTTCCCACAAAGCCACGGACCCAGAATGTCCCGTATACTTAAAAGTTAAATCAAAACTGATTGAAAACATGGACTATGGAGAGGCTACATACCAAGAAGCATATTAAGATTGTTCAATTTCATGTCAACCACTCTAAGGCTGTCACAGGAAATCTGACAAAATACTTAATAGATAATGAGATAGACATTGCTCTATTACAGGATCCCTACATACGCTATACCAAAACTGTTGGCTTTCCTAGGAGCTTCAAGATTATCTCTGCAGATGTCCCCAATCCCCTAGCTTGCATTATTATATGCAACCCAAATATCCCCATCTTGCAGCTAACCAGCTATGTAATGAGTACTGCACTGTAATATCTATTACTTTGGATACTTTTCTGTTCATTTCTTCAGTTTATTGCTATCCCAACTTACTTCTGAATGAAGTCATTTCTTTTTTAAAGGAAACCTATGAACCAATTGATAAAAATAAGCTGCTGATTGGTGTTGACTCTAATACAAAAAACTCACTTTGGCATGATATCACAGAAAATAACAGAGGTACCCTTTTTGAACAATTCTTAGAAAATCAAAATGTTACTGTTATAAATGAACCAAGTGATACAATTTATGATTCTATCCTGGAAAAAAGTTGAATTGATTTAACCATCACTGGCTCCTCACTGGCTAAAAAGATCACAGGTTGGTCTCTGGTAAAATAGATGCTATCTGATCACAAAGCCATCTCCTTTTGCATTGAACAACATCACAGAGTTTGCCTTACAAAAAGTAACTCCTTCAACCTAAAAAAGGCAAACTGGCAAATGTTTTATGGTCTAATTCAAGAAGAACTGAATAATTTAACTATACTAACTTATCTTAACACTGATCAAGAAATTGATAAATGGGTGTCAAAGCTAAATAACATTCTGATAAGTGGAGCAGAAAAAGCCATTCCCGGGAAAGTCCATCTAAAGAGGACAGTGCCCTGGTGGATCTCAGCATTAACATCTCTGAGAAAACAGGTCAATTCTCTTAGGTGCAAATTTCAAAGGCAGAAAAATCCTCAATTGAGAGTCAATCAAGAAACTGACTACAGGTCAGCAAAAAAGAAATATATTAGAGAAATGGAGTCAACAAAGCTAAAATCCTGGCAGAACTATTGCAATACAAAGGGAAATCTTGATCCACAGAAAAAGGATTACAGGATTTTAAACAGGAACAACACGAATCTTACACTTCTCACACCAACAGATAACACCCATCAAAGTTATGATATCAAATCTGCTTTATCAGTCCTGGCTGCACAACTTTTTCCTGGAGATAATACTACAGATGAATTCCCTGAACATAAATCTATCAGAAAAAACTGTCAATGTGTGTGTTCAGCACCGAATGAAATAGATTATTATTTCTCCACTTTCGAACTCAAGAAAGCTATTTTCTCCTTGGGACCTCATAAGGCTCCAGGAGACAATGAGATCTATGCCAAAATGCTACAGGTGTGTTTCAACCTCCTGGAGCCACTTCTACTGTCTTACTTTCCTGATCAGTGGAAAATTGCCAATGTCATCCATAGCAAAAAGCCAAAGACTGACAATACCAACCCCTCCAAACAGTATAGACCAAAAAGCCTTCTTCCAGTAATAGGTAAAGCTTTCGGAAAAATGATTTTGGGCTAGCTTGAGTGGCATGCTAATATGTACCACTGGCTTGACCCAAACCAATATGGCTTCAGAAAAAACAGAGGTGCTGAAGATGCCATCTATGCCTTGACAGACATTATAGAAGAAGGCTTGAAAAAGTTTATAACGCAGCTATACTTTTGGATATTAAAAGAGCTTTTGACAACTGTTGGCACCCAAGCATTATCAACGAGCTCTCCCAACTAGATTGTCCCAAGCTATCTTGTCAAGTCGGTCTCCTCTTTTTTAACTAATACGAAAATAAATCTCTCTTACCATGATCACTCTGTTAAAAAACTCCTAACTAAATCTTGCCCTAAAGGTGGTGTCCTATCTCCTTTCTTATGGAACCTTGTGGTAAACACCTTTCTGAAAACCAAACATGACAAGGCAATAAGTAAGGTTCAAGCCTCCCAACAACCTAGTCATTGTGTGTCAGCATAGGGACAATGCTTTTTTGAAAAGTAAGCTAAACAAAATGTTGAGTATAGCTTCCAAATTGGCCTATCTTAATAAATTCCAATTCTGTACTTATAAGACCAAAGCAATGCTTTTCACCAACAAATACTAATTTTCATACCCCAAGGTTTTATTAAATGGTGACTCAATCGAATGGGTAGATTGGCAAAAGTATCTGGGAGTAATCCTTGATACTAAACTCACTTTCCATTACCATATTGATTACATTTTGGTGAAGGCCAAGAAAATAAACTACATGCTGCTAAAATGTGCTAGGTGCACCTGGAGACTAAATCATAAAGCCTGTAAAACTCTATATAATGGGGCAATACAACTAACACCTAGACACTATCACCTAGACACTGCCTCTAGCTGGGGTCACGTAACTACTAAAAATTCAGTAGCAAGTAAATTACTCTCTCTTCAAAGACAGTTTGCCATCAGGATTTCAAAGTGCTGCTGAACTGTTTCTAATAATGCCTCTCTGATACTAGTAGAACTCCATCCTTTACCACTATGTTTTGAAAAAAAGGTTCTAAACTACTACATCAGAACTACAAACATCAAGGCTCAACAATGGTCTATACTCTTATCTATGGCTGTTCATATGCTACCACATTGCAATTACCCTACTATCTCTGATCATCACCCTATAAACATGGTTATCCCAGGGTACATTTTGTGTCATCTGCTTCCTCCATGGATAACCATGCTGACATTAATATCTACACAGATGGATCCAAAAGCCCCCTTCATGTCGGCTCAAGTGTCTGCATTTTCTTCCAAGCTGACATATTTTGCCCAAAATATGTTAAAAGATACAGATAACCCCACATACCTCCATCTATCAAGCTGAAGAAGATGCTGTCTACCAAGCTGTTCAGTGGGCCAATTCACTACCAAACAAAACTCTATCATCATTTACAGTGATTCCCAGTATGTTCTAAAAGCACTATTAAATCCCAACTGCAATAGCAATAAAATCACATATATCCAGCACCATATAAAAATCTTGTAAATAAGATAACTTTTATATTTGTTCCTGGCTATACTGGAATACTAGGAAATGAAAAAGCCAACTTTGAGACTAAGTCAGCTGCAAAGGACACTGACTTGAACTACACTCACATCTCTCTCTCATTAGCAGCCTTAAAAATTATATTCACAACAATGCTATGCAAAAGTGGAATCAACAATGGTTGAGCAGTAAAACTGGTAGAATAACAAGAATTTATTTTCCTAGTGTTGAATGCAGGTTCTCATCACCACTTAGAGATTTAACGTTTGCTATTGCTCAATTACTTACTGAGCATGGTAATTTTAGAAGCTATCTGGCAATGTATAACTGGGCAGAAACTGACTTTTGCTTTTGCTCTACAGAAAACCTAGACACTGTCGACCAGTATGATCTACCATTGTCCAATTAACGATCAAAATAGACTTATTTTGAAATTAGAAATCTTTTCGCTTGGTTTCAGGTGGCCATGTCCATTTGATAGCTTGTTCAGAAGCCATTGTTTGATGCTTTTTACAATTATGTTCAAAAAATATGGAAGAAAAGACTATTTATAATTTATAATTTCTAGTTTTACATTTTAGTTTTCACTAAAAGCCGAATACTAATTTTATGTTTATGTGAGATCCAGGATTTTAAGGATATTTTATTCCATTTTTATGAAAATTTTTATATAACATCTGTCAGGATTGTTATTTAAACACTGCACAAGCTACAGATTAAATAACCTCTCTGTCAACAAATGGACAAGAATCGTAACAGTTAGTTGCTAAATGATAACATCCAATTGTGAAAGGAGAGGAAAGTAAGTGACACCGTTGTGGCAACACGAGTCATCACTGAACTAGCACTTGTGAAATCAACCTTCATTTCTAAACAACTCCGATCACATAATCAGTTTCCCAAGCTAAAGGCATAAAAAGGATGAGAGACAGTTCTGGGCATTCATCACAGGAAGCTCCATAGAAGCATTTGCCTTCGTCTGAATAGAGATAGCCTTTCGTCCAAGGAGAAGACTTGCTCTTCATACAAAGATCCAATGTATCAAATCCCAAGCAGACTGTGCAACCATAAGGAGGAACAACACATTCGCTATACAACAAAGGAAAGCAATGAGGACAAAGCCCGTCGCACGACAACACCATATACTCTTTCGTCATCAATGATCAGCATCTTGAGGTATTTCGACCAAAATTTGTAAACTCTCTCTCCGCATTCGAGAAATTAGGGATAGTCATACAGCATAGAGATTAGAATAGTCAAGATGCCTTGTAAGATTTGACTATATCCTCATGTTATCACTGTATTTAGCCATATGGTTTGTATTTTCTTTCGTATCCTAGATTAGATCAATATTAAATTTTTGTGATGTTTGTTAAACCTGTTGCCTGTCTTTCACTCGGAAAAACAGACATTCTCCCAACTTACCCACGTGCACTCCCCACTCGACAGTTCAATAGACTCTGCTATTCAACCTTTGTTTATAATTGCAAGTTAGGATGCATATATTTATCCTAATTGGTGTCAGTTGCTGACTGGAAGCTGCAATCTTTCAAGTCATGTGTTTCCGATAAACTTTTTGCCATCCAACTGACATAGAGATCAGGTTCCACCCGTGCCGATTAAGTGGTCATTAGGGATCACTCCCTTGCCCCAGTTTATCTCACATTTACTTTGTATCATGTATTTTGGTTTATGTATATTCTTAGTGTTATACTCCGATAGGAGTGGTGCACTTATTCTAATAACAAAAAAAATGGTATATATTTAATTTTACATGGCGTAGTTATATGAAACAAACTCTTGTATTACTTCATGTCATAATTCAGTTAATACCTTTAAAACAACTCCTTTCAGAGCATCTGTAGGTTTACTAAGAATTCTTTGAGCAGTTAACACAGGATGCTTAATTGCATCAATAAGTGTTATGCGAGAAGTCTCTCTCACTAGAGCGGGTTTTCCCAATCTGGCTTCTATAAATCTAGCAGCTACACCTGTTCCTCTTTTTGCAGTGTACACACCAAGAGCAAGTAAAGTTAAACCAGCTACCTACAAACAAAACTAATTCAATTATCAAGATGGTAAAAATAATTTATAATAAAATACATATTCTTTGAATAAATAAATAAATTTATTTATTTTTAAAACTAAAAGTATTCTTACAGTTGCAGATACTCTTTCCCAATCTGCAATAAATGCTTGAAAACCAGAGCCTAAAACTGACCCTGCAGTCCTGTAATTAAAAAATAAACTTTTTAATGATAACCTTTGTATTATTTATAATAATTTTGCAATTATAAATTTATTATTACTCTGAATTCTTGAAAATTATAATTAAAAAAAAAAAACATAATACTTTCATGTAATTTTTTCCCCTGTATGTGCTCTTTGCTCTCAAGAGACCCTTTTTTTCCATAACCATCATGGTTTCAGCCAAATCCACAAAGGTGATGACTGAATGATGCAAAATGGGGCCAACATAAATGGAATGGACTGCCCACAAAAAATTTCTGGAATTTTTTTACTGTCCAGATTCAATCGTCTGTGACTATAAACATTTGGATTACCCAGTGGAAAAATTACAATGGTACAAAGTGGTTCAGTCAAACCACAGCTGGGAGCCAACAGGGGCCCAAACATATCAAGCAAAAAACCTACAATCCAAGATCAAGCAATTATTACCCAACCCATATTTAAAACAACTACTTTGGACATGAGTCAGATGATTATTTTTTCAGTCAAGAACAAAAGGCTTTTTTGGGAATGCAAGTTCCATCTTTTGTGGTGGAAGGTTGAGTTGGAAAAGGAGAGGTTTGCATTAAAATTTCAAACCACAGTCTAAAGTGAAGTTATTCAACTTCAGGACTACTGTATAGATGAAATAACTTAAAAAGATTACATAAATTTAAAAAAAGAGAAAAATATTTGCCTTACTTTAAAGTCTAAAAAAAACAAAATGGAACTTATGGATCCATTAAGAACACTTAAAAGCTCATCAAATGCTTTCCTTTAAACATTCCCAATGACAGATTGCTGAAAGGATCAAAAAAGCAAAGAACTTACAAAACACAAATTCTAATACTTTTGAATTTCCATTATGTTTTTTAAACTCCTTTAACCTGTCCTGCGTTGTTCTCAAAAATTTCCATGTTGACCTCATTGACCTGCATGAGTGGCCCCAAATATTTCCGTGTCTGCATCGGAATGTTTTTGATACTAGATGTTGCTATGTCATAATTTCTATATTAAAATAAACTTTTGAAATATAATTTTTTTTGTTTTTATATTTTTCACTATAGTTATTTTGTTTGTGCAACATAAAAAAATAATCTTTAATGAGACAGTAAACACGATTATTATTTTTTAAAAAAATTTGTTAGACTTAACATCGACGAAAATTCAACATGGCATCACAGGCAATAGAGAAGAATTTCAACATCAAATAGGTTAAAGCAAATAATTTCCTATATAGATAACTATAGAATAAAACTTAATCAGAAATGTACCAATCAACATTATGGGTGAAACTGATTTCTAATCCTTTCAGTCCAAAAAGAGTTAAACAGCACATTAACTCATTATATTAAACTGTTTCATATGAACAGAAACTTTGACAAAAACAGATGGCTTCTAAAATCAATACACAAAATTATAATTCAAATTTTTCTGTATGAACAGACTATTTTCAAGTCAAATTGTATAATTGTGTATACATATATATAAATAATTGCAAAAATTAAACTTAAAAATATTTAAATTCTCACTTGATAGATTCTAATACTGTTGTACGATTCTCAGCAGCTTTCAACCGAATCTGTTCTAAATATAAATCTTGGTTCTCTCTATCGACCTTAGCTTTGGCTTTCATTTCTGCTTCAATTTTCTTCATGTCATATTTATTACGAGTTTCAAGTTCGTGTTCCAAAGTAGCTACATAAAAATATATTTTTGTTTTCAAATTTCATTTCTTCAGCTTATTAGATTTAACATATTAAATCACATTATTTTAAAAACTTACTTAAATTTATAACACTGTATCCTACACACCTTGCATATATGCATGTCATATTGTTTATGCCCACAGGGTAGAAAGGGATAACATATACATATATGATCCCTTTCTGCCCTGTGGGCACTTTTCAGCAAGTCCATTATGGGTTTGACCAGGCTCACAATGGGGTGAGGGATGGGGGCCAAGATATCTAGACAGACCACCCCAAGAAATTCCTGGAGTTTTTACAATCCAGATTCAATCTCAGGTCATCCAGAGTAGGGATGATCTTAGCCATTCGGCCATCCACATTGATATTTAATAGATTAAAAAACGGTGTAAGGAACTGAGTCCGAACCTTATTTTTTATTTTATTATTATTTCCGTTTTATTATCTTTTTGTTTGGGGCTTATGTTTATTTAGGACGAAGGTTCCCCACCACTCTCTTGTTAGTAATGAAAAATGAAGAAAAAACAACTCACGGAGAAATAAGCGCCATAGGAAACATCTTGCGCACTTGTGCTGCCCGGCGGAAGTAACAGTCCGCAGAAAAAAAAATGGAGGGGGAGTCCCCACAATCACTAGTAGAGAAATACTTGATAAACCGTCTTAAACATCCCAGAAAATTATGATAAATATTTTGTAAACGGTTTATAAGCTTTGTCGGAAACTTAAAGCTGCCAGAACAGAAAGTTAATGTTAGCAACTAAGTATGTAAATAAGAGGAGTAACCCAGCTCAAGTGTGACGTCACCTCACAGTATAAAACCCGTACGTTAACCGAAGAAGGAGAGGTGATTTCCAAATCGAGGCAACTGTGAGAGCGAGGTAGATTCGAAAGCGAAGTATTTTCTGATAGAAGTCCAGATTGATAATTGGACGATCCAAGGTGCTAAAGAGGAGTTCGATTGACGATTTGACGATATCGAAAGGATTGAGGAAATAGTTTCTTCGTATAGTGAGGTGACGGATAGACGTTTAATTAGTAAGAGATTTTGTTCATAGTTGCTAAGTATTTGATTTGTCGAATTTCAAAGGGGAATTATTATTAAGTTAAGCTAAGTGCTAAGTTTATTGTCGGGTTGACTTGTTGATTTTCGTTAATAAATTTTGTTTGGAATTATTGATATTTGTACGTAGTACGTTCTAGTTGCTAATTAAATATATTTGAACTTTTGATTTGACTTGATATTTATCGTTGTTATTACTAATTTTTCGGTGCACGCTTAAAAGCCCAGGCCTGGCAAACTAATCTCAAATCCGCGTAAAGTACCCATTAGGTTAACGGAAGTTTTACCGACCGTAATTATAGTCGGTTTCCTAAGATACTAAAAAAAAAAATAGTACTTTACAACAAGTATGTAAATTGTTCCAAATTTAATCTTGAAAATGAATAAAACTTGTACTAAATATATTACATGTTTCATTTTCAAGACTAATTTTGTACCCTATACCCTAGTAGATATATATAATCTACTAGGATATAGATATGTTCTTCACTTCAGTTAAAAGCAGTTAATTAAAACTGGCTGAACAATAGCCTAACAAATTCTCATATCTGGCTTTTTTAACGAGCAATTTGAATTCCTTTCATTTGTTCAAAAAATAAAGACTTTTTAAAAACAAAATTAACTTCGAAATTTATAGAAATTTATTCTAACTGATTATTAGAAAACAAATGTAGGAGAAGGTGTGATTTATCATTCATCAGAAAAGAAGACTTTTGATGGCAACTTACTTCAGTTGAAATCAAACCGTTTGAAAAAACTGCAGCACAATTTTCCACAGAATATAATCCTTTATTTCAAGAGGATAGAGGTTATCAGAAGGATTAAGTAAAAAATAACAAGAGATAATAATCACTAGATTTAATATCAAAAAGGTTGATGACAATGATGAATACAATAAATGTATAAAGTTATAAGCTTATACATAAAATGTATAAGCTTATAACTTTATTAGTATCAATGTTCATGTAATAATTTTCAAAGTTCATTTTATTTCCAATAAAATCTCTTAAAATTTATAAATTTAGTATTTTCATCACTTGATTTCATCATTAAGCAAATGTAATATTAAATATATTAATAAATAAATGGCATAGAATTTTTTAATTCAATTAATTTATCATCAAAAAATTTTATAAATATATCAATCTTTTTTTAAAAATATTTCTAAAATTTGAAAAATTGAGTTATATTTAAATATAATATTTTTGTTTATAAAACAACTGAAAACTTGTTTTAAAAAGTTTCAAAACTAACCTTTCCTCAATGCCTCTTGTTTTGCAACTGACTCTTCTTGTTTCCGTAAATTTTCTTCATTTGCCCTTTGCTGGATATTAAAGTAAATTTATGGTTTATTTATTTTATTTAAAGGTTTTCTTAAGGTTTAAATATAATCAAGTCACCAGATTTCTTCTAAATTACTTACAGGAGAAAAACTTTTAATTCGAAATTTTATTTAGTTATTTCAATAATTAGAATTAATTAAGATAAAATCTTCAAAAGACAATTTTTCTAATATTAGTAAAAATTTAAAACAAATCTGTATAAACTCAATCTCCTTTACTCACTTTCATCTCAGGAACATCACAAAATATTCCTGAGAAAAATTTTCTCTGTTCTTCTATTAACACATTATCATATGAGAAATTTCTATAACATCCCAAGTAATGAAATTTGCACTTCATTACTTGAAGTTATTACAGAACTTTACACATTAGGAATGCCTATTAATTGATTAAAAAGTATTTCAAATACAATGAGCTTTCTAGGTGTGCTAGACTAGTGTTTCCAAAGTGAGAATGAATAAAAAATTTTCAAGAGTTCTTCAAAGAATCTGAGAAAATCTTCAATTGCTTTATACTTAGAAACAATATCAAGCAAGTTTATATTCTTAAAATAATAAATATGCCTAATATTTAGATACATACATGTTAACCTTATTTTACATATAATTGTAGTAAAATGGATTCACAATCAGGCATGCATTAACCCCTGGTCACAGTTTTGCCTACTAAGGCACTTTCCTCACTACTTGTTATTAATATCATTACTGTTCTATAACTGTATCTGTACAATTTCTTAAACAGGCCATTTTAGAATAATAATAATAATAACAAGGCTTTATTTTCCTAGTGTTGATTGCAGATTCTCATCACCACTTAGAGATTTAACGTTTGCTACTGCTCAACTACTTACTGAGCATGGTAATTTTTGAAGCTACCTGGTAATGTATAACCAGGCAGAAACTGCCTTTTGCTTTTGCTCTACGGTAAACCTTGACACCGTCGACCATATGATCTATCATTGTCCAATTTACAATTAAGGTAGACTTATTCTGAAATTAGAAATCTTCACACATGGTTTCAGGTGGCCATGTCCACTGGATAAGCTTGTTCAGAAGCCACTGTTTGAAGCTTTTTACAATTATGTTCAAAAAATATGGAAGAAAAAACTATTTATAATTTCTAGTTTTTTACATTTTAGTTTTCACTAAAAGCCAAATACTAATTTTATGTTTACTTTGTATTTATTTTGGTTTATGTATCCTTAGTGTTATACTCCCATAGAAGTGGTGCACTTATTTCTAATAAAAAAATAAATAAATAAATACAACAAAATGAATAATTTTACTAATACAACATTAGGTATGTACATGTTAATTTTATTTTAAATTTAAAGCTCTAAACTTTCTAGAAGATTTTTGCTGTTGAGATGCATGTAATGAGATGCATTTCAATGTGTACAGTACATGTATCATGTAAATATTTTAAGAATATTAATATAACTTACTTGCTGTAGTAATTGATCTTCATAACGTTTCCTTGCAAGTTGATCTTGATATTGTGCACGCTGAAAGTTTTAAAAATTATGTTTTTAACATTTTAAAATAATAATATAACAAAAGTATTTAATACCTGTTGATGCTGTTTAGTTTCTTCGACTAGAGTTTTACGACGCTCTTCTTGCTGAATTTTAATTTGTTCAGTTTTGGTCTGTTCAATGTGAGCTTCATATTCTTTTATTTTTCTTTGATGTTCTAACTGTTGTGTTGTTTCTTGCATTTTTGATAACTCTAAGGCTTCTCTAGAATGTTCTGTAATCAAATATAATTTTAATTTTTACAAAAATGAATTCTATATTATTGAATTTAAACAATATTTCTTTAATTGGTTCTTATTTTACCTAAGGATGTACTATATATAAAATGCTTTTGTTGATAATTATAATGCAATTATATGTTTCATTAATTATTTGCTTGTTTTATACTTTATCTTCAATTTTACCATAATTTTATACTGTTAGCAATGTTACTGTTAGCGACTGAACCGCTCGGCTACTGGTGGGCCAAGTGGTTCTGTCGCTAAACACTGGGAGTTCGGTTGCGGGTTTGCACTGTGCTTGGACGATCTGGCCACGTGGAGTTTTCCGGGTTTTCTTTACATTTGTAACACCTGAATAGGGGCCAGTTTCCCTTACAAAACCCCCCAAAAGACATTTCCCCTCACATAACATCGCGCAGCAGAGAAGACAACGGAGAACCACTCTGGTTGTAACTTTCCCAGGATACAACTTGGCACCTTACTAACCACTTATTAACCTGCACCAGGTGCTCGCCGATGTCAGGATTTCTGATATGGCGCACAGAGAGAGAGAGCAATAACTAAAAATCTTTATTGTTTAGATTTATTTACTTTGCAATACTATTCTTTCTAATAAGACTTACATTTACATCCTTATTCCCAATGAAATTTTGTTATTGTATTATACTCTTATATACAAAAACAACCAGAATCTGCTTTATAATGTTTAATGTTTAATATTTAATAATAATAATAATAATAAATAAAATTTTTGTTATCTCTAGACCTGTATCTCAAAATCTTAGTATGAAGACTAAAAACAAGAGAGAAACAAGGGCTCTTGCTCAACTTTCCTGGCAGTTGAACAGGAGGTTCAGGACAATACTTTTCAATTATACTATGATATAAAATTTAAATAGTAACAAAAGCTTAAGAGGAGTAATTTTCTTGAATTGTGAGAAATTTTGTTTAAAAAATACTAAATACTAAAGCGTACTAAAAAATACTTTTAACATAAGACACATCAGCACAAGATTAAAATTGTGTGTGGTTCCATCTGTTATGAGATTTTATTTAAAAATAGTTTTATTATTATTATTATTATTATTATTAAGGCAAGAGACTTAGTTTTGAGGGTAGAGATGGGTTTTTAAAAAAGTTAAAACACCTCTTAGTAGAATGGAATGTTATAATAAACTCTTCAAATCAAAAGCCTTAAATTGAATTCCAGTAAAGTTTTAATTCAAAAAAAAATTTTTTTGACTAACATTCAGTCAGTCTATCATCAAATATACAGACCTAAAGATCTCCAATCATAAATTGAAAACATTAGTCAAAAACCTTTTTTTAATTACCTTACTGGAATACAATTTAAGACTTTTGATTGAAGAGTTTTTAAAAGATTACAAATGTCAATAATGATTTAAATTCTCATTAAGTCCAACTCCACCCAAGATATGACATGACCTCCCTCCATCTCCTACTCCCTTGAGCTTCTACCACCAAAATTCAATATCATCAATGCCTTTTATATACATGTTACCATTCCAGAGTTTGTTTCTTAATCTTTACCTCAATCTGAGATATTAAAAAAAATAGATGCCAACATACACACAAATTTTTTTCCCATTATTTTGGATTTAGGGATCTCAAAACATCAAGATGTCATAATTACAATACTTTCCTACATTACATACATAGCAGCCAGAAAAATTAGTTCTATCCAACCACGCTATGATAAAAATTATGTAAAATCTAAATCAACCATGAAACTACAGCATTGAAAATATAACTCCTAGACAAACAATTAGAATATTCGCCTAACTGAAAGTTTAGTGTATATTTTCTCATGAACAACACAGAGTACGAAACTTTCTTTTAACCCTACATAAGCAATGTCTATGTATATTTATTATATCCATTAATCAAACAAATTAACTCAAATGTTTTTTTGTTACAAATGCAAATGAAATGAGAAAAAAATAGAATAACAGTTTGACCATGACAAAAAATTAAAATATTAGCTAAATATGGGTTAAATATAGGAAATACAATAAAATAAACTTAATATTTTGTGGTGTCGCCATTTGCCATAATTACTGCTTGCAATCTGTTAGACATGGTGCAGATTAATGCTTCACATTCATCTCTGGGCAATTGGGGAATTGCTTGGCCAAGGCAGGATTGCAATCTGTCATTCTTGTAACCAATGTATCATTGACTTTGTGGTATGAGAGGGTGCTCCGTCTTGTTGAAATAGAAATGTTTTGTCAATTAAATCCTCTGCCAATGGTATCATAAATGTCTCTAAGATGTCTTGATATGTCTGTGCATTGACACATTCCCAAAAAATTTACAGTTGTCCTATGCTGTTAGCACTCATGCATCCCCAGACCATGAAAGATGATGCAAACTTCACGGATCTCTTCATACAGTCCTTTTCGAAAGCCTCTTTGGTACAAGTGAACCTTGGTCACCACAGGAGAGACAAAACAGGGTCAAAAAAAGTTTTGTACTCTGTGTTGTTCATGAGAAAATGTACACTAAACTTTCAGTCAGGTGAATATTCTAATTTTTTGTCTAGGAGTTGTACAAATCTAATCATTCATTGACTGATTTAAAGTTAAGTTAAACTTCCAGTTTTAAAAATGGAAGTTTTCAATATTTGTCTTATCTAGCCTGATAACAGCATAAGATATTTCGGAAGATTGTTATAGATGTTACAGTAAAAATGCGTTTTAACTAGTTGAAACTAGTTTTTACTGGATGTCATTATTAAAACCCGTTTTGTCTAGTTAAAACTAGAATTTACTGCTGTACATGTTTTGATTTTAGATAAAACTAGCTTTAACTTTTAACATTAGTTAAAACTAATTTTAGCTACATAAATATGTTTGGGGGAAATAAATAAAGTGATGATTGGGATTAAAACATTTGTATTATTTAACCCTTAACCCGTGAGGTGAAAAAAAAATACATAACCCGTGAGGTGGGGTCACTGTGACCCCAGAACTTTTGTTTTGCTTAATTAAATATACATCTATGCCCTGTATTGCCGCCATTCCTATATATTTGGGAACTTAACATTACTAATAAGAAATAAAAGAAGAAAAAAAAAATGTGGGAGAAAAACGTTTTAACATTACAATTAGATTGAAAAAAATGTTTACATAACCCGTGAGGTGGAGTCAGGTTGACCCCAAAGCAAAAACTTTAAGCTCATGTAAAAAAGTATGGATTGACAGTAAAACAAACTTATGTTCCAACGGTTCAAGGTCAACTAACTTGAAGGTACTAGGAGTCTCCACCACTAACACTGACTGACAGACTAGTAAAAGCCAGTCAAAGTTTTGCTGGGGTCACAGTGACCCCACTTCACGGGCTAAGGGTTAATACGATATTTATTGAAAATATTGGTCACACATCTGTGTTATTAACATTAATTAACCCTTTGTCCCTGAAGGTACCGATCGATCGGTACCCTGGCTTTTTAAGCAAAACTTCGAGGGTACCGATTCATCGTTACTTTGCTAAATATCGATTTTTATAAAATTTATTAACAACAGATATAATCTCGTTCGATATGAAGTGAATAAAGTATAATAATTCATTATATTAGTTGATAGCAGTATAAAATTTTGATTTCAAACAAATGTTTGATATAATGTGCAATAATTTCACAACGAATAAACATACATGCATAAGTGTTATATCGAAATGTACAAAACAATATTCTATGTCTTTCTGGTTCAGTGCCAGCAAACAACTATGTAACTAGACAATGTTAATTTTCACAAAACTTTACAAATTATCAAGTTTGTGTGTCAGTTCTGATATATATTATTTTTTTTCTTATAAATTTTTCTAATAAAATGTACTGAAAAATATCGTATTTAAAACTAAAGATATTAATAAATGTAAGTGATTTTTTTCATATGGATATAATGATAATTTGATTTTTGGTGAACTTTTAAAATAATATCGCCTGACTGACCTATATTGCCTTAGGAGAGATCGCAAAATAAACGTAAACAAGGTGTCGGGGGAAAGGGTTAAAGCGATACGAAATTCATCATACACTATAGGAACGTGTTAGCTGAATGACCTTGGTCGAAACAGTTTTTACTAAGCCATTTTGTTAAAACTCATTTTGTCTAGTTAAAACTAGTTTTAACTCAAATTTATTTTTGACTAGCAGTAAATTCTAGTTATAACAATGACATCCGGTAAAAACTAGTTTCAACTAGTTAAAATGCGTTCTCACTAAAAACAGGTTTTTACTATAACATAGACATAAAAATAATTTTATTCCATATCAAAAATGTGATATCATGAAGACTGGGGTTTACATTTTTTTTTTAATAAAGAACCAGTCATTTACAACACTGGTTATGAAATGTCTTTTAATACAAGGTATCTAGCTTATAGGTTTAATAAAAGAAAAATTTATAAACTGCATTGGACTTGTATCAGACTTGAAGTCAGTGTGTATTTTACATTTGTGGCCATTTGTGAGAAATACAATACCTTGGTGCTGTAGTTACCAGTACATGCACAGAATGGCAAAATAGATGCACATTAACAAAGAATCAGGTGATAGACCATAATGACTTGAGCAAGTTATTTGGACGTACAACAACTTATGCTATCCGTGAACGTCCTCTTGGCATTGGTTTTCAATAAGACAACTTTGCAATTTAGATAAAACAATTTCTGAATGGAGTTTCCTAGATGCTAGATTGGTTACTATCATCTTGCTAAGAACCATTCACAAACTCTTTTATCTCACTAGACTCTAACCCTGTGTCTCCAGAATGGCAGGTTAACACTTTTATTGCCTTAGTCAACCAATTGCTCTGATTGGTTGGCTGAGTCTCTAATTTCAAATAAGTTTTAATTTTTTTAGGATCACATACAGTATACTATTAAACATTGTTTATTGTCTAACAAAATTTTAGTATTTTATACTTTTATCTAATAATGTTTGAATGATTCGTTTAACTGTTACATTTAAGGAAAACAAATATTGCATCATCTAATGAACATAAATGATGGAATGTCTGAAATAAACTCATCATTTACTTGTGTAGAGACATCATATTTTATCTTCATACATAATGATTATGAAAAGTTATAAAACTTGGAACCATCCTAGACAGAGTATATCACAATGTGCCTACAACTATCAAAGTGTTGATAGACACAATAAAAAAAAAGAAATAACAATGATTCCCAGAAAGACCTTTATTACCATTATTGAATGTTTCAAAAATCGATTAAAAACTATTATTGCAAGCAAAGTTAGTCATTTTGAAAACTTAATTCATTAAATGGCAATAAATTCTGTGTAATATGCTTTTCGTATTTTACTTTTATTTTTTTAAATCTCATATAGTTGAAAAGTTATTAAAGTTTAAACTTTTGCATGAATTAAAAATCCCCTGTAGTTATCAGCATTTATATTAATTTATTTTAATTAATACAAATAGTTAACAGAAATTAAAAATCAAAAATTCTATTATTTTGTAATTTTCTACTTTCTTGAAAACCAAATGAATATCTTTCTTATTTCTGAGTACTGTACTTTCAACTTTTTTAGCTCAAATCAGGGATACAAAAACTGTTTTCAGATCCTTTCTGATCGACAGAAAGGTTTATCTTCAAGATGGCAGAAAAGTGTAGATATTAAAGGTCATAAGTGAAGTAAATTTTTAAATTATTATTGTATACAGCAATGGTTGTACGTATTGGGTTTAGTAGTGTTGTTTGTTTATGTATATGTTACGGCCAAAGTCCGAAATCGGCCAAAATGGTAAGTGTCCGGCCAAATCAGGAAATGGCCAATATTGCCATACGTTGACTGGTCAATGTCTGATCTTTTCTTGATTTTGGGATTTGGCCGGCCAGTGAAATGGCATTGCACGATCGGCCAAAGTCAGAAGAAAAAAGTCACAAGCAGATTTTGGTGCACCTGTATAATTTCACACTTTATATTGATTATTAATTATAAATTAAATTATGTGTTAAGCTTATTAATCATAGTAAATCATCACTCTCTATCATCACTTTTTACAATAAGATGAACTTTTATGACATTTCGAATTTCACAACAGTTTGTTATTCTACATTTGCAGCAATTTGTTGCATTCTTAGCAGTGCAATTGCATCAAGTTTAGCCTTGGCCGCCTGTCAGCGATTGGGAAGACACAACAGTTCGTAGTGACTTTTCTTCTGTGCCCATGTGATTCCAATGTAAACAGTTTCTTGTGCAGAATGAAAAACTCATTTCTGGAACACAGTTCTGTTCCTAGCTTGCAGAAAGCACCCTCAATGTTCATGATAATTGCAAGAACATCTCTTGGATCACCACATCCTCTGTCAACAGCTAGTATACAGTATATGGATCTCCAACTTTCACCAGTGGGAATGTTGCATCTGAATTTTTAAGCATCTTTGCACCTTGAGCTTGAAAACTAGCATGAGCTGCTGACCTCTTCTTTCTGATTTGTTTATGACATAGCTTACAAGTAATTATCTCTCCGTACCCTTCATCTGCTGCGTTACTTATTCCACAAATTGCATGGACATCTTTGACACAGAATCCACAAAAATGGACTGAACTACACTTTTTTACACACTAGGTCTAAACAGAATCTTTTCACATTGTTGTTGTCAGGCAACTGGTCTGAACTTTCTGATGGTTTCACTGCCACAACAGAAGCTTCATTTCCAGAGGCAATTGCTGCATTTATAGCATCCTCCATTTTTTGTTTGACAATGTTCTCAAGATCTTTGTCTGTAAGTTATTGACAACCATTCTGGGCAGATTTGAGGCACTCAGCCCCACTTTTGCTTTGCAGCCAAACGTGGCCTCATATGGCAACTGCTGAATGCCTTATGGCCTGTGAGCTATGATAAGTTGAACAGCGCTGCCTTAGTGAAAGGAACAGTTTTTCACGAATTGAATAAATTGGAGATCCTCAGCCCAATGTGTTAATTCATTTGTCTGCATCCATGTCATCATCATAACAACCTCAGAATAACTACTGTATGCTCCTTCCAGAAATATCTGTCATCACACGTACCCACAACACATATACATGCCCTATGACTTAACCTTTGAACTAAAAGCATTCATATAGAATATCATAGAAATACAAGGAATACAGTATTCACAACAAAACAGCTACAACAGAATAATGAAAACAAGTCAGAGGCGGAACCTTCTCCAAAAATCTGCAGAAATATGGAATATTATTGTCACAACATGGCACTTTCCTTGCTAGCATGTGCATGCCACCATCACACTGCAAGCAAAAGATTAACCACCTACCAGACAGTATTGCATCAGCACATCAAATTTTGCCCAGGGATTTCCCGCCACTTTGCAAAATGGCTGGCCAAAGTAGCATAAACACTGCTTATTTCAAGTACATCGGACCTTGGCCACACCTCTTGGCCAACATGCAAAATGACCAGCCAATTCAGAAACTGGCCAAACTTCGGGCTTTGGCCATAACATATACAATCACAACAGACTTATAAACAAGACTATTCTTATCATTAAATCTGTACCCTAATTGTGTGAACACTCTGATCCACTTTATTCATTATCAATTTTCAATATTACTAAATTATAACCACGATTTTAGTCTTAAATGTTTAATAAAGTATTTTGTGTTTTTGGTGTTAAGATCTAAAATTCAAAACTTGGTTTATTTCTTCACACGTATGTTTCCTTATATGAGAGATCAGAATCTTCTTTTTATGTATAAACATAATCTGATCAAATTTTAACCGTTTAAGAAAGTCATCAAAGTCCATAATTCATTAGCAAATGGCCAACACTATTATTTAAATGAAACAAGTTTAATTAAAAATATATCATTATTTAATAATATAAAAATCAATCACTAACTTGACATTTCTAAATCTCTAGCTGCCTTAGCCGCTCTTTCCAAGGCCGTAGAATCAAAACGGTAAGATTCCATTTTTCCTGATTTTGGAGGTTCTTTATCACCACTTCCACCACCACTTTCATCTCCACCCCCTCCAGCAGTAAAGGACGGTATATCTATGTTTGGAGTTTCTCTCTTAATTCCAAATAACCACGACATTTTCTATGAACACAATTTGTTCCTTCTACCGCACGCTGTATTTTACGACCCAACGAAAAAGCACGTGTGTAGAGCATGCAATTCAGAGATGCGCCACCTACTCAAATAGATAATGTTTACATTTTTAGAAAATTATTTTAAATAAATAGATAAAATTTTATATTTTATAAAAAAATCTTATTTTTAACAAAATAATGTATTATTTTATTACTAAAATCTAAGTTTGTAAATTGCGTTAATACACGTCGTAGAATTACGACGTGTATTAACGCAAGTAAGTACACGTACTACGACAGAATGTCGTAGCGTCTTTTAAAAATCCTTCTCGCCTTAGAGACTCCTTTTTTAATTCTTTCAGGCCTGTGGGCACTAAGAGAACCTCTTTTTTAGCAAGCCCATTATGAGATGATGAGAGACGGAGTTCGACATATCCGAAGGGATTTATTCCCGAAAAAATCCTCGGGTATTTCTATCCGTCCGGATGCGATCTCCTTAGAGCGGTATGATGCCACTTTAGCCGCTCGGTCATCCAACCCCGCTATTTTTGGCAAACTCTCTCCTTATCATCTGTTGTCACATTTTTCAAATTCCCCCTTTAAACACGATTCCACTCACATCAATTGAATCGGAAAGGGCATTCTCGGAAGCAGGACTTTTCATTACTAAAATAAGAATCAGATTGAGTGATGGGAGTATTGACTATCTTTGCTTTTTAAAATCTTATTATAAAAATTTACAATAATATTTTGTATTGTGTTTTATTTAAATCACAAAAATTACCTTTTAAGTTCATTTTTTTAAATTTTCAACTCAATTGAAAGGTATTTTTGTTGTTGTTGTATGCAGTTTCCAGCAAACTTTAAGCGTTAGGCGCGCGGGGTGCAAGTGCACCCCAAACACTTTTAAACGCGTGTATTTTCTCATGTAATGAATGCTCAAAAATGATGCCATCAGTACCTTCCTTCAAAGTACTGAAGATCGCACTGAAAATGTTAAAAATTCCAGAAAAAAACTTTTTACAAAAAAAACAGCAAAATGCATGGGGTACACCTGCACCCCGCGCGCCTAACAGAGGAAGTTTTTTAGCGCGACCACTGGAGGGGGTGGACCCGAGTTAGTGGACTGAAGAAACGGTCATTGCCTGATATTGAATCAGTCATAATACAAATGACGAATAAGAGCATAGAAGGTGTATAAATAAGATTTTTAAGGCCAATAAACGGAAAAAAGGTGTCCCATAGACTTAGCATTGAAAGTTTGGAAAGTGGCGTTTTTGGAAATATTTATTGCTAAATTGTCTTGAAAACATGTTTGTCTAAATAACGTCAAACAATTTCTCGTTACCAAATTAAAAGTAAAAAAAACGATTAAAACAAGCGATTTTATAGCGACTGTTTACATAAGTCAAAGTGGTAGTCTGCAAGGGCGTGGCATTTCGCGGGAATTTTACCGACAATTGTTTTTACTGGTGGATCTAATAACAGACAAAGAAAGTAACCATTTACAGTGTAAAAGAAATTAACTATTGATGTTATCTGGCAATAATCCACCTTTTATCTCTAGTCGCTGTAGAGTTCCGGGGGTGTACTTTTGGAAATACTGAAATATTTTTGGCCCGGGGTTTGTGACAAAGCATTTAATGATTGGAACAGTTAAAAAACACATACGGGAATACGATTCAACGATTAGATAGCAACAGACTTGTTTACAGTTTGAAAAATAGACTTTTGAAGTTGACGATTTTTTCCCTGAAAAATTCGCGAAACGTAATACTTTTTTGTTTTCGTTATAAATAAACAAAAATGATATATTTTAGATAGTATTGTTAATTAATACATTTTTTCTAGTTGTGAAAATTTCTATGTAATTCAAAGGAAATTTTTAATATATATCTTACACAGCATTATTAATATGATTTTGGAGGTTGCAGAACATATTAAATTACTTTAAAAATGAAAAATAATTATATCATTTGATTTCAAGATATTTTGTATATCTTAAAAATAATTAATTCTATCTGTAACAGTTCATGTTATGTTTATTGCCTTGTCGTTACAATCAAAGTGAGCGCTCAGGTACCGTTCCCATGATGCATCAGCAACGATCGCCACCTGGCGGACTCACTAATAATTTACATTTTAATATTTCTAATACAACACATTACATCTCCCCCTTTTATACAAAGTCTTTGAAACGCGATGGCCTACGGACCACCCGACCTGCTCGAGTTGTCAAGTCCTTAGCCTCATTGCCGTTCACCTCCCGATCTTCCAACTCCTCATTTTCTGAGTTCATTTCCTCTCTACCACTGGAGCTTTCCATGTTTTCCTCTTGTTCACTAGCCTGTTTCTCCTCAATTGGTTGATCTAACACTTCATTTGAGTGATTCTGTATGTTTCTAAATCTATTAATGTCAAACTTCCTTAAAAATCTTCGATTACGAATGAAGTGTTTGCCATCTTTGTCTAGGCGCACAATATAAGACCTTGGTCGATATCTGTCTATTTTTATTATTTCACCAGGCTCCCAGTTTCTTTTATCAATTTGCACCATCACTCTGTCATGTGGACTTAATGCTATTAGATCTCTAGCATTCCTATCAAAATAGTGTTTTTGTACTTGTTGTCTTTGCGTATGGTGTTTTCTAAATTTGTCTACAAGTATTCTGGGTTTCAAGAGATTATTCCTCATGGGCACTTGCCCTCGCAACCTACGACCATACAGAAGTTGTGCTGGGGATGGAATACCTCGACCTAAAGGTGTATTTCTGTATTCCAACAAGGTCAGATAGATGTCCTTTGAGTCATACACTGCTTTTTTAAGTAATTTTTTGATAGTTTGTACATGCCGTTCAATGAAACCATTGGACTGAGGGTTTCGTGGAGAGCTCGTCTTGTGTGTAATTTCCCAGTCTTCTAGAAATTGTTGGAAGTGTTTGTTCACAAACTGGGTATCATTACCCGAGTATACAACTTCTGGCTTGCCATGTCTGGAAAATATTGATTTCATGGTTTCAACTATTTTGGAATGAGTGGTGTTTTGGTTCATACAATAAACTTCTGGGAATCGTGAAAATGTGTCTACTACTAATAGATAATCTTTACCAAATAAATGGCAGATATCAGTGGTGACAATTTCCCATGGTCTTGTGGCAAGTTCTCTGTTAATAAGTGTTTCTTTTGGATTTGAATTTTGATACTTTAGGCATGCTGGACAGTTCCTTACAACATCAATTATTTCTTTTTCCATGAAAGGCCAAAAAACATGTTCTTTTGCTCTCCATAATGTTTTATTGATTCCCATGTGATTATAGTGTAGTCTATCAATTGTCTCTGCTCTCATGCTCTTGGGAATAACTAATTGTTCACCTTTACATACTATGCCTCTCACTTCACTCAGGTCTTCACGAAACTTCCAATATGGTTTGACTAGTGGATCTATCATGTTTTTCTGTTCTGGCCAACCTCCCTTTATTATGTTAATCAGTGACTGTAACTCTCTATCTCTTTTTGTTTCATGACGAAGCTTTTCAAATTTCTTTGGAGTAATGCTACAGTAATTGATAAGGTTAACTTGAGCTTCAACATCAGATTCCATCACATCAAAATTCCTGTCCATATAGCTAGCTCGAGAAAGAGCATCAGCCAACACAAGTTGTGATCCTGGTCTGTATTTTACTCTAAAATTATAATTTTGTAAGGTTATCCTTAATCTCTGAAGGCGTAGTGGGCATTTATTTAGTGGCTTTTGAAAAATTGCCTCTAGTGGTTTATGGTCACTCTCAACTGTAATTTCACGACCATACACATACTGGTGAAAACGCTGACAGCCAAACACTATTGCCAGTGCCTCTTTTTCAATTTGTGCATAATTTTTCTGGGTCTCCGTGAGAGTCTTTGATGCATAAGCCACCGGAGCACCTTCCTGAAGTAGTACAGCTCCCATTCCATCTTTTGAACTATCCACTGACAGTACTAGTGGTTTATCTTTATCATAAAATTGTAAGACTGGGGTGCTGCTCAAAAGATTCTTTAGCTTCAGAAATTCCTTATCATGTTGATCAGTCCACTGCCACAAACAATCCTGTTTCAGTAGAGTCCTTAATTTTGCAGTATGACTAGCTAAATTTGGTATAAATTTTGCCACATAATTTATCATGCCCATGAATCGATTAAGTTCTTTTAAACCAGTTGGCTTTGGGATGCGTTTGATTGCTTCAACTTTATCTGGATCAATTCTAATACCGTCTTCTGACAAGATATGTCCCACATATTTGACTTCCTTTAGTTTAAATTTGCACTTATCCTTATTGAACCTAACCCCTTTCTCTTCTGCTGTCTTCAGAACCAATTCTAAGATTCTGTCATGTTCTTCTGTGTCCTTTGCATGAATGATAAGATCATCAATGTAAATCTTGACTCCTTCAATATGAGCAAAAATTTCTGTAAATGTTTTGTGAAAGATCTCAGGAGCATTTGTCAATCCAAAGGGTAGTCGCAGAAACCTATATCTCCCAAAAGGTGTACTAAAGGTTGTTAATTTTGATGAGCTATCTGCCAGTTCAATCTGCCAAAATCCCTTGTTTGCATCGAGGATAGAGAAAAATTTGGAACCTGCCATATCCCTTGTGATTTCTTCAAAGGTCGGTATTTCAAAGTGTTCTCTCATTATCGAGTGATTCAAATTCTGTGGATCTAAACATATTCTCAGGGATCCATCAGGTTTGCGAACTAGGACGATTGGGTTTACAAACTCTGTCGGTTCATCTATGCTGCATATAATTCCATCATTTATCATTCTCATTAATTCTTTCTTTAGTGGATTCATTAAGTTAAATGGTACTCGGCGTGTAGGAACTACCACAGCCTTGTAGTCATCCTTTAATTTAAATTCACAGGGTTTTATTTTGATCCTGCCTATGCCTTCAAATACATTACTGTATTTAGTAAAATAATCACTTTCCGTTTTTATTTCTAAAATATTTCGGTTTCTCTGCAGTAAATTTAGTTTTTTAATACTCTCGAGTCCTAAAATAGGTGCTGCTTGGTCAGCTGTCTTGACTATTATAAAATTCAAAAGTTCCTTAACCTTATCCTTAGTTCGTACTGTTAAATCACACGCTCCTAACACCATTAATCTATTTCCGCCGTAATTTGAAATCATAATATTCGTTTTCTTTAGCAATCTTCTTAGATTAAGAGTCTCAAAAATATATGCGGGGATTACATTGACGTGTGCACCAGTATCTATCTTAAAACTAACACTTTTATCACAGTCTAAAATTCTTAAAGTCTCTGACCAGTCTAGATCAAGGTTCTTACCTCTGCTTTCCAGTGACGCCAATACGTAGTCGTTTGTACTCTCTGGCGCCATTTCCAGTACATTTATCATGTTATTTCGACACACTTTCGCAAAATGATTGTATTCCTTGCATTTATTACATTGTTTGCCCATTGCTGGACAGTTCGGTTTATTATGTCTATAACCACATCTCCCACAATTCCGTTGTCTTCCTTGGAACTTATTTTCCGGTCTTCGATATCCACGCCAATTGTTCTCTGTCCGATGGTTCTTTGTTTCTGCACTAGACCTATTTTCCTGATCACGTGATTCACTGAGACGTTCTCTTGATTTTCGTTTTACCACGTTGACTTCTATATTCTTCGGGTGATTCGACAAGAGTTTAATGTGGCTCTCTGTCTGTTCAGCAGCTCTGCATATGTCGATTGCCTTTGTTAATGATAGCTCCGTTTCTCGTAGTAGACGTTCCTTTACCTTCTGATCACGAATACCACTCACAATTCTATCTCTTAATAGTCGATCCCGTAAATTTCCAAACTCACAATTTATCGATAGCTTACGTAGGTCTGCTACAAAATCGTCAAAGGCTTCGCTCGGTCCTTGCACACGAGTATTGAACTTGTGACTCTCAACACTTTGGTTGCTTTTCGGAATAAAATACGACTCGAGTTTTTCTAAAATTACATTCGGTTGTTTCACTTCTTCTTCATTAAGTTCTAATGTTTCAAAAATTTCTAGAGCTTCTTCCCCCAAACAATGGAGCAAGATGGCGGCTTGAGTTTCATTGTTCTTCGTCGTGAGTTCGGTCGCCGTCGAATAAAGTAGATAACTTTTCTTGAATTTCTTCCAATTCGCTCCCAAGTCACCTTCTACCAACATCGGTTTGGGAGGAGGAAGATTTTGAAACGTGGACATGTCGAATCCAGTACCGGAGAATCTTCTTTTTTTCTAAACGTTTGTCGACTGCGCCATGTTATGTTTATTGCCTTGTCGTTACAATCAAAGTGAGCGCTCAGGTACCGTTCCCATGATGCATCAGCAACGATCGCCACCTGGCGGACTCACTAATAATTTACATTTTAATATTTCTAATACAACACATTACAGTTCACTTTTATTCCGGAATCCCGGGACAAGCAAAAGACTGGGAAATGAGAAACCCTACTCGTCATGTCACGGGTCCAAGCCAACTGACGGATAGGAAAGTTCGGAATGTCAATCGGAAAAATCCACTTTTGACTCTGACTCTAGTAGACATGCCAAAATTTGGAAATAAATGTAGCATTCCTTCGAAAGCAAAATTATCGCGATGTAAGTAATGAAGACATAAAAAAAATTCTTAGCCGTGAGAAAAGAAAATATCATGGCGTGAGATACGAGCGAAAGTTTCGAAGTTGGATCAACACTCGCGGACCATGTCGAACGGAAGTGTCAAATTGATTAAACCGTCAAATTAAGAATTTAGGGAAGAGCTCCTTTAAAAAGTCAGAAAGTCAAGAAGAAAGAACGGTCTCTTCTCCCTAGCTCAATCCGTTTAGCCTCTGTGTCGGTTTTCCTGTTGTTCGGATTTTATTTTCGTTCGGCCGTATTATAAAAGTTTTTTGGTATTTTTCATATTAACTTTATCCAGTTTGATGTTGCATCAATACACGAAACGTACAGTACAACCCCGACGGCGACCAGAGTCCACCAGTGGCCAAGCGGTCTTCGTATCCTGAACACTGGAAGTCCGGTCGGTGGGTTCACGCCTCGGTCGGTGGGTTCACGCCTCGCTCGGTCGGGCTGGTTATGTGTAATTTTCCGAGTTTTCTCCACGTCTGTAACGCCTAAATAGGGGCCAGTTTTCCTTAAAAGGCATCCTCTTAGGCAAAACGCCCAAATGTTGCGTTACCATAACTTAACAAACAAACCGACGGCATCCGACGAATATCTCCGAACAGCAAAATAATACTGGGCGAAATAAATCGAAATCTTAAGAATTTGATTTATTTCATCCGATGGACGAAAGATATTTATTCAAGCGATTTTCGGAGAAGGTCAAGCCTCAACACGTAGAATTTAAGATGGTCTTTTACCTCTCCACGGTGGACATTCTGCACCATGTTAATACCATGTAAATAATTTATTTATCAAATTATCTTTTGTATACACAACTGTTCTGTATATTAACAGCTGTTATGAGGATTGAGCTTCCGGCTAGGCTAGGTCAGGTCCTTCGCTCTCCTCATGACACCGTTCGGGTAGAAAGACTATCTGATAAAGGTAATAATGTTGACCTTAGATAATAATGACCTTCTCGTTTTCTCACTGTCTTTGTGTTTTGTAGGGACATTTGGGAGGGAGACACTTCTCCCTCCCCAACTTGAGGCCATTTGGCCATACGAAGTGGCCATTTATCGTACAAGTGAATATTTTCCGAAGTCTCCGATGGCAAGAACTCTTTCGTTTCATTTTTTAATACATCTTATTTGCGTATCGTAATATACTGATTTTTGTTTATAGACATGCCGAAGATGATCTTCGATCACACACACGCGGACATAAAATCACTGTACGCGAGGATATACACTGTTTGACCTTAACTCAAACTCTCGCACTCACACACTTACACTTCAAGCGCCTCGTTCTGTGTAATTCGACATAATGAAACAACCCGAATACTAGCACCCATAAATCCAACCGCTGGGTCCTCGTCCCAGGAAGTGGAAACGCCAATTTTAAAGATTAAAACACTTTAAATTGGTGGCCGAAGGGGCTCTGATAATCACAACCTGCATGAATTAAATGGAATTTTACACATTCGCATCAATAATCTCTTTGTGATGAATTTTTCTGTTAAATCTCTCTAAATTTATTATGGTAAGAAATTATCTGCGCACAAATCTCGCTCGTATTTCAATATTGCTAAGGCCGCGACTCCACTAGCCGTAAAAGGGCCGTAAAACCCCTCATCGTAAAAGCTTTTAATCACGTGACCATGAGGTCACGTGATTAAAAGCGAGTTGAACACTGCTCAACTCGCTTTTACGTTGGTTTTACGACCTGCTCAGGCGTAAAATATCATGGTCACGTGATTAAAAGCTTTTACGGTGAGGGGTTTTACGGCCCTTTTACGGCTAGTGGAGTCGCGGCCTAACTCTTACATAAGATCATCAATTAAAGATCTTCGTGCTCATCGTATATTTCATCACACTTGCAATGTGACAGCTGGTGATTTTTTTTGTTTTGTTTTGTTTATGGACCAGGCCCGTTTTAATGTTACCCATCGTCGGTTTCTGAAGATTCACAATTTGGGCTGCCAGACTGTCTTGACACACCAGGTACAGATCGCCCCGGGTTCTTCAACAGTCCGAAATCGATCTCAGAGCGGTAGACTGAAGTCTTAACAGCTCAAACATCCGGCCGTCACCTTGTTATACCAGGTGTTGAAAGTATAACAAGTAGCGTCACTTCCATATAAACAGTTTCTTATTGTGCGCAGGACACTTGCACATAAATTATTTTTAGTTGGTCTGCAATGTACCATATCTCTTACACAATATATTATTTCGGCGAGAAATTGAAACCATTTTGCTCACGACGCGTTTTAGGATCGTAAGCTTTAAATAGGTTGAACAAATTTGTGTCCCCTCCCACATACACTAACATCTATACATATGGAAATTATCCGGATTTTTGTTTGTTTCATTTCGCGACGTTTCAAGGACCCGAGCCCAAAAATGTAAAAATCTGAGGGGGGTGATTATGCCGGATCGCCGGATACTTTTCCCCGGTTTAAACAGCCAGAAAACAAAAATTATATAAAAGGTAACGAATTAAATGAAAACTGTAATTTTTTGAAAATAAATGACATTAGTTAATCTGGTGAATAGGCGGGACGATGCAATATTTTTGTTCTCCGACACGTTTCGTATCGTTTTCTCACGTTTATTCAATATATGTTTAGAACATAGCATAAAACAACTTTAATTATTAACATTCTGGATATAGGAAAAAAGAATTGACTTATCGCATTGGATAAATGTTCATTACAAACAAATTCCAAAAATTATTAAATAGTATATTAAATGCATGATGCTGAAGCACACCAATCCAAAATTGTTCTGAGTTTACAGGGAGTCCATCTTTCTTAATTTTTTCCAGTTTATGAGAATATTAAGCATCACCTTCCCACGCACAAGCCACGGAGTGAATGAAGGTTTTTCAAATGGAAGTGGTGCAGTTCTGGTTTGCTAAAAATCTGGAGGAGTGTTCATAGCTGCAAATAAATACTTGAATGCATCTCTTCGTAATTCGCTATGGCGAAACCAACTTGGTATTTCTGCCAATAAAAATCCAATATTTGACGACAGTTTGGATACTGAATGCTGAATGCGAATGACACACACTTGACTTAAACACATGAAGGAGATATAGCTTTTAGTCTTGACCAAACAGTTATTGCATCCAGTCTGTTGGATGCACCATCTGATGAAAATCCCACACAATTCGTAAGGCTCTGGCCACATCTCTCGATTTCTTCGTCAATCAGATTGAACAGGTTTTCACCTGTAGCTTCTTGAACTGGGTTTAACCCTAGAAATTCAGTTACAATTTCATTTCTCCTATCACTAAGAAATCGTACTAACACACACGTGCTTTTAGGTAGGAATATCAGTCGACTCATCGACGATGACGTCATATTTCTTATGTTTTTACGTCGGCAAAAAGACTGGGTTTTTAACGCATGAGAAATCACACTTTTTATCAAGCAAGCACACTTACTTCGGTGCAATTTTACATGTTCCAATATACTTCCACCTTGTGTGGTCAACAGAGCGTAGAGCATAATGGCATATCACGCTGACTGCAATTTGCAATCTGCTGCCTTTACTTCATTATTGTCATGCCTTCGAGTTTTTTTTTTTTTTGGATCCAGTTTCTTTTGGCCTTGAATTGGCGCTTTCCTTTTATGTTTCTCTGTTTTTTTTATGATATGATAAATTACAAAATCACTGTGATTTTTAAACGCGGTTGGTTATTTAGATCACATTTTGTAAACGCCTAGATAACTACCGGCAATTACCGGTAACACCGGTTACAATTTCCAAACGCGCCCATATATGACTTGAGTCTAGTGACTTCAGTGTTGCACGTCGCTTTAGCTGGCGGCCGAACTGTTGCCAGATGTAACTAACCAAAATATTTCTCTTAAAAAAGTATTCAGAGGAAGAAAAAATGTAATTTTTGTACAGAAAATTTCAGCTTGTAAAAAAAAAAAGCCAGGATAAGGCTAAAAGGCCAAAGGAAATGTCTGAGGCCAACCAAGTTTGAAAAAGGCCAGATTTCTGGAATCTGGCCTTAAAAAGGCCAAATTGGGAAGCGTGATTCGGGGAACGGAACCGCTTGACCATAACCGAATGACTTATAACGATCTTCTTTTATAAATAATAAATTAAAATTTAAGACAAACTAATTTTATTTCTTCTTATATAGTTTGAGCAATTTTTTTTAAAATTTCTCTGTCAATGAAGTAATTTACAAAATTAAATATACTCGAAAATTGGACATTTTATCCTTTTAAATAATTTATATAAAGCGCCATCTGATATTTATTTTTTAATTATCTATTCAACCGTTAAGTGAAAATAAGAAAAAGGAAAAAAAAAAAAAAAAAAAAAAAAAATGTATTAAGTAACGTTATTGGCTAATTTTGTATTTAATTTTACTAGACAACCAATAATATTTTAGTTACATTTTAATGGAAGAATTGTGATAGAAGAGTTACTCTTTATATTTCTTTGGTTATATCTTTGTTCAAATTATGGATTTATTTGAAGATTTACCGGAACCAAGTGATTGTTAGTAAATACATTTACTGTATTATCGAATATATTTGTTATTATTTATATATTTAGTTATTTTGAATAAGAAACATTTATTTTCTCATTTTATTGCAAATTTATAATATAGATGCTGTATTTTGTTCATTTAATTTATTTTTTTTATATTTCTCTTTATTTACAGCTTAAATTATGTGTAAACACGATTATTTTCTAATTAATCAATGCATTTTAGATTATTTTCTAATTAATCAATGCATTTTAGATTATTTTCCAATGAAAATAGGCAACTGCAGAAGTATTCTGATCATTGAATTTATTAAGCAGAGCAGATGTTGAATTACTGACTGTAGATCTATAATTTGAATTTGTTTATAAAGTATTTGACTTTTAACACACGAAAAAACATAAGTCTTATTGCAGGCTCTTTATGTAAGTTGTTAAAGCGAGATGACGGCACCTTAGTCTCGTTATGGGTGGGCTTGATTCCTAACAGAGTCACAGCAAGGGACTGTTTGCAAATTATGTAATGCAGATATGGATGGTGGTGGGGGTACAAATGCAGCTCTGAATGACTCGGTTGAGACTTTGTCAGAGCAGTAGACTACACCCTTAAGAATAAAATGAGTCAAATGATCCGATTCTCTAACTGTAAGGGTGCAACTATGCAGATGCGAGTGAGAACATCTGGTGAGAAGAGGCGAGATGTGATAAATATCGAACTCTGTCAGATATGTGCGAGAACCAGAAATTCACTCTTGACGGCGATATTTTGCTTGTGTGTGGTTTTCCTTTGCAAGAACTATATTGCTCACAACTTCTAGCTCACTTGCAATTTGCATCTGCATAGTCGCACCCTAACTTTGTGAGATATAGTTTCCTGAAATCGGCTTATTTGGAGTTTTGGACCTTCAAAAATGGAGTAAAATTTAAAAGTGAAGAAATACAAAACTTTTCTTAAAACAATGTTAAAAATCAACTGTTTTTTCCAATTTACTAGAGACAGATAAAAGCTCATAAAACATAAGAAACTCCATTGCATTGATTACTACTGAGGTGCAATTGGAATCATGATATATGTTCTGTTAATCCTCTTGTATGTTTAACAAGCAGTTGACTTTGGAAGGACTATATCTCATGAATGGTTGTAGATCATCTGTTCTTTGATTTTTTTTTTTTTTTTTACTTTTATAGGTATGATCTACAGCTCTGATATGGTCCCAATTGCCTCGTTCAGAGCTGCATTTGTACTGTGGTGGTAAGCAGGTAATAATTATGATACATTATAAGCATGGGTGTTTACAAAAACCCTATACAATGCTAGGAACTTTAAATTGATTGTTGTTTGTTAAATATATAGTGATTAACTGATAAATTTTTGGTCAAAATGATAAATTTTGATAAATTATTTTTGGTCTACTGATAAATTTTTGGTCAAATGGCAACAACTTACCCTATGCTATGTATTATTTCTTAGTAAAATTAAGGGATTAAGCTAAGCATTGTGAAATTTTGGGGGTGAATATGTACAGGATGGGATGGTAGTTGAAAAGTATAAAAATAGCATTACATAATTTATGGACAATTCCTAAGAGAAGAAAAATGATATCCTAACTTACTATGAAAAACAAATTTAGGATCAAGTTTTAATGTGGATAGTGATAAGACAATATATAGCTACACGGCCATCTGACTTACATTATCATATAATTGATTAACAAAGAAAAATCCTTCCCACAAGTCTGGGTGTTACTTTTTTAAGATTCTTGAAATAATTTGGTTTTAACATAAAAGTGTAAAAATTACATAGTTGCTGTATAAGGTATGGAAGCTAACAAGACATTATATAGGCTGCTATAATTTTGTTATACAGTCATGATCAGCATGATGATGTATGGAGATTGAATGATTCCCAAACTGAATTGCCTACTCATGATAAATTGTGAGGTTCTGGATTCAGATTGAAATGTAGATTCACAGTAATCAGTATCTAATTGCTTAGCCATCTTCCTTATTTCATTATACAGTCAAACCTGTTTTTATGCGGTCTTTTTTGTGCGGTATAGTTGGCGACTAGTCTCGTGCGATTCGTCATGTCTCACGTTGACTTATTATAGCTAAATAAACTTATTATAGTAATATTATTGCATGAATATGCGAAAAATGAAATAATTTATTTTTTAAGTCAACAAAACACCACCTGGACAAAAATATGTAAAACAGACGATAGACCAGACGATGCAGTCAAGTGCTGACATCTGTTGTCAATAAATTCTATTTCGTACGGTTTTGAGTTATTTTCTATGTGAGACTTTTTTTATGCGGTCCCTATTGACCGCATAAAAACAGGTTTGACTGTATAGTAAAACCTACAAAAGTCAGAACCTGAGTAATGTGGAAATCTTCCAGAGGTGATAAGTTTAAATATTTTTTAATGAAACAATTATATTACCCTAACAAATGTTATTTGAAAGCTGGAACCTGTGAGATGCAGATGAAATGGAAGATGATATGCTATTGCAACTAAATATGAGGAAGTATACTGTAAATGCAAAATCTGGAAATTTGTATGTTCTGTATTGCAATGCCATCTATCAGGAAATTATTTTTTGTTAGAGGAGTTTTAAAGCACCCTGAAAGATTCAGTCTTTCATTTTTTTTTGTGTTATTTTCAGTTTTCATTTTTTATGCTTATATAAATTTCCCCACAGAGATTGATGATATAATCCTTCACAAAATTGTGGATTTGCAAACTAAAGGTGACCAAGATGAAGATCAACTAATAGAAGAACCTGAGTCTTTAAATCAAACACAAGTTTTCAGCTACATGAAAGCTTTGAAACAATTTGGAGAAGCTACAGAAGACCAAGAATTTTCTGATAAAACTGTGAACTTACAAATTTGTTTCCATAACTTCATTAAGATCCAAAGACAACTAAGCAAATAGAATGTTTTATTAAAAGATGAACTTTGCCCACATATTTGTAAGTAACATCATCTCAATATATGTAGACATCAGTAAGAAATGCAATTTGAATAAACATATAAAAAACTTCCACCAAATCTCATAAAAAGGAAAGACAATAGAGAGCAAAAGAAAAGTGATAAAATTATATTTTGTCAATGTAGAAAACCTGTGACAGGTAGAAAAAAAGATAGTCCTGTCAAGTTTTCCAGCTTTTGCAATTTTTACTGTATAACTAATAAAATTATTTCTGAAATTCAGATAACAATTTAACATTTTCAAAGCAATTTTTGTTTTTGAAAAACATTTACTCTTATAAATTTCTGGAACTAAACAGCATGAATAATTTTTAAAATGAGATTATTTGTACTCTTTAAGTTGGTCCTGGAATTATATAAGATTTGTTCTATTCTGAAGATGAAGCCATGTTGCTTCAAAAATGATAAATAAAATTTGAGTTTCTAAAACGACTATCTTTAGTTAATTTTATTTCAAATAATATTTTACATAAACATTTGTGTAGTAGTATTTCAAGATATCAAAATAATAATAATAATAATAATAAAAGTACTTTAGAACATGATTTGTAGAATGCAAAATAGATTATCTATATTTCATAGTAAATGTAAATATGTTGTAAGTTAATAATACTCATTGATGCAGAAGTTACACACCAAGAAGATGGCATTGTAATTGAAACTTTAATAAAATGAACATGATGATATCTTATAGGACTTCCTCTTTCTTAGATACATATGGCAATATGATCAGGAATGGAAGCATACAGGCATTATATGCTATCTTGTGACAGATTTGTTTACAGATGTTGCAACTGTTTTTCCAAATCCCTCACGTATAAATGATTGAAGCTGGTCCTTTGATCCCACAAATGCTTAGTAGGTGACAGCAGCTTGTCATTGTGTGTTTTAATATAGTAGTAGTCTGTTTACAAACAGAATCAGGATTTGTCACTAAAGGTAATCAGTCTATAGCAGTTTGTGCTTTTCTGTCACAGCACTACTGCAAATGAAGCTAGCTGATGATTATGAGATGCTATTGGCAGAACATGTAGTAGTGCTGTGTTTACAAATTTGCATCTGCTAGTCACTTGCCAATGATATAGGAAGAGACAGAGTTCTGTAGTGAGGTTTGCACCTGTCTCTGGATGGTGGACAAATAATTTCTTCTGATAGTCTAGAACCTGCCTGTCATGTATGTATGATCTTCTACCCCAAACACCACTACAGTCAGAACAAAATAGCTGAGTTGGTGGGCAATTTGGTGAAGTGATTATCCTGCTTACTTCACTTGATGATGGAGCCTTTTCAAATTCTATCGGCTATGCAGTGTCTGAGTGCATAGTACAAGCATGCCTGATTGAAGATTTCCAAACAGGTACAGTACAATGCAAATTCTGAACACATTAATCATTGAGTCTCATATGTATAGAATTTTAGTAGTGAGTTTAAGGTACTCTGATAGCATTACCTGACATGAAGTTGGATTACATCTGTAATCACTATGTACCTGCCTTGAAACACAACTGTAGGCTGTTTTACAGGAATCAGACAGTTCTATCTTGGTACATAACTTTTTGTAAATAAGTGTGCATATAAATGCAGATATAAACAAGCAGCACATCCAATAGAAAAAAAATCTATATTCTATTTTTATTATTGATTTTTCAATTGACATTTTTATTTTATTTTAAAATTTTATTAGACTAGAGATAATGACACCTCACAGATAATGACAGCCAAAGGCAATAGGAGACCCATCTAGAAGATCTAGATTCAAATTCAGATCAGAAATTTTCACAGAAGGGGGTTTAAACTGCTCCTTGTTACCAATCATTACACTGTGGGTCTTGGTTAAGTGACAAGGGATCTAAAATAAGCCTTTTAATCATGCTTATCATGATTAAAAGGTCTCTTAGTACAATGCAGAGTAGAAAGGCTATAAAAAAAAAGAAAATACTTCAGAGAATAAAATAATACACAAACACTAAGACAAATAAAATTAAGAAATACTGTAAAAATGTGTTTTATTAAAGTAATTGGAAACAATAACTGCTCTATATTTTCAATGACATCAAATGATGATACAGAAAATTTCTAGAATAGTCATGTAGAAATACAAAAAATGAACAATTGTGTAATTCAGAGAGGAGTGTGTACAGGAATATTATCATGGGAAAGAAATCTGAATATGTATAATGTGAAAATTAAATTTCTGTTACATCATTTATATGTAATAGTACAATGTACTGTACATGTACAGTGTGCATAAGTTTTTGATAATTCTGTAATACTTTTTATTTTATTTTTATTATTGTAATGTAAATATTTTTTGAAGTTTTCTCTAAAACCTAAAAATAAATTGAAACTTTTATATTGCTCTTAAGTTTCCAAAATGATCTCAAGACATAACCAGAGGGATCATGGTAATTATACATAATAAACATTTCTTGAAATTCACACATGTTCCAGCAGAGTTATATATATAAAAAGAAAATACACTAATGACAAGACACTTCCAGATCCTGTTATAGTTCTATCTTCTATCTGAAATTTTTAATTATATTTTTTTAATATATTTAATTTAAAGTATATTCTCTCCACCTCAAATTACTAGTGGCTTGTCCCTGTTCATCATACTTGATTAAAACATTGGGTTTACTGTAGCTGAGCTATGATTCCTTACCATTTAATTTTTTCTGAATTTCAGGCATGCAAAAACACTTATCAGTTAAGGTCCACTCCACTATCAGAAGAAACTATTATTTTCTTTGTTCTCACTGATATTGATGCATAACTAAGTTTCACTCCTGTATTCCAAAAATGAACTTTCTCAATTCAAACTTCTTTTTGAATATTTAGATTTATATACCTTACTTCAGAGAACAACCCCATTGAAAAAATTAAGAAGCTTCATTAAATTAACACTTAAATACAATAAATAAATAAATTTACATTTTTATTTACACACAATAAATTTACAGTTTTAGAGGTTACTTTAAATAATTTGATAAATATTTTTATATGTTGTCCATATCCATCTTCAGATCAAACATAGAGTGAAAACTTTTTCTTTATTTATTTTGAACTTGCATTATTTTACTCTTTTAATGATATTCACTTGTGATAGCATCTAAATCCACAGATCTAGGCATACACCTTCCTTTTGTTAATTTATAAGATTCTTTTATGTAGAGAAAGAGATACATAGAAGTAACTTTCTGATAAGAATAGCAGTAGAGCTATCTATCTCTACCTCGTCATATAAAAATCCCATAAACAAAAGGAAGATGTAAGTCTAAAACCCTGGATTTGGACATTATCACAAGAAAAGAGCATTAAGAATAAATAAATTGGAACATTACCATACAAAAAAGAAAGTATAAAAAAATTTTTATTCTGCATTTGATTTGAAAGTTTTGTTTTACATTTGATCTGGAGATGGATATAGACAATAATAAGAATGTTTATCAAACTGTTTAAACTGTCTTCCAAAAAAAAGTAATTCAATGAAGTTTCTTAATTTTTCCTTTTTGAATGTTTACATATCTGTGTTCTCTCATTTTCTCAAAACAAAAAATTCTTTCTCTCCAACATTATTATTATTATAAAATCCTGAATTTACAATGATAGAATTTTTATACATGATTTCTCCTTGATTCTAACAATTACATAATGTTGAAATGTTAAACAAGTTTTTAAAGTTCTTTCTCTACTTCCGGAGCAAAATTATTATGAAAATACTGTATATATAAAGTTTTTAAGCAAGCATTTTTCTTTTATGCATATTACAGATGAGAAGAATGAAATTAAAAGATTTTTAATATAAAAAAAAATTTTAACTTTGAAATTTAATAACATGAATATAAAATCCTTTTTATTCTTTATTCAATTCTTCACTCTAGGAATAGTTCTTAGTAATGGCACTGCTGACACTTTCCATGTTAGGTTATAGAATGATCAAAATTGAGAAAATTTTATTTTAACAAGCAATTATTTATTGTGACATTGTCACAATACCAGGCTGAAATTTTTAATCATATTTTTTTAATGTATTTAATTTAAAGTATATACTCTCAACCTCAAATTAGTGGATTGTCCCTGTACATCATACTTTTCCTATTACCAATAGTCATGCCAGTCATCTATTAACTCCTTTCAGGGGAAAAGTTTTGAATTGAAATGACTTCCAATTTGCGTCGGAAATTCATATGTAGTTAATCGGGGTCTCCTGTCCCTAAGTTTTTCATGTCTGGTCTTGTCTTTCATCTATCTAACCCTGTTCTCTAGATTTAAGGAAAGATGGACTGACAACAGTGGGATTTTATAGGTTACAATTTTTTCAAATTGCAGCTCAACAAACAAACAAAAATTTTAAAAAAGCAGCAGAGAAAATTTTCTCTAGACAACAGTATTTAAAATGACAATGGTAAACTCCTCTAATGAAGAGTTGTACCATTGTCATTTTAAATACTGTTTATGGAATATAAAAATGGTTGATTTTATGAATAAAAGGATAATTTGATTTTTTCTCATATATTGATATATGTATGTATGCATACATACATACATACATACATACTAGGGAGGTTTTGCTCTCTACTCCTTCAAAAGTTATGTGACGATTCATTAATTTCAGGTGATGCCATTTCTACTTTTTTCCTCTGCTACTGTAGATGGCCCAACTCTTGTTTGCTCACTGCATGGGTTTTGCCCACTTGTTCCCAATATAGGCTATTCATAAAAGAAATTTTGTGAAGGTTCATCAATTCTCAGTGCTACTGTTTATAATTTTTTCCCTTGATGATTTTAAGCCAAGTATTTCATATATATATAGAGTAGATACAATTCAATTCAATATTAATGAATAAATAAATTCATCAATATTATATTAAATTAATATTAATAATTTAAAGAAGAAATAACTTCTTTTAAAATAATAATTTACAGTTGAATATAATAAAGAATTAATTAAATACTATTTATAGCAAAGATCAAAGAAATTCCTAAAAAAGTTTCTTCAGTTCCTTCAGATGATAAAATACATTCATTGTTTAATGATTTACCATCACCTTCAAATATGAATTCTAATGCTGCCGTGAAGAGAAAAGCAGATGACACTCCCAATATATCCAAACCAAAAAAAACTCTTACAGGTATATTATTATTTTTTCTCTTTAGGAAAAGGTTTAGACAATTATTAAAAATATTTCATTTAAATTTAATTTTTTTAATTAATATATAATATATTTTTAAGGTGTGTATGGATTACAAGGATTTTTTGCAGAGAGAAAAGGAGAGAGAGAAGAAATGCAAGATTCACATATTTTATTTGATACATTCCACAAAAACATAGTTCATTTAGATTCTTCCATGTATGTATATACATATATAAAACTTTTTATAACACTTAGATTTTACTCTTTTTATAATCAATAGTTTTTGAAATTTATTTCATATATTTAAACAAAAAAAATATGTATATATATATATATATAATGCTGTCTTTATTTGGCTGCTTTCTTACTTTTTAATAATAGATTTTTGATACAGATAATAGAAATAACTGAAATAAACTAATAAAAATAGAGAAATTGGGGGATTTAAGTACAGTTGACTTCCAATTATCCACAAGCAAATTGTGTTATGGATTATCTGTGGACACCTGTGGACAAGGTCAATTACAACCTCAGCTAGTCATCCATCAAACTGATCAGCTGTACAGGTCACTGGGTATGTTCCATTTTCATCAGTGGGGATGATGATATGTAATAATAATAATAATAATTTATTTTTGAAAAAATGCTAATTACCATTTTTTAAATTTATTACAGTATAGTTTTATTATTAATTTTATATTTTATTGTTAATTTTAATTTTTATAAATGTTGTTATTTATTATACATATTTTTTGTTTTTTTTTATATGCCATTATATGGGTAGTTGTTATAATGTAAAAAAAAAAAATCGCATTTTATTGATAATTGATTATTTCCTCAAACTGTCCATTAACTAACAACCATCTACTTTCATTTCTGGTTTAAATAGAACATCCCCAAGAAGTCTCAAATAGCTAGCTAGACATTTGCTGCCAATGTAGAAGTATTTGTAGTGTCTTTTTTATTCATGGAATTTGATTATCCACAGTAGTTGTGCCACCCATTACCATAGATAATTTGGAGTTGACTGTATATATCAAATTTGAAAACAGGAAATTTCATGTTTTACATTAACTTTAAACTATAAAGAAACCAAATAAATGACAGCAATAGAAATGTAAAATTGTTGATTTAAAGAATTCTATTTTAAACAGTATATAAATCCAAAGAAACAGTTGAAGGATAATAGAAGCAGAAGCATATCTCAAAGGTCTCAAAAACATTTTATTCATTTAAGATCTTTTGTCTTTGGCTTTCGATCTCACACCTGAAGATGAGATGAGGTCTCAAAAATGTTTATTTGTACATACTTTTGACCTCTAATAATTTTTGTGCATTTGTTTCTTTGGGTTTTATATTCAATATATAAAAAATTTATAAATGTATACTTATGTTTTAACAATGTTTAACCCCCTAAAAAGATACTAAAAATATCTTCTCTACTTGCCATGTCCAACCACCAGGAACAAACTATTCTCCATACTTATGTTATTTTCAATATGTTCAGTAACAAGGATTTTTCCTTAATACAATAAAGATTGATTGATGATTGATGATTTTCAATATGCTCAATATATATTTATGTTCTTTATATCAAATAACAATATATTTGTATTGGTCAAAACTCCATCATTCCAAACAAACAATTCTCTTGACTGAATGATATCAACATCTAAATATTTATTGTTTCATATACAGTAATGTTTTTTGTAATTTTATTATATTTAGTTTAGTTTATTATAATTAGGATTTTGATATTTTGTTGTTAAAAAAGTTACATAATTATAATTAAGCTAAAAAAGTTTAATTTGCTAGCTTTAATTTCATATAAATTGCTAAAATACCTCTAGGCCAGCGATTCCCAACTAGGGGTATACGTACCCATGGGGGTAAGCAATAGGTTGTTTTGGGGTACAGAAAAAAGTTAGTTATTATGGCAGAAAAAAATAATATATTATGTATCACAAATTAATAGTATTAAAAAATTATTAGGTAAAAAATGTTTCTTGCAACAATCATAAACTTTATTATACATTTCAAAATGCAAAAATAGAAATAAAAACTTATGCTGCCGATTGTACAATGCAACAGATCAATAAATGTTGCGCAGTCGGTCAATGGTAGTGGGGATACCATTATGCATGATTAGTGATTATGCTACGGACTTTTGATGGTGGGGTGTATTACCATTATTATTATTATCTCTCAACAATATCCCCACGTGTTGTTTGAGAAAAGTATTTTTTTGTTTATAAAAAGTATTTTTTATTGTTAGCAAGGAAAAAGACATAGCTAGTTTCTCCAGATTTTCTCTACAAGTTGTAATTTTTTTCATTATTTATTCAGTATTTTTATTAATTTTTTATTGACAAGACTAAGTCTTGTTTATAAAATCGTACTGCCTGCTGTATTACCAGTTTAGAGATATGAAGGAGTACATGTCAGAAGTTGCAATTTGGCACAGAGTATTAAGTGCCCAAATCATGCACACATTAAAAAACCAGACTTGTAGGAACTCGGGACCAAGAACCGAGTCAAAATAAAATTTAAAATGGTGATTTTTCCTTAACCTCACTTGATCCTAAGCTTCACCTTGTTTTATTTGCAGCTCATCTCTTTTCTTATAGTGCTAAGAATGGTGATGTTACATTGATATGCCTACTCAACCCTATTTACTTACTTAGATTTAATATTTATTTAACTCTAGCAATCTTCTTTCCATGTCATATCATCACCCTCAGAATCATTATAGTAAGATGAGTTTCATTTTTATTTTTTGAATTTTGTCCAGGCATCAAGGTACAGTAGTCTATCCTTAATGGAATAAAATGCTCTAAAATAAATAAGAAAATGAAGTCCTTACAACTTAGTATTACATGGAATATTTCTGTATAAAAGAAAATATGAAACACAGAGTGATTATTTCAAGAGAAAGTAATCAACCAAAGTATGTTTCACATTACATGTTATTCAATGTGCAGTCAAGAGTTATTGAACAAAATAAGTGTTCAGTTCTGAATGAATGACTGTATTATATTAAATTTGTCATAAAAATGTTTTATAATAGGAAATAAAAATTACACAATAAATTTATTATTACAATAGAACTTACATTGTTTTCTCCAATAATTCTGTAATTACTATAGTTGCAGAGTTGCGCTGTATGGTGTATTTGATGGACATGGAGGAGCCCGTGCTTCAAGACATGTTGCCGATAGGTTTCCTGATAGTTTAGCAAGCAGCTTTCCCAAGGGTACCAACATGTGTTCAAGCTTCTGTCTGAACTTTTTTAGACATTTTTGGCACATTAGTAATAAGGTCAGTTGTACTCGATAACTATGGCAGTCTCTAAAACTGGATTTCACACAGTTAATCGTGAAAACAGAGTTATCGACCATAGGCAGTTTTGCAGGTGATAATAATTCTAGTTGCAGTATATTAATTGCCAAAAATATTAATTATAAGGGTTAGTATGACATCAGAAATACTTTGGAACCTGCATGGAATGGAATTAATATCAATGTCAAAAAAGTTGTTCTCATATACAAGAACAAAAATATTCATGTTTTAAAATGATTAAATTTCCTTTTTACAAAATGATGTTCCCTCTTATGCAGGATTCATTGTATTTTATTGAGTTTATATCATTTTTAATTTGTATAACTGCACGCACTTTATTCTCCTAGGTAATGTTGAACAAGTTGAGAAAGAAATAAAAAAGTGTTTATTAGAAACTTTTAAAAAGACAGATGAAGAGTTTTTAAAGGAAGCAGCTAAAAGTAAACCAACATGGAAAGATGGAACAACTGCAATAATTGTATTACAAATCAATAATACACTATATATATCCAATCTCGGTGACAGCAAAGTAAGATATTAATTTAAACTTTCATTAAGTATTTTTAATTTCATAAAAGGAATCTTGTTTCTGGCAGTTTTTCTTAAAGAATTCATATTGAATTTTGAATATAATATAAAAATTTTAATGTTTTGTCAAATATTTAGAAAAGTTTTTATATTCAATTAAAGTGTAAAGTAGAATTTTTTTGTTAATAATTGTGGAGCTGTAAATTCTTGTTTGATTAACATCAGAGATGAAATATAAAAGTTTTTAGCTTTTTTTCTTTTTAATTGTATAAAGTATATATTATTAATTTAATAACAGTAGTTTGAGTTTTCAATGTTCTATGAACATATATATTTAATCACTTTTTGATTTACAGTGGGTGATAGGTAAATGAACATAATCCATTCCAAGACTTTGTTCACTATCCGAATTGTTTGTTAACCGATTATCGATTTACCATAGGTTTTTTTTTATGGGAATTTGATTAATTTGTTCTGGAGACCCCAAAAATAAAAGTAAATACTTTTTTACTATGTTTATTTATATGTAATAATAAAAATACATATATACACAATCTTGCATTTTTATTAGTCATGTTTTTTCCATTTGTGGGGGTTAAAGAATCTATCTGTCAATTGCTTTTCTCTCTTCTTCAGGATTTTTCAGAATTAATTAATAGCATTGTAATTGTAGAGATCCCTGAGCCTATTAACCTCAACCTAGTTTGGATGCCATTCTAAGACCGTTGTTCTGAAATCTTCCCACTTCTTTAAAAGATGTTTAATAGCAGATATCAGCATTAATCCTCTTTTTCAGAAGAAAACATATCTTGCTGAGTTTCTTGGTGTTCTTCATTCAAGAGTTCTTGGCATTCTTTTGTCATCAGATCAGTTTCAGGTTTCATTATGAGCTCTTCAATATTCTTTACTTCTCAAATGTGATTTTTGTTACTCCTTTAGCTGCCTGAATCATCTTGATTATACTGTATTGTCTTAGATAAGATTGAACCTACTGTAAACCTGTTCAAGCCATACTGCCCAGCAACATCAGACATCTTCTGCACACTCTATACCTTTGCTATTATACTCTCACCTTTCGAAAATAAAACTGACACAATACTTAATTAGTGCCTGCTCGACAGTCTCACAAATACTATAAAAGAATTGTTTCTGTCAGAAAAATAAAAGGCTGGAATTACAAGGGAGAATTTCAAAGTTTGGAGGAATACTATCCGACAGGGTTGAGCATCGATGTCGATGTCTCCTGCACTCCAAAAAAGTTTCGAATTGTTGCCTGAAGACAAGGGAAGACCAATCGGTACTCATTATTTTATGTCGCTTCTTGTTGTGTTTGTTCTGGAGGTGTTCGTTATCCAATCATGTGTTCATTGTCCGAACATAAAAATCTTTCACAAAAGTGTTCGTTATCCGATTTGTTTGTTAACCGATCACCCACTGTGTAGTAAAAATTAGTGATGGGACAGTACCAAACTTTCTCCCAATTTTCGATTTTTTTGAATACTCTCTAAAGTTTATTTTAGTTTAGAAAACTTAATGATTTACATTACAAGCACAGTACATTCATTAATTAATAAACATCAAGCTTAAGAATGGAAAACAATCAGGAAATCCAGAATCAATCTTTAGAAAGAAACATGAAAATTCTCCATTTATATGTGGATATGCATGCTTTTATTGTGTGCTACAAAATAAATTTGTAATTATTTCAATTAAAGTTAATATTGCAACACTAACCCCAAAAAAAATTACAGTTAATTCCCTTTTACTCAACAAACTATCCCATTGTGTCATATAGGGTCACCATCTTTAGAAACTGATTCATTGCCGAAATGATGATCGGGGGAGGGGAAAGTAAATGAGAAGATGCATTTTTTTCACGCATTTTGCAACAGACATGTTTTTAACTCCATTGTATTTAACACTAAATGAAGTTTAGTAAATGATGCAACAAGCCAAACAAATATCATTGCCACAAGTTAACCAAATTTTGAATTCATTCACTCAAGCCAAGAATATCTAGACTGAATCAATTTTTGAAACTCGTATGGCATTAAATTTGTTGCAAACAAATATTTTTACTCAGAAATGTATGAATCACATTTGAAAACTTATTATTAACTTAACTTATTACAGCATAATCTGTGAATCATAGTAAAATTTTTTATAATTATAATGAAAAAGTTGTTTTATCATTATAAATAAACATACCAAATATTAAAAATAATTTCATATATTTTTCAATTAAAATACAATTTTGTTTACATTTTAAACTGTTTTGCTGACTGCTGGCCTTGATTTGAAACTAGATAGTTTAATCAATGTTAACTAACTTATAATTAAAAATTTTAAAAAGTAGGCAAATTTATGAAACAAAAATTAACGAAATTACTAAAATATTAAAATAAATTTAAGTTTGATTATCTTTTGTGTGAAACAACACTAAAACAATTTATATAGTTGTATCACAAAAGAAAAACTTGCAATTAATTTTAAAAATTGTAGTTAGTGATTCAAAAAATGCAGGAAAAATTGGATAAATAAAAATTATTAAAAATAATAATTAAAATAAAAAAAATAAAATAAAAATTAAAACTTCGAACAAAAACTTTTAATTAACACCAAAACACTCAATTTACACCAAAACAAAAACTAAAATTAAAATCAAATCATTTGAAAATTAAAACAATGTTTTTAAAAACTGTTTAAAAATTGCTTTGAAAATTTCAAATTGTAAAGCAAATTAATTTTAAAATTTATGTTATTTGTGTGTGGTGGTGATGGAACACTTTGCTTTTAATATTTATTTAAATGTACACAATACAGATTGCCGGTCAAGCCAGCCAGATGACAACTCTAAATTTACCCTATCTCCCGTAAAATGGGAACAATAAATACCAACAGAGTGCAGTCTCTTATCGCTCTGACTACACAAAAGAATGGTCCACTGTGACAGATGTTACCTTGTATATGAGCCGTTGTGTGCTTTCTGTTTAATTGACATTAAAGTTTCCAACAAACTAATATTTAATTGTTAATATCGTAATTTAAAAAATTTTTAATCTTTGACCAAAACAAATAATTAATTTTCTTATAAAATGTGGAAGAATCATTTTTAAGAATCAGAAATCATGATGAGGTTTTCTTGATTCCGATACCCAGAAAGTGTCTGATTTTTCCAATTCCAAATAATTGACTCATCACTAGTAAAAATGCATGTAAATGTTATGAATCCTTGCATATACAATTTTTAGTTATAAATGCAATAACAGTTTTTAACCCTGATTTTATCATTTTCAAATATACATTTATGTGTATCTTCCAATATACAAAGATACATAAATATGTCAAGAAAAATTTATATACATTGACTCTCAATCCTATTCTATTAATAAGTTTACTAAGTTTATAGGTTATTCACTAATGTGTTGTTGTGTGTATTAATAAAACAATACATTTTTTGCATTATTGAATTCAAATTCTTTGTTAATGGTTAGTATCTATAAAAGACCACTGTAGATTTTTTCAGTATTGATTAAGCAGTTTATATTGTTTTATTTTATGCTCTATGTTTTCGTATTTTAACTTATACTTTGGTTACATTGGTGCAAGTCGTCATTACATAAAATATGAAGGAAAAAATTAGTTAAAATATTGTCAAAATGTTACAAATGAGGATATGAATAGATTTCTCTGTCATTCTGATAACAATTTTATTTCTGTATATATTTTTGTATATTATAAACTTTGATTCATTATGTAGTTTTTAAATTTATGATTCGGATTATACCACATATGATATTTAGAATTTTTATTATTGTTTATCAATTTTATATTATAACATAATTAAATTATATAAAATCAAGTAAAATATTATTAATGTAGTACTGTATTATAAATGTACAGTATTTATGCTTCAGCATCTCAGATCATAAATCTACCAGTACTATAAATATATGCAAAATTCAAAGTGTGTCTTATCTTAAAAATTATAATAACTTATTACATTTGTAAATTTTAAAATATAAATTTTATTAAAATTTAAATGCTTAATTATGAATATAACAAAAATATATTTTTATGAAGTATCTATTAAGCAAATTGCCATGAATTTGTTAAAATTTTAATAAGATGACATAGCAATTTCTGATAACTTTTGCAGTCAGTTATAAGAATAGAATAGAATATAACGATTTACATGCCAGATGATAGTTCTGATAAGTAGTATAATGAGACTGAATTATTGAAATATGAATGTTGAAAATTTTATCTTATATTGTGCAAAAATAGTGCTAGAAAGGTTTTGATTTATTTATTTGAATGACAATTGATAGATTACTTATATATTGGACTATCAGGTTTGTTATTTACTCAGTTAACAAATTAAAAAAGAAATGGCTTTAGCATATTTCTTTTTTAATTTGTTAAACTGAGTAAATAACTTACTTATTTCTAGAAAGAATCAATTGATAAAAATTATTATTTATTGTTGTTATACTTTTCATTTACTTTTAAATGATTTTTAAATATTAAATTTTGAAATATTCATTAGGCAATTTTATGTCGTTTTAATGAAGAAAGTAAAAAATATATGGCTTTGAATCTGAGTAAAGATCATTCACCAACTGATTATGAAGAAAGAATGAGAATTCAAAAAGCAGGTGGCTATGTAAGGTATGTTAAGTTTCAATTAATTTCAGTTATATATATATTAACTGAATAATAAATTATCAATAAATTTAATAATAGATTTTGCTAAATTATATACAAAATATTACCGTATTTTACGGACTATAAGACGCACTTTTTTCTTTGAAAAATTGCTTAAAAATTAAGGTGCGTCTTATAGTCCATAGCGTCTTATAGTCTGTAAAATACGGTACATGCTAAAGATATTTTAAAGATGTTTGTGTGTATATATGTAGCTATACTACAATGAAATCTGATTTTAGCATTTTTATTCAGTGAATGAAACATTCACTCTTAGCATAATGATAAAAACTATTGATGTAGTTTTAATTAAGCAAATGCTGTCTTCTTTAGACAATGGATAAAAAATTTCCTGTCTTTTTCTATTCTCCAAAACCTCTTAGGTGAACAGAATCAATGAATTACTTTTTTTAAAAAAGTAAAGTAAAAACATCATGAATATCTTCACTATTGTTTGTCATTTACACTTGTGACAGTCCAAAACAGAATTCTTTTATACAGGAACAACCTTTCCTTTGAGGCTATGCCCAAAGGACAGGTAGTTCCTGTATATAAAAATTATGTTTTGAACTGTCACTGGTGTAAACGACAGAAAGAAAGCAAAGGATATTTGCAATGTTTTTATATTCTTTTAAAAATTAAATGCCGTTAACCAAGGTTTTAAATATTTACTTAATGAATTAACTGTTTTCTCAAGATGGTGATCAACACACTAGTGCCAAATTATGTTAATTATCATATAAAAATAATTTGGCTGTTTTTGATTTTTGTTTTTTAAAACATATTCTTTTACAAATCAAAACTGTATATTTATTATTAAAAAAACACTAAATATTGTGAAATATATATAGTAGTTTTTAATAAGACTGTTTATGACAGATATCTAAGTCTCCAGTGAGAAGAGTTTCTGCTAAATTCAGGTTCTACTATACATATATTGTATAATACATACAATACATTCATTTACGTATTGCATATATAGCATTATTAAGAATTTTCAATTACATTATAAACTTGTAAAATGATGTAAACCCAACTTTGTACATGTATTAGAATATCACGTAAGCTGGAAGTGCACTTTACAAGTTCCTACTGTTGTGCCATCTGGATTTTTGTTAGGGGGCCTGAAATTTTTTGATTCTTGTTTCCAAGACCACTCTCTCTTAACTATCTTCTTCATATTATATTGTCCTTTTAAAGGGGTGAAAGAGTCAAATCAGTAACCAATTGGTACTAAGGCCAGAAGCTTTCCCCATAGGTCTGCTTCCTATGAGACCCCAGCAGGTTGAGTGGACATGTACTAATCCCTTTTGAAAAAAACTCCAATTCATTTAAGTGTAAGGCATAATCTTGATCTTTTAGTCTATTGCACCTGCTTTTATGATTAGTATAAATTTTTATGATTTTTGAAATGCATAGTTTTTTGTTGATTATCTCAATGTAGTGTTATATAATTTGTACCATACTTCTAGAAGTAGAACCTCAGTTTATGATATTGAATCTCTGAGTTATCAGTTTGATATATGAATGTAATAATGCTTTCTTAGGAGCCAATTAGTTTATAAAAGTAGAGTTTACTTTATTAAACAGAAATTAATACAAGTTTAAATGATATTTAACTTCTTAACACACTGGGATGAATATAAAATCAACCTTACTTAAACCAAATAACCAGAGCAAAAATGTTCTACTAATGTGAAGATTTTCGATGCCCCTTCTGGGCTCTTCTTCAGGCTTTTACAAAAATCTGTTGCAAGCTGTTCATTCAATTTTTTGAATTTCACTTAGAAGGCATTCGATTTCTGATGAAAACATGCACGCATTCCAAGATATTCAAATATTGGATAATTGTATGAGATTCTAAATGAGCACAAGATTCAATTCAAACCATTAAAAGACCAATACAAAATTAAATGCTATCATCCATTAGGACTTGCCATGCCGTAGAAAGCGACATTTCTTCTTTAAAATTTAAAATTTAAGGCAAGTTGCAAGTCCACATGCATTAATTTTAAAGAAGAAATGTCGCTTTCTACGGCATGGCAAGTCCTAATGGATGATAGCATTTGATTTTGTATTGGTCTTTTAATGGTTTGAATTGAATCTTGTGTGCATTTAGAATCTCATACGATTATCCAATATTTGAATATCTTGGAATGCGTGCACGTTTTAATCAGAAATCGAATGCCTTCTAAATGAAATTCAAAAAAATTGAATGAACAGCTTGCAACGGATTTATGTAAAAGCCTGAAAAAGAGCCCAAAAGGGGCATCAAAAACATTCGCATTAGTAAAACATTTTTGCTCTGGTTATTTGGTTTAAGTAAGGTTGAGTTTAAATGACTTTCTATATTTTTAAATCTTCAATATTCTCTATTGTCTATTGTCTTTTTAAAAGCATTTGAAATTATTTATTATTGTTATCACCATTTAAAATTAATTTAACTATTGAATATGTTAACATATTTTTAAAAAAATGGATAAAATTAATAATGAAATTCTAATTCACACAAATGTTTCTATGAATTCTTTTTTATATTTATTGGTAAATAAAAAAATAAATGATAAGTTAATTTGTAAACTTAAATTATCATTTCTTAATAAAAAATTACAAATTAAAACAGTTAAATTTTTTTCAGTATGTTCTTTGTTTATATAAATATGGTTGGTACAGTTTTAATATATATATATGTTATGGCCAATGTCCAAAATCTAGCCAATTTGCAAAATTGCTGGCCACTTCTAGCTGTGGCCAAAGCCCAAAATATATGAAAATTTAGGACTACAGACTACTAAACCTCTTGGCTTCCGACAAAACATTTTAGCAATTTACAAATGTTTTTGGAATCCACTTGATTCTGGCTTCAGGTTTTCAGAATTTGTATCGAATTGGAATGCATTGAATAGAACGCATGTGTAGAATTCAAATTTGAACAGACTGAGCCATATTACATCACTTCAGCTATAATAATGTTTTGTACCATGCTTGCCATGCTTTGGATGGCTGTATCTCATTCCTAGAATTGATACAATTGGAATTATATCTGGCTTTAAATATTTCAATGGACTCTAAGAATCTGATGTGTTCTCAATTTGTAGAGGATTGATGAGATGGGCCAGATTTAATTTAGTCTGTGTGTGGTCTTCCAAGGTAAGCCTTGAGTGATGATTTTTGAGTGCTTTGTATCATAATTATGTCTACATATCCACTTTTTGATGACGTTTTGGTGGCACCCTTTCATGTAGACTAGATCCCTCCTGAATCTCTCATCTTTTAATGGAATTCTATACATTGTTGGGAGTTTCTGGCAGTTTAGGGATTCAACGAGTTGTTTGGGGATCTAGTCTAAGTGGATGCCACCAAAAGATCAATATAACAGGATATGTAAAGTACTCAAAAATCACTGCTGCCCTATCAAGGTTTCCCTCAGAAGACTATATAGAGGCTAAAGTAAATCAGGCCAGCTCACCAGATCCTCTGCAAATTGGGACCACATCAGACTGTTAATTCATTTGAAGTATTTAAAGCCAGATATAACTCCAATTATATCAACTCTAGGGATGAGATATAGCTATCCAAAGCATGGCAAGCATGTATGAGATATCATTATAGCTGAGGTGACATGATATGGCTTGGCACATGTCTTATACTAGCCTGTTCAAATTTGAATTCTACATGTGTTTTATTCAATGTACTCAATACAAACTCTGAAAACCTTAAGCTGAATGCTGAAGACATTTCCAGTGATAGAAAAGTATATTTTGGTAATTTAGGATTACTTTGGGCTTTGACCTGCCAATTTGCTATGCACCCAACAATCAATGGTCAGTTCAAGAATTGTCTAAGAAAGTGACCAAAGCTAGAAGTTTTGAAGAGTTGGATCATGCAGTTATGGGAGTTGATCATACTATTTCTAACTCACATTATTACAACTGTGAAAAATGTCTTTACTTTAGTCAAAGTAGAAAAAAAATTACTTTTAAAGCAAAGAGAAAAACTAATCAGTGTGCAAATTGCTTTATTTTTGTTGAAAAATTGTATGAAAATAAAAAAAGTGTATTTACATTGAAAAAACACAAGAGGAACCTTTTTAGTGAACAGTTTAAAAAATCAGACAAAAGAAAAATGGCTTTAGTTGTAGAAAAAACTCATCTATAAACATAAGATCTACTTAAATACAGCTGAAAAAAATCATGTCAAAAAATAAAAACTCTTCAATCACAATTAACAATAAGTCTTTAATCCCTTTTTAAAGATATTTAATACAAATATACTTTATTACACATACATAGAATATTATTACAATGAAAGGGTTATCACACACCTGAAACTATTAATGCCTTGTATATATCCCTAAAATGCATTTTGGCCTCTGGTTAATGGCCCTCTTCAGTTAAGTGAACAACATTTATAAATTATAAGGCAAAAATTTTTCTAAAGAATTTATTACAAGATTCACACTTACAAATGTTAAAATTAGAAACTATTAACAATCAAAATGTTTAAAACTGTACACTTAGCTGTCAACAGCTTTATAAATGCACTGTGAACATCTTGACACCATATGCTGCTGTCAAAAATCTTTATGGCTTTATTACATCTCATACTTCACTGAGCCCCATTACTACTACCAAATTATCAAGTACATACTCAGTACCATATGTTGACCTATTAATTATCATACATTTTACTCTAAATTTAATTAAATCCACAACTAATCTTATAAAATTCTTAGTTACCTTTGGTGTGGTGAATTGAAAGTTTAATACTTGCATGAACATGCATAATACACACCCATATTGCCATTTTAGTTTCACCCTGCACCAGTCTATAAAGTTACATTAGATCCATTAATTTTAAGGTATTAATTGGCTAACAAATTTTAAGGCATATCTTATATGAGAAGTTAATTATAATCTGTCATTCAGTTTTTGTATCCAATTGATTATTACCATATCAAATTCACTTGTACATTGACCTGATGAACTTTTGTATGATTTGTTGTATGGTTATGAGCTGGTAGGGCTTGAGCTACTAGGCCAGGGATGGCGAACCTTTTTGATTCCATGTGCCATATTGTAAACATACTTAGCTTTAAAGATGTTAATGCGTGCCAAAGTCTTAGCCTTTGAATAATGATATATTAAAGAAATTAAAAGAATATGCTTTAATTTGAATAAATGTAAAAAATCTGATTGAAAAAAGGATGGTCAGGTGATAAACAGAAAGGATGATTGAAAAAGACAGAAATCATATGATACATTACGTGCCAGATGATTTCTCCAATGTGCCACTTTGGACATGCATGCCATAGGTTCGCCAACCCTGTACTAGGCTATGCAGCCACTGCTTAGGAGTAGTCATAGATTGGACAACTGAACTGCTTATGGTATTAATGCCAAGATAGTTGTGCCACCTATTGTCTATTCTCATACTGTCATTATCATTTATCAAATTACTATTTCTGCTTTTTTCTTTTATTATGGCTATGTGCTCAAACAATTTTCTTTTGTGTTCTTTTCTTTACTGATTATTTTTATAGTGTTTTTATTAATTTCACAACCATACTTATAGCAATGTTACTTGACTGTTGAAAAATCACTATTATACTGTATAGCTTTAATGTGTTCTTGTATATGGGTTTTTAATTGACATTTGGTTTCTCCAATGTAAATATTTGGAATTGTACAGTTATAACTGAATTTATACACCACACCACTTTGTTCAAGAATATTGATTGTTTCTATTTTATGTTTTTATTAATCCACAACATTATAGTATTAGTGCATTTTGGAAATAATTGGATATTATAATCTATCAATATTTTCTTCATTCTTTGAAAAATGTCTTTTGTATTGGAACTTTAATACATTTGTCATTCTCAATTTTTCTTCTCTAATTGTTTCTCAGATTTTTTGTTCAAGATTTTAACAATTTTTAAGGATTTCTTTTGGATATTCATTCATTATATACTGTACAGTACATGTTCATAATTTTGGATATTTCTTCCTGTTTTATTTCTTCATTAGTGATTCTGTGTTGAATTTTGTCTATATACATAGTAAAAGTATTTTTCTTTATATATTCTGGTATTTCAGAATAATAGTTGATTTTGTTTTAAACATTGCATTCTTTTTCATATTTTTGTATAATTTATCATTTTTTCTCTTTATTATATCTAAAAATGGTATTATATTATTACTTTCTTTTTCTATCTCAAACTATATATCTGGGTCAATCTTATTAATACTATCCACAAGATTATCTATGTTAACTAAATTATTTTCATAAATAGCAATGCTATTATCTGCATATATGTTATATAGAACAATATATTTGACTAATGTGAATTGGCTGGCCAAAGTGTTTTTAAATTCTTTATATTTCATGAATTGGCTATACTTTGAACATTGACCATAACATATATATGCATAGTAATGTAATTTACAAAAATGAAAAGCAAATTAACTAAAAACAAAATTATATAAATTTTAATCAATAGTTTTAGCTTATAACAATTTTCAAATTATTTAACAGACTTATTTTCAGTACATATTAATTAAAAATACTCAAATAAACTTATTTGAATTTAATTTTTGTATAAATCTATTAAACTTAATGTTGTAACTAGGATTTGAAGAATATTCTATTTATCTTCTATTCATATATTTACTTTTACTGGATAAAGAATAAGCACAAACAGTAAAATTCTTTAACTTAATTTCAAAATAAAAAATATTTTTATTAATGTTATACATAATATTTAAGCTATTTGAAACAGTTTAGAGAAATTTTTCTTTAGATATAATTTGATATATTATAAGCAATGTTTGTACTTTTAATAATATTTACAATATATAAATGTTATGTGTGATATATAATTTACTGTAGAGGCATATTAAAACTGAAAATAAAATATTTATTGTATAGGGATGGACGAGTAATGGGTGTATTGGAAGTTTCTCGTTCGTTTGGAGATGGACAGTTCAAGACAAGTGGTGTCATCTGCTTGCCAGATGTTAGACGCTGTCAGCTGACACATAATGATAGTTTTATACTACTTGCATGTGATGGTTTATGGAAAGTTTTTACGTCACAAGAAGTTATATCCATAGTCATGAAAACTTTAGAGGTAATATTTTTGCTGCTGTGTCCACTCATAGATGTGTCTGCATAAGTGCTTGCTGTTTCTTGTGACTGCTCATTTGTATAGTTTTTGATTAATATTGTTTGCGGACCACACATTTTCTAGAATAGATGCCTCTGTATTTCAGTGATGCTTGGAGATGTTGATAACCACGGGCAGTGTTAGCCAACGGCTGAGTCAGGATCAGTGCATGCTGGCCTTAACAGTACAATTTGTATGCAAAGTGAGATGCCTGATTTTCAAACATGTTTGAAAATCAGGCATCTCACTTTGCATGTGGCAGCATTTATCACAGCTTTTAAAACCATTCCAGCCTCATATTAATTTTGACAAGTTTCACAGAACATAGTTTGGGAAACACTGATATAGCTAATCAGAGATTTCATCCAGAATGTTTTCTATTTGACAAAAATATTTACTTTTATATATTATAGAAAATATTTCTACATTTGGGATTGAAAAGTCTTCCTTTTACATGAACTATTCTTTTATCATACCTAAACTGAATGAATAGGAAATATTAGTGGGCAAATCTGTATGATTTTTATTTCTCTTAATTTTAATCAAGGGAATTAATATACAGGATGTCTGAAAGTTAATGTGCAGTGAGAAATTTGTAATATCATTGATATTATATGTGCAGTATTGCATATTGGATCTGTTCTGTAATTCTATGTCAGTTCTTTGCAGAAGATTATGCTGAAGATGAAGTAGACAAAGATAAGGACATGGTGCTGAAGAATCCCAACTTTATTTAAACCTTTTCTCTTGCAATATAACTTTTCAGCCATCCTGTACATGTTTCATTTTATTTAATGATTCAGAAATGTTAATGAGAATTATTTTCTGTTTTGATGCAGTCTATCCAGTCTATCCAGATCTATAATCTAAATAACTGAATAATAGTTAATGGTATAATAATGAATAACATTAAAAATAAGTTTCATAAACTACTTTTGATATTTACAGTGAGAAAATAAGTGGGGAGGAGCAAAAGGTATTATTTATAAAAATTACTTGAAAATGATTCAATGCCTGTAACATTTAGTGAAGTCTTTAAATTTACTAGGAACTAGAGTTTGAACTAGTGGGAAGTTTGTCTATAACTAGGCAATGATGCTGGTAATACCAAAGTTGACTACTATCAGATTACTGGATTTGTTGAAGTGGCATCACAATTTCCACTTGCAGTACTTTGATTTAAACCATATTTTATATATTATGTCAAATATTTTAACTGCTGTACTCCATGCTGCTAATTATGTTGCAAGACACTTCTTGTAACAGCTATGATAGATTTGCTAAATGGTTAAGAATGTTCTCTCACACACAATGAAAGAATAAATTCTAATGGTTATTGATTTCAGATGAGCAAATGCTTTTCCACTTTCAGGTGTTCTCAGCTTGATCATTTGTTCTAAGCACATTTGAACAGCTGAAAATACATCAAAAAATTGAGATATGCTTTCAGCTCTTGATAACTGTGTGTTTCACACAGCATTAATAGTTTCATGTAATCCCACTTTTCTTTATCTGTTTCATGTCCATCATCACTCATCTGTTTCAATGTTGGTGCTGGAATTGGCTTCCTACACTCATAACTATCATTACTAAACTCTTCATTATTGTCACTGACATTATTAACACTTTCATCTGAGATGGTGTCATTTTGGCTTTTAAAAAATACTAACTTACATTTAGCATATTTGTCAATAAACTTGACAACTTTTTGTACTACTTCAAACATATTTCTAATAGAGGATTCCATGCAGCTATCTTTGGACGTGTAGATTAAGGAAATGTGCCAAGCAATGAGCATAGAACACTTTTCAATACTTCTTTTCATTATATGTTTGCATACCTTTTAAACATTCACTCATATTGGCTGCATCATTGTGCCCATGAATATTAGCACAATTCAAACCAACTTTCTTAAGGAGTGATGTCATTTTTTTTGTTCAGTGAATCTTGACACTTCAACAAATCTAAGAAATTCTTCATGTACAATTACAATTTCAATGATTTTTTCTAAAATTAATTTTTGCATTCCTGAATTAATTCATTCTGAATCAAAATACTTACCTTTTTTTTTTCTTTTTTTTGTTGCTAGTTCCAAATACTACTTAAACACCACATCTGTCTTGGCACAGATTTGACAAGAAAATTTTCTTCATGTCCATGAAAAGCAATTCCTCTCTTTCCCAGCCATTCATTAATAATTCTTAGAATTTCCATATTCTCTTCTATTTTCTGCTTCTATGCATTATTAGACGAGGCATTTCTGTTTCCCTCTATGATCACTGATCTACGATTCAACCAGGGCTGTGGAGTTGGAGTCGGGAGGAATTTCTGGCCATAGAAGTCAGTCGGGAAAAATGTGTTGACTCCGATTCCGGCATTTTAAATTTAATTTAGTTTTTTTTTTATTTAAATGAAAGAAAATTTATTTTATGTTTATTAATTTTTTAAAATGTTTTTATATTTTGTTATAATACATTTATTTTAAATACAAAATGCAACAATTTAATTTATTAAATATGTATTAATAATTTTATTTGTAGTATTTGTGCTTAGTAGTTAAATTATTTTGATCCAACTGAATTTGAATATTATTGATTCATTCCTTTATTATCCCCACTCTAAATAAGTAGTCTATTTTTCTGAATGAGCCAGACTAATTGATCAGAGGATATATTTTTCTTTTCTGAACAAGGTGCTGAAGTAGCTAGTTTGCACACTTTTTAGTTAGACTAACTTTTCTGGAAAGGTGAAATTGAAGTACAAAAGCTGTAGAATAAAGATATGTAGATGTAGAATTTTATTGCTTCCCCTTTTTCCTCTTATTAAATATTTGTTAAAAATTAATTTTTTTATACAAATAAATATTAATGTAAGTTAAATATTAAAAATACTAACTATAAAAGTACTTGGGTAAATGCCAGGGCTCCGTTCAGAGTTCAGAGTAGGGTAACCTCCTATAAGTGCCTTTGTCCCCCATAAAATGATTTGGTATTTAATTTTGCCGGAGTCAGAGTCGGCCTACTAAAATTATCAGGAGTCGGAGTCGAGTTGGGCTGCGGAGTCAGATGTTTTTATACCGACTCCGCAGTCCTGGATTCAACATCAGACTGGTGCTCTCACAAGGTGGCTAACTTGACCTTGAGAACAAGGAATGTGGTTTTGGTCAATATACAAGAAACAAATTACATAAAAATAGTTGCATGAGGCATTGGACAAATATTGTTCATTGGTTTCTTTGGGATTAGGAACAGATGAAAAAAATGGAGAGGCATGTGCTCCAAGTACCCCAAAGTACAGGCACTCTTGGCTATGGGCTATATGGCCTATATTTGAGAATATACATATATATAAGGAGACCAAGCTGTTTTGTCATCAATCCTTGCAATTATTAATTATTTTGTCATTCTTTTGTACATGGTTTAGGAAATTTTCTAAAAAACTATATAAATTTTGTAATTTTATAAAATTTGTATGAGAAAAATTTTGGTATACTAAGTTTTTACGAAGAACGTTAATTGTAATTCAAAATTATTGTATTAATATACAATAATTTTGAAAACCATTAAAGACTTTAAGGCATTAAATAATTTATAGTCATTAAGTGTAATTTTTATTTTTATTATAACAATAAATAGAAAAATTATACAAAAAATTATGTTGTATATTTGGTGCAACTTCCGTAATTTCTCTCCTATTTCACTTTCGTAATTTACAACATACAACATTTACAACTTTCGTAATTTCTCTCCTATACAGTCAACAAACTGTAAAAAAAAGGAGAGAAATTATGGAGGTGTACATAATAAAACAGAATGTAATCAAATTTTCGAAAAAACACCCAACTTGTCAAGTGGTAAACCTAACAACAAATATTTGTACCCTACTTAAAACTAGTTTAGAACTAGTTTGACCCTTCTATGGAATTTTAATTGTTTTAAAATGTGCTTAAAAAAACAACATAAAGAGAAAAACTGAATATTTTTTCAAGAGAAACTAAATTAGAATTTTGATTACTTTTGCAGGATTCCAACATCCAGGCCACAGATCTGAAGACGGCAGAAGAGGCAAGATACGAGACCGCCTGCAACAGACTGGTCAACGAGGCCGTTCGCAAATTGAGTGGCGACAATGTCACCGTAGTCATCGTGGCCATTCAAAAATAAGAAGACCTCGTCCATATTCCATAAAAGAAATTATTTTGTTCACGTTTGACGATAACTTCACCACACCAGACATACAGAATATATTTAACAATTTCTTTCGTGTTTACTGTAAGAAATTTATCAAATAAACAGTATCCATTACACATTATTTGGTAAACCTGTTATTTTTTTTAATTTTCTAAAGCAAAATCTGACAACAGGAACACTTATCAGATTGTATTTGCAGAATTTGCATGTACAAGGATAAATAACTGTTGACAGAATGCACTAAAAACCAGTCAAGCATGTTGCAGATAATAAACAAGTTATAATATCTAACACATTTTATTTAATTTAATCAAAAATATTTGTTGCTTTATCAATATATAAAGTGTTTTTAATTAAGTTTTGTACATTTATAACACATTTGTTAAGTGGAACGTGCAGTTATACAACAGCACCCAGTCAAAAGTCTCCATACGCAGTACCCCGAAGTGCTTACCCAACGTTAAGTGTATACAACAGCAAATGTATTAATGTACTGTGTAGATACACAACATCAGACGAGTTCATCATAACACTAATTCTTTGCTTATATATTGTGACTTTTAAATCGCCTTTTATACAAACAACCTGAGAGGGAGAGAGAAGTGTGTGTCAAAGCAGTGCCTTACAGACTTTAGAATATAAAAAAACCACAGAAAGTTAAATCTAAAAAACTAAATTGCAAAGTTTCTGCTTCATTGATTACCACACATTAATTGTTCTCATTTTTTTAGAACTTCTAAAAATACCACAAGCGCTTTAGAAAGGGAATTGTTGATTAAAATTATCGATTTGTTCAACAATAGAAAGAAAAAATAAATTATCTGCACACTTAAATCCATCAATATCAAGATTAATGAGGGGTGGAGACGTTTGTTCTAAATGGGAATGATAATTCTCTGAAGATGATTGTGTACCTATGTGTGTTTTTGAATAGAAACCATGCGTGACAGGAAATAAATGAGGATGATTTAAATATTCGTAAGTGCGCGTGTGACCTAGAGTGACGTTGCACACAATTCCGGAGCCACCTAAAGATGTGTGACCTAGAAAAATTTTCCGTTTATTCGTCGAGCCTCTTGATAGAGTATTTCGAAAACAGAAAAAAACAAACACCACACGTTACCGTCTGCATGTCAAGAATTGACCCACATTTAAAAATTTTCCAGCGGGTCAAGTGTAATTACGTAAATTTTTAAGCATTAGAAAAGGTCACCCGAAGTCTGTAGTAATTATTTTTATTTTTATTTTTACGAAAATGAATTATTTAGAAACAAATTTGTTTTATCCACAAGAATTTTTAAAAATTAATTCGAATTTAAATGCCAAAAACTTACGAATTTTTGACTATAAAATTGCGTGAATTTCATAGATTAATCCTTACAAACTTTTATCAATAAAATGCAAAAAACTAGTTTTTGATCTTAAACTTGTATTTTTGATTCTAAAAAAATCTTATCAATTCTATAAAAATTCGGAATTTTTTAGAATCCGATAGAAATCGAACCTTAAATCTAAAAACTTGATCGATTAACATTTTTCTTCTTTTCATCAAGTCTCTCTCAATGGAAAAAATAAATGAAAACCATTAAAAAAAACTCATTCCGAATCTAAAAATACCGAAATCGATCTTAAAATATTCTAAAAATACAACATTTTGGGGTCACGTTTCGACCCATAAAAACTTTGTTTTCTAAGTCCGCGCGACGACCTGAGGTCCAAATCGAGATCTGGCCTAAATTATACGGCATCTAATTCAGTAAATCCATAGAAAATGTTCTTTTTTATGATGATTTACTCAAAAAAAAACGAATATCAATCTAAATCGATCAATCGGTAAAATAGGTTTTCGGATATTGGATGTTTTTAGATGAATTTATCTCGACCTACGCCATTTGAAATGAAAATGTGGCCCTACTAAACCACACCCTTCGCTTAATTATACACTATATTAATTATGTTTAATTAGAAGTGTGATTATAAACTAAATAGAGTATTTTAACTGCATTTCAGTTATAAACTTTAACGATATTTCTATAGAAACTAAACTAAATCTAATCGCTTCTATCTAGAATTACTCGTGTTTCACCCATGTGTAATTATCACGTGGTCGATTTTCCCGTTAGGATGTAAAAAATTGCAATCTAATTGCTCGGAAACTTCATTAATTAAAGATTAAAAATATTCTAAAACCATATATATTTTTTAAATTTTAGTTATACAAAATGCTAATCTATCGAATTTAGTAAGAAAACTGCATGAAAAAAAAAAAAAAAAAAGAAATTTCTTCGGATATTCGTAATTATATGAGGATAGACAAACAGACGGACGAAAAAGAGCTAACACAAACACAAATTAGTGTTTTATAACATAATATAAACATCCGGTTGTATACAAATGTATTATAAATTACAAGTCATTCGTACTTTAACCGAGTTAAATGTAAATAAATTATGATTCGGTCTAATAGACATACAATTTACATAAAGTACGAATTTACACATTTAATGTGTAAAATTAAATGTGTAAATTCGTACTTTAGATCATTTTAATAGAATTATGCGCTTAGTTTCATTTAATTGTAATTAACCAGAAAAACAGCCTAAATAACCCTCAAAACATCAATTTATATCAGAAAACACGAGTCAGAACTGTATAAATATGACTAAGTTTTTAAATTAATTTTAATTACAATCAAATAAACCATTTATCTAATACATATAAAATCAATTTAATTAAATTAAACCTCTAAAAACGTAATACCACTAGAGAAATTATAGAAAGAAAAGACTATGAAAATGTCAAGTTTAAAAACGCAATTTATATAAGAAAATACAATCAAACGTGATCGAAAGATAATTTATACATTAAATTTACTTAATTACAATTAAACCACTTATATAACTATAAAACAACCGAAACCATTAAGACAAGCGGATCCAGAATGCTCCTTCTTGATCCGCTTGTCTTCGAAAATAGCTTCAGTTCATAGAACACTGGAAAGGGTGTATAAGTGCGGTTTATATATTAAATTTAATTACAATTAAATCGAGTACGTAAGGTAGAAAACAACGGAAGTGACAGCAAAAGACGGGGGGGAGAAATTTGCACTTAGTTACGAAGTGTCGAGTGATTCAACACGAAGGAAATGAATCACGCGGAGAGTTTCGTCCCGCTTCCGTTTAACCGGAATTTCCAGTCACGTTCGGTATTTGGGTTTGTAGCGCTTATCGACTCGCCTCATTCGTTCGACGAACGTGAAAGATGGCAGACGACGAACTCTCCGCTAAACTCCGTCGCAGACAGACTCTAAGTGAATCCGGATCCATCGACGATTCAAACAAGAAACGAATCTTTAATCCTTATACCGACTTCCCCGAATTTTCACGTAAAGAAATCAAAGAATACGAGAAAACATTCAAAAAGTAAGTCGGATGCTTGTTTTATTTTTTTTCGAATTTATTACAGTTAAATTGAGGGTTTTCTATTATTATTATTGCAGGTTCGATGTGGGTAAAGATAACTTCATCGATTTCCAAGAATTGAAGAGAATGATGGAGATTCTTGGTGCTCCTCAGACTCATTTGGCTTTGAAGGAGATGATCTCGGAAATTGATGAAGATAACGATAATAAAATTAGTTTTCGTGAGGTATGTTTTGCTTGTTTAACGCTTTTTTTTTTGTGATGTTTCGGCTCGTTTAACATTAATAAAAGTTAAAGTGTATGACTTAATTCTGTGTTCTGTTTGTAAAGATTGATGTGTTTTTACATGTATAAGTATTTTTTTTAGCTTGTGTGAAATGAATAAAAAGGATTTAAATTATACATTTTATGCAGTTATTAAGTGTTTTTGTAGAGGTTAGTGGGGGTTTCTTTTGATATTTTTAGATCATATAAAATGGATAATAGCTGATTTTAAATGGTACATTTTATGTGCAGCCATTAACTGTTTGCTTGTTTAAAGGTAATTTTGTTTTTGCAGATTGTTAAGTTTTTAAATATGTAAATAGCTTGTATAAAATAAATGCAAGTTAGATTTAAGTTGCGCATACAATTGTTAACTGTTTACTTCAAATAACTGTTTGCAATTGTTAAGTGATTGCTAAAGTGTTTTTTTTTTTTTTTTATAGGTTAGTGTATTTTTAGATATAGGTTTATATAAAATATTGGGATTTAAATTAGAATAGTACTCTTTATGCAGTTGCTACCATTTATATGTTAAAGGTGTTATGTTTTTAGTCTGTATTATATTATATATTTTATACAATTGTTCATTCTTATTAAAAGTGATTTTTTTTTTAGAGGTTGGAGTATTTTTATTATAAAAAAATGTTAGAAATTAAATATTTTATATATATTTATTCACTATTTCCATCCAATAATTTTAAATAGCATAAAAATGCAATTTAAGCTAATTACTGTCTTCTTAATTATGATTTTAAACGGTAACAGAATAAGCCTATAATTATATATCATAAATTTTAATACAGAACTAACATTAAAACCTTATTATGCATTTATAAGGATGCATTACTTATATTTGTAAGGTTTAATCATTTGTTTCGACCTTAGTTTCATTTGTATTATACTTAATTACATTCGTGATTGACTAATTGTTGCCCCTCAAAAGTAGCACCCAGAGAGTAAATGGTGCGTGCAACTGTCTGTCTCATTTACCGGGTTGCATTCAAGATCAACAGTTGCTCTGTTCCATTTACATAGCATTATCGTTAATTTATAAATAAAAAAAATAAACTGAATTTTTTAATAAATTAAATTTGTATGAGCATTTTATGCATGGTTTAATGCAAACTTTCCTTGTAATTATCAGTTACATTTGTGTGTTAAATTTCAAAAATATATCTAATTACTTTAAAATTATTCATAATTAGGGCAATAATGTTAAATTAAATCAAAAAAGTAATTATTTTCAATTTATTCTCATTTAAATGAAATTTAAAATAAATTTTTTATGCTCGTTCTGTTTCTGAATAAATGTTTATAATGATTCTAGGTAATAATTAACGAGCTAAACAATTTATTTTTATACATACCAATAATTTTAATTATTTTGATAGTTTATGAATTCCAACAGGTTAAATATCAAGTATCTTTAAATTAAAAATAGGAATTATCTTAATAGTAAGTTTACAAATAAAATGCTTGGCATATGATGGCACAAAACATTTGTTTTGTGCCATCATATACCAAGCATTTTATTCGTATACCAAGCATGAAATATAAATACAGTTTATGTGAATTTTATAGACTATAAATACAAAACCAGACTGATTTTTATGGTTTACTCAGATTTAAAATAAAAATAAAAATATATTATTCATATTTCCAATAAATTGAATAATTTTTACTCTAATTTTCCTTTAATATTAATTAATAATTAAATGAAACACTTTAATTAAAGTACTTATAAGATATAAATTATATATTATATCTTTATATAAGTACTTGAAATAAGAAATAAATTATATAGCTCTTGCTCGTATATAAATTATATACGTGCAAGAGCTAGTTTAAATTGGTTTTTTTGGACAAAATATTTAAGTTCTTTTTAATTTTTTAATTTAAATTTTTCCTTAAATTAATGTTTAATTAAATATGTAGTTATGACAAGAATGAATGGAAGCTAATGATATTTATCATACATCTATACCATATTATCTTGTTTCAAAGTCTAATTTATACGGACAAGCACATCAAAACTTTCTACCCATTCCCTTAAGCTTATTCATACTAAATTGTGTTTAAAAATTGCAATTTAATGCATTATTTAACAATTAAAACTTTTTATGCAAAAGATTATATATAGTTTATTATCTTAAATATATCAAAAAGCATCTGTCAGCAGAATTTGTATATTAATGTTATAAGAATATATATAAAATTATCTACTTTTCATCATTTTTTTTTTAAAGCAGTTAAGGGTGAAAGTGTAATTTTTCACTTGAATGAACAGCAGTTCTATGTATTTGTAACTTATCTACAGTAACCTCTTTGTCGCAATAAATATAGATGTAGAGATTAGCATCTAAATAGCATATCAATACATTTTAGAGAGCATTCTGTACAATATTTCGTAATGATTTTTAATCAAACTGAATTAAAAATCTGTATAAAAAGAATGAATTTATAAAATGTTTTAGTTTTTAAATCAGTTTTTAAATTGCAATTTTTTTTTTTTTTTTGCTTTGTAATATAATGTAAAATTACATGTTTCTTAACTGATTCTGTAATAATGTATTTCAACATTTATAATTTATTATAAAATTAATAAATCATTTCTGAAATTATAAGAAAAACTATAAGTTAAATATTTACATTTAAACAAACTATAAAATCAAGTTATACAATGGGCTCTTTTTTACATGGGGTTGTATGCCAGAAGTACTGTATAAAATGAAATTCCTTGTAAATTTGTACTTCAATCCAAATATAGTTCCAGATGACTGCCTAGATCAGGGTTGGCTAAACCTTGTCATGATAGGAGCTATGTGTTGCCTATCAGAAATATGAGAGCTGCATTCTCTATTGAAACTTTATTTTATATAAAGTGTTAGTGTTTTTTTAGTTTGGTCTTATTATATAATATGGATAGTGTCTAGAAGAGCTGCAGTTTGGCCACCTATACTTGTACGCAATTGCAATTAAAAGAAAAAATACTCATATAGTAAAAATATATGATAACGTTTTGGTTTTATTTTTCTGAATATACAGAGAAAAATTTTATTATATCGTATTGAATACTCAAGGAAAATACATGCAAATCAAGGTATTCATCATAGTGAGTAGTATTCAGTAGTTCCATGTTTGGAGAAACATAGTTTGCTGACTTCAGAGTCTGATTCTGGCACTAAAAGTAATTAGAGTAATTATTAAAGATTAGTTAATTTATTATGGCTGAAAATCCATTAGCTATATTTAAACAGAAGCCAAATTTTTAAATTGATGCATTAAAATGATGATATATAACTTACAATTTGTTAATGATTTAAATCTATATATTGCACTTGAATTAAACAAGCTTTAAACTGTAATAGTATAAACAGAAAAGCATGCATTTTGGATGATGTGCATTTTGTTTTTATTAAATGATAACTGGTATGTGTAAAACATAACTGATAATCAAATTTGGTTAAATTTTCTAATTTGAAATTTGGAGCAGTGTGTATAAATCACATTGCATCAACACTAGTTTTGGTTCTGTAATGCTTTACTGATTCTCTATTTCCTACCAACTCTGTGTTAAGCTGGATTTAAGTTCTTGTATGTAGCATCCAGTGTGCAGCAAAATAATGCCAATTTGATGCGATTTTGCTGCTTCCTAGATGTTACTCACAAGAAAAATCCAGCTTTAGTTGTTAATACTTGTTGCAACCAATGTCAGGCTAAACACATCACATATTTATGAAGCATTCCCTGGTAGGATTTCAGTGTTAGTCCAAACTCCAGCAACACTTCAAAAATTGTTTTACCCAGTAACGTTTTACATTTATTTTCTTAAAATATCATAGATATCAAAAAAATAAAATATATTAAAATGACTTAATTAACAAGTTAGTTTTTAAAAGCTTAATGGTCATAATATATCTATCTGAAATATTTCATTTTATTGATAAGGACAGGAGTACAAAAATGTGTTGTAAACTTATATCTGCTAATGATGCAACAATTTATCTTGTTTATTTGCAAATTATCATTTTTTAATGATAAAGTTCTCTAATTTATGTCAAACTTCACATTCATCATCGAATATTAATAAATAATTTGATTAAAAATCTTTATGTAACTTATTACAGATCAGTTATTATCAAATACTTTAACTAAACTTGATAGTCTTTTTTTTCTCTGAGGTTCAGTTTCGAAATTTGATATCTAGATTGGATTAGTTCTTACATATTTTTAATTGAATAAAGGCAATTTTATGTTTTTCCTGTAAAACTAAATATCCTCTACCCCTACTTGCATCTTCAGGACATCCCATTTGTAATTTGAGAATTTACAGATGGATATTAATTGCATAATAATGGTTACTTTTTAAAGCATATTTCATTAGCATGTTTAAAGATTTAAATTTTGTAGATTTTAATAATTTTTTAAGATTCTCGAGTACACTGTTTTCTCCAAAAGACCACAGAAAAAATTTTATGGATTAATGTAAAATTATGATTTTACTGTACATTTAATTCAGTTTTAATTGAAAGTAAAAGTAAAATTTCAGGAGTTTGATTGAAGGCTTTTTTTATATTTTTTCGTGTCAAAAAATCAACGTTTTATGTATAAATCTGTCATCCTGTTTCTAAGTTCAATTATATGAATTTTATTTCCTTATCTGTTCTTTAATTTTTTCTATTTTGATTACAAATCTTTCATTTCATTCAATGATTCAATATCAATTAATTGATTATTTACTAAATCAATCAGAAAGAAATACTTCAAATTCTTTCCATTCATCATCCATTAAAATTATGATTTTATTTTCTTTGACTCATTTAAATGTTATATCTGGATATTTTGTAATTTAATTCTAATTCCTATTGTTTTTTTTTATTGACCTGAGTAAGAGTTTACTGGTCATGCTGATTGTGTTCAGTCTCCATTTATTTATATTGAAAATTTATTAACACTTGTGATAGGGTCTTGTTAACAATGAAATCATTAAGCTTTTATAATTTTTATCAGTATAATCATCAGAAACTTTTCTTTTTTTATATAAATATAAAATATTATATTACATCAGTCAATTTTGTCTTTGTTTCATTTAAAAAAAGACTTTAGCTAATGCCCATGCTTAACAATAACTTTCTAATCTATGAATAATTCTAAATGATCAGCAGTTTCTTCTGATAGTTTCTGAATGTTGCAGCAAAAGTTGTGTTTAAACATAGAACTGCATCCTTAATAAATGTTTCATTTGATTTTTAACATTGAGATATTACCTTTCGATCAATTATTTTTAAAATCAAGAATTAATTTGATGGATAATTAGTAAATTTTAAAGAATCGGACATTAAGAGTCTGTATTTTCTCTTAGAAATTTTTTATAGAACGTTAGAGTAAATTGACTTAAAATATTTTGTTACCAGTCTAAATTTAACATTAAAATGCTTGGATAATTGTTAAATTTTTGAATATAGCTTCCCAGTTGACCTTTAAATTGTCTTATATTTTCTGATATATTTCCTTGACTTAAATCAATATTTTACTCATTAATTTATATAAATACAAACTGTAATTTTATTGATATTTTACTTGAAAGACATTTAAATTTAGGAGCTGCTTCTTTAATAAGTGGTAATTTTTTCCACACAATTGACATTTCTCTTCACCAGTGGCATGCCATCCATGGAAGCTGTGGAAGCACCGCTTTCCTTGTATTTTCTAAAATATAAATGCAGTACATATTGTGCAATTATTTTCATATTTTAACATACTTTGAATTACTTAAAATTAATATTTTATTATAATTGCATTATGTATCTTATTACAAATTTCTATACTACATGTGAAAAAAATGATAAGATGACTATTGTAGCTGGCATCGCCACTATAATAAAACTTTATCACCACACTGTGATATACATTTGTGAGAACTTTTTTATTTGAAAATCGCACCATAAAAGGTTTGCGGATGTAAATTTATGACTATTGTATATTCAAATATAAATTTGTATATGCATATTCCCAATGGAAGTGCTGTTATTATCAAATACGGGATAGTTCCCATGGCAAATATATTTGATTGGTGTAAAGCAGCCAGATTACAGGCATTCGTGCATGTGCTTTAGAGCACCAACCTCATGCGATTTAGCTCATGGATGCTACACACCAAAATATCGTATAACGCTACCAATGATTTTATCCAGGCAGGCACAGCTTCCCTATCATCAAATGTCACCACACATCACTGCTCTTCACTCTTGTCAATTTAGGTGGATTTTATCATTTTCTAAAAGAAGTCATTCTTGTGGCATAGAGCTTTCTTAATTGATTCTACTTTATATATTTTGTGCTTAGAACTTATCAAATTCCTTGTTCTGTGATGTTTCTTTTTATTAGATAAACAGTCCTTATAATTATCAAATGCTATTTGATTTTAATTACTGTTTTACTTATACCTCTTGATTTCTTTATGTTAAGTCTCTCATCTTCAAATCATATATCTTTTCTGAGAATTCTATAGATTTTATCACAATCTTTCTACTGTTATCTTTCCACTGCCTAAATCTTTGTTTATTTTTGACATATTATAAACATTATCTGGCATTATCAGATGTGTCAAAGTAACTTATTATTTCTTTTAAGTCTTTCTAGTTATTGTTGTTTGTATAATATCTTAATATAGCGGTCTTATATTACGGTAGAAGTTTATTAATCTAGCATCTGATAATCAGAAATTGTCCAATAATAATCTGGTATGCTAGTATTCTACAAACTAAAACTCGTTTGAACCAAATTTGTATGCTAAAATTGACTCATTTTGTTACAGTACATCTGCTTGTGTGGTTGAGCATTGCTGTACATACTGTACAGCAAAGTCTGCAAAGTTTAGATTGCATATAACTTTTCAAATATTTCAAAATACAAAAATACTTGGTAATCTGGCATTTTCAATCATCCAGCACCTCTCTGATCTTATAGGTATCAGATTAACAAACTTCTACTATATGTCTTGGTTTCATAATATTGTAATGGAAATTGTTCATTAATTACTTCATCAAGTCTAAGATACTCATTGTAATATAGATTTTGAGTTATTAAAAGTATATTTTTGTCTTAATTATTTGACAAATGTAAATCTATAACTTAAGAGAGGAGATGAAAGTACCTAGCTTTTAAGTTTAATCAGAAAAGCCAAAGCATATTTATAGTTAATGTTTAATCTATATTAAATCTTAATAATTGTTTTTTTGTATCAGCTAAATCAGCTTGCCATTGATCATCCATGTGCCAGCATAAATTCTATCATCATTTAAATTTTCTAAAAACTTGTTTATATTTAATATATACATTTTGTTGATGTAAGAATTCTCCTTTTTTTTTTTTTTTTTTGAGGTGATCCAGTTTTTCTTTGTAATTCATTAATACCACAATAACCAGTTTTAGGATTGTAGTACAACTCTTTCAAGGATTCTCTCTAAGAAATGAGTTTTTAAGCTTTTTTTGCTCTCAATATCATCAAATTGAATAAAATTTTCTTGATTATAAAACAAACACAATATATGCACAATATTTTATGAGACACATACTAAAAAGTAAACTATTTCTATAGAATAGATGAAATAGATATGCTTTAAAAGCTGCATTTTAAGAATTCACATTAGTAAGAACCAGCACAATACTGTGGTAATTATTTCACCATTACAATACTATATCTTGGTTGTTGTAAGCTAGATTAAGTTTATTTACTGCGTAGACATACATTTTATGCTTTCTATTTTAATCATTTTTGAAAAACCTGTTATATTATCTAAGCTTTTCACTCAATATCTGAATGGTCAGATATGTTACAAAAAACTGCATCACTATTGTTCAGGAGCCACCTGTAGCTCATAAGTCATGCTTTGGACACTGTTACTAAAGGTGATGCTAGAAAAGATTTGAAAATTTAATGCTGCAGTACAATCTCCACTTGTGAGTCTTTCACAAATGGAACTTTTTAGGCATGAGTCAATCAACTTTAGTTCAATATTTTACTTCAGTAAAGAAGCAGATAACTTAGATAAGGGATTAGAATGTTTTATATTTAGAACAAACTAATTTATATTACTATCACAATTAGTAAAATAACTAGGAAAAAGATGTGAAATGCCTTCAAAAATAGAAAATAAAAGCAAATTATTAGTTTCTTTAAAAGAAAAATTATGTAAGAAATTAAAGTAACTGATGAGAGACAAATAGAGCATTTGAAGAAAGGATTGAAGTTGTATGAACATAAAAATAAAATTAAAAAAGTTTTGTGGGTATTTCTCATTCATTTACAATTTCTGGAAAATGTCATTTTCATCAAATTCACAAACTAATAAAGTATTTAAATATAGCACCACAATACTTTGATCCAGTCCAGCACCTGGTTAATTCACTAGAAAATCTAATGTTTTTAATCTTCTAGGAAAAGTTTCTGAAAAAACAGGTAATAGAATATAGATATAATATAGACCAATGGTGGGTAACCCCCGGCCTGCGGGCCAGCTACGGCCCGTGAAAAGTTTCTGTCCGGCCCGCAAGATCTTTAATAGATTATTAAAAGAATTGGGAAAAATAACTATTAATTATTTTCCAATTCTTTGTAATTTTTCGAAAACGATAAGAGAAATAAATGTAGTAATTAACTTCTTTTTTTTATTTATTTCATATTTGCAGACTAAAAAATTACAGATCACAAGAAGGCGTCAATTAACTACTAAAGCCTGCAGAAAAAACGTAAAATTTATTCTGGCCCATGTTATAAAAAAGGTTGCCCATCCTTGATATAGACTATAAGTTGAGATCTACAGCTCTATCCATCTGACAACAATGTTATAAAAATATTAGATCAGGTCTGTATGATAAGATGTGCTATCCATACTGAACAACTAAGAAAATTGGAAGCCCTCTTTAAGATTGTGAGGATGCTGCATTAATTTTAAAGAAGAAAAATATATTTCTCATGCCTGAAAAGTGCATTATGAATTAATTACTATCTATCTATCATCTACTATCTATAAGCATCTTATTGTTATTTTTCAATTTGAATTAATATTGTTCTTTGCATGGTTCCATTTTTAATCCAGTATAGTTTCAAATATCAAAAGATGTGTGCTTTGGTATTTGTGGACCTTTTTCATCAGTGTGGGCTTTTATTATTGTCCTATAAAATATTTTAAATGTAATACCTGATTATTATCTTCAGAGAAGATCAAAAATGTTAGTTTTTTTAATGAATTAATTTTTTATTTGACTGGATTAAAGTAGTGTATTTGTACTCCTCATCCATTTTAGAAATGTGATTGCTTGTAATAAACTGTTGGGTAAAAGTAAATCATTACATAATCAAATAGTTTATATAATTATTTTAATTATATTAATATTATTATTAATATATAATAATTTCATGTTATTAATATTCTTTTGGTACTGTTTTGAATAATGGAATAATTACAAATGAATAGCTTGTCTTTATGTCACTTATGAGTATTTAAGTTTATCAGATTGAATCTCAAAAAAGAATTAAATGATGATAATTAAGATCTATATTAAAGAAAAGAAAAAGAAGCAATATTTAGCCTTTGATGAATATACTAGTTCTTGTCAGATCATTAAAATTAAGTGGCATGGTTCTTGATCTCCATGCTGCTAAGTATTCCAGTTTGAGACTGCAATACCAGTGATGCTGTTTATCTCCATCAAGTCAGAGCTTGGTAACTGGACCAGTCCCATATCTGAATAAACTGTGAATTGATAGTAGTGTGAGGACCGAATTAAGCCGGTCCGATTTTAAAATTTCTTTGTTTCAAATCTCCTCGGGAGATAACAATCAAAATCAAAGATAACAATCACAAGTCAAAGGATGTACAGTCTTCTGCCGTCAAACTCGCTTCCCTCCTCTCCGCTGAGTCACGGAGATTGACTCATCATCTACCGTCATCGCAGCGGATGGGACTTGGAATATATAAGGGGGAAAAAGCTGAGAACGGGGTTGCTGAAGGTCCGCATAAGACACCCGACCCGTAGGATCCGTCCCGAGAAGCGAGGGCCGAGACACGAAGTCACCGAAGCCCGCCGACGACGAGCCGCCCGCCCGATCCTCCCGCTTCCCTCCACGACCGGAGAACAGAGACGATTAACCCTACGATTACAGCTAATTCTTCGACTAATCCTATGAAGAGGTATGATCCCCCCGCATTTGTGAACTCTCTCTCTCGCGGTTAGAAACGGAACGCATTAGAGCTTTTGTATCTGTTTACCGTCTAAATAAATCGTTATTTGTTTTCCTCATGGTTCCTTTACTTCGAATATCGCCTTGAACTTATCAATGAACCCCCACACTTCCTCCACTCAACCTGACAATCAGTTATCCGATCCCGACAAGTCGGGATATCATACAAATTTAGCCATCCTTGACAGTGGGGTGGGTCTTACCGACCTGTTCGTTGACAAAAAGGAGGTACGACTCTGTCCTACCTCTGGTGTTCCCCACAGTAGGAATGACATCTGTACAGGGAACAGGTATCAGTGATTCCATGCTCTGTGAGAATATGTTGATGATGATGATGATTAAAGAATACAGAAGTTATATTAATGGTTGATAAATGAAGTTTGGAGTTTCAAATTCAAATAAATAAATAAAATTAAAATGCACAAATTATCATTATACAGGTCAGATTATTGTTTCTGTAGTCTTTTGTTGTATCTTTGGATTGTTCTATTTAGAAAAGAGTGATTAGAATGATTCAACAAAGTAGTAAAGGGAATAAAAAAATATTAATATTGGACCCTTATAAAGCATGTTTATGCATTTTAATTTTTTTTAAATTAATAAGTCAAAGATAGCATTCCAATAATAATAATAATAGAAAAACAGTAAAAATTTATAATTGTTTTTACTAAAGTTGTATTATTATTTTTAATTTCATTGCCAATTTCTGCATGAAAAACTGTTGCTAGTGATATTTTAACTGGTTGTGGAGTTAATATCTTTATCAAAAACTTTTTTAATGGTTTAAATTTGAATGAAAACAATTTTGATAAATCATTAAAACATTTTTTTAAGATTAATTTTTTTTATAGCAAAACAAAATTCATTCAACTGATATTTAGATATCACAGTGTACTAGGCAGGTGTACACATTGTGTTATGCTGGTTTTTGACTCTACAATGCTTTATTTTAAAAAGTCAACTTTATCAGTTTTAACAATTATTATTTATCTGTAAGCTGTTGCTGAAACTATCGCATGTAACAAAAGAAATGTCTTATCAATGCCACAAGAAACAGTGCATAGATGAAGATATTTCATGAAAAAATTTCAATGTTGCTCCAAATTTGATTCATATCCTAAAGGTAGTCAGCGTCATCAAGTAAAGATTATGGTATTTATTTTCATAAATATCATAATTATTTAGAAATTAAATAAATCAATATAATTTGTTAAATTCGGCAATATTAGTCAGCTTAATTGGTTCTATATCTAATTAGGACGTAACAATTTTTGTTTATTAGTCCACAAACCCCTTTTAGGTGGTTAGATAAATAATTTCCTTTATTTACATTTTTAAAAAGTTTATCATATAAATATTTGTATCACAAACATGTAATTTTAATATTACATGCAATATAGATAAATATAGACAGATACAAAATTATGACAAATTTTTAATGATGAAATAAAGTATCTTCATTAGCTTGTTAAATGTGAAATTTGAAAAAACGACGTAAAATATTAACATAGTATGCTGCATAAGGGTAGCTGTGGTGTTATTGGAAGGTTAAATTCTGATTTTTTTTAAATCTTTGGTATTATGTAACACAGACCTAAGATACAGGATGGAAGGACTTATATAAATGCAGCTTTTTTATTATTTCTAATTTTGATGATGGGAAGAGGGATTTTCATGCATGGGTGTGAAATACTTATTCAGAATACTATGTAATGACAGGGACAAATTAACTATGTTACAAATATTAACAAACAATTTTATTAAAATCTTTTTGTAACTTGTTACTGATTGTATATAGGCAGTCCTTTTTAGAATATTTAATAAGAATTTTTGTCCCTATGATAAATTTTCATCTCTTAATGGAAGATATACAATGAACTAGGCTGGAAAATCCCATAATAGAGAATTCATTATGAATCCTCATCACAGATTCTTCAGCCAGTGTTTTCCATCCTGTGGGGAGTGATGATTCTAAATAGTCTCATATTTTCCTTGTGGTTTCAAAGTTTGTATCCATATTGTATAAATATTAATATATTTTTACCTTCAAACAACAGCAATTCTGCAGTATTGTTCAGTAAAACTGAATATCCTGTTTCCTCGGACATCCTATTTTCAATATGAGAATACAGGATTTACAGATAGGTGATAATTGTGTAATTATAGTTGCTGTGTTTTTAAAGGTCAATAATATGTTAACTTTAAATCTATAGATTTTAAAGAATTTTAAAACACTTATTATGTATTTTTTCTGTTATCATTGCTTGAATTTTCTGCAGGAGACAATATAATCTCATCCATATTAATTGATAAATTGAAGCTTTGTCTTATAATTTTAATTACATTTTTGGATAGGAGCTTGAGAGGAATTTTATACTTTGCACTTATTGTAACTTTAATATTGATCTTATTTAATACAATTTTAAGGTTTAAAAACAAAAAAAATGCACATGAAAGAAATCCTATTACATATTATGTACCATCATGTATCGTAGATTTGACATTTTATTGGTCAATAAATAATAATATTAAGTTAGGTAAAAGTATTATTAAATCCTTTTGGATTTTTTCAGTGGTTTTCTAAGTAGTCAAAGTGTTGAAACTTCATTTCCTTTATTACAAAAGCCAGGATGTCTTTGACCTCATTACTTAATATAGTAATTCCGAAGTAATTCATCAGACAATGTACCATAAGATGCATTGAAAAAATTAATGATAAAAGATTAAGACAACAATGTCAAAAGGAAATTATGATCTAAAGAGGTACTTAGTTATTTAATTTAAATAACAAGCAAGAATTGTTTAGATTGAATAACTAAATAACCTTGCAAGTTTCAAGAAAGTGATAATTTAATTTAATTTCTTTTATTAGTAATTGCAATTAACTTTAATATTGAACTTGGAAAAGTTAATATTTTTTAACTTGAACATGATACTTCATTACTTTGCTGTCATCTCCCTTACTCAGATCCTCTACAGCTCATGATAATCCTGCTGATAACACCAATGATGACACTGATGACCTGGAACCATTACCAGTATTTGAAGGATTTGATGATTAATATTAATGACTTTTTTTAAGTGAATGAACTTTAATTTTTTTTTGGTGCAATATTTTAATAATTTTTGTTGCTTCTATTTTTGTATTATAATATGTAAGAGATGCAAATTAAAGCAAAGTTATCAAAACTAAATAAAACAATTAAGCTCCTCATTTATCAACCAATTTGCTTAACAACATAGTCGTAGAAATAGAACTAGGTCATTAAGTAAGGAGTATAGTATGAGCTGAACAGGAACAGATATATAAAACTGTTAAAATACTATGTAATTACTCTTTAATTTTGTATTAATTATAACAATAAATTTATTAGTCATTTTTAACTTGCTGATTTTTCAATTAATCAAACTTGATAAGTGTGGTTAAGTCAATATAATGAGAGTTCCAAGGTATCCTTTCCCGATACTTCTTTGTCCATCATTTCTTTTGTCTCAACTGATAGATCTATTTTTGTCATCTCTCTTCAGGTTCTCTTATCTAAACTGACTAGATTTTGGTACAGCTGGTACAAGGCACAGCTATATTGTATTGAAGGAATATTTTTTGATATTAACATTAATTATTTATGTTATTATTTATTCCAGCAAACCCCATGTATAGCAAAACATGATACCTATAAACTGTTTTCCACTCTGCAAAGAACTTCCTGCCTGATTATATATCATGTGCATGCTGCCTACTAGAAAGATCAGAATGCCAAAAATTTTATATACTTACTGCTTGATTCACTTCTATATCTATAAAAATAGCAAGTAATGAACAGCAGAAATTGTTTGTTTACAGATATATGTGCTTTTAAAATGAATCAGAATTCTGAAGAGAGAATTCCCGAGGATTCTTTGAAAACACAGAACATTTTTCCTGGAATCTGGAGTATGGGATATTTCAGCATCTGACAATAATTAGTTAGGATGACAGGACACAGGGTCAAAATATAGAACTGTCATGTACAATATGGGATGTCTGGTTACTTATCTTTTAGTAACATATCTATCACTTTCTGTTAGAATTTCTTCTTTAGTTTGCACTCTTCTCTTTGGAAAATTGAAAAATATTCAAGAAATCTATTCTCTCATTATCTACTAATAAATAGCAGTAACTACAAAAATAACAACCAAGAAAAAGCAGGTAGCATTTTTTACATGTGTGACTAAATATTTCTCTTCCTCCACTGAAATTATGAAATCTATTACAGATTTTTTTCTTCTAATTTCATCTGTATCTTATTTTAAATTTTCTTTCTTTACACTAGCTATTTTCTATTAAACTCCCCATTCCTTTAAAATAACTTTATATTGGTATGACATTTCAGATTCTAAAATATCATCAGGACCAGTGTTACTCAAACTATGGGTCGTGACCCAATATTGGATTGCATTAAAATTTTAATAGGTCATGAAATGATACTATCTTTTGCAGAAATACTTGCCATACTTGTATTACTAAAATATTTTCTAACAACTAGGAACAAGAGATGCATCTGTTAAGTACTGAAAATTTTTTAACAACTTTTTTCTTATAATTGTCATTCAGTAATAAACTTGTAATATTAAAAGATTACAGAATATGTGTATATGAAATTGATTTCTCTTTTCTATTTTGAATAACATTGATGTAGATTAGAAAATTCTTGGGAATTCCATAATCCTGTGTTTGCAGGTGGTACTAGTGTTGTCACCTTTACAAAATCGCTGACTCGGCAGGCCGGACGGCAGGTTTGTTCGAACAGAAGTTCCTGATGCATGCGCAATGTCATTTTACAATGCGAAGAATAATGTGCATGCCGGTTCTAAATCAGTTACAGTTAGGGACTAGGGACTTGCGTAGGAGTAACATATGTAACCTAAATTAAGAAAGAACAGATAATTTAGCTCCATAGAAAACATGTAAGAACATACAAGCAAAAAAGAAAAAAAAGGTTGAGAGGTAGGTTGCGCGTCACACTTCGGCATAAACAGAGTAACATGGAGGAATGGCAGATAAGTTTCAGTGAGTGTGAGGTCTTTCGCTGTTCAAATGGTGTAAATTTATAAAAATATTTGCAAGAACTTTGTTTCATCATAATTTCAAAATTTCTACGAAATTTCCAGACAAAATTAATAGTTCACCCGGACAGTGAGTCAATTCACGGACTGTTCTGGGTGAAAACCGGACGGGTGGTAACACTAGGTGTACGCTAGTGGTAATTCAATGACCCAAAACTATGGTTTGGATAGTTGAATTACTGTTAGTGTTCTTATACACCTGCAGATGCAGGATTACGGAATTCCTAAGAATTTTCTAATTGGAATATAGCTGGTATCCCAACAAGAAAGAAAATATTCAAATCAATATAGATATTTAATGTACGATCATAATCATGCTAACAGGAAAAGTATGATGTACAGGGGTAAGACACTAATTTGAGGTGGAAAGTATATTTTTAAATTAAATTAATTAAAAATATGATTAAAAAATTGCAGTTTAGCATTGTGATGATGTCACAATAAAATAGTTGCTCGTTAATAGTTAACTAACTTCAAATTCAGTTTTTATGATTGAAATTTATTTGTTACAAATTGAACTGCTTTTAATGGAAATGGATACTTAATGTTACATTTCACACACAAGTTATTATCAAAAATGCATAATTTTATTTCATTACATAATGTACAGTACTCCAGTTTACAAGGTTTTTAAAAATTTTATATAAATATATAGGTCACAGAACCATTACAAACATATTGGGTTGCATGAGTGAAAAGTTTGAGAAAGGCTGCTTAAGACTAATGCTCAACTTGGAAGAGGCAGGAAGTCTATTACAATTTGAGTTTCTGTACCTAGATGATCTTTATTCAATTCCAGCTTTTCTCAGACCTCTATTTTATTTTTACAAATGCTTACATTTCAATCCTCCTCTTTATTAAATTTATGATCTCTTTCATTTAAAACTGCCAATTTGGTAGAAGAATATATTGTTATAGTTTGCAGAATTGTAGCTCAAATTGTATTTTTACATACATGGATGTTTGAAATTGTTAAATCAGTTAATCATTTTATTTGATGTCTGTAACTGTCTGCACATGTCATAGTCTCTTATCATCAATCCATAATATTTTTTCTTCTTGATCCAAAGAAAAACAAGTATTGCTGGTTTGTTAATTCTATTTCAGCCCTGCTATAATTCCATTTGATAGTATTTAATTTGTGTAAATATAATTTTAAAAAAGCTTAGAACATTCTACATTACAAAGCATAATATTTTTGTAATAAGATTTTCATCGTGATTATTACTAGTTTTTTGTTTATTAAATATTATTAGGAATGACTTGAATTATAAGATGATTTACATATTTACCATCAATTTTTTGCTTTCAATCTGGACAGAATTATGAGAGAGCACTTAAAATTTTCACAACAGTTAGCCTTATGCCCTTAGTGTCAAAGGTAGTAGTGCATGCTTACTTATATTCAACCCTAGATATGACTTCTGAAGATGGAGTAAACATGTCAGTGGAATTAAATATAAACACCAATTCACATTTAATGTGCACTCAGTTTGTTTCTCTTAGTCCATGGTATTTTAGAAACGAGAGGTATATAAGTTAGAAGGTCAAGGATGTAATTATTATTACATGACCTGACATAACAATATGGCAAGGCTTTGGAAGTAAGCATGCCAGAAAATTTATGGTTGACCTGTATTAAAATTTGATTGATTATACTAAAACATTCATTTGGGATAACAAATTACAGTATGTGCAGAAAAAAAAGAGAGTATAAAATTTTAATTAACTTCAAATAATTCAATCTAAAATCAATTTAAATTGGGAGTTTGAAACTTGTTTACTTGTCAACCCCTTTCTGTACTGATTCGAATGAAATAAAAAAAGTGACTACAATGGAAACACAATTATGTGGAACATAACTACAGTATCCATAAGGTTTTTCAAAAAAAAAAAAACTACTAGAATGTATAGTGTCACACAGCATACCTTTTCACTCTCTAAAATTTTATGCATCTAACTATAACGTAACACAGAATATGATATGCAGAGATTAAATTCTTTATGTAACTGGAAATCACTAAATCATCTGTTGATTGTACACTGTGAAACTAGGTTATAATATATTGTGTAACATTTTATTAGTTTTGAGTTAATTAATTTACCTTTAAATGCAGTAATGCATTATACTATGCATTTTTTTGCAAACAGTAAATGCACAGTGCACAAGGTACTGAAAACAAAAAAGAGTTTCTCCATTATCCGAAATTTTGTTTATCTGGATAATTAAGTTTCCACTCTGTTTTCATTTCATCCTTCTTGTAATTTGATTAAAATTTTAAAATAAAACATAATTTTATTATTAATATAATTGTGTTTTACTTAATAATTTATCAACCCAAATTTATCAATCATTAGCAATCAGATTGGGAACCAAATTTAAATTATCTGAACAGATGATAATTATTTTATTCTTTAAAACAGATTTTTTTTAAAATCATTTTATTTTACATAACGTATAAAATACAGGATAATAAAATGCAGGATAAATCTTCAAGAGTGATAATCAATTAACTATGACAGTCTTGACACTACTACTTTCTAAAATACAGAATAAAGCGTTTAGAGTTTTAAACATTTACAATTTTTAAATAAATAAATATTTCTTTTCACAGTTCCTATTGATATTCCACAAGGCCAAGGCAGGAGAGCTGTTGTCGGACAGCGGACTCGGTCAGCTGGCATCACTGACCGAAATTGACGTAGAAAAGGAGGGCGTCGGAGGTGCCAAAAACTTTTTCGAGGCCAAAGTGAGTATTGGACTTTATATTGTATTTTTTAAAAACCTGAACCAAATTGAAATATCTAGAAATAAAATGCTTCAACTCCATTGCAATTTTGTTAAAAATAAAAGTATAGCAACATTTGATAAGCACAAAGTTTCTTTAGTGATTGTAGAGCAAAATCATATTGGGGTTGTAGGTTCAATAGGTCTGATTCAAACCACTTATGAAAATTAGGATGCAACCCAGAATTGAATTACTATATCTACAATTTCTCACAAGATATTAATTGATATCAATACTTCATTTTTTAAATAATTTATGTAACTTTAGTAAGGATGAATAATGTCTATTATTGACTAACAAAACAAACTGTCCATTTTGAAAAATATAAATATCATAAACTAAATTGCAAAAACATGTCATTTATGTTTTGTAATGCTATTTGCCACAACAAAATTTTCTGACAAGGTAAGCAAATAAAAAACAAAATCTATCTTTTTATTTGATTTAAACATTAAAACGATTGGATTGGTAGAATAAAGCAATGTAATTCAAGGGCAGTTTGTCAAGGAGGGTGTCTCCCAAGATGAATTCCTATGAGAAATGGACCCTTATTTGTTAATGTATGAAGGAAATTGAAAATTCCAAGCAGTTTGATGCAATGTTTGGCAATTTTATCCAGTTGGACACTGGTGACCCAACTCGACGAGATCATTTTTGATTCCTTATTTGTCACCGAGCGTGCTCTACCAATTTGAAACAGTGAACATTTTGCAGATTACGTATTATTTCCATTTGCTTTCAATATCCTATAACATTGAATAGCTGACAGAAGATTGGAATTAAATAAACCCAGCATAAATTGCTAATATTTGTTTTGCTGTTTAAAAATGAAACTTTTTCAAACTCTCAATACTACACAGTCTTGAATTTATATTGTATCCAATTCACAATTTGGTTGGTTAAATTTTAAAATCATAAAAACTATCCAAAATTATTATTTGTTAATTTCATTTATATTAATAATCCTTTTAAAACAAATTTACACTTCTAGTGATTCATTTTTTGTTGTCAGTCATTTGCTATGTCTGTATAACTGTCCTTATTTTAGATCATATTTAATTTTTATTTTTCTATCAGAAATTAATGCAGTTTTCCGACTCTGTAGGAAAAACTGAACACTCCCATTATTGTTGATAAGTGTCATCCTATACATCTGCTCTTTTTGTATTATTTATGTAGGTCGTTTGTTATTTTATAATTAACATAATAAGAATTTGCTTTCTATTGTTGATTGTGTCCAGTTTTAAACTGTTTCCTTGTGTTTAAGATAGTGTACAACAGACCCTTATATCTTAGAAAAGTTGAAAAAACATTTTAATTTGATGGCTTGTAAAATGGTTAAGTTATTTTAAAAAATATTTTCAATTTTGTTAATAATAAGACTAATATTGAGCTCAATGGGTCTTAGTATTTCAGTTCCATTAATGTCTTATCAATTTTTACATTTGAAATTGCTTTTTGTTAGTTTAAAAGGGTTGTTTGACCAAAGGGTATTTGATATAACCATATAAAAACAGATCACATTATAGTTTTTGAAAATTATATCAATACTAAGTTGATTTAAATCCAAAATATCTGAATGAAAAAATTCTCTCGCTAACATATAACTGTTATATGCTCTGAAATTGAAACTTTATGGTTAAGAATTTATCAAAGTTAACTTAGCAGTTGTAGTTATGACACAGACACAAATTTTGATTTTGGGTGTAAACTTGGAATTTTTCAAATGTGTTGCAACATTCTGTAAAATATAAATAATCAAAATATGAATCCGAAAGTATGTGGATTGATGCACTGTCAAAGGTACCAAGAGTTGCCATAATATTGTCAATATTTTTTAGTAAAAAGTGTCAACTCTGAAGAAAAGCATCATCAGAACCATTTTTTATCTATATAAAAACTATTAAATTAAACAAAGCAGCATTAATCATGTGACTTAATACTAACCTTATTTAGGTTTCTCACTGATTTCAAGTTTGAAAGTTCTTTAATTCAATGGGTTGTTAATCTATTAAAAACAGAAGAGAAATAAAGAATAGTTTAAATGTACGGAGAACTTTCAAGGAAGTATTGTATAAAAGTAAATTTAATACTGATGTGGTTTGGAAATATTTGATACAAAAAATCATGTTAAAAACAATTTGTTGATACTTATATTATTATATAATTAATTGTACAAATATTTTAAATGATCTTAAAAGAGAAATGTAAGCAGATTTCTAAAAATCCTCTTCCTCAATAATAAAAAATGACAAAAGATCAAATTTATATTTGAAATACTGTGCATGGAATGCAGTTTGTTTCTATACCACTATTCCAATATTTAAATTATTTTTAACTAGTTTAATATGAATAAATCTTATTAATTTTTTCATGTATTTCTGTCGCAGATTGAAGAGCAATCTAGAGGAAAGAGATTTGAAGAAGAGATCAGAGCTGAACAAGAAGAAAAACGTAAACAAGAGGAGGAGAGAAGGCAACGTAAAGAAGCATTTAAACACAAGGCACGATTTTTCGAGCAGGCTGCGGCATCTTGAATGTTTGTTGTTCCGTTCTTTTTCCTTTTAGATGTGTATAAATGCCGTTCGGAGTCGAAACTTGTGCCGAATAATTCTTTCACAGTAGTTGTTAAATGTTAATTCTTAATTGAGAGTTTAATTGCTTGTTGAACAATTTACAGTCTTTAAGCCATATCGATTAATTTTTACATTTAAAATGAATAGTCCAGAAAGCATATCATCTTGCATGCAATGGAAGTATTAATGTTTGTCGTCACAGAGTCTATTAATTATTACTAGAAACAAAATTTTACGGTGTCAGTTATTTGATGTAAAGTAATATACTTGATAAGATGCAGTTAAGTTGTACGAGGTTGAGCGTTGAATTCCGTATTTGTGCCTTCCTGGCTTTGAATTTTATCCCGTCGAAATATCTCGTCCATGGAAACTGCCCAAGAATTGTCCTTAAGCAATAATTTGTTTATCTTTAATGAAGAAAAATGTAAAAATCTTCCATTTAGTAATTTTTATATATGTACAAATATTTCTATAATTATATATTATTTACACCAAGTACTTTATTTTCATTTTTTTATATATATTCTGTACAGTACATTGTTGTTAGAGTATCTAATATTTATGTATAGTGAAAATGCAGTATTTTTAAAATAATTTTTACACATTGACTTTAATACATTGACTTTAGATGATGACAAATTTGCTTGTCGCTAGTTAATGATTAAATTTTTGTATACACTTCTATGTTTTGTATTTGATATGTACACTTCTATATACAACATAATTCTATTAAAAAAAGTTTAACATTTCTATATTACAATAGTTAATGTATTAGAGGACAAATAAAAAATACATGTTGTACTTTTATAAAGACTCCAATTATTCAAATAAGGCACTTCTACTACTAAGTAATAAAGAATTAAATCTATAGAACAATTTACAAAATAACTGTAAATGGGTAATGAAAAGCTTAAAAGAATAAACAGAAATTTTATGAATTAATACAGCGTAAATAATGGTGACTAGATGGAATGCACAATTTTAACAAGTGAGACTGACTAAAAATTTAAGAACTACAAAAAAACTAAAGGCCAGCTTGCATGAAAAACTGGCAAACAAATTGAATGACATTTACAAAAATGTAGTAAGAACTGTACATTTTCTTATATATACAATGAGCATTTAATTTTTATACATAATTACATTCTGAAAATATCTAAATAGCTGCCAGTTTTTAATATTGTTCCTCTTCCTCTTCGCAGATCTGAATGGTAGGAACTTGATAGGGATAATTAGCAAGTAAATAGACGACCGCTTCGTAGACAGTCATCATGATTGCAGTATTTGGAATCTGACGTACTAACTGTGTTCCCAATCCTCTGTACAGGCCTTGGTATCCTTCCTCTTTAAAAACCAGAAATAATGTTTGAAAAAAGGAAATATATTTATTGCCTTCTTGCCTTAATCTTGTTCTAACTACCTCTGGAAAATAAATAAATATGATTTATTAATCAGAATTTCATATCTTCAAAAAATTATAACTACCTTAGATTTATTAGGCTAATATAAATGAAACTTTACTAAAATTTAAAACTGGCAAGATGAACTATGAATCCAATAAATGCTTAATCTGAATGTGGATACATGCCTGAAACTATAAGCTATTTTATGTCAGCATTCTTCCAAAGCTAGTAAATTCAAGGTTTTAACCTGGTGCTATTCATGGTCGGATTTATAACACTGTTACTCAAGGACGAGCACTGCACTCGCCCCCACATTTTCATATCAATTCTGTCTTGAGAAATTTTACTTAGATCAATTTTCTGTTTCTATATTGAAATCTGATCAGATCGATGAGATTAATAATTTCAGATAACGTTATCAAACTTAATTATAATTTCTATTCAAGTTCTGAATCTATTTAGTCCGAATTTTTAAAATGACATTGTTTGCAGATTGTTATTATGTGGTATCTGCTGATTAGTACAGTAAGCTACATGTTAACACTTAGATACTATTCTTCCTATTCTTTTTTGGGGAATATGCAGACTTTCCTCTTCATACTAATGTTGCCTGTGATGGATATGTTACTTTCTTAAAGCTTTCAGCATTTTCATATGGAGATTCTTGTTCTCATTGTCTGTGAGGAAGGAGCCTACCTTTTTTTTCTCAGACTCATCAAGCAATTTCAGAAACATTTCATCACATTTTATGATGGTATGATTCTAATTGTGAAGTGATATTGTATATATTTGTATATACATACTATTTTGAATGCAAAAAAATACACAGTGTAGCACTCACAAGTAATCTTAACTTGTCCAACACAACCAAAACAATGGCAGTACTGAAAGCATTAGCAATGACATTATTTCTAATCTGGTATCTTGTTAAAAGGGATACTTGGGAAGGAAGGCAGACAAGAGTTTGGCCACAAAACTTCAAGAAGCCCGAGTTACAAGCATTTTAATACAAAATATGAGTGCCATGCTCACCCTCGAGTAATGGAAGGTTAAAGGTAATTTACTAGCAAGGTTGAGGCCAAAGTTTTCAACGCAAAAACATGTACATCGGACGTTCAGCACCACTGTCCTTTAAGCTAGAAGTTTGGCAATAGCATTTGGAAAGTCAGTGGAATCATGCTCGACATTCCAAAAGCCATTGCCAAACTTCTAGGCTTACAGGAAAGCGGCGCTGAACGTCTGACGTACACATTTTCACGTTGAAAACTTCAGCCTCAACCTCGCTGCTATGATACTTCTATATTTTGAAGAATAGGATAAGGAATTATCTTACCTTATTCATCAAAATGTAAAATGACTAATATTTAAATCATTAAAATACTATTTAAACCTCTATTTGTGACAATACAGATTACAATTCTTTGAAAAATAATTTTAATATAAACAAGCAAAATGTTAATAAACATTTTGAAACAAAAACGGTGATGCATGAAAATTAAATTTCTATAAATTCCACCCTTGTTAAAGATTAGAACTATACTATCTGAATTACTACAAGTTCTCATTTAACAATAATTCACAACTATTTTTGTAATAATTTACAGTTTCAATTTTATTGTTTATAACAAATTCTATAAGGTGGGAAATAAATTCTAGAGGTTACAAACACATTCCAATTAAGCAAAATGACATGTAATATTATTAACTGAATTATATTTCACCTTTGGTAAATTGGTTTTATTATACGTCACTACGAAATATTGCAGTTTCCAAGAACCTATCAACATTAAGTGAGGACTTGCTGCATTTAATATTTAAAATCTTTTCCTTAAAATTCATATTTACATCATCTGTTTATTATAATCACAAATCAGAATTAGTATGTGGTCAGAATGTATAAGTTAAGTGAAGTTTTATAAGTATACTTTAATTATAACTGAAACTCTGATTTATAACAATATCTTCAAGATATATATAATAGCACTAGTCTCAAAATGTGCCTTATTTACTAATTTTGTATTTTGCTATTAAACCACTATCTTAATAAGTAATTTTTATGTTAAATATTTATTGTTTTACTGTTATTTTCTCAATACAGTAGTTTAAATCGTTTGCATTTCTTACTTTAGTTAAATGGATTAATTGCTAGAAATTATTGAAAAAATATGATTATTGTGATAATTAGGTATAGATAAAACAAAAAAAAAAAAAAAATCAGCCTTTTAATGCCAGTGTCAACAAAACTATAATTTTCACTAATTGTAGTTTTATTTATTTACCTCATGGTCATATTCATGACCTATTAAGAGTTAGAGTTAAAAGTTAACCAAAATTTTTCACATAATAAAGTGAATGATAATTGGTAACTTCTAACTCTTGACCCTTGGATGCAAATATGGACATGATGAGTCAAAGTGATTACAATAAGCACATTTTATATGTATTTAATATATATATATTTATATATCTAGCATTCAAACTGAATATTTTACCAAACATTTTATATTATTTCTCTAAAATATTCAAGCATGCAACACAAATGATCCAACCAAAACTTTTCAAGAAGTTCAAAAAATAAATTTTTAAATTGTTTACAAAGTAGTATTATAGTATTTTTTTAAGAACCAGTTTTAGGTAATAACAAATGAAAACTAAGGCATGTTAAGCAAAGAATATACTGTATAATCATAGATAAATTATTTTCATTATTGACAATTTATATTTTTCCATTAAAAGATTTACAACAAAATTACTAGAATTCCTGAAAATTATTTTTATTTAAGAGAATTATTATTTATCTAGGTTTAAAAAGTAAAAAGTAAATGATAAAAATAAATAAAATTTACCATGTGGATAAGCTAGGATTGAAGCACAAGTTTTAGAGGTTGCACCTGCCAACATAAATTCCATGAAATCTCTTGTAGATTTATCTTTGTGACAATAATTGATATCTTCTCGACACTTCCTTAATTTTGCTTTTAAAAACTCGTATATCACAAAATGTATCATTGTTTCAGAGATACCAAAATAAGATGCAGTAATTCCTTTGTAAAATCCCCTAATTCCTTTGGATTTATAAACGTCTCGAATACACTGAAGTGTACTAGTTCGACCATATTCTCTATGGAGAAAAATTTTTTAATCAAAAATTTTGCTAAATAAATATATTAGTATTTATTAAAATTGAAATTAAATATTTTTTAGTTAAAATTATTTTATGTGATACACTAGATATTCATCTAGTACAGAAGACAAGACAAATATGTCTCAATAGTGGTATGAAATAGTGGGACAAGGTTTAAAACTCATGGGGCTTAGAATTATTTTATTTATAATGGGAAAAAAAGTGCAGATTATCTAAAGAGAGAAAATATATGGAAAGTTTCATATTAGCATTTGCAGTAAAAATGCATATTAATCTGAAAAGTTACAAATATATAACACATTGATTACTTTTTCTACATTGATAATTTGATCATTCATCTGGAGTGGTTCATAATTAACAGGAGGAAGTGTTTCTTTCATACAAGACTGCTCATTGAAGGTATTTTTGATCATATCCAGGTTTTGACAGTAGGTAATGTCATCTTCACTCTCTTCCAATAGCCAGATAAGAAAATATCAGAAACAACGTAGACAGTCTTACTAAAAAGACCTCTCAACAAAATACTGCAAACACACCAAATAATAGTTATAACTTCTGCTTGAAACACAGTGGGAATATACACATTGGGACAAAAAAAGCTACCTGACTGTTCCCTACAAATGCCAGCTTTCATGATGCTATCAATTTTGAATCCATTTGTACATCAGAGTATTCTGTGAAAGAAAGATCATTCTACCCATACACCAGTCAAGGCAAGTGGGTAAGGAGATCAGAGTGCCTATCAAACAAACTGAAATAACATTGTTAGAATCTATCAAAAAATGTCTTCCTTCATCATGTCTCTAAGTAGAGTCTCTGTTAAGTCTGCATCAGTTCTGCACATTGACCTTTAAATAGGTCTGACTTAAGTACTGGGAAATTTCCCAGTACTTGGCAGAACAAAATTGTCTGCATTACCCTGGATGTACTGTACAACCCACAATTATTAAGATCCCTCAGGAGACCATCCTCAGGGGTAAAAGGACAGCAACTTTGCATTATGGATACTTACAGGAAGGTTCCAAAAGGGAAATCACCATACTATGATGACATAGAATAAAGTCAATCTAGCAAGCAAGAGCTGGACTGATACCATGCTCAAGTGCAGCATATTTAATAGCCTCAAGAGATCTTAGCAAAAGCACCCTGAATGTCAAGAAATGCAACCACCTTGATATTTAAGGCTCTCAATCTGGAATACCAAATTATGTAAGACAGCCTCACAAAACATGCGGGTTAATAGGCAAACTTAATTGAATAGGTTTCCTCTCCATTCCCTCAAACAAGTACTCTTCACATGCCTATCAATAAGCTTATCCAATGTCTATTGATATTAGGCTAATAGGTCTAAAAGCCTTGGATTCGGAATAAAATTTCTTGCCAGGTTCAGGATTGAAAATCACCAGATAGGCGCACATAGCCTAATGCCAGACAGGCACAGTACAAATGTAACAAAGAATTAAATTACAATGACAATCCTTGCATTTCTGTGACATGTGGTATCTCCACTACACTCCATCAGTTTTTGTACGATGTTTCTGGTGTAATCTTTTGATTATTGTTCCAATTATGTCATTATGAAACTAGATTGATTGTAAAACATTTTCAGTAAAAGATTGATGTTAGAATAAAATTATTCAGATTTATGGTTCAATCACAATTTTATTTTTGCTGTATTCTAAAACCTCCATTTACTGCTTAGCATTTTGTTCCCAAAGAAGTCAATTAATTATTAACCTAACCGAAAAGTAGCCTGATAATTTTGATGAGATTGTTTGGCTTAATTAAAATCAGGTTATGAGTTGCTGTTCATATAAAAAGTTGTTTAATATTAAACTAATTTATATAAAAAATAATAAAAGTTTTTTAGAACTTAAAATTATAATTAACAAATTTAGAACATTAATTCTGAATTTTACAATAGATTATGTAAACCCAAATTATTTGAAATATGGGAAATATGTTATTCAGATATAAATCAAAATTTTCAAATAACTGAAAAACAGTATAAACAGCATGATACTGTACTAAGATTTCCCATAAAGATTGGTAGTTGAATCTATCAGGACAGTTAAATATAAATGCATTAAAATGTTGGTGGCCAAAAATTTAAATAAAACAAAGCATATAAACTTCAAAACTTTATTTCAGAGGTGACCAACCAGACTGAGAGACACAGGTTTAGCTATCAACATCAGTTATAGCTATAGCCAATCATGTGACAACATAATGTAACACTGATGTTAATGGTATTATGACAATGTATCTATCATTTTTGAAAGGATATAGTGATGTTATTTAAGCTTTCCACTCAAAATTCTCCAATGGTAAGTTAAGTTGCACATGCTATACACCACTGACATTTGAGAGCTTCATATGGTTTGTTAACCATGTTTTGTGCATTGTTGTATTATTTTATGAATTAAGTAAATTTTATCTGTCATAGTTCATTAACTTACCTTTGGTCTAACTGCAATCTTGTTTTTATGAACCATATAGGACTAGTTAAAGTACATGATGTAAAACCTATAATTAAAAGAAAAGTTATTTATTCTAAATTTTTGTTTAAATTTAAAATAATTTATCTCTATATAGAATAAACAAGAATTTGTTCTTTTATTTGAAAAGATCTGCAAAGATTATAATGATTACATCTACATTTACAATACACAAAATTAACATTTTTAATTTATTGGAATTCTGCATAAATTTTTTTAGTACAAAGAAATTCATTTGTAAATATTTCTTTCAGATATTTACAGTCTTGTTCCAAAGCTCAAAGCTAAACTTTGAACTCCGACTGACAGAACAAAAACATAATACAAACTTTAAAATAAAATTTTTCTCAAACTGTGATTTGGAACAAAAAATAATGTCATTTGATTCTTACAAATACAAGATTTTAAAATCGTCCTATATGTATATATCAAAATATGTTCATATATATTTTCGCTTTAAAATATATATGAATATGTTGAAGATAAGTTTTCAAAAATAGCATAACATAATTTTTTAATTTAATTTTTTGCCACAATTTTATAACTAGACATAATAAATGTATTCTTCTTTGTAATTTGCATTGTAATTTTTGATAATTATTTAAATTTTGGTGTTTGTTTCCATTTTATAATTTTTTTTTCATAACTTGGAAATTTAAGCAGAGAAAGTTTCATTATATTTCTCATGATATATATATTTTTTAAATTTATTAAATTCAGATTAATTTCATAATTTACTGTTAAAAAATAACTAATGAAAAAAATGTTTTAACAAATTTTTTCCCAACTTTCAAAAAATAAATAAATAATGGATAGTTTGTAATAAAACCATTTAATAATGAAAAAAATAAAAATTTACTATACATTTTCATATTAAAATATTCATTTCTCATATAGATTTATAAACGTATCAGATAAATTTTTTTACTTTAATCATTTCTTTATTCTATATTTTAGCAGTCAATTGAATAATAGACTTTATCAATATGCTTAGTATTTTTCTTGGGTATAATGGACACAACTGAATAAACTACAGTGAACTTGCTTTATAATGAGTGACCTCATATGATCTTTCAAAAATGGAGGTTATATCAATTTTGGCAGCAAGAAGCAGATTATATTATGCAATTTTATGCCTACACAAGAAACATTCCAAAACTTGGAAAAAAAAAATTATTCTTTAAGTAGTATAATTTCAATTTTAAAACTTAATTTAAAAAGTAAAGAAAATATCACCATTCATTTGACTTTATATTGTAAATCATAAATAAAAATAATATTGAACATAAGTAAAATAATTATTTGTAATAATAATTCATATTTGTTGCCTAATATTAATTAATTGCATATTCTAATTTTTGAACAAACATATTTTACAAACTTATACAAACTTTTCCTAAATATGCAGATTTATGGACCATCATTAAAAAAAAGGAAACTTTTTACCATTTTGGAAACCCAATATTAGCCTTGATTAAAGATTACTAGATTCTTCAAATGTGTATGCATTTTATTATTACTTGAATCTGTTATTGTATAATTGAAAAAATTATAGTGGTTTTTCATATTTGTGATAATGTATCATAAATTATATAAATAAAATTATAAAATTATTTAATTTATTTAATTCATTACTGAAATTATGTTACAGAAATACACTGTATTTTTATTTTTATGAACAATAAATATAATTTTAATTAAGAAATTTTTTAATGTTATGGCATAGCTTTATCTCAAGGTTTCTTGATTGTTCTATAAAATTTTTGATTCAATGTTTTGTAACAACCCTGTAAATTTCAGTGATTCTAACTATATCAATGAAATAAGATTACACTTATGGAAGAACAGTCAGGACATTATTTATTGGTTATTAAATCTTGGTGAGTGGCTAAATCAAGAGTTTCTATAAAGCAAGCCTGCTGTAATTTTGTTTTACAATATGAAATTTTACTGCTTTCTAAATTTAGTATACATTTATTATACCTACACTTAGATATAATAATTTATTATGAAGTTAATTAAAAAAAAAGTAAGTTGTCCAAGAAAGTTTATTAAATTAAAAATTTAAAACTTACCAGCACATGCTGCTGAACAGAGATGTACTAAAGGAGTATCTGGTGTGAACTTGGAATTACAAAAGTTCTTTGTTTGAGAATAAGTGCAGAAATAAATGGCCCTAAAAAATAACAATAAATTATTTTTATTTCATACATATATTTATTAGGGTGGTCCTTATTATATAGGCTAAAAGCAAAATTTGTAGTTTGCATAAGGGTATCTGCCTAACTTGTTCCAATATTGAAGAGAATAACATTCCCAAAGTTTGGATAAATTTAGAGGTTGTTACCAAAGTTTGAATCATTAAATTTACTTTAAGCAAGATATAAGGTAATATAGTACTGAGAATTTATAATTTAGTCATCAAGATCAAGTATTGTCAAAAAACCTCATAACATTGCTGATACAAAATAGTCCAAATTTTTTTCCAAGATGCTATCCTGATCAATTGTCACTCATTCTGGGATGTTCTCATTACCTTCATTTTGGAGAGATCAAATCATTTTGGCTTTTGTATCCTTTGATATTCATAAAAAGGAAACTAAAGGCAACCAACTCTTTGCTCTTCACATAAATGACCAACCAACAAGTATTTTGGAAGATTCTAGGTTGTTTCAGAAAACTCAATCTGGACTATTATAGAACACTAGCTGTGTGTGCTATGTTGCTTTAACTTTTGAGGGGATGGGGATTAGTGAGGTTAGATTGGGAGAGGGTGATAACAACAATGATCTTAGTAACTAAACTGTACATTTATTAATCTGAGTATTTACAATAATGAAACTGCAAGAGGAAGTCTGCTTTAGAGGTGGCTGGAAGACTCCCACAATATTTTTTCTAGGGTGTCAATGAAAATTCATACCAAACTTTGTGCAGACAGCTGGAACAGTTATAGAATCCTTTACCTAACAAACATACATTATTTTGACATTTAAATGTATATAGGAATAAGGTAAAAACATTGAGCATATACTGCTGTACTTATGTAAGTTTTCTATTTCAACAGTAAGTTTGCAATTTTTAAGAGCATGGTAGCAACTCCTAAATATTATTCAAAACTAACAACAGTTTAAAGCCAAATGACTGCTGAATTATATTGGTTATACTACTACTACTATTAATAATAATTAAATGCTAAATTTAATAATTATAATTATTAAATTTAGCATGGTGATAGAGATGGTGTTTAATATCTTTCTCTAGTGCTAAATTACTTACCATTTAATTATTAATAGTAGTAATATAACTCAATATAATCTGGCAGTCATTTAGCTTTAATATGTAACAGATTTGGCTAAGATGGCTTAAATGTTTATATTTATAAAATGAAATTTTACCAAAATTATTTTTTTCATAATGGAACAGATTCAAAAAATGTCCCCATTCAACTTTCCAAATTTTAAAAATAAAGGCCACACTTTAATGTATTATACAGGCAAATTATAAATCATTGAAATAAATTATTTTAAGATGTTAAACAGTTAAACATTTTAAAACTTAAATCTATCATCTTTAAATGCATCAGAAAATTAACAATAAAAAGTAATTTGCAAGTTTCCTATTCAATGACATGTTATAAACTTGGTTTTTCTTCCCTTCATTCTATTTAATCAATTTTTACATATCTTTCAAAGTATTGGAATGTTTTACTTAAAATATTTTGCTTTTAAAGATATATTATACAGAGTGTGTGTGTGTGTGTGTGTGTGTGTGTGTGTAATCATAATCATCAACTCCTAAAATAAACACAAATTGAACTAATTCAAACTGGTAACATCATAAATCGTTAATTAGTTTTTCTAGAATAAAAACTATTTTAAATAGAAAATAAAGGATAAAGTTATTTTAATGAATTCATTGCCTACCTTACTATTTCTTTCTGTTACTTTAAATATATGAAATTAATAATTTTTAAAAATATAAAAATAATGACATTTACGGATTTTAAAACTTTTAATCCTAAATGTAAATGTCATTATTTTTACAGAATTCTGACTTTTAAAACATACCTGAGAATTTGGACTTTTTAAAACAGCAAATTTTTATGGATTTCATGCATAAAGATATTTTTGTCATATGCACATGATAATTTCTTTGTGATTAAATTGTGATACATCTTGTAAACAAAGCTTTACAGAAAAGAACATTACTTCAAATAAGTTATAGAAATATCTAACTGATAGAACAAGTGTTCTTTCTATCTACAAGAAGTTCACCAAATGCACATGAAATTGTCAAAATGAAGAAATAATTTATTTTAGTTTTATTTTTTATAAAAATATTTTGTGAATTATTTCCAGAATAAATCTGATGCTATATTATTTCAGAATAAAACCACTATCATGATTTACTTGTTTTCTTTTACTTTATTTCACCTTAAATTTCAATCTTAGTTAAGATTTAATCTAGAAAATTCAGAAATCTGGTCCACCCAAATCCCCAAGCAGTCCAGATTTTTCAGGTCTTTACTGTATAAAATAAATATTAATTCATTTAAAAACTAGAATATTCAAATATATACAAGGTGTGGCAGAAAAGTAATGAGATTGGCATCATGAGAGTGATCTGGCAACACTGCAGATGTCCCTTTCACATAGCTTGTACGTCAGTCCCGCCTAGACGCTCAGTAACAGTTTCAACCTCATGCAGCAACCACGTGATACTAGAGAAAATGAAAAGTGAAGCATTGTTTTTGTATTGCATCACAGAAAATAGAATAGTGAAATTTGGAGCAATGGTGTGCCATCAAATTTTATGTTAAGCTTGGTGAACCTGTGAGTTTGACCTACGAAAAGTTGCAACGAGCATATGGGGAATATTTCTTATCATGAGCACAAGTTTTTCGGTGGCACAAAGCATTTTTGGAGGGCCTAGAAGCAGTAGAAGATGAACCTAAGGGAGGCATTCAACATCAAGAACTGCGGAAAGTATTGAAAGAGTGAGGTCTCCTTGAAATGCTCAGATAAAGGGTGTTTTGAGTCAGACGAGACATTGCAGACACTGGGCTGCTCCCCATGACAACTCCTCTTGTCACATGGCCATCTCCATCAACCAGTTTTTGACAGAAAAAGAAATTTCTGTGGTTCCCCAGGTCCCCTATTTGCCTGATCTCAGTCTGTGTGACTTATTTTTGTTCCCCAAGATCAAAACCCATTTGTAAGGATGTCATCTTGGTACTGCCAATAACATCCAAAGGAGCATAACTGCATTGCTGCAGGTGATTCCACTTAAAGCCTTCCAGCATTGCTAGGCAACAATGCCTCTGCTAATGTATAGCTGCCCAAGGAAACTACTTTGAAGGGGATAACATTAATGTATAAAAATAAAATAAAATTGTTGCAAAGAAAAATTAGTCTCATTTCTTTTCTGCCACACCTTGTATAATTAATAAATAAAGTTCTGGATAAAAAGTATATTATTTGTTTATTTATATTGATAAAGTTAAGTTATAACATTAATTCAATAAAATTTTTAAATTATTATTTACTAAACATTAGTATTATATAGTGTAACTATGTTAAAATAAACATATTAGTTTTCAATTTATATAACATTTTGGAATAAAGTTTAATTTTAATCACTCTAAATGATTTTAATTTCTCTCTAAAATGAAAGTGCATTTGTTTTATAAGAAGAAATATTTAAATTACAAAAAAGTTAATTTGTTTAATTTAATGTATTTAATACAGTAAAATCTTGATTTAAAGAACTAATTCAGGTGAGGGGGTGTTCATTAAAGCCAAAAGTCTGTTTCATAATAAAGTAGTTTTCCAAATTTTCCAAATGTGTTTATTAAAAAATTGACAAATTTGTTAGATATTTTCACTTATGTAGATACATTTGCATAATTAAAATTAAGTATATACGAGGAGTTTAATTTCACAAAAAAAGTCTTCTATATGTATTATTGCTTAGGTATTTGCCCTAATTCTGAGACTGTAATAAACAAGTATATGATCTAAATCATAGTAAATAAACATATATTTTTTGGAAAATACACTTTAATTGTATTTAACTAAACAAATAAATAATGTTCTTTAAAAGAAAATAAAATTTAAATTTGACAAAAACAAAAAAATTTCCTATTTATTCGTCTTCAGATGATGATATATTGAGATGCTCCCATTGTTGCTATTGTGATAAGAAGTTAAGAGTACTGACTCTTGAGATTTGAAAAAAAACAACCCTATTAATTTAATTTAATACAAAAAGCATTTTAAAATTAACAGGATGTTAATTTTCACATGACATATGGACTGGAAATTTTGTCTGTTAGATCGAGGTTTTACTATATTAAAAAAATAAATAATAATACTAATACTAAATCTAGTAAACACTATTTTTTGCATTGTTTCAATATTTTATTTACTGTGTATTTGAATTGAATAAAAATCTATAATAAAATCTACTTATTAATCACTTTTAAGTTTGTAAACATAAAACTTTGTAGGCACACAGACAATTCAGTGTTATCATACTTTACATTTTTTACTACAGAGGTAGTAGCCTACAAGGAAAGGTCATCTCCGTGAGTTTTGTGATTTTATGAACTGCAGATGGTGCAAACAACAGAAAGAAGGACTGAAGCAAAGTTTAATCTTTGTTAAAAGTTGTAATTATATTTATTATATTATTAAACAATTCAGTGTATTTTCACATAAATCATTGATATTCAATTTTTAATGTTGTTCTTTATGTAAGTTTCACACTATAAAAAATTCTCTTTCTGTAGTGCTTACATTATTTTTACTGCTATTATAACAATTAAATTAAATAATGACAACAAAGCAAACTATACACTTTGGGAGTAAATAATGTGTGACAAGACACTACCTTTAGCTATCATCAAACTCCTCATTTTGCTTTTTGCAAGAAAATTTTTCAAGTGCCTAGCTGGTATAATTACAATGCTTGTAGACTGTTAAAAACAGTTTATTTCTTTGAAACTGTAAACATAAACAAATATATATATAGTTTTAAAGAAATATATGGCAATAGTCAGCTTAACATTCTTAGCAGAATTATATCCATATAATTTTGCTGCATAGGGATCATTAAAGACAGGTTCTATCAACAGAAACCATAAGAGCATTTATTCACCAATGAAGTTTCAGAAACTAAATAACAACAAATATCTCTGTGAATTCACCATTTGCAAGAATATTTTTCTTGAGAATAATAAATAAACAACTACTAACCCGTTATAGATAACGATCAACCAATGCCGAATTATCGGGCTAGCAAATGGCTATAGTGATATTAATAATTTAAGATAATTTGGTACTAGAGTTAGGTAATCTTATATCAACTGGAAGAGGAGAGTGGATCGGAGGTCCGGGTAGCGTAACTGGTAACGTGTCTGCACAGATAGCAGAAGTTGCGGGTTCGAGTCCTGCTTCGGGCCGTTTCTTTTCTTCCAGTTAGGCTTAAATTTATTTAAATTATTTAATTAAAATTCTAATTATTAAATTTAGCAAGAGATGGCACCTAATGCCTAACTCTAGTACCAAATTATCTTAAATTATTAATATTACTATAGCCATTTGCTAGCCCAATAATTCGGCATTGGTTGAACCTTGAGAATAATGGATCATATTTTGAAAATGCTTTGAAAATGGTTTATTTGTATTTACATTTGATTTATTTATCAATTTTAATAATATATGACATTCATGCATTTATTGATTTTTATTGTCATCCTATATACTGTATTTTGTTTGAATTACATATAGTCCAAGAATTCTATAGAAAATAATATCTAATCTAAATACAAACATAAACATCCTAACGAAAACCCAATACATTATAATAAAGTTACAGCAATTGCCATATGACATCAAGCTAAATAATGGCTATAATAATTATAAATTACTGAGATTACTATTATTGAATTAAATTTAATATGAGATGGTGCCTAACGCCTCCCTTTAGTGTCAAATTTCTCAGTAATTTATAATTATTATAGCCATTATTTAGTCCAATGTCATACATCAGTTGGTGTAAATACAAACATTATGCAAAATACTAAATCTAATTGATTTTCAAACTGAATCACTATAAATAAACAATCTGACAAAATGAAGAACTAAATACACTAATTGAAAATCAAAAACAAACTTACCTGGATGGGGCAACACCAACTAAATTAGGACCAAGACCTTTGAAAAGTGCTCTTGTGCCTTCAGTTTCCACAATATGCCTATGTAATATTACAGTTATTATTTGTAATGTTGATAAAACTTTAAATTTACCAGATAGATTATATTTTATATAATTTACAATTAAGAAAACAATTATTAACTATTTTCAGCTTCATTTCTAAAATAAATGTTTTTCATTGTAATATTTAAAAAATCTTATCAAGAGATATTACTAATCAATAATAAAAAATATATATAATAAAATTTCTTAATAAAAACAACCTTGTATATTTAAATTGAAAAAATTTTTTGTACAAGTTTGTATTTTTGTCTACATTTTAGATAAAGAATATATAACTAAAAAGTGGCAAAACCATTTAGCAAAATTTGAATTTATGACATAATAGCACAAAATTTCAGTTGGAAATACATTAGATACATCTCTAACAGAAAATCTGGTTCATGAATTTTGAGTAAGTCATGGGAGATTGTCATTAATCCTTTATTAACTTGGCTGTATTCAGATCTTTCTAACTATTACTGAATTCTTTTAGGTCACTAAGAATTTTGTGAGAACCCGGGCTAGCGTAAATTATTTAATTAGTAAAAACCCAATTTAATTTTATAATTTTTGTTTTGTCAAAAACCCATAAATGAGAAAAGTTCCATGTCACAGATTCAGTCAAGGAACTCTATAAACTTTTCCCATGGATAGTACTTCCTCTGTGAGTGGCACAGCTTCGAGGGAAATAGAGACAAAATCACGAATTGAAGCAATGGCAACTTCACCAAAAATTGGTATTAGAATGCCCAGGGGAAGGATCACAAAAAAAAAAAAAAAAAAAAAAGCAAAAGGACAGATGATAACAGAGAGTTTACCTGTCAAAATTCATGTGTGCTTATCTCTACTGGGATCCACAACCGATCTTCTCGACCTCCAGCTGTTGACCGGACCTCAGCCACTCTGAACTAATGAACAATTAGTCGAACCCCATTGTGAGTATAAATATTACAGTCTGTTAAATTCAAGACCCACCATAACCAGAGGGAGACTCGCCTTCCTTTCTTCAAGACATCCAAGGCTGACTCACCGATCCATGTATTTACTGACATGCATCTGAATTTGTAAACTCTCTCTCTGTTTGATGCGCTTATAGAATAGACTCTAGAATTATGTTACATCTTGTAAATTAGTGATGACCTTTACAAATAAATTGTTGTTATTTAATGTTTAAATGAATAGTGAAGTGCATTTATATCTGGCGTGCTGTCTCGACTCCCTCCTCTATCCCAAATCTGACTCTTCTCATACACAACTGCTTCCGTGAGATTTACACCCAATCATAATGGTGTCAGTTCTGATTTGCGGATTGTTGACATAGCCATCATGGTGCCGACATAGAGGTCACAATTTACTGTTAGTCAAAAATTTGACTCATTGGAGGTTAATAAAATACAATAATGCAATTAACTATCATTGTATTAACTAATTCTAGAAAATAATAATTAATGCATCTATACTTTATTTTCATGTTTTACATGAACTGAAAAAAGTCAACTAAACACAGAATATAAAATTAAATAATATTTCTAAACATATCATCATAGTTAACTGGATACAGGTAGCCCTCAATTTACACCAGGATTAGGTTCCATTAGAAGAGGATGTAATTCAAAATAAAATTGTAATGCAAGGTAATGAGACCAAAAACATTTTGTACACATACTAACTCAGTTGCTTTTCTTTGTAAATATGTGTAAAAATTAGGAATTTTATTGTCATAAAATAACATTCTTTACTATAATAATAAAATTAATCAATTAGAAAATTTCATATCAACTCTTTGGGATTGCCAGTCTTCTGCCATTGCAAGCTCTCAATAATGTCTCTGTACATTTTGCTTTCATAAGGAACTTGGCCATTGATGACTGCTGCATCCACATTTTCTACATTATCATTGCAACATACTAGAGAGGTTGCAGCTGACGTTTTCATCACAAAAACATCAGCCGCACCCTCTTGCAACATCAAGCATGATTCCACTGACATTCCAAATGCCATTGTCAAACTTCTAGGCTTACAAACTTACAAACTTAGGAAAGTGGCACTGAACGTCCAATGTACACGTTTTTGTTTTGAAAACATTGGCTGCAACCTCTCTATTGTAATAGGACTGAGCACATTGACCAATATAAAGGCACTGACCCCTCTAAAGATCATGGAGCTGTGCTCCCGGATAGAATTAATGTCTCAAAAGTTATCTAGAGCTTTAAGCAGTTTGGTAAGATGTCTTGCAGAAAATTTGCAGAAAACTAATTTCTCATTTCTAATTCTTGCACTTCTTCTGGCATCTGTTCTAGCTGTAAAGAATGTCTGTTAAGTAATTCAGTGATATCCTGACCTTCAACGTTTTGGAAACCAAAATTGTGTGTGCCACGTTTGTAATTTCTTCTAACACTTCTATCACTGATTCTCTGCTATCAAGTCCAAAACAGCATGTGGCCACAATTTTCTTTGAATGTCATTCATACAGAATTGGCTAACATCTTTCTAGGACGGTGTGATGATGATAGCCTTCAAAATGTGAAAGGTCTTTTAGTACTCCTTCACTGTTACTGCTGTATCAATTGTCTCTTAATACATTTAAAGGTCTTATAGCTAGTATGCCTTAAACATTGCAAATATGCCTTAGTTCAGCGTTTCTCAAAGAGGGCAATAATGCCCTCTTGTGGGCGGTGAGTAAATCTAGGGGGCGCTGGAGGCAGGGTACTGAACGGTGACCAAAGGCAAAAGTTGGGGTCACTGACAGCAGTTCCATTTCCTCTGTTAAATGGATAAGAGGAAACATTGTGTTTAATGGTTTCCAGATGTTGAGAACAATGTACGGTAAGGGCACAGAGTGTGAGATTCATAGAAAAGTTTTCCTAAGAATATTTCCAATCCTTTCTCACACAAGAGAAAATGGGTTAGGGGGCATTGGGTATAACTTTATGGAACAAAAGGGCGGTGGATCGAAAAAGTTTGAGAATCACTGCCTTAGTTCATTGATTAAAAAATCAATGTTGAGTTTGGCAGTAAAAATAAATAACTGATGTTTAACTGACCATTAGAGATGTCCTGAAGATTAGGTCGGGGCATTATCCACGGCCAATAAAACCTTCTTAGGGAAGTTATTAATTTCACAAAACTTGGAAACTACTGGACAAAAGAGTTGGATGTACCATTCAGCAACAATAGTTTGTGTAACCCATGCCTTTTTATTGTCATAAAAAACATTGAAAGAAGTACTTTCATAATCTTTTTCATTACTCTTGGCATCTCTGAATGATACACCAACACCAGCTTTAGTTTCAATAATCAGGTGGATTGCTTACAAAAGCAAAGTTAAGCATCTTTTGAGGCATTAAAACCAGGAAGTCTTTCTTTAACAGCAAGGAAGAGCTTGGATAGACTGCATCTTTTTCAAGTACAATCCCGTTTCATTCATATTGAAGACTAAATCAGTAAACTATTTGTTTACATTTATAAGTTTTTAGAATTCAGTCAGGTTTATTTATCTACTTTGATCATTTGAGTAACAGGAACTCCTTAAATAATCAATCCATAAAGTCAAAACTTAGTCTAACTTTTCCAAATACACACTCCTTTCATATATAATATTACATACCAAAACAAAAGGCATAGCTTGATAAGAATGCTTAACTTTTTCTGCATTATACATAACTGTTGAAGCTGTAAGCCTAAAACTTCACAAACATCTACAAGCTACAATCCATCCTCCATGTGACAAATCACCTTCATCTTTTCACATCTACTGTAACCATTTTACACAACTTTTTACTACTTTCAGCTCCAGATTCTAATTTATGCTTTGGTCCAACAATTAAACAAAATGCAAAAAAATTTATGTTTACCAATGTTAAATATTTTAATACATTAAACAATGTCCTTAAAACTTGACATTTTAGATTCAACTGATCTACTAATTTCTGTGATTTACACAGAACTAGACTGCAATATCCTTGCACTCACAAAACACTGCAAGTGCTAGGCTGTCTTGATGATGGTAGTCTACCACAACGGTTAGCAACCCTTCTGACCTCACGAACCACTAAACTCACAATTTTGAATCCCGTGGACCACTATCATGAATTTTTTTAAACAATACAAAATCTGTAGAATAATGATCATAAAAGTTCAATTTTACTATATTAATATGAAACTCACATGTTTAATTATAACAAATTAATGCAAGCCTAAAGTTCATTGCTGCTTGTTTGAAACAAGTTTATGGATTTTTAGCACCTTTCCACGAAGGATGACAATTGCACTCACAATATTGTTTATTGTTCATTATTTATTGATAGCAGACGTTTCGTATTTGGTTTTAGATTCAAATAAAAAACCCCCAATAAGTGAAAAAGTAACTAAGCATTTTGCATTTCTTTCGTAATACTTCGTCTAACCTTCTGTTGATCAATGTCCAAATTTCTCCTCGGACCACCCATATTTTCTCGCGGACCATTGATGGTCCATGGACCACTGGTTGCTGACCATTGGTCTACCACCATATAGAAATAATTTTGAAATGTTGTAAATCAAGGATTACCTGTATATGAAAACATTCCTTCTACTTTTCCTAGCTAGTTCTTATTTGATATCAGAATGCAATTATTTGATTACACAATAAAACAAAAATCAAAACATTAATTTTAGTGTACTCAAGTTTTTTCCTCTATTACATTCAAAAAGAATATACTAGAGGAAAAAACTTATTGAAAAGATTTAAAAAGCTAGATTAAACCAATAATAAAATTACTCTTATTATTTTGTTTATTTTTCATTATTGTGTATTATTATTGTTCAAAAAAAATGTTTTAACCCTATGCTTTGTAGAAGATCTCTTTTCAAGCCAATCACAAATGTGGTCAATCTCTTAATGGGTTCAACAGCTGATACATTGGGTCCTGTTCTTCAACAGGACCCAGTGTATATAGTTCAACTCATTTATGAACATTTCTGAGTTAGTCTGGACTAAAACTGAGCAAAACAGCTGATGTATTTACTATCTTTGCTATTAAGTCATCAAGAACAGGTTTGTAAAAACTACATTTCAACTGAACATCCTACCAACAGCTAAGTGGGAAAAAAACGATTGAACTCCAGTAGTTGATCAAGGATTTGTGTCTTGCATAAAAAAGACCAAGTAAAGTTTTCCAGGTTTTCCTCACTTATCTAATACTTAATAAAAGCCAGTTTCCCAAAGAAAATCTCTCAGAAGACACCTCCCTTCGCAGATCATCCAAGTGTTGCAATACTTTAATGACCTGAATTTAAATCTGAATCATAAAAATGAGAATTGTCAAGTGTAAGGTAAATTTTTGACCAAAATCAGAAATACTGATCATTATTTAAATATATTACTATTTCTTTTTTAACCATTTTTAACAACACAAATAAAGCAAATTGTTAGAAAAGTAGAAATAATTAAATAGCATTGTATGGTTCCTTTATTTACATTATAGTATTTTAATTATTCAAATTAAATCATAGAAGTCTAAAAATTAAATACTTGATTAAAATAATTACTGCAATTACAAATATGAATGTTCACAACTAATTTAAAATTTACCTAAGACATCTCCAAATTCCAAATGATCTTTTTTCTGATGTTAACGGCACAATTCTTTCAGAACAATGAAAATCTCTTGGAGCACAAGCACAAAATTGGTATTTCTGATGAGATAATGATGTTTGAGAAAAATTAAAATTTGCAACAGATGACTGCAGCCTGGTTTTCACAACTTCTAAAGGACAAGTAGCAATAGCACCTGCAGTTCCTCCCAAACTAATAAAATAAAAGAATTTTTAATGTTTAATTTTAATAATAATAGTATATACAGTTGTATTATCAAATCATACATATATTATTCATTATTCTTACATTTTTACATTAGGTATTTGCAAAATAATCTTTAATTTTACCATTAACACACATTACCTCATTTACTTTTATACCCAACTTCCAAAACAATCTTCAAAATAATAGGAAATAGAAAATTACAATACATTTAAATATAACATGTCAAATTATCTAGGTGGCTTTAAGTGGGTTATTGTGACACACAACAATACAGCATCATATAGCTGAAGTTTTATATATATCCAATGAGAGAAAATAGATTCACTTATTCTTCTATCTACAAATGATTCTTAAGAAAATTATCAGCTAAGTTTTTGAACCAAGTTTAACTAATTTTAAATTTTTATTATAAATTAGAAATTACACATTTTTCACAAAAATTCTCTTTTACAAAAGTCCTCAAAAATGAAATTGCAACAACACAAAGCAATGCACATAGCCACATGCAAATTGCAGGACTACAGGATTGACAGAGATATGCAAATGATTAAAAGAACAAACAAAAATATGCAACAGACATCTGTTTATTCAGTGAAGAATATGGCTCCCACAGGCAGCTATAGAGGCTGCTATAAATCAAGGCATACTATCAATGAGGCAACTAATGTTGCCTGAGATATTCCTTGCCAATCTGCATCAACTGTGGTGTGCATGTCATCTATGGTGGTGATTGTCCCCAATGCATCTCATGTCGAACGAGGTCCCACAAGTGTTTGATGGGAGAGAGGTCTGGTGAGGCTGACAGCAAGGGAAGGATGTGAAGTCCATTCTGGCTGGTGAGAGTTCACCAAGCGACATGCAGTAGGGCATTGTCTTGTTGGAATATCGTGTAAGATGCAGCCTGCACCACAGGCCCCACAATTCATGCAATGCATTGGTCCACTGTCAAGAAGCAGAAATATGCACCAAGACTAATCACTGATTGAACATGATGCCTAGTATGGAGCCAGTGTGACACTCGATGGAAACATCTAGCACTTAGAATTCCCCAGGATACTGCCACACCATCCACAGCTGTCATTCCTCCACAGACAGAAGTAGGATTCATCTGTAAACAATATCTGATGCCATTCAGTGGTCGAGTTTCAATGACAACAACATCACGCCTTCCATACAATCTGTTGCATATGGTTTAGATCAGTGATTCTCAACCACTGTGCCCTAAAGTGCCGCAAGATTTTTGAAGTGTGCCACCACTGCGAATATCCATACAAAAGCAACATCAGACAAGTAGTTTAATTGGTTCTACCTTCCTAGAGCACGTTTGGAAATTGTAACCAATGTGCCAGTAGTTACCAAGGCATTTAGAAAATGTGACCTAAATAACCAACTACATTTAAAAATCACTGTTATGACATCACCAGTTGTCCCGCAGTACTTACCAAAGTAACTGTGTGTGCCACAAAATTTTTAAATCATTAAAAGTGTACCATGACAAAAAAAAGGTTGAGAATCACTGGTTTAGATAGACAAAGATACACCCTTTGATGATAACAGGCGACTTCAGACATCAAGTACCATGGCAAACGAGTCCCATTCAGCAAATTCGCTGGTCTATGCACTCTGTTGTGTGCCAGTGTGATCCATTCCCTCTTCGGCATGTTTACAAATGTTCCTGTATCCATCATGTCACATATCACTATAGGATACTCATGTCATGTCAAACACACTTGGCAACTGTGTGCATCAACAAATTGAGGTCGAGCAGCTTCAGGACACAGTCTCATTCCCCAGTTGTTAACAGATGGTATTCAGCTCACTGAGGTATTTTCTATGCTTCTTTAAAGTTTGGCTGCTATGAATTGTCATTGACAGCATTTACAGAATGAGCTAACTGTTAGTCGTTATAGCCCAAAACTGGATACCATATGACCTGATGTGTACACAAACTTAATCATTTGCACATCTCTGTTACCTCTACCAGTCTTGTGATTTGCATGTGGCTACATGGATTCCTTCGTGGTGTTGCAATTTCACTTCTGCAGAAGTATATGACCTCTATTTATTAAAAATAAATAAATGACAATTAAGTAAAATTACTCTTCACTCCGACACCGGGGATGAAATACTAAATACCGAACCTGTTACCGGTGTAATTTGCGTGAAAAAATCTTCTTTCCACAAACGTTTTCGAGCTTTCCAAACAGATCTACCTGAAGAAGAGCTGTTTGGAAAGCTCGAAAACGTTTGTGGAAAGAAGATTTTTTCATGCAAATTACACCGGTAACAGGTTCGGTATTTAGTAAATGACAATTGTATAAACTTGACAATACTAAGAATATGCAGTCCTTTTCAAAAGAATATTTATAAAAGAATTTTTTAAAATATTCTCTAAGACTAAGCCAAAAATAAATTTGTTTTTGGAAATAAAGTTACTTACATGCTTTTGTCAAAATTAAAGTTAAAATTCAGTTCTTAGATCATAGTTTTAGGTATGATTAAATACAGGCAGATTAAATATTATATTATAAAATATTTAAGAATCAATTTATTACAATAATTTTATTTTTTCATCTATGGATAATATGTAATGTTAGGATAAATATAAAGAGAGTGATGATTATTACCAACGTTGAAACCACAATCTATGGCAAAATTATATCATCAATAATTCAAAAATTTTCATATGTACAAAAAATTTGCATTAATAATGTTAAGATTAAGAAAATTTAATCTTACATTAGTACCTTAACTTATTTCTTATATATTCTTGCTTTTCAAAATTTGTTTGTATTCTACATTAAACTCTGTCATTCTTTATACACTAATGTTCATTTAATTTCCAATAGACCTAAAGTATAGATACTACTTATCAATTTAACAATTAGGATTAGTGATCAGATTTGCACAAGAAATAAAGTTAATTGTTTATATCCAACTACTATTAATGATCTTAAAAATCATATTAAAGAATTTTTTGGTCAACAAATAGTTTATTGCAGTTACATTGTAATGTTCATTCAGGGTATTATGTACAGTAGAATACCTTTCAATCCTAAATAAAACTTCATGGAAATTACAATGGCACATGATTTGAACTTTGTAATATTGAAACTGTTTTCATTAATGATTAAACAATATTTTCGACTTTAACATTGAAAATAGACTTGTAGGTAGTGAGTCAAAAATATTCTGATATGAAGTAAAGTTGCTAAATGAACTTGAACACTGATAAAGCAGAAGGCTGTGACTAATTTTACCAAACTGAACATACTTGAAATTCTTTCCAAATCAAACTGAAAATGCTTTGATTTGGAAAAGAAATCAATTTGAACATTTGAAGATTGATATGGTTTCTTATAATATAAAAATTAAACATTTCTTGTTTTTATATACTCTCACCAATCCATATTAACTAATGCAAGTCTTAAAAACAAAGTTAAAATTTTAGATTATTAGTATTAAATTCCAATTTTCAATACAAAAATTATTTAAATAAAATTTTAAGTTTAATAAGCTTATTTAAAATTAATACCAACTTATTTATATTTTTTAACCAAAGGAATTGTTGTTTTTGTTTGATAAGTAAGATTTGATTAGCAAGAAAAAGTATTAAAATAAGTCTTCTACATCTTTTGGAATACTGAAGAGTTGGATTAGTGAAAGTATATTGTATTTCATTTCTTCCTATTAGCGAGTTACTTTTTTTCATCTATTCTCGTTATATCTCTTCTATTTTTAAAATTACTTAAGTTATTTTTTATACAAAAAAAAAATGATTAAAAAATTTAATTTTAAAATTTTTAATTATTATATACATAATAAACTTAACATTATCAAATATAAAAATATCCATACATATCTACACTATACAATTAAACATTCCAACCCCACCCTGAAACAAGCATGGTTATTATTGATCTTCTGGATTTACATTTTCTTTTATGCATAATTACTTTTGAGATATACTAGTTAAAGATTAACTTTTAATTTTCTAACTATAAAATAAATAAAGACAGTTTTTTTATTCACTTTGATACTGCTATAGACTAAAAACTTACACATTTTTACTTTGTCATTTCATTTCTCATTTTTTCTTTCTGATTTACATAATCATATTTTTAAACAAATGCATGCATGAATAGAATGTGATAAGCATGCAAATATCATGAAGATATAAAGAATAATCACATTATTAATGCAATAAGAGACATTTCAACTCATTATTACACTGAAAAGCAGCAAAGAACACTAACATTAAAAAAATCATACAGACAAAGACAAGCTCATTGCATAAAAATGCTTAAAATGTAATTTATGAGAGAGAAAACCACACCCTATATTCAACAAAGCAGATGATTAAAACAATGAATTGTTTAAGATCAATTAACCCTATTATATTTTAAACATAATTGTGTAACATATAAATTTATTTATCTACTCATGGTACTGTTTATACACTGCTATTTCAGATAGTAATACAATATGTATATCATTATATAAACCAGTAATTTCTATATCCAAAGGTCACTTAATGATCACAAAAAAATAATCATGAAAATAAAAAATAGTACTGAATATAATGTTTTGGAGTAATTCTAATAATTCTGAAACCATAAACTTATATTAATAATATTAACGTTCTATAAAATTCTTTTGGATGCTAAATGCTGTCCAAGGATCACTAGTTGGATAATATTGGGTTGATACAAAAGTTTCTGGAATTTTCAAAACGTACAACATTTATTTCAAAAGCAAAAAATAGTTTTTGATATTTAATAATTATTAGTAGCAGTAATGTAGCCCAATATGTTAATATGGTAATTGTTTGTCTTTAATATAATCATCAGGCTTTAAGATAATTATATATGTATACATTCACCATGCTGAGGTAAAGCAATAGTCAACTGAGTGTCAGAGTGGGTAATTACAGGCTGGGAATGCTGAGTTGTCCTAAGTCAGCACTGTGAATAACTAGTTGGTTATAAAAATTAAATATATCTGGAAGGAAAGGATTGAATGAAGATACAGTAGCATAACTGGCAACACATCCACACAGTAAACAGCAGTTAAGTGTTCAAGTCCCACTATAGACTAATTCTTTTCTTCCAGAATTTTCTAAATTATTTAATAAATATTAATTTAATTATAATTATTAAATTTAATAAGAAATAGCACCTAATGCCTATATCTAGTGCCAAATTACTCAGTATTTAATAACGATTAGTAGTGGTATTGTAACCCAATTTAATCTGGTAATCATTTGGATTCAAAAAATAATTTATTCAAGAAATTAACTGCCATTACATTCAAGCACCTTCTTCCATCAATTTGGCAGGTTGTGGATCCTGCTGAATAAAACTCAGATTGTTTTGATTCAAAGAACTCTTCATCATCTCCTCATCATCAGTGAACTGCTTTCCATCTGAATAGTGTTGCATGGAGCAGAAGAGCTAGTAGTCAGATGATGCAATGTCTGGGCTATATGGGGATAGTGGAGAACCTCCCAGACAAGATCAAGCAGAAGATGCTTGATCTTGTCTGGGAGGTGCCAAGTCAACCTTTGCACATGTGCATTCAGATTGTGAGCAACTCAAACATTGGTCTTGCAGATCTTTCCAATGGCAGATAAGTGATGAACTATGATGAACTCTTCACAACCAAGTGACTTGTTCATTTCTCAAGTGGTCAGATGTGGGTTGGCAATTATCAGCTGCTGCATATCGTCATCACAAAGACTTGGAAATGACATTTTTGCTAAAAAATTCTTAACCATGCATTGATAAGATGATCAATTTGGTATAAAAGCAGATGAATCATAAATTGCACATGTGTGAATTCAGTCACAAAAGAGCATTGGCAAAACTTGACATATTTAAAAAGTTGGTATTGCCATATAGAATATCTTTTCACTTAAGACTGTGCATTTCAACACCCTTCATTCACATATCTAACTAGAAACTTCTAGATGTCATCTGTTGGTGAACAATTTCAAATACTCTAGAAAATTCAAGAAACTTTTGCATCAATACAATACTAATGTAGAATATTTATATTAAAAAACAGAGTTTATCTATTAATATTGTGATGTATTGCAGCTCTAAACTGCTGAAAATTATTTAAAAGAATCTTAAGACAAATAATAAGTATCTGAAAAAGTATTCATAAGTATGAAAATTTAGTTTTTCAATTCAAACTAGTTAAAATAATGTATATTTACACAGTTAAAAACAGCTCATGTTGACCTACAAAGTCTGAAAACATTCTTGATAAAATTTCTAACTTATATAGGCTACTTGGATTTATTTAAAATTTTTTTAAAAATTAAAAACTTTTTCCATTTTAACATACTGTTTATTCTAAATTCATAAATTTCTGGAATTCAATTATTGAATTTGCATATTAAATTGTAACTTATACAACCAACCCAATAATTAATTTAATCAAACAAACAGTCAGAATCTTTATTAGACTACTTTAAGGCTAATTACTTATCAAGGAATTACCAGTAAGTAATTTGGCTAGAGGCTAGTGGTTAAGCTACCATCTTGTGTTAAATTTAATAATTAGAAATAATTTGATTTAGAATATTCTGAAAGAAATGCTTTAAATTTTCTGTTATTTTGAAAGTTTCAAATGTTCTGTTAAGTAGAATGATGTACATCCTGCATGTCAAATAAACCATGTTATGGAATAGCAATGTTTAACACAACTAAACAGAAAAATTAAATGTATACAAAAAAAAGTACTTTTACCAGCTTTCTTTTACTTTGTTCAATGTTAAAAAAAAAATTTACCCACTTTACGAATACATAGCTATAAATTGCTTGAGAAAAAATTCTTAGTTTATTTATTATTATACTGAAGAAAATATTCTTTAAAAAATAATAATAGTAAGTTCTACGAATAGAAGAGAGGAGGGTATTATGGAATAGTCGGGAAATATGGAATACCGAGGTTTTGGCTCTGTCTGTTGCTGCTATCACGTGGGAATACCATGAACTACTCAAGAAAGACTCCCATGATGTAGTGCAGTGAGAGGTGACCACTTGTTGTTGTCGTAACAGTCGTTACAGAACAAAGTGTGTTTTGTGATTTTCAAGACTTTTTGCAGGTAAGTTTTCAAACATTTTAACCTACTAGTACACATGTGACTTGAACATTGATGTTAAGCATAATGTACACTAAGAATTGTAGTTTGTTATACTGTAGTCGTTTTTTAGCTGACGATGATGAAGGGTTCATTTTCCAAGATGGCGTGTCGGGTATTATGGAATACCTAGTATTCCATAATACCCAATGTAAAAGTATAGTAAGTATACCATATAACCCGACAAAATATACTGAATAAAAATAAAGTAAAAAATGAGTTTTGAGTATAATATTGGATAGCTAAACAATAATTATTAATTATATAAATAGTAATATAGCTTAATTTAAAACCAACGTATATTTTTTTAAAAGCTAAATCCATTGAAATGGAAAGAAAACATAATTTTTCCGTTATTTGAAAATTTGTCTATAGTCTAAACCTACAAATCATTTGTTTTCAGATGTGTTTTGTCTATTTAAACTTAACCTTCTCCCTTAGTTGCAAGAGTTTTAAATAGTCTGTGTTTTTTCAGATATGCCTAGAAAAAAGGAAGATGAGGGAAAGAAGCAAAAGCTTTAGTATCAGATGCAAATGGCTAAGGCTATAGAAACTGTTCGTGAGAAGATGGGGGTATCTTAAAGTGTCCAAAGAATTCCAGGTTCCTAGTGTGTCTCTCTTCCATAAACCACCTTTTTCATATTACCCAACTTTCATAATAACCTCCATTTGTGAGTTTTTTAAATAAATATTTTTTTAACAACAAAATAAATAGTATTTTTTACAAGTGACAGTTCATTACAATTAGTTATAGTATGTACTCATGATGATTTTGGGGATTTTTATTCAAAAACCAGTAAAGTTACTTTTAGAAATGTAAATAGTATTCCATAATACCCTCCATTCCTATACATATTTGTATTATTTTCCTCATTATTATTTGAAAATAGTGATAGAAGGTCACTTAACAGCATTTACTATTAATATATAAAATGAAAATAATGCATTGAATTCATGAATTTAGATTCAATTCAAGATTCAAACTCATTTTTTACATAAAAAAAGCTTTCTGTATATAATAATAAATTATTAATAAAATTAATTATTTTTTAAATCTATTATTTTATTTCAATATTTTAAAATATTAGAGTCACCATATGTCCACGTTTAGTATGGACAGTCCATACTTTAAAGGCTCTGTCCATGTCCATACCGTACTTACAAAAAAATAATAAAATGTCCATACTTTATTCAACTGATCATGAAATTAATAATTAAATCATAACCACTTAGATTTAAATCTGATAAAAGGTACTAAATTTTTGATAATAAATTATTGTATTTGTTGGCTAGGAGGAAATGTTGTATAAGCAAATGCAACAGCTCCTAATTCCTTGTAGCCCAGAGTAATTTGTTCCTTTTGCCCCCTCTAGGCAGCCCTGCCAAAAGATGAGGCCAAGTCAATATAAAGTAAAAAACATTTGCTTCAAATGTTTATTTCAGTTCATCAAATTTACCAATATTTTGTGAATTTATTAAAAACAAATGTGTAATTTGTATAAAAACTTATTTTAATAAAATAAAATTAACACAGCATTAGTACATATGTAATAAAATGATAAAAATAAATCAAAAATAAAATAATAAAAACATACAATTAAATAAAAAATGTACAATAACAATAAAAAAAACCCAAAACAGTCACTACCTCTGTCTTCTATTTTGGTAGGCCTATACATTTCTGTAAAACTTGTTTGATTATTGACCATTAAAGAAAATAAAAGTTTACATTTGTGTGGACTTGTGTGAAATTAATTGGATGTTATTTATCCATGACTTATGTTTAGTCAAAAAAAAAAAAGTACAGAAAAGGAAGTTTGGTTTAAATGAATTATGTATAATAATTAAGTATTTATGTAAACCATAATTTCAGTAATAATAGTGAAATATAAACCATAATATGGGAGATACTATGTAAAAATAAAATCAATTCAAATTTAAATTAAAAAGAAATGAATAACAAACTATTTTGTTGCTTTGTCTTAGCAAATATAACTAATATCATTATAATTAACTGAGTACATTGTATTTGATTCAATAAACAATAACAACAGGTCACTTGTTTCATTTTCATGGAAATAGTTTCTTAAATAATTTTTAATTCATTTCAATACTGAAAATGAGCATTTAGCATTTGTGTTTAAAATATGTATATTCAAAAATATTTTAAAAATTGTTTATAAGTTCAGGAAAATAGATGTAATATTATGAAGTTAATACTAACAGGTAACTAAATTGTTAGTTGTTAGATGTGTATACAAACAATAGTTAAGTTTGATTGGTTACAGCCATATGACAGAACAACATTTCAAATGAGGACAAGAGGCTACCAAAATTTTTCATATACCACTAGTTTTATAGAGGCACCTGAAAAATTTAGTATTTAGTATTAGATCTAGTAATTTAAGTAAAATCTTCAAGATTACTTTTATTAAAAAGAAATATTTTATGTATTTCATTTGTTCAAACAAAAAACAAAGTTATAAGAGCCCATGAAGAGACAAAGTAGAGCTGTTGTCAGTTAAGTTCATGACAATATTTGAACTTTATTACAAGAGAATGACACAAACTATTTTATTCATATGAATATAAAATTGTTGATTTTATACATTATATATGGTATTATTAAAGAACAACTGAGATGAAAAATGCACACTTTTCATAAATTTTTGTAATATTTATATTATCAAAAGATAAACCTAAAAACAATTGTTTTTAAAATATTTGAAAATGAATCATAAATCAATCAGAAAACATCTAAAAATAGAATTCTTTTTGTGATTTTAAATATAGAAAAAAATACAATTTAGCAATGTTATAGCATAAAATATTTGTTATAAATAGTTTATACTTTACTAATCATTTAAAAATACTGATATTTTAAGTAAATTGTCATTCCTAATAAACATGTTGATAAATACTCTGCATTTGTATTATATATTATAATGTACAGTAAGTTAAAATAAATAATATATATTTATTATATTATATTATATTAATAATAAATAAATATTATTTTTATTAAATAATTTTATAATAATTTATCTGTGAAATTTTCAAAGAGACTTTTCAATATTTATTCAGAAATTATTTAATAAAAAATAATCAATAAAAATGATAATAAATTAATACTCTTTTCTATGTAAAAAAATTAGTATTTACAATTTTCCTATAATTATTTATACATTAACTCTACAGTATTAATTGTTTTAATATTTCTGAAAATAAATGCAGTTTGTAATTAATAATTGATAAAAATTCCTATTATAAATTAATACATTAATAAATTAAATAACAATTACTTTGTTAATACTCTATTAATCAATATATAAATTAAAAATTTTTAATTTATATATTGATTAATAGAATATTTAAACACAATGTTAATTATATTAAAATTGCTTTTACAAATCCAAACTATAATCAGGACAGACAAATTATTATATTAAGCTGATATGAACTCATCTAAAGTTTGAGATTGATTAAACTGTAATTTAACTTAAAACTGCTTTATTTATAGAAAAAGATTAAATTAAAACAAAATTCTGTAAACCTTTCTGCTTATTTAGAGAAAAACAAATGATTCAAAAGAGAATCATTAATAATAACCTCATGAAGATGTAATCAAAAAAGGCTTGAAGCTAAGAATGCTTTATTTGTTTAACTTTTTCCATCAAATAAAGTACTTTTAAATGAAAACTTAGATAAAATATGAAAATAATTACATGCTTAACTACTTTTATCGTTGTGAATTTCCCAAAAAAATATAATAGGATTTCAGGAAAGTCAAAGACATTTACTTTAATTTAGTACGTGACAAAAGCTTATTCATCAGAAATACTGATTAAAAATAAAAGCTTGACTACTTGGAAAAGCTTGTTTTTACTTTTTTAAAAGTTTACATAATTTGAAATATTTTGCTATGAATTATATATAACTTTTTATAACTGAACTCTCTAGTAAAATATATAGAAATTCATGTCATAAATGCAGTATTTATCATCATCTTCATAACTGACATCATATACATAATTACAATAGACATTGTTATAAGACTGTAAACAACTTTTTAAAATGTTATATTTTTCAAAAATATTTTACAATCTTATAGCAATATCTATAATTATTACATGTACGATACCAATTATACACATATTTATTACACAAGACAACAACATATATAACTTAACTAGTATGTTATGTTTGTATTATTAGAGTTGGAAGGGAGAAAAATAATGTATCATATAGTTCAAATAGCTCTGTAGAAAAATATAAACCTAGGAGTTTCAGCAAATATATTTACAGAAACAGGTCAGTGTAATTGATTGGCATGAATTTTTTTTTAAAATATAAAAATGTATAAAATTGTATAATTCTTGTTGCCTGTATATTGCCTGGTGAAAGGTGAATTATATCTAAAACTTATAGATAAAATATGATGTAATTACTACAATGCATATCTTTGATCTGTAATTGGTAATTAATATCTTTTGCCCATCTTTAGACTAGAAAATGACTGTTTCTTTATTGTGTTCAGTCAGTTTACATGTGTAATATGTTTACATTTATATCACAATGTAGAAACCCTATCCTAAACTGGATATATGTTAAGTGTTGAAAGTATTGTTATATCGCAATATATATGTATTGTTTTATTAATTTCTGTAAATATTTAAATATATATAACTTTATTAGACCAATTCATAATGCTATAACACAGAATTTATGTCTTTATAATCAGCATCATATACAAAATTGTCAGATTGTTGCACAACATTTAACATATACATTTATCATTGAAATCAACCTAATTCTGTTATATTTTTTAAAATAAATAACTGATTAAACGCATATATTTATCGCATTTATATCAACACACGTATAAAAGCCAACAATGCATTAAAATTGTTAAAATGTTTATATTAACGAAATATAAACTCAATATATTTAAATTCTGAATAAATTCAAGAGTGACGTAACGATTTAAAAAATGATTTATAGAAAAACATTTTTAACTCTTATACAACTACTCGGCAATGGAGTATATGAGCCAAAGGTTACATTAATGTACTGTATAATGCAATGTATTAAGTAATTTCTTTACATTGTTACGTATATATGTCTTTAAGTATGGTAATGTATACTACATTAATAACAATATATATGTATATATATTATATATATATATACCGATCATTAAAATAATATTAAAAATAAATAAGTTCCTTACCCTCCGGCAACAAGATGAATTACCGTATCGTAATGCGACATGCCATCTATAATATTAAAACATAATTTTCCGTAATAAAATTCTAAACTCGATACCTTAATCTTTAGGATAAACTACAATATAATTCCCTATTTCCCTACATTCGTATCACGTGAGGAAGTGACGGACTGCACGTGAACACTTTTTTGTTATTGGTCTCGGCCTATCACGTGATCGCATCGAGCAAACTCCGTGCGTTCGCGTGAACCGAAATAGTCGTCTGCTGGTTGTTTACGTTTTAAATCTTGGCGTCGGTGTTACCTTCGACACGTGTCTTTTCATATTTTAAAACTTTTTTTCTTTTATTTACGTAAAAAAAATTTTTTTTTAATATTCTTATTTGTTTTAAATTGTTGTATGTATAAATACAACGATATAAATTATTTTCTTTAATATTTTCATAGGAAAGTAATATTTACATCTTATTTTTTTATTTAGTATTATATATATATATATATATATATATATATATTGTTATACATATATAGTTAAAATTTTATGGTACAGAAATTATGAATGTGCTAAAGGAGATTCTAATTTCTAGTATAAATCCTCCTGGCTTATTCGTTAATCGATCATATTTTAAAAAGGGTGCGTCGCCTGGTAAAGCTGCTTTAATACGGCAAGATAAGCACGTTAATGACCTATTCAGTTTAATTTGTAACGGGTTATATTATTGGCTTGCTTATCCTGCTGTTTAAAACAGCTTTACCAGACAATTCGTCTAAAATGTGTATAAAAATTGCAATATGATTACATATGTAAAAAATTATAACAATTAGTGAGCTACTTTTGCATCATTTTAACATTTAAATCCTGTACAATTTGACGGCCGGATGACCGAGGACGACGCTTTGATGGATCCAGGATCGAATCCGGACGGGTCGAAAAATCCGAGGAATTTTTTGAAGGTTCCTCCGGATATGTCGAGCCCCATCTCTCAACACCCAGCTGTTCCGTTTCCCGTAATGGGCTTGATAAAATAAAGAACTCTTTTAGTGCCCACAAGGCGGAATGAATTTTTAGAAATTCTTTTACATTTTTCTATTCCAACAAGAAACTTAATGTAAGGCAATATATTTAGAGAATACGATGGTTAGCCATTCATTTGCCGTTCATTACACTCTAAATGTAATTACCTTACATTTAACTTTAGGACTTTTAATTTTTATACTAACTTTTCCGGATCGTGCACTAACTTTTAAACTTTTCTTTGAGAGTAAAACAGCAAAAAGAGGAAAAAAAAAAAAAAAGATTGGGAAATAACGGGCACGTGTTTAAAAATATATACACAGTATACAAAATTCTTTTTCAAATTTAGCTTACACTATTAGATGAATATTTACGTTAATTTCTATGTTACTTTATAAATATTTTGATTTTATATATTAAAAGAAAATAAATTTCATAAATTTTCATAGTACAGTATTTAATGAATGAATTTATTTATAAACTGGATTTCCATCATTCGATTGCTTAATTTACCTATCATATATCTATTTATATACATTCTGTTCAGTTTTATAAATTATTATGATTCATAATTCCATCGAGTTTTATTTTCGATATTATAGTAAAACCTCGATTTAACGTATTAATTTGGTCGAGGGGTGACCGTTAAAGCCGAAAGTCCGTTATATAGTAAAGTAGGCTTTCCGAATGCGTGTGTTAAAAAATTGACGAATTAGTTCTACGTAAGTAAAAACAGAAAAATTCAAATGGCATATATATGAGAAGTTTAATTTCACAGAAAAGTTTTCTATATGTATTATTGCTTTCCGAGACTGTAATAAATAAGTATAGACCTCAATCAAAATCAAATAAATAAACGAACGTTCTTTGGAAAATACACTTTGATTGTATTTAACTAAACAAATAAATAATGTTCTTAATTTAAGAAGAAAACAAAATTTAGATTTGACAAAAACAAAAAAAACACAAAAAAAGAACCTGTGTATTTGTCTTCGGATGATAAAATTTATCGAGACATTCCTATTGGGGCATGAAATTAAGAGCGATGACTCTTGGAAAAAAATGATCTGTTAATTGAATTAAATATAAAAAGTATTTCAAATGAATAGATTTTACATATGACATAAGGACCGGAAATTTTGTTCTTCAAATTCGAATTCCGTTAAATTGAGGTTTTACTGTATTGCTATAAGCATAAAAAATACCATATGTAGGCCTTACTAATAACAATATTAGTATATAACCGTATGCATTGAATTCTATCAAATAAATTTCAAATATTCTTTTTTACTTTTCGTGCCCTGTGGGCACTGAGGGCTTTTCGAGACAACATTTCAGAAACAAAAACGAATCATTTTGTTATTTAAGACTGTAACATTATGTAATGTTTTTGTAAACAGCCTACCTCCTTGTAGCGCATCGTAAAGATTATCTGCATACACACCCATTGCGTTGCTTAATTTTATGACAGCTACTATCTTAGGTTCGGCTAGACCAGGGGTTCTCAAAGTGGGCGATATTCCCCCCTTGTGGGCGGTGAGTAAATCTAGGGGGACGTTGGAGGCAAAGTACTGAACGGTGATTAAAGGCAAAAGTTGGGTCGATGATGGATTAGGGGGCGTTGGGTATAACTTTATGGAACAAAGGGGGCGGTGGATCGAAAAAGTTTGAGAACCTCTGGGCTAGACCCACAATCAAGGGCGTCGCCAAGGGGGGCAAGAGAGGGCAGTTGCCCTCCCCTAGAAATTCGAAAAAAATTATTTAAATGCTAAGTTTTAATTAAAATAATCTTCTTAGGCTTCTTGTAAGTTAAAAAAATGTTTTAATTAAGATACAGTATTTTTTTTCCGGTACATAGTAAATGATTAAAACTTTATGAATCGTTTTTATTTTACCTACATACAATTCACATCCTCTATCAATTTACATCATCTTGCCCCTCCCTGGCCCGTTGGCTGGCGTCGTCCTTGCCCACAATAAGAGTTTCCGCGTGGTGGGTGAGGAACGGAGACTATCTCATCCAGACTTATTCCCCGAAAAGTACGGTACCTGGTGTTTTTCTATTGCTCGGATTCGATTCTGGGTCCTCAAAGCTATAAAGTAAAGAACACCGTGGACATTAGGGAAAAATGGTTTAAACATTTTAATAATAGTTCTGTGGAAGTATAAATTTGTAAATAAATTTTATATTTAAAAATGTAATAGACTGAAATATTTACATTAAAATAAACAAGTTTATACAAAAATGAAAAATAAGTACAGTAGAAAGTCACCTATCCTAAACGGTTTTCAAAACAACAAGTAAAAGAAAGGTATAGCAGTGTACTGTTCAGACCACAAGGTAGACGGCCGGATGGCCGAGCGGTCAAGGTGGCAGCCTACCGCCCTGCGGAACCCGGGATCGGATCCGAACGGGTCGAATAATCCCCAGGAAATTTTCGGGGGGGTGGTCCGTTCGGATATGTCGGGCCCCGTCTCTCACCATCCGGTCGCCCCATAATGGGCCTACTAAAAGAGGCCCTCTTAGTGCCTACAGGGCGGAGAGAGTTAAAAAAAAAAAAAGAAAAAGACCACAAGGTATAGAACATAGAGACCAAACTCTCCACATTACTGGAAATTACTACTTCAGCTGTCAATTTTAGCGCCGTGAAACTAGGTCATAATATATCATAACATTACGTTATATTTTGAGTAAATTAATTTATTCTCAAATACAGTAATAGCATTAAAGTATTTATAGTTCATAAAACGTATAAATTCACAGTGCTTGATATACCCAAAACATGAAAACGAACGAGTTTCTGGATTATTCGAAATTTCGTTTATCCGAACGAAAGGACCTCTGAAACAGATCGATATTTCGGATAATCGATCCCTACTGTAGTAATAGGCCTAAATAAGATTATAAGATAACCAGTTTAAATTTTTTGTTTTACATTTTAAAAAATATGTTTTTGTTATTCGATTTTATTATTATTATTTTTAAATAAACATAATTAAATTTCATAATACAACATCTAATATTTCCATTAAGTTTGTGTTAGATTTAAGTAAATTGTTTTATTCTTCAGAATTCCCAATGGATATTTTAAAAATAATATTTAGTATTTTATACTCCATTTTTTTAACAGTAAAATATATTTTAAAAAAATAAAATACAGTAATATATTTAAAAATACATTTTAAAGGTGTTAGAATGAACCATTCTCTATATTAATATGACACGTCTGTTATTTTTAAACGTTGTTTTTCTTCAGTGAAGCTCATTGCGATAATAAATAGATAATATAAAGTTTATGTCAGAGAGATAAATGTTGAGCTGTAAATGAGATAAAAATGAAATTATCATTATATTATGTTTGTAATAAATTATATATATTAATAGAGCGAAGTCCATCAACGAATTTTTTCCAGTTTTGTCAAGTTTTGGACGGAACATGTATTCTGCAATTACAACTGTTTTAATTATCAACTGTTTCATCAAGATGTTTGTATATATTGGAAATACAGTAAGATTTGTTTCTGTAACAAACTACTTATCACTTATACATGTTTAATATCTAAAGAACTGCGCATTATATCTTATCCTTTTAATATGCATAATGTTTTGAAAGCCTATCTATATTACACGGATTAAATTCATACATTGTAAACAAAATAAATATGAAATTTATAAAAATTTATAATGTTATTTTTATACGTCTATAATCGTTATCTGAAATGTTTATTCTCTTTCACATTTTTTTCTGAGTATCGACATTAAATTTTTTTCAAATCAATATTAAGTTTGAAACAAAGATTTATGTTCTAACCAGCTGTTTAGATTTCAAGAATACAAATTTTATAGGATATTTTTACCTATTTGTTTCTGTTATTTTGATCGTTTTAAGTTTCCTCAAAACTATGATGCAATTAAAATTAACAATAAAATCTATAATAATGCTGAGGTTAATAGGACAAATTTCTCAATCTTCTATCTGACTTCTATCAGATAATAATTAAAAACATTTGATGTCAAGGGTGAAATATGTTATAATTAAAGTTTTTCAGCAATAGAAGTTCTAATAATAATTTAATGTTTAAAAAATATTAATTAATTAGTATTAAAATATAATGACAGCTTTAAGAAGTCACGAGGAAATTATATTATATGTAAACATACAGATAGAGTAAAAACAACAAACATGTTTTGACCTACAGCATGGTCCAAAAGTCAGTTAACCGAGATTTATTTTTTTTTTAAAGATTATTTAAGAATGGTTAAAACAGATTTGAAACAATTGCACATTCACATTTGTTATTTATACGTTTTATAATGAAGCAAGTGCATCATAAATAATGACACGCAGTTGTTCCAAATTAGTTTTAATCGTTTAAAATATATAGGCTATATATGGCATGTAAACGCTTATTAAACATTTAGTTAAATTTAAAAAATCGGTAATTTTAACATTCTATATGCGTAGCCTGTTGAAGTCTTGAAGGAATTCTGGTTTCTCTATCAATCATTCACCGCAATTTTTTTGACACCCAGAGCGTAACATATCCGTTTTACAGGTTCTCCATTATCTATATGTTAGAACGCTTTTAGTTTTGTTTTAAAAGTTAACGTGTTCATATTCACGTCAATATTCAGCATAAGTTTAGTTGTGTGGTGTACTGGAAAATATAAGAAATTGAATAAAAAAGAACACTTATTGCTTTTACCAAAGCTACTGTTACGTATATTTAAGTTATAAAGAATGTGAATGAGAGAGAATGACATCTGCTTAAGGTACTCTATGCTGAACTGAGTGGGTTTGAAGAATATGCAGTACAGTTGTCAAAATCAACCTCTTTGTGTAAATACGACGCTGTCTACAATAAACTTAATGAAGTTTGATTATAACTTTTACTTTTTTATTTTTAAAAATTTGTAAACAGTTATTAAAATTGTCAAGAAAGTATTCAATATATTGTAATTCTAATAGAAGTAAGAGCTTATAATTGAGTTTCTGCACAATAAATTGGAAAAAAGTTTCGTTTCTCCAAATAATTTGGTCTTTACAAATTCTCATGACTTTAATATTAAAAAATCATTAAAGATTTACAAAATTTTCAGATTAATTACGAATCTAAATTAAAGACATATTTTTAACAATTTGTCCCGGAAAGAGTTGAATAAAAATGTATGACAAATTAAATTTTATTATAATTATTTTTTACATTTTAACTTAATTTTACATTGCCATAATCTATATATAAACATTAAAAAGATTATGCTTTTTATAATTCTATAGGCCTATCACTTAAACTTTAATATCAATATATAACTGATATATATATATATAAGAAAAATAGATTTATTGCGAATTGATAGAAAACTTGTAAAATACAACACAGTCAGTCAATGAACTAAAAATAAATGTAAAAGTAGATCGAAAAAATTGAAAATCGTTAAAAGTTAATATTGCAGAAAAGTTATTTTATCGAATCTATTTAAAAATAAAACAAATTTCTATTAAAAGCTATAGAACATTTTAAACTTTTGAACAGTTTGTTCTTAAAATACAATAACCAATTTGAAATAAATTTACATAAATAAGTACAATATAGTTTGTCATACTTTATTTTTATATACAGGGTGGGCCAGCGAAAACGAAACGGCAGAGTGTTCGTGTTCGTCCAAGCAAAGCGCTCGGACAGGTCGATTTTACTCTCGAGGGGACATCTTTTGCAATAAAGTTTTTGCGATTCTGAATATTAACTAAACAATCATTTTTTTCGAAATAAATGCTTTTTTAGTTAATACAAAATAAATGAGTTTTTAAAATTTTTTGTTGTCTGTTGTATTCAAAATCGCAAAAACTTTATTGCAAAAGATGTCCCCTCGAGAGTAAAATCGACCTGTCCGAGCGCTTTGCTTGGACGAACACGAACACTCTGCCGTTTCGTTTTCGCTGGCCCACCCTGTATAGACTACAGTACATGTAAACTTATAGAGCAATACAAAACAGTAGATTAAAGCTCGGTTCACACTAAGAGATTTTCGTGCAATTTTTGTCGTTTGACTGGAGACGAAACAAAAATCGTAATACATGCGCCAAAGCCGAACCATTTAAACTTTGTCGTTTGGAAATTGATCCACCAAACATCCTGATCGTAAATCATGTAATATCATTACGTGGTTTATGATCCGCAGGTTTGTTCAGTTTAATTCCCCTAAAGGAAATTATTTTTAATTATAGAAAATTATAATTATTTTCTCACATGTATATTTTCTTAATAGATTGATTATTAAAATATCGAAAAAAACGGATTATTTTCTGCATTTATTTAGCAATCAGTTGCGATAGAATAAGTTTAATTGATCATTTGAAGAAGGCAACGACAAACACAGAAAACTAGAAAAACCCAGAATATTCTGTTTCTTCTCAGTTGAGTTCATCCATCTGTTACATGAAAAATGATCTGTGATATACAGAGTATTGTATAGCCTATATCGTATACCGATCGAGATGTGAGAGAGTCTTTTTAGTCTCTGATATGTCTCTCTGACGATACAAGACTACCTACTATATCATCAGTAAGTTACGATGAAGACAACTCATGGAGAAGACAAATTTTATTTTCAGTTACGGTAACAGAATATTATCATTAGACTGAACTTTTAGATTCTAAAAATTTGATTTTAGGTTACTCTAGCATAGATAAACTTCAAAACAAAAGGAATAGCCTACCTCCCAGGAAAACATTCGGTACTAAACTGGCTCCTATTTAGGTGTTAGATACGTGAAGAAACTCGGGAAACTACGCGGTTAGCCCATGAACCTCACTTTTCAATGAATGCTGGTAGATACCAGACTGATGATCGTAAAATTACTTTGATAATTTGTTATAAAAAGCCTCTACCTTCAATAGCGCTAAAAGTAAAACAAATCATTCAAAATCTGGATCGAACTTTAATTAATTTTTTTCTGATCTAAATCAATTTTTCAATACAAAAGAAAACTTGATTTAGATTGTAAAAAAGTATTAACGATTAGATTATATTTTTTATAAATTATTTTAAAACTGTAATTATAATTTTAATTTCTCTTAAAACACCAGAAATATAAAAGTTTAGTTTGATAACCCGTATATAATTGAATATAGGCCTATGAATACAACAGAAAAAATGTTTATCTGTCAAAATATAATGATATATACTGTATTAGATATATTTCCTTTATAAAACAGTATCATAGTTTTATCATAAACAATTTACATAATTTACATTTAATCCAATTAAACATTATGAAAGAGATGATTATGTCTTAGTTATTCGCTGTTTTTTCAATATAAAGCGCTTAATGTTAACAGCGTTAAACAATAATCGTATTAAATAACAACTGTATGATATCCGTTTACAAATTATTTTAAAATTAATAGTTTTATTTATTAAAAAAATTTAATATGACCTGATATAAAACTAGCCTCTAGCTGCTTATTAAAGTTAGGGTTTCTCAAAAGTTGAAAGAAGTCTTGGCCTCCAGTACCAACAACTGACCGCCCAAAAATTTTTAGTTGAGGTTTCAGTTGCTATTTTTTTAACAATATTTTATAACACTTGATTCTCTTTAGGCGTATATTGAGTAGTTTTGACACAAAAACAAATAAAATACGAATCAACGATAGTTTTCAAATTTATTTGCAATTTTGGATTCTAGTTAACCAGGCGTCCACAGAGGGGCAAACGGGGCACTTTCCCTCCCCTGGGATCGAATAAAAATTCCACAAACTATAACCACAGAAGTGATTGAGATATATAACCTTACACCCTCGACTATGGAACTCTTTGTTTTTTTGAACTGGTGCAAATACTGTATTCTATAATCTTCTCATTAAAAAAAATCCAAAAATTAAATGATTAAATTAAAATTTATTGATGTAATTATTTGTCTCCAAGTTTTGTTTTTCCCTGAAAAATTTTCTGCGGACGCCCATGAAGTGGATTATTATTTTTGGTATTCCTGAATGACAAAAGTAAATAAAAGTTTTCAGAAAATTTAAATAGGAGGTGTTAGGAAAATTTGTTTGTTGCACTCAAGTACGTTTATTATACTTTATTATTTTGTTACACACGAATATAAGAACAAGAATCAATTGAATACAATAATTTAGAGCGTTTCACGACACAAAAGCTGATCACCAACCTCATCTGAACACAGGATTGGAATATTACAGTTAAGTGGTAAAAGTAACTGTAGGGATGGTGGCATTCCAACCAATAAAGTAAAATGACGACCACATGTACAGTACAGTACAATTTCGATTGCAGTAGAACAAATAACAAACTATTTGCAAAATACTTCGGTATCTTAACACAAAATTCTAACATCTTAACACGGAGCATACAAAAAACGTGGAAGCACAACAAATATCAATGAGCTATGATTTGATCGAGTCTTATTCAGCGTTACGTTCGTGCTAATATTATCGAATATCAAGTAAATATCACAAATTTTTAAAAGTAATTTTATACCATATTTAAAAATGTATTCATTCATTTTTGTTGTGGAATAAATGAATGCATTTTTAAAACCCAGTTTTACCAGGTTTAATTTAATTGAAAAATCTTTTTCAATTAAATTATTTTACCCCACATTTGAAATTTTTTAGTAACTAACTTTAAAAAATTTCAACATTCTACAGTATAAAACTAATTAAGCAAAAACACACAAAAACTGTAAATGAGCAATTGAGACTTCAAGTGAAAATTTTCTGGTGGTCAGTTGTCAGGATGTCAGTTAGTGGAATCAGTTGTCCTAATTCATAGGCCTCTTACTGTTTTTATCGTTAAAAATTATATTAAATTTTTCAAATTATAAAATTTTACAAAGATAAAGGTTTTTTTCATTCCTTCTTAATACTAAGAAATGCGATGAAATGAATAATTGCGATGTTTTTGGCTTCATGGATGCTCTTTCACTATTACAGGAGAACCAGCCAAGCCTAATAGCCCGGCTGATCTGATTACAGATAAAACCATTGCATCAACCATGATACAAGTCTATGAATTTTTACAGTTAATTCACATTATCTAAAACATTAAAACCATAAGAACTACCCATTTTTTCATTCCATTTCTTTAAAAAAATCAGAAAACTGGAAATTTTCTGAATTAAATAAAAATAACACAATATTTCTTTCCATTGAAGTTCTAAAATTAGTTATTATTATCTAAAATATCTTTAAATAAATCAATATTATCATTTGTTTTTTTGTAATACGCCTTCGATAAATAATCAGTAAGATATGCATCTTACTGATTATACCGCATTAATAATAAGTAAATTATGTAATCAATGACGTACAGTACAAACAGTTTTACAAACTATTCTTTGATAATATGGCGTTTTATACGAAAGATATAAAGCTTAACAAAGTTAATTTTGCTTTTTTATTTAGTCCGATAAAAAGTTTAATTTTTATTCTGATTATTCTCTATATTTTTAAACTTGTTTTTCCTTAAACAATGAGCTACTCATTCACTAGATTCATATAATGGGATATAAAGATCTCTTGTAGACATTCCATAAATCAACATGAGATGTTTTATGATTTATAATTACGTAAAACGTATAACACATAATGCTAAAATACGTGGTACGATCCAAAAGTTCGGGGACTGCAGTAATCTATGACGACAAAAGCATGTATTTGAAGTTACAGCGTGTGGAATGGATTCTACCAAACCACCTCTACGTGTTCAGGTTAATTTTACCCATGTCATGTGATTAAACCGCGAGCGCTGCTGTTTTTTTCCGGAGATAGTTACCTTTGTTCCGCGACGTAATAAAAGTGGAGTTTCAAGAACAACCTCCAACATTAAATTTTGTCAGCGTTTAGGTAAAACATCTACGGGGACTTTAAAATTGCTAAGAAAGGTGTACGGTGATTCTACCATGGCGAAGTCGAAATGTTGGAGGTTGTTCTTGAAACTCCACTTTTATTACGTCGCAGAACAAAAGTAACTATCTCTGGAACAAAACAGCAGCGCTCGCGGTTTAATCACATGACATGGGTGAAATTAATCTGAACACGTAGAGGTGGTTTGGTAGAATCCATTTCACACGCTGTAACTTCAAATACATGCTTTTGTCGTCATAGATTACTGCAGTCTCCGAACTTTTGGATCGTACCACGTATAGTATAAACTTCTAAACAACGCATTATTATATCACAGTCAACACCCATCAATAATTCATGACCATTTTTAAGCTAGAGGCGAGCACAAGTTTTGGCTGGCATATCAAAGACCCAGCTTGTAATCAAAGATGCTCTTATGTGTATATAAACAAAAAGTTATGTTGTAAATCTGCATTTATTCTTACGTAAAAAAAGATATACAGATAATATTAAAAAATAGAGAAACAAATTAACACATTTAGATGATTTTTTTTCTGGAATTCTGTGGCACTCCTATGAGAATTTCAGGAACTTCTCCTGGGAAACTACCTTTAGATCTAATATGCAATTTCAATATGCAATAATTAAGTTATTGTTACATGAGAGTGTAGCTGGAACGACTATAGTAAGAATGGCTCCAGCAAATTCTGGTTTAGACTTCCAGGGTCTCTGGGTCACATACCTCGGAGAGAGAAGGTCTGAGGCCCTTTTCCGGAAAATTTTTGGAATATAATTTAATACTGTTAAGTAATATACGCTCGACCGTACAGAAATATTCGAAATTTAAACGTTAAAAATTCATTATTTATATTTTTTAGATAAATATATAAACAGAATTTCGTCATTTAGAACAATAGACAGGTGTGGATCAAAATTTTCTAGAGATAGCTGAGTCACTTGGCCGACTCTAGCTGCGGGGCCTATTGCAACAATATACAATTTCATTGATAATGACGAAATTAAATCATTCTTTATTCTTTTAATCTTTATTATCTATCCTGTTTTGCATTTGTAAATCATAAAGAATTTTATCAGAAATTTATCATAATGTTAACATATTTCGTATAATGAAATCATCACATTCAGTATTTATTTCACTTTGCATGTATGATGAAATCGTTTTTGGAATGATGAAATATTTGCATTGAAACAATGGAAAGAATTGTAAAACTCCTTAAAGAAGGCAATTCAGCAAGGACTGTTGTAAAACATGTCGGCTGTTCAAAGTCATGGCCGAGTGGTAAAGGTGGCAGCCTACCGCTCTGGGGGACCCGGGATCGAATCCGAACGGGTCGAATAATCCCCAGGAATTTTTCGGGGGGTGGTCCGTTCGGATATGTCGGGCCCCGTCCCTCACCACCCGGTCGCCCCATTGTGGGCCTGGCCGAACCCATAATGGGCCTACTAAAAGAGGCCCTCTTAGTGCCCACAGGGCGGAAAGAGTTAAAAAAAAAAAAAAAAAAAAAAAAAAAAAAAAGTCAATTGTATGTAAAATTTAGTGCAAGTATAAACAAACCGGGAATATTAAACGGAAAACCTACTAGTCAACCACAAAAAATATCAGAGCGTGTCAGGATAAAAGAAAATAATAGAAATGTATCTTATAAATAGAAAATGTACAACAGAGATTAATAAGAAGTGGATTGAAGTGAGTGCTAGTGTCTGTAACAGAACACTGAGAAATTGTTTGAAAGAAATGAGATTTTCATATACAAAAGCAAAACGATAACCGACATTAACACTAAAACATAACAAGAAAACAGGTTACAATGGGCCAAAGCAAAGCAATCGTGTACAGTACTTTGGGTAAAAGTGATTACTCAGTGATGAATCACAAATTTGTATTGTTCTTGAATATGATAGAACTTTTGTCTGGCGGTATTTTAATGAAGCTTATAAGGAAGGAAGCAACAAACTTTCCTACTTCAGTTATTATTTGGGGTTGCATGCCAGGTGAAAGACCAGGAGAATTAGCCATTATTACATCAACAGTGAATGCCCCGATATACGTTGAAGTTTTAGAGAACCTTTTTATTCCATCTATTGAAATTACTTTTAGTAGTGATTTCATTTTCCAAGATGATAATTCATCTTTTCACAAGGCTCGAACTGTTAAAATTTCTTCGTAACAGCACATCAACAGAACAGAACCGAGCAGTTTTGGCTCCAGAGGCAAACCGCATACCTGGTGCCCCTGATTCAACGTTAATTACAAAAATATTTTACAGCTTCAAGATCGCGCCGAGACATATGACTATCTTCGACCCTCTTAGTTATGCCGCTGCAACATGATGGACTAGCCACCAAATAGTCCAGAGCTCAATCCAATAGAAAACATGTGCTGGGGATTAAAGAAATTGTTCCGGGACAAAGTTCTCTGCTGCAAATCACTTATCTTGACAGCTGTTTGGGAAATTTGCGGCCGGATGGCCGAGCGGTCAAGGTTAGTAACCTGCCGCCCTGGGGGGACCCGGGATCCAGGATCGAATCCGGACGGGTCGAAAATATCCCCAGGAATATTTCGGGGGGGGTGATCCGTCCGGATATATCGGTCCCCGTCCCACACCACCCGGCCGCCCCATTGTGGGCCTAGCCGAACCCATAATGGGCTTGTTATAAAAAGCCCTCTTAGTGCCCACAGGGCGAAAAAGTTACAAATAAATAAATAAAAAAACCTGTTTGGGAAAGTTGGAAAACTATTGATAAGGAATATTGCTTTCTCACTGGTGAAATCTATGCCCGAAAGAATTACGGCTGCCATAATAGCTCGAGATGGAGCAAATTATTTAAGATGACTGATTCTATAATTTTTTCCAGTTTTACGTGATTCCAAAATTTTCTCTTATAAGAGAAAATTTTGGAATTTTTAAAACTTTTGTGTTTAATTTACAAGATGTTATTTTGATTGTAAGTCAGTGGCGCACTCAAAATTTATATATATGTATATATAAGCAAATGACTTCGTATAGTAAAAATACGAGAAATTATTTTATTTTATTTTTTTTAGAACTTTTCGGTGTGTTTTTCGAGAAAACGCGAATACAATTCAACATAATACAACATTCATTAACATTGTTTCTTATATGCTACATTGACGTCATCGGTAAACCATCGTCATTATCAACTTGTTAAATATTAAAGATTACGTAGGGTGCCCAAAACGAAGTTAACCGAGACGTATTAGTTTTGTATTTTAAGATTATTTTAAGAATATGAACACCCATTCCAAATGTGTTACGACTGATAAAAAATATATATACCGTATTTTACGGACTATAAGACGCACTTTTTTCTTCGAAAAATTGCCTCCAAAATTCAGGCGCGTCTTATAGTCCGTAGCGTCTTAAGCAATTTTTTTAAAAAAAAAAAACCTATAAAATTTAAGGTGCGTCTTATAGTCTGTAGCGTCTTATAGTCCGTAAAATACGGTATATATCTCGATTAACTGATATTTGTGCCACGCATTTACTGATACGTTACCTTAATTTTATTTATGTGTGAAATTTGAAATCAGAAATTAACGTAATAAAATTAATTAATGAATTAAGTACACGATCATAATTATTTTTACAGATAATACTCATTAAAAAAATGTAAAAACTTGAAAATATTCCCTCAGGTTTAATTACGGATAAGAGAGATTTAATATTAATATATATTTAGTTTGAAAATATTCCCGAAGAGGGCGCAAGCTGTCGCACGAAGACTGATACTGTGATTTCTTCCCCGTTGATTTGTCAATTTTACGTGTTTGTTTGGATGAGAAGAGGAAGATGACCGATAATCCTTCCGTTATCATGAAGTTGATATCCCGTCACAAAATTCTCTTTGGCTCGCTTCTTGTAGTTTGGATTGTCGGAATGATATGCACCGGTAATCTGTAATTTCATTATAAATATTATACAGTATTTCCCATTTTCATAAGTTTGCAGTGTAAACAACTTCTATTAGGTTCTCGATTCGTATTTATAAGTAAATATTAATACCACTTCGTGATTTTAATCATTTTATTAATGGAAACTCCTTATAAATTTACAAATATATGAGAATTATATAGTACATATAGAATGGAAGAAACTTTGAAAGTTTATAAAGAAAAGAAAAATTGGAAGTTACTTTTAAATAATTTGTTTACTTAATTTATATGTATATAAATTACCTAAAAGTAACTTGTACCAAAAGACTTGTAATTGGTATAAAAATTTAAATTTTGTTTTTGACGAGACATAGTCTCATCTCTAAAATCACGTTTCTGTCGACGGCTGCATGCCTTAGAGGTACGAAGGAGTACGTGTTCGGAGTTGCAATTTGGCACGGAGTATTTGGTGCCCAAATCGTGCGCACGTAAAATAAACTAGACTTGTAAGTAATCGGGAGACTGAGAACTGGGTTGAAATAAAATACGAAATGCCAAGACTTTCTACAAATGGGCATGAGTGCGAGATTTGCGCATGCCTTGCTTGCGCTCTCCGAGGCATAGTATCGTCCCAAGAATGGCTTTGCCGTTTACTTGTTCTTAATATGATTGCGAGATATGTATTCTATTTTAAAAAAGGATTTCTTCTAGAAACTTTTTTAAAGAATAATGTCTAAAATAGTGGTTCTCAGTCTGTAAACGTGCACTGGGTGGTCCATAGACTGACACTTCATCATTTTTCCAAAATACAATTCTCTGCTGTTTAGCCAGAGAAAAGAACATTTTCACACATATCTTATGTTAAATTGCCAGATAGATTGTGTGCCAAAATTTTTGTTTATTATATCTAAGGCAATATTTATGGAGTAAGTGGATGAGAACGTAGGTAGTTTGCATTTCGTCTGCGACTCTAAGTGGTCCGTGGATTGATAACTTTGAAAACCACACGTTATGAAAGTGCTAATTTGGATCGTCTTTTGCCAAGTATTTTGTATTAATTCAATTACTTTGCATTTATTATTTCCATTTAGGAGCACGATGACTGACTGAAAAATTTCTTATTAAAAAAAAAATGTTTTAATTCTAGATGGAAATTACTATTGTTTATTTTGCATTAATGACACAAACTGTAAATGCATTATAAATAAAAAGTTTTTTTGAAAACAAAATAAATATAAAACACTGTTTTTTATCAAAGCAAGTATTTTCATTTGTAATTTATTTTTATTTTTTCAAGTCTTTAGATATTGAGTTGCTGATCACAATGATTAATCAGATTGTTGGCATTTTTTTTTTTAGATTGCATTATCTTGCAAAAATAGATTTATAAGTTCAAAAACATTTGGAATTTTTGTATCTGTAATGTTTCAATAAAGCAATGTTTTATATTTATTATGCATTTTATTATTTCTAAGAATATCAATTTTTCACTCAACACTTATTAAATAATCATATATATCAACAAAATATATATTATGCTATTAATTATTAGTTCAGTAATTACAGTAATTAGAACTAATTATTAGAACAAAATTTAGTCAAGTACCATAATGACTCAAATAGTTGAAATATATATTTTATAAAATATACATTTGTAATTACATGAAATAATTCATTAGTTGACAGTAATAAAAGTTAATGTAATTTATTTGTTATTGAATGTATTCTTATGTATAAAATGTACTGTACCAAGTGTAACATTTTATAATTGAAGTTTTGTATTTTCAAAAATAGAAAGAGAAATAAGTCAAACAAGGTGTTGACAAATGTGCAAAAAGTAAAATGAAACTGACTGAAATCATATTCAGAGAATTTATATGACTTTGTCAGTTGATTTTTTAAATGTTTTGTCTTGCCTACTGTGAACTGATTGAAGAATAAGGAAGTTATTTGGCTTTTTATATTATTCATTAGACATTTCTTTGGAATTTAAAGAAAAAGTCTAATAACCTAAATCACAATTATAATATAAATTATACAGTACTTCATAAAAATGAGATATCTCATAAGCTGAGTGTTTAAAACTTTGAATAAGATAAATATTAAAAAAATAAAGTCTAGTAAAAGGCTTTCAAATGCTCTGATGATAATCTTTTATGTAGATTAAAGAATATCATCTACGATATATTTATGCCAATTAACATTCATAAGAACATTTAATTTATAAACTTTTCCCAGAACATATTTTATATTTGTATTTCTAAAAAGTATTTAATTTCTCTAATTGAATATAGATTATTGTCAGTCAAATATATAATTTTAATGAATAAATTTAATTTTTTTAAATGTTAAATATTGGAAAAAAATATATGTCTGTCAAATGTTTTAAATCTTAATTCAATATAAATAATATATAAATTGTCTTTCATTTCCTTTCTTCATTGTTGTAGAGCATAAAGTAAATGAAAATTAAAACATTTTTTAAAGTAGTTTCGAATATACTGAAATTAACTAGGAATAAAATTTTATATTTATAATATCAGTTTTGTAATAGTTGAATTAAAATAACATATTTCAAAAGTTAATTTTAATAAATATTCAAAATATAGTATACTACTAAAGCTGGATAAATAATCCGTATGTATTAGCACTAATAGTATTTACAATGAAAATATTTACATTTTCAATACAGTATTGATTAGTTACTCAAATTGTAAAAAGTGTCATTGTAATTAATGTTTTTATAAAACTTTCCTACGTACACTGTCTGCATTGCTTTGAGATCTAATTTACTGAGACCATTGGATCTCAGAATGTCTTACAATTTATTCATTCTTTTATAATGGATTTAAGAATTAATCTGTGGAAATAATCATGAAAAAGTTGCTTATTCTTTGAAAAAGATATATAAAATTCTTTTATTTGTAACAACCAGATACTGCCATAATAGATATTCACCTCACAAAATCCTTCATAAGCAGCAAAAAGTTTGTAGCTAATGAGATACTAAAAGAATATCCAAAAGTTTGAGCTTGTTGGCTTATATCCAAAAGTAAATGCTTAGACGTGTCAGATGAGCCAATGAACTTTGACAATGTTTAGATTTACTTTTTATATTTAGTTGGCTTTGAATAAAGTAATGTTGTATAATCTATTATTGTGTAATTAATCATGCAAATCATATAGTTCTTTTAGAATATTTAAATACTTTGTCTATTTAGAATAAATTAATATAGTGTTTCTTGTAATGGTTAACATTTATTTTATTGTTATGTTTTTAAAATAATAATCAGAGTAAATTAAGGAAACAAAATTTAATTATTTTTTTTATTGATTTTCCACTAAATCAAGCAGAATTCTAAATAAATAAAACCATTCAAATTAGTCTAATGCAGTGGTTTCCAAACTGTTTACCATGACACCCAGAGGTGCTGCCAAATCTAATTGGGTGGCACAGGCAGACTAGCCATTATTTTAATAATTAGTTATAGACTGACATTCATGCTATGTATTTTTTAAGCCTGCCTAAACTGTGTATCTTGAGGTCTCGTTAGAAGTTTTTAAATAAATATAAGTCTTTGTTTTTCTTCTTTGGATATTGCACTCGCATTAAATAACCAGATCACAAAAGAAACTTAAAATGCAGTAATGTTTTTAATTTTGAATGTTTTTAGTTGTTTTCATCAATTTTTGTAAGGATAAAAATGACGATCAAATGTCAGTTTTCATTCAACATGAACAGAACATAAATGTATTTCTGATGAATATAATTTAAAAATTACTATTCTAGAATAAAAAGTTCAAAATGAGAGAATGCTTGACTTTTAAAATAAATATGCAACAAGTGAAAAATCAAAATATGCATAACTGAATATGAAACAACTAAATTATCTAAAAATGCACAAATGAACTAAACAGATAACAAAAAATGTGGAATAAATACCAAAAACAATAAAAATAAAAATAAAATTAAAAATACAGTATATACAAAATTGTGAAATAGGTAGATATATGTGTGGTAACACCTCTGTATGTTTCTGTACTTTTATCTAAGGATCATTTAAAGTCTAGATCTAGGAACATTTTCCAAGCTGCCAATGTTAGTCTTTGTAATGAATGGATTGTCCTATGGATATTAATTTATAAATGTGCAATGCTTCTGTATATTTAATGTGCTGCATACTCTGCACTTTCTGGATTATTCTAGTTTAGTCCCATTTGACTCCAACAGAATTAGGGTTGGAAATTATATATGCTGCTAGGGCAGAGATTGGTTTAGCCTTCTGAATGTTGTCTTTGTGCTCTCTTAACTTTGTACTCAATGATCATCTCTTGGTGGCTTTGATATAGCATAAAACATGCATAACTTTACTCTTCTTTATCAGTATCTTTTAAATTCCTGGGATATATAGAGGGTCAATAGGTTCCTTATCATTTCATGGTATTTTATAGATGGTAAAGTTTCTTCTGAATATAATCTTATTATCATAGCTGCTCCTATTTCCTTGTATATGTACTGGAGGGTTTCACACATTCAATGATTTATACTTAGCTTGTATGTCTTTTTTCTGTACATCCTCCATATTTGGCCTGTATCTCTTGATCATAATTTTAACGATGCATGGTTTAAAATCAAATTTGTGACCAAGTGTTTTGATGTACTCCCACTCATGTTCTCTCTTTTGGACAGTTTGACGACACCTGTGGATTCTTTTAATAATATCCCTAAACGCTGCCATCTTGTAGTTAATTGGATCATGGGAAGCTCAAGGGATAAATAGTGGGTTATAAGATGCTTCCTATAAATGTTGATGGTGATTCCTCCTTTCAGCTTGAGTGCAATGTCCAGAAAATGTGCATAAATGTGCTTTCTTGCTCTAATTTAATTGTCAAGCCATATGGGTTTGAGTTTATATCATTAATAAATTGCTGAATGTTGAGATGTCTTCTAATTATACCAATGCTTTAAATTATATTTGTAAGAAATATGTTTATATTCTGTTCAAGTCAAATGAAAACTGTCATTTGATCACCATTTTTATCCTGAAGAAGGTTGATGAAAATGACCAAAAACATTTAAAAATTTAAATATTACTGCATTTTCAGGTCTTTCTTTGTGTAGTTATCTTTCTTTCTTTCTTTTTCAGAACTAAATTATGTTCTTTTCTTCATAATAGAGGAAAAAGTGAAGAAAGATAGAGAAACAGATTCTTACAGATAATTTTATTCCTGTTTTGTGGTTAATTTTACAAGTTGAAATCTGTAATTAATGTGCGAGTCACATGAAAATAATTGTATTATATGCATTTTATAGAGTTGGGCTTACCCACTCTGCAAAATAGACATATATAGGGGAACTGCTGCCAAATAGCAACAGATTAAGGGAGCCAGGAATCAGAAAAATTTGAGAATCAATTTTCTAATAATTCAAAGAATTTTTAACAATATCAATCTACATTAATTTTTTCTTAGAATATTTTTAAGTATTTTATTTTCAAAAATATCTTTATGCTCTTGTATTGATCTATACTATATATTTTTTCCTATATATATCTTATCTATTATTGAAATTTTTATAAATTATATTTTTTGGAATCTCCAATTAATTTTTGTTAATATAAATCTATTATTAAAGATTAAACTTAACACATAATGCTTTCCAATATATTTTCAAAGAATTAATGATTTTTACATAAACTCCTAAAGCAATATCTAAAAAAATAATTTTAGTTCAACATCTTCGAGTATGAATGTGCAAAAGTAGAGAACTGAATTATCTGACTTGAACTAAGTTAATTGATTAATATTTTGCAAATTATTAATAATATGTTCAATAAATAGATCAATAAATATTTCAAAAATGTTCCTTGAATCTTTTTAAAAAAAACTTTATATTACAGAAGAATCTCATTTTAACAGATTGCTTGGGCTGCCAAAAATTATCCATTGCTCTGAGAATCTGTTACATCGTGAACAATGGATTTCCTACACACCCAGGAAAATATGTTGTTCAAAAAATTTTCGTTTTTTAACTCCTAAGAAATACTATTATTATTCAATTTCTTGAGATCTCTCTGTTTGTAACATATATGTATATTATGCCATATGTGTGTACAATAAGGCCTTAGTGTACAACAAAGCTGACAAAATTGTACATACTATAAGAATAAAAAGAGGAAAATTACATATGCTCATTAGTAGTTTGATTGACTTCACAATTTCAAGAAAAAAACCTCGGCCGTCTAGGTTTCTCTCGAAGTTGCTTTTCTGTCTATTAAATACAACATTGCTTGATATTAGTATGTCATGTACAGTACAGTATAGCTTGTTTGTTTATGCTGCAACTCAGTTAGGAAGGTCTTCACAACTTGGAAATACTTGATAGCATCACTAAATTTCGGTACTACACTTGGACCAATGAGTGTTCACTAGGTGACTCTTCCTCAATCATATCAGCTAGCTGACTCTCTTTCTACAATTCATCAATTGTACATAATCCAAATGTAACAAGTGCATCATCAAACTCTGCAAATTTTCAGAAACACCTAAATATTAACTAAACATTGAAAAAATATGAAGTTTACAATAGATTTAGGGTAGAAAAAATCTGTTATTCTGAGTAACAGACCCACTAAAAAGAGGTAAAATTACATTGATTTGGCAGGACCTGGAAAAAAAAACCTTTATTCCAATAAATCTGTTATTCCATAATCCATTTAAATGAGATTCTACTGTATATGTTGTATAATATAAAGCTTTTTAAAAAAATATTTTATTCAATAGAGCGTTTTTAATTCAAGAATTTTAAAATTTCACAATTATTTCATAAAACTTTAAAAATTAAATTAAGTTTATATATTAAATTCTTAAAGTTTGTGAAATTGTAATTGTTACATGATGATTGTTCTAATTGATGATGACGATGATGATACATTTATGAAAGTTTTGAACAAATTTTGAAGCCAATAAGATGACTGAGGTAGTTAAGGTGTCAGGTCTACTGCTCTGGTGTCCTGGAATTGAATTTAGGTAGTCAAAAAATTTTAAGAATTTTTTAAGTGGTAGTCTGTCCCAGATATGTTGATCCCTGTTGTACACCACCCAGCTGTCCCATTATGGGGCTGACCAAACCCATAATGGACCTAAAAAAAGAGTATTTGTAGTGTCCACAGGGCAAGAAGAGTAAAAGAAAAACAAAGAAATTTTGAAAACTCTTAGGCCACATAATAAATATTGTTTTTGGTTGTAAGATATTTAGATTTAATATGCAATCAATTTAGTATCTATTATTGACTGCATTTATGGATTATAGCTATAACATTTGAAATAATTACTTTTTATAGTTAATCTGATTCAGTTACATCATCATTCATCATTATTTCAATGTAAACATCAGAATCAGGATCTTCACTGTCATTATCCTCTTGTTCATACTCACCATCTCCAATTTGAGTTTTCCTAATTACTCTTCAGCTGATAAGTTCTCTTATGAACTTGATCACAACTTTCCCACAGTCAATATCTGAAAATATTTATAATTTTATTTCAAAAATGTTCCTTGAACCTTGGAATAGAAAGTGCTATCCAATTCTAGACAATTTGAAGAGAGAGAATTTTAGTTCATTGTAAACTGCATTATCTTGTATAGTGTAGTACTTCAATGTATTTCCTATGCTTTTTATGCAGTATCTTGATTCTCTGGGCTTTATTTGAAAAATGGGTTTAATAAAGGAAATAAAATAGTTTCAGTAAAAATGATTATATTAGGGTAAATATATTTATTTTAAGCTTAAAAAAGAATAAAAAGAATGTTATTACAGATCTTTCAAAGGAAAGTCTTATTTAGAGAATATTAAAGGCTGTGAGAAGGGAATTCCTTAAGTTTTAAATATTTTGTTAAGAGTAACAGATAAAAAAGAATACAAAGCCATAGCTACAGGAGGCTATGATGTGACTAAGTCCCTCAGCTTAATCAATAATGCTTGTATACAATATATTTAATATATGCTTTTGCTTTTATCATGTAAACTTAGGTTACTGTACTTTTTTACATATGGACATTAGCTAATAAGCCTAGTACTTGAAAAAATATAAGTTTGATAATTTTTTCAGCTTGTCTCTTATTTATAAATCTAACCCTCCAATGATTTGTTTCTGGCTATAAGACTGAAATATTATTAAAAACCATGAGAAAATACTTTATTTAATGCTGTTTTTAATTTGTAAAGACATGATTTATAAATCAGTACCTTTTATGGGATGGTTAATAAAATAGGACTAGGAGAATCTCATTCTTGACTGAAATGCAGCAATGGCTTGTGAACTCACGTTAGATCATTGGGAGATGCTAAATTAAAGTAACTTGTCACTCTGCATAAGCAGCAAATTTTTACCTTTGTTCTGAAACTTTCTTAACTTACATAATAAACATTGTGTGAGATATAATATGTTAATGTATATAGGTTAAGTTTAGTATATAGGTTATGTATAGTTAAATTTTTGAGAAAAATGGAAAAAGATCAGTATTTGAAGAAATTTGGCAAGAGCTTTGCCTTATTTCATATGTCAGGTAGTGTGCACTCGTTTACATTTTTACAATGGAAAATTTCCATTGACTTAATGTGGGGTAACCTTTGACCCTGATATCTCCTGTTTTAAGTTGAATTTTAAAATTTGGCGTCTTTCATGATATGCCATTTTATTGCTTCTATTAATGTTCAAAATTTCATACAAATCAGTCAGGTCATTACTTTGCAAGTTACATTTCGATGATTTGTCAATTTGAGTTTCTGTCATCACTGCCAAGGAAGTTTGCTTGCTTTGCTCACTGCACATTAGTTATTAAAGTGATATAAAATCCATGGCTGTGGAGTTAATAAACCAAGCTTATGATAGAATTTTACAAAGTCCAACTCCTGTCTCTAAGTAATAATGTAAAATATACAGTAAACCCTGCTAACATGGATTTTGCATAACTTAGAAAAATTTTTTTACATAATTTAAAATTTATTGATGATAGAAAAATTATAATTAACAAGTATTTTCAATATCTGGTAGTCTTTGCAATACTATACATTATATTATTGCAGTCAAAAAGTTACTAAAAACTGTATATTGCTATATACTTACTGTTGTGAAATTAATGAGCTTGAGGCCAAAGCTTTCAATGCAAAAACGTGTACATTGGACGTTCAGCACCACTTTCCTGTAAGCCTATAAGTTTGGCAATGGCCTTTGGAATGTTGAGCATGATTCCACTGACTTTCCAAATGCCATTGCTAAACTTCTAGGCTTACAGGAAAGTGGTGCTGAATGCCGACGTACATGTTTTCATGTTGAAAACTTCAGCCTCAACCTCGCTATCTTTTGGCTCACTTCCTGTAATAATAAATTCAGCAGTATAATTTTAGCTCAGTAAAAATTTTTTATAGATCTGATCAAAATAAATTACTGAGCTGTATATCTCTGTTCTCATTTTCCATGTTAGAGAAAATAACTTGGACAACCTTCACCCACTATTGGTCCAGGTTAGTGGTTTACTATAATTTGATTACATTAACTTAAAATGACATTTTTTAAGTGAATCATTAGGCATTTCTATCCAAACTAAAAGTACTTATCTTTTTTCAGAGTTTTTCATTTTTACTACTATCATCATCATAATCAACAACAACCACATATTAACTTACAAAATATTTTCTATTCATGGGTATAGTAAAGTATTCAAAAATGTTAGATTTAACCCAAATTCTCTGTGCTGTTTTGTGTGTGTCTTTTGACATTAAACAGAATTAGCTAACACAATGTATTTGAATATAAATTTCTGAATTACAGGAGGCTCCTATAATATAAGATAGGAGGTTAATGCTCCTATTAAAAGCTTAACATAAAGTACATAAAATAACAAGCTGGTCTGTTTTACCAACTCTAACTCCTCTAGCAACAAATTTGCTTCTGTCTCCAACTCCAGAGCTCTGATAAAATCAAGATTGATTTCATTTCTTTGATGTAATACATACAAAAAAATTAAATCAATATGGTAATTAGACTTGTTGCTTAATCATATTAAAATGACAATTCCAGTTTCAAATGAATAAAAATGATCATATTGTATATAAATTTCAAAAGAAAATACTAATAATAAGTTTGTAACAAGTTCTTCTAATTTAATATTGATAGAAGTACAATAAGAAAGCCATTAAATAAATGAAAGAGAGTTTTCTTAATGCTTTTAATATAATGATCTCTCTTAAAAACACCTGGAACTTATTTCTCCATAAAAAAGATTACATCACAAATGCACAGAAAAAATTTTATAGTTCCAATTATATAAGTAAAATTCAAAATAATAAATAATTATGAACTAAAATTTGATAATTTTTGTATTTAAATAATTTTTAGTTAAGATTTAAATATTTATTTTTAAAATTTAAGCAATAAAATCTAAAGAAAAACAAAAAGTTTTGATTTCTTTAAAAAGTCTGGTTATTTAATGTTGTTAATATATAACATGGAGTCAGAATTTTTATATATTCTCAAATATTTATAAAACAAATTGAAATTTATAATTGACTGAAGATAAAATATTTATTTTTAACCATATAATAACAATAACTATTGTTTTTAAACAGTAACGTTAATGGGAAGAAATGGTCATACTAAAATTCGATTAAGAAGAACATCTCATACTATGCTTCTTCATCATCGTCATAATGATTTACCACCACCAAACAGTTACAAGATGGTAAAAGCTTTAAAATATTGCAATCCTCCTGAAGACATATCTTTGGGTCATGAAGGTTAGTTCCTTTTTAGATTTTCTTTTTTATTTTTATTTTATTTGGTGATCAATATTTAAAAATTTTGTTAAGGTATTAAAATATTAAAAGATTGTATTCTTTAGATTACAAATTAAACTTTACAAAAATTATTTGTATAATCTTAAAGTGCACTTGCTGTAAATGCCAATGACTCTGCACACTGTGAACAGTATAGTACAAAGACAAGTAAAGCCTACATAAAGACAATGAATGATGTGACCTGTTGCTCTTTGTACTGATTCTATTTAGAGGCAGGTGGGCAAATAATAAGGCAACTGACATGCAATACTACACAGAGAAATGAGAGCTAAGTATACAGGACATGTGACACTGAGATTGTGGTCCATACCATCCTAGACTTAACATTTTCATGAAAATGGAAGCAAATAAGCAATCACAGGGAAACTATAAAAATAATTTTTTAAATTAACATGTATAAAACTCATTCATTTTTTAATTTTTTATATATAAAAATTTCTTTGAGAAAATAACTTGCAGTTAAGATAGTTACAAATCTTTTTCTACAAATTATACAATATTCTTTAACAATAACATATTAATCTCACACAACACACTTGATATTTTGTTAAAAACAACAAAATCCACCAAACTATTTCAGTGTTCTGTCCATAAATTTTTACTAACCAGGTTGAATGAAGAAGTAGCTGAATGAACCAAAGAATGTTGCCTAATAACATAAAATTATGTTATTTGTAAATATGATCCTTCTTTCTCTACAAACACACACACACACACAATGTGTATGTATATATATATATAGAGAATCAATTTCCAGAATTTAATAGGTTTTTTTCTCCCTCATATTCTATGGTTTCTATTTCATGGATATCCTCTACTTTAAGTTTTTATTTTGTGTATGAATAATGATCTACATAATCTTGCCAGTAATTTCAATTACAATTAGCTAGTTTTTTCACTTTTTTTTTATATTCCCTACATTTTGGCTCCATATAATATATAATATACTTCTCATTATAATGTCATATTCCATTTTCTCTCTGAGATAGTTTGCATAACATGAAACATTGTTTATATTTTGTAACATAAATAGTTTTTATTTCATATATTTATAAATAATATATACATATTTATAGTGGAGTGCATTTGAAAGAGATTATGTAGAGGTAAATTAATCATATAGGCAAAGTTTCTGTAATTGATGATTCTATTTTTTATTTGATGTCTTCACTATCATGCTTATTAGTTTTTTCTTAAAATAATATAAAAATAAATAATAATAATAATTTTAAAGAATGTTATTTTCTAGCTTAACTTGAAAGCATAGTCTATTAAATGTGAAATTCTATTTACACATCAAATCTGTTTTCCAGAAACATATTATGTTCAGTATTAACAAGTCAAACAGTAGTATATGGTTAATAGCAAACTGCAAGTAGTACCTGACTTATGATTAATTAAAACAATATATTAATCAGTTATGGACTGTAATACAACAAAGCAATGCTGTTTAGGTATATTGAACTTCAAACAACATTTATTATTTTAATTAATTGGTATTTTTATTAACAAAGACTCACAGAAATGTAGGTAGTTAATCACATTCAAAGAAACCAAACCATATATTATTCTTTGTAGGGAATTTATTTTACTTTCTTCTTAATTCCCTTTCATTTATTTTGTTTATTATTAATTCCCTTTAACTGTATTATAAAATTAAAATTAGAATGATTATCCGGACTGAGCAGCTCTGCAAAAATCTATTGCTTTTTGATGTGATGCAAATCCAAATGATAGTGAAACATAAGTATACCAGTTTTGTGTATGTTTATAACCAATTATAGTAATAACTGATATTTTACATTAATAATTGTAGACATTAGAGAGTGGGATCAGTTATTTGGACTAAAAAAATATTTATTATTATTCTAGTTTTGGTCATCATAAGTAATGGTGGTTGTAAGTTGAGGACTGAATGTATTTACCAGTTACATAACATCATATACTTTTTTTACACTTGATGATTTATGATTTCTAACCTTTGTACACATTTTTAATATTAACTATTGATAGCTATTGAAAAGCTTTTCAATATAGTAGCATGTTCATATTTCCTTGTATGTAATTGACAGTGTGTTTTTTTATGTCTGTTATAGTGATCTACAGATGTCACAACTGTCCTTATTTTGTATTGACTTTTGTTTCTGCTTAAGAGTATTTTTGAATTAGATTTTTGCACTCTTTCTCTGCTTTAGAGACAAAGTATTTGATGTTCATTTTAACATTGTTTTCATACATGGGAATGACATCTTTACAAATTTTAAGAATTATTATTTTGACCACCAGATTTAACTAGCCAGATGGCTAATAGAATCAGCTAGGAGGCACACCCCAGCCAAAAGAGCCTGGGAAGCACTGTATTTTCCAAACTATCTGATAACTTTGACAGTTAATCTGTGACCAATCACAACGCTTTTTTATGACATAATCCAATTTATATATACAGTGGACCCCCGATATAATGTGCATGTCAGGCAAGAAACAACACCTGCGTTATAAGGTGAACTGCGTTATACCGAGTGGCGCGATGTAACAGGGTTCACCTCTTTACTTTAGCAATAATGTCAAGCTTTTCTTTCACACTGTAAGCTTTTCTTTTACTCATCATGCATACAATAATTAAACACTATTCAAAATACATGCAGGAACTCAATACATACACAATTATTCAACACGCAGTAACAATAAAATGCACTACTCACTAATGCCACATGGACCTGTATAAACATGTTTGAGCTTATTGCGTCACGAACATCGCCCGCGCTATAACCGAGTGTGCAGTATAGTGAGCAGTGCTATAACGAAGGTCCACTGTCTAAACTTCCACTAACTCAGATTAATAGTGGGTGAAGTTGTCTGAGCTTATGAAAGTCCAAGTTAGTAGGGTATTTTCTCCAACAACATGGAAAACAAGAATGTGGACACAGTAGTGTGAATTCAGTAATTTATTATGATCAGTTCTATACAGAAGTTTTATGGAACTGAAATTATACTGCTATATTTATTATTACAGAAATTGAGTTAAAAAAATTTTATGAACATGCAGTATACAGAAATGTATACTGTCTTTTGTAACTTGCCAACTATAATAATATAATGCATGGTACCACAAAGATTTCTGGATATTGAAAATATTCATTATTATTTTATTGTCACAAAACTTTACATAACTCTCAGAAATTTTCAAAACATTAATTTAAAGTCCAGATTTATTGTATAACATTTACATGTTTTAAAAAATTCCTTCTTTAATAAAATTTTTGCCAAATCTTATCTAATATTTATCCTTATTATACTTATAAATCATCACTATACTTTTAAATTGTTAAAATAAATATCTTTACATTGCTTTTATATTTAATATATAAGTAATATTTTCATAATTTTTTTTAAAATGAATTCAATTCTTCATTAAATAAAATTAATGCTGAGTTGATGTAAGATGCTTCAAAATATACTTGAAGGATATTAATCTATATATAATTTTTATAAAGATATTTAGGAGATCTGAAGTAATAAAGTTCAATATGTACAGAAGAATTGGCTTTTAACTTCCAAAACTACTGATAAAATGGCCACATTAATTTTGAAATAATATTACAACATACATGTAAATCAATACCAATATAAATTCAATAATTATGTGATTGGTATGAACTGATTTTTCAATTAAAACAGTTAATTTCATTTTTTATTAATTATTGATACTATATATATTTCTTAGACTTTCAATCCTAATTTCATTAAATCAATAATTATATATCTTTTTATTTTAGGTAAAATGCCAGGAAATTATTCTTTAGAATTGGTGGTGGTTCTCATACGTCACGGAGACAGAGCACCATTAAGGCAAATACGTAATCAGTCGTACATTAACTGCGGTGTAAGTAAAGAATTAAACCATTCTCTTCTGAACAAGTATATGTCATACATTAAATCAGTTCAGAGATTGCCAAAGGAAGATCCTTTTTCGGCCTTTAATCTCTTTCCTCACCCAAAACTGTGCAATCCATCTCAGTTAACTTTATTAGGAGCAATGCAACATTTGTGGCTTGGAAACATTCTAAGCCAAGTTTACAATACTTACTGGAAGTTACTGACTAAAGATTTTACTTACAATAACATAAAAGTTTATAGCACTGTATATGCTAGAACATTTCAAAGTGCTGTTGCTTTTCTGTTTGGGTTTTTGCCGAAATTTGATTTTTCTCAAATCAAAATAATACCGTCTTTTGATACAAGATTTTGTTTAAAGGAACTATTTTGTAAATGTCCCATCTTGGATTTTCAGCGTAGAATAATTGAAAAGAAGCAGAGGAAACTGATTAATTCTCATCCTGCCGTACTTCATTTACTTCAACAGTTAAATCCTATTGTCAAATCTAATCTTAATCAACAAGATATTACGTCTGCAACTGCAATGTTTGACAGTCTGATGGGATATATATGTCATAATTCGCAACTTCCTTGCATTCCAAACACTCATATCTGCGTAACGATCGATCACGTTCGGAATTTAATGGCATTTCTCGACTGGGAGAGAAAACAACTTGCCGGAGATGGAATTCACAAGAGGAATTCGCTATTGAAAATGCATGGTTTTCTTTATAACGTACACCAAAACATGCAAAATTTAATTAACGAGAAACCAAATGCAGTTCGGTTTATATTATATTCTGGCCACGACATTACTCTGTCGCCGGTTGCATCTTGTTTAGGATTTAACGATGGCGTAATTCCATCCTATGCATCAAGAATTATTTTTGAATTATATAGTTCGACCATCTCAAATTCAAAATCTTATAATTTGAGAATCTTATATAATGGAAAAGACGTTACAAAGCATCTTCCCTTTTGCAAATCGCATTTTAAAACAAAGAAATCAAAATCCAAACAGGATCATTTGTGTTCATTTGACAGATTTACCAAGTTCATTCACAGTGATTTTTTTAAAGTAATGAATACGTCGTCTTACGAAGTTGCTTGTGACTTTCCATTAACGACAACACAATATTCAAACGAGAAAAGCACATCCAGTGGTGTATAGTTTTATAAATTATTTCAAAGAATTATTAATAATTAATTGAATAGACCTTTTGATTTGTACAGTAATTTTTATGTAAATATACAAACAAGTTTTAGAAAATTAATGTACAAATATTGCTGAGCTTCAGATTGAGGTAAAAATAAATATATACAGTAAATAATAATAATAATAATATATTGGATGAAGTGAAACAGAATGCAGGAAAATTAAAATATATCTAAGAGATCGAATAGTGAAAATGTCAAAATATAAGTTGGACCTTTTAAGGGAGATTGAGAGAAATTGGAGGTCAGAGAGAAATGTTGAGATTGTCACATGATAATTGTTAAACTGATAAGTAGGAATGTGGATTTGGATTTGGATTTGGATTAACATCATTTCCTTTAAATTCTATATGCAAAGTCAAAATGCGATAAAATATATGTTACGTTTTATTTTAAAAGTTTAATTGATACGAACAAATGATTCCACTAAACATCATATCCAATATTGGCATTTAAATGCCAAAGAAAATCTCAAATTCATCTGGTTCCAAAAATCAACAACAAATCTACAAACATAATAATCATTCTAACCTAATAAATTTAGGTTTAAATGTTTTTAATATATTTTATGTTTTTACAGATTTGTTGAAGATTTTGGAGATAAATTAGAATGAATACAGATAAACACTAAACTAATGTAACTATGGAAATAGTTAGAGAAATAAACTAGTAATTCACATTATTGGAAGATTTTTTGCAAGTTTTTTGCAATTCTTCATAAATTCTCATCCTCTCCCATATATATATTGGCGAAAATTTGATATCGATACTGATAACGGTCAAATTTACAAGTTTTTGGCTAATAATTTAACTATCGGCAAATATTTTGCCACAACTTCCAAAATGCTTGATACATACTGCAGTTAGTAGTTCAAATTAGTCTACCCCAGACAAAGCCGATAAGAAATTTGACAGTAAATGAATGGTCCAGAGGTTAACGAATCTTCAAATGGAAAAGCTCTCTACCGAGCCAACTGTGATTGTGATTGTAGATGGCAAATATATCAGCATGCTCTCGGATACTTTCTTCATATTCGTTGATGTATAAATGTGTATATAATGTTATGTTGTGATTTAGAAATAGCATATTCCAAATTTCATATCATGTAAATTATTGCTTTGTTTCGTCGGTTTTACGTCGTATGCCGTTCGTAAAATGTAATAATTTTACGTGTGAATTACGAAATATCAGACTTCAAATTATTAATTTAAATATTTAATTAATAACATTATTAAACACTTACAAAAGAGTTGTAAAGCTAGTCATAAAATGTCTTTTAAATAGAAAATAGTAAAGAATGACAATTTAGTAACAATTTGAATCTCAAAATTTAGATCTTACAAAGCAAATATCTCACAAAAGACTGCAAAGGAGATAATTCTGATGAAACGTTATCATACATAGAAGTGATATATTTCTTAAGAGTATTATTTGTTCTTGTGATGTCAATTAACTTAATCTTTGTTTACTTTTTTGGTTACTTAACCACTTCACTCTGCACAATTAAAAGTTCCTATTGTGGTAATATCAGAAATTGCAAGAATTTAAGAATTTTGAATCTTTGTACCGATTACTTACTTATATGCTTATTTCTAAAACTGATCACTAATTTAGTTTAATTTTCTACTACTAAAAATTTTTAATTAATAAAATATTTTTAGAAAATGTCTTCCGTAAGTTAATATTGTTAACATTCTAAATTGCTTTTTAGCATTTAGAAACAAGAGTGAAGGGGTTAACGACAACATTTTAAATGAGAATTTTTATTCTGTGATATACTTAGATTTTATTTACATCTGTACAGATCTTCCTTAATATAATTGTCATAAAATGTTGTACGAAAAGTTTTAATGGATGTCGGAGACTTAACCTGTGATTGTTGTCGGAATTTGTTAAAACGGAGGTGAAACTAGGGCAATGAGGCATAGTAGACTGCGTGTCTTTTCTGTTGGGAGAATAATTCTCAATTCTGGTCTCGATCCTAGTTCCGGTTCTGTTATAGTAAGTAAGAATGCATTGAGAAAAATGTTGTTCTGAGGTACTCATCTCTTCAGTTTACTGTATTGTCTATTATTATAGTTATATGAATAAAAGATGAATTTCTTATTTGTTTTTGTCAATAAAATTCCGAAAGCTAAAAAAAAATTTGAGGTATTGTCAAATGCCATTTGAAAATCAAATTATACCCTTGCATTTAAATCTGATCGTATTTAAGAATTTGAATTTTAACACTAGAATTGCAAAAGGGGTCGATTTGACCTCGACCACATGTGCTTTTGTGGTGGTTTGTGTATAAAATTCAAGCTAAAATACAGTGATTTACATTATAAATCCATTTTGTCGATTTTTTGTTGATGAATGACGTGACACTCAAAACTCCCCGCCAGAGGAAATTGCTAATGAAAGATAACATTACTGATTTTCAGGTGTTAAGAAAACATTTTCTTTAACTCAAGTACACCTCTTGACTTGAAAGGTGTGTTGCAATTAATATCTTCAAAATTTATCCAAAAATTAATGATTTGAATTATCAAGAAAATGTTTCAGCAAAAAATTCAGAATCTAGTAGTGATTCAGAGCTAGAAATGGGACTTTATCCAGACTTTCTGCTACTGCTGCTGGCCCAAGTACTAATAAGAGTACTGGATGATCTAAGTGAAGGAGAAAGGAGTGTTGGTTATCTGTATATTTGCAATGATGTCAGTTGCTCATTGCCTAAGCATGTTTTGTTGGACAAGAGAAGACAGTCCTGAATTGAAACTATGTGGAAAGTCATTGAAGCTGAAACAAGTGTTTCAGGTACATTGCTTTTTGTCTATCTGCTGTAGGGAATTTATTATAAGAAATGTTTCACTACATAACTAACTATACCAGGGGCATCCATACGTTGGGGCACATACTGCCTTTGTTGTTGAGTTGCCTGGATGATGTGATTCCTTGGAAACAAATTACAAGAAAGAAATTGATACCAGAGTGAAAAGGAAAGAATTGATTCTGTTCAGATTTTATTGCAAAGAAAACTAGAAATCACAAACACAAGTTTAATAAATCTTATTATATATATATATATATAAACTAAACAGAAATTGTAGCAAGACCAATTTTCCCACTATCACTGAGAAAAAGCTTAGACTTTAAATTGCTTCCTGTTTCTATCTAATAGCCTAACTTGTAATTCATTACATGCTTTTTAAAATAGTCTTTTAGGTATAGAGATTGCCATTATGGCTAAATATTTTTACATGTGCTTATACAATCCAGGAAAAACTTTCCTCATCTCAAATCAGAGTTACTATTGATTTGAAGACAATGCTGCCATTGGATTGATCAAGTGTACTCTTGATTTATCACAGCTACTTTTTTTTTTTAAATTTCTGTCTTGAGATAGTTCTTGTGGAAGCTCCAAAGCTCGAAAGGGTCTCCCTTCCAAGGGGCTTAATCTTGAGTGATGCGAGTAGCAACGTGAATGTGTTGGGAGTGTCACATGGTACCAACCTGTTCAATGAGACCATCACTGAACAAGTTGGTACCACGCAACACTGCCAACACACAATTCGAGACTAGAAACCATAATCTATAGCCTTGAGGTAATGAATGAAGTGTCAGTCTAAGTGGTCTTTCTTAGGCTTTGTAAGTTTTTGGATCTATGATCCAAGTCTGGCAAGAGCAATTGGAAGACAGAGTTCAATAATATAAATTAAGCAATTTAATATTTAGAAAAGAATATCTAAGACAGACGACAAAAATATTTGCAAAACAGAGATCAATTTGTTTTATATAACAATTTATTGTTGGTATAATTTACAAATGGACACATTTCACATGTTTTCTGGTCATACTCCAGGGGCTTCAAAAGGTCATTTCTTTAATTTTTTCTCTCTCATGTATTGATATTTAATACTTTAAGCACTTTGGTCATTCAACATAAAGAAACTATTGTTAAGATAATTGAGTACAGCCTAAATCTGTTATAAATATATAGCTTGAATCCTAACAAACACTCAAATCAGAGACTTTGATTCTAATAAAATATCAGTATACCAGTAAAAGTATTGATTCCAAAACATAGAATTGCAACATTGAATGCTATAATTAAATGAACACAATCTCACATTATTGCTAATATGAGATTAAAATAAGTTCATGTTCTTTGTTTTAAAGCTTCTCTCTTCATATTTTGTTTGAATAACATCAAGTTGAAATGTCTTCAGATAAAAAGTATATCAGGCATAGCTTTATTTATGAGTTTTGGAAAGGATATACAGTAACACCTTACAAATGATAAAAACAACTCTTAATGTGTGTGGTAAAGATGCTACTAAACTTTGAACATAACAAAAATAGTCCACAATTTCTTGAACAGTAAAGGATACAAAATTTATGGAGCACTCTAAAGTTGTTGACAAAGAAAAATTGCAGGAAGACATTGTTAAAAACTGATGAATAACACAACATCTATATATAACCAAACACACCAAAAATAAAGCGATAAAATTATAAAAAAAAAATACGAGAATGAGAGAGCAAGAGATGACTTGGACAACAGGTTGTGTTTACGCTTTGAGTGCATTTTTCACTGTGTAGTTCGAACTTTGAGATTCCATTGTATAAACATTTGGATTGCAGAAATATTTACAAATAAATATATTTGGCCACCTGAGCAGTTTGAGAAAAACTGGACTAAGATATTCCCATACATGATTTTAATAAACCGTCAAGACCAGAGAGAAAGACAAAGAAATCAGAACATTCTAAGAACTTCAAAGTATAAATTAATATATATCATCAAGTATCCCTCACATAACACGATAGTTACATTAAAGAAAAATTGTGCCATGTTATGTGAATCCATGCATTCCAAAAGTTAGTAACAAAAAAGAATTGTATACTTTTGCTAAGAGAAATATGTTTATTAAAATTCAATAATTAATTATCAATTGCTTTAATTGTTGTTAATTTATTTCCAATCACAATTAGCACAATTACTGGATTGCATGTTAATTTTAGTTAAATAAGGACATTACTTTTCTGGCTGTTATGTATTGGAATTGTCAAATTTGACTCAGAGTATTTTGCAAATCTCCACATTTTGAGGCCATCTGAACTCAAAAAAGTAAAAAAAAATTCTGTGGATGTGTTGCATATATTTTGCTTAATATGTCAGGATAGGATGAAAATAAACAAAATTTGACACTGTAGCTTGTAAATAAGGGGCATTGGTGCTATTAAACTTTGGTTGTGAAAGATTGAGGGGATTGCGAGGGTGGTCACAAGTCGTATCTCACAAGGGATCAAACTTAATGAAGAGAGAATTTTACTTGTTAGCATTTACAGTGTTTTTATAAAACTCATATCTATCCTTAAAATTCTCTTGCTATTTTATAATAATAATAAATATATAAAGTTTTTATAACAAAATCACAGAACAGATGGTGCCACATACAATGTTATTTATTTTGATTAATAATACAAAAATGTTACTTTTAAAATAAAAGCTGGGAAAGTTAGGCAACTTGTTGCTGGATTTTTTAAATCCAGCCAGACAGGTTGAAGATAAATACAATTCTTAATTAATTAAAATTTGCCATTAAAAACACATACTTAATACACCTGACACTGACCTCGTATGGCATAGCTATTTTGAGAATTCAGGTAGACCTTGCAGCTTTAGAACCATTCTTTAAAATGGTCACCAGATCATGAAATATTTGTAAAAAAAAAAAGCCAAGTATGTATAAGACTTTTCACATTAATTGATTAACGAAACAAAGAATTAAAAGATTGTGATGATAATTTCCCCGTTTATAAAAAAAACTAAGGTATTATTATTATTCATGCAGTGCAGTGCAATTAAGTTTGTGTAAGTGAGGTTTAAAATTCTATATACCTAATAAATTTGTGGAAACTGCTTTTTGTTCATCATATATCAAAAAAATCCATGAGAAGTTGTTAATAAATTTCTCTACACTGTCCTTGGTATAAAATTAATGAGAATGAAATATGATACAAATTATTTTGAGATTAAAATTATTTTGTATACTTTTCATTCGACTACTTATATTGATTATTATGTATTCTGTACTTAGGTAATAATCAAACAATCATATTTTGCATCAATCACGTTTTCAATCTTTATTGCATGTGAACCACAAAAAATTGAATACATGCATATTTAGTGCCATAAAAATGTGATTGAGGCACTTTCTTTTTAGGTGACAAAAAAATGCAATCGCCCCGATTATAACGATCACACAAATGGTGAAGGTACAAAAATATTTTTCTTCTCATCTTGCCTTACCGTATTAGGAAATACAAGAACCGAGATGTGAAGTGCATCCTTCAGCCAACAATTCACAATCACAAATACCACCGGAATTCGTAATACTACATACTTTAATGCTTTTTCCTACGACTACACGATGATTTCCTATCGTCGATCTCTCATCTTGGCACGGCTCTTCGATCGATCGTTCTGAACAGATACATATGTTGGAAATACAATTTCAAAAAATAACAGTAATAATGAAATATGTTAATAAATTTGATTGTTAATGGCAAACAGATTTCTCCTGTGATATATAGTGTATATAAACTTCCTCTCTCACTGTATCAAATTGCATACATCAATGTTTGGCTACAAAATTCCCTCAAATGGGAAAACGATTTGGATATTGGTCTTGGTTTAAAAAAGATTCCCCAAATTAAACTTCTCGAATGTTAAACAATTGAAAAAACAGCACCCGTCAGTTGCTCCTGACTGCTTATGTACATTGTCCGATTAAGGAGTAACCGAAAATCGACGGAGAAAAATATATTGCTCACATGAAAGTTTCAAAATGAACAAATATCAAAGTATATTTTATTAAAAAATTAGAATAGTACAAAATAAAATTTCCCCTTTTATTAAAAGCAGTGCAAATTCACACTTATTTTGTGTGGTTCCTTCTTTGGCATGACAGGAATAATCAATACAAAAACTGGTTTGATAGTAAAAAGTATTTATATATAATTCTTTAGACAGCTTTGTATTGAAAATTCTCTAGGCCTCATAAAAGATTTTTCTTCTGAATCGTCTCAAGCAAATTTTCTGCAAAATAATTACATTGAGCAGTTTTTCCTCATTAAACATCTAAAAGATAAGAAAAAAATTTTTTGCTTTTGTTTTGAGATATTAAAAGATTAGATAAATAAATCTTATGAGGTCTAGGCCATGCTATCTAAGATTATAATGGAAAAAAATTCTTTTACAATACATACAAAGATAAAGATGAGTTCTTAAGAAGAAAAGGTCTATTGATGTAAAAAAGCTTCGAAATTATCAAAAGACTTCATCAACTACTAGTTTTTCCATGCTAAAATATCAGCCTTCCCATTAAGGGATGTTTCTGCATAACAAAATTGGAATGATTCCCCAAATTTCTCATACTGATTCTGCTGGACTCTGAAATTCACTTAAAGCTTTGATTGGAGCAATGTGTTTCTTTTGTGATCCTTTTCTAACTTTAGCCCGGACTTCTTCTGGTTTTTCGCGTCTAACCAGAGGTTTCTTCTCTGGTGCTTTCATCTTCCAAACTACAATTGGTGACTAAATGAAATAATCAAACAAATATAAGATTAAAACCTAAAATTGTGGTGGTGTGTAATTTAATTAACAAAAAAAAACCACATATATACTTACACTAACCATACCGCTACTTCTTGGATACTAAAATAAAAATCCATAACAATTAATAAAGTGCAAATACAAAAAAAATGATATTCTAATAGTTAATAATTTACCTTAGTTGATGCTACATAAGATGCCTTCACTGTTAATACTACAGCATTCATCAAATTTTTAGCTGCTTGAATTAAAGAAGTCGCACTGTCCAACTAAAAATGAAGTGACAAGAATAAGGAAATAAATTTAAAATCTTACTATGTCTACAATTTTTATAAATTTATCATCTTTTCTCTCATAATGATACTTACCCCCGAAACAATGAGATTGCCAGAAATATTCTGGACGTCTGCTTTTACTTTACTTGTGATATTTAATTGATGACAGTACAGAGCTATACGTTGAAGATATGCTAAAAGATCCTTTTTAGTATTTGATTCTGGACACTGGAAAGAAAAGATGAAATCCATAAATTTCAATAACTACATTAATTTTTTATGACAGTTGAACAACAATCAATCAGATAAAAAGTATTGCTAAACCAACATTATTGCCTAAAACTAAGATATGCAGATGCAAGTGATATACAGTCCTCTGAAATTTATTTTAGACTATCCATTAAGAACCCTAGATGGTTATTAAGGATTTTATGATAAATTAATATTCATTTAACAGAATTTTTAATAATTTTATTACCTTCCACGCTGACTATTAATAAAAAATAAAAAAAAACAAAAAAAAAATGCATTTTATGATAATTTTTTAAATTGCAATCTCTCACTAGATTCAATCTGTTTTCTATTTTTAATCACAAACATATTACAATTTACAATTGATTAATTTTTTGTATAATATAAATTTAAAATAATATTGAAATTTTACAAAACAAAAGAAAATATATAATAATAATAATAATTTAAACAAATTTGGTCAATCTTCTACATCAGTTAATTATGCATAACTGTTTTCTTTTAAACAAAACAAACTACAGCAATCTAGCTGGAGCAGGAGAGAAGTTATAGCCATTATTTACACTAAGTCTCTAATTACACTTCTGGGAGGATGGTGGATGAGTCATCAGAGGGTCAAAGTTAAGACAAGTTTTCTTAGCAATAATGTATAACAAACGTTATTTTTATATTCTTTTGGCAATTTTTACAATAATTGACTATACTATGCAATTTTATATGTGATTATTTACATATTTTCTGGTATTATGTAACAGTGGGGAGTTGACTTTCCCAGAAAATTTATAGCTTGACGGTTCTTAAATAATGTTTACTTGCCTAAATACTGTCTAAAAACATTAAATTAGCTAATTAGAGCTCAAAAAACAATTAAAAAAGCAAATTTATAGTGATTATATTTACATTTTACTTCCACATTCATAGTCAAAGGAGGCAGGGCTTTCCATGGCAATTTATAGCTTTCACAAGTCACTGCTTTGTTAAAGTAATGTCTATAGAAACAGAAAATAACCAACTAAAGTTTAGGAGTTTCCTTTAGATTGTTCTAAGCCAATTATGGAATATTATTATAGAAAACTATGAATGTATAGACTTTTCCTTTATGTTTCATCTCATACCCATTAGATAACAACTTACTGTAAAGCCTCCCTTTCTGAAGGAGAACACACTTGGTAGAGTAAATTTACTCCATTTAATTCAGGGAATGGGAAGAGAAGGGTTTGAAAATAGGACAAAAAATACTCTCTCAGTCAGAATGTTTTCAACAACTTAGCATTCTAATCTGGCACATTACACTAACCCAATGAGTGTGGTGCACTGAGGTTTAGGAATGCAGTGGAGTCTCATAGATTAATTGTTTTTATTAAACTTAACATTTTAACAGATGTAATGTTTATCACCACCAAAGAATCAAGTACACATCATGCCAAACACAGGTCTATATAGTCTAATTCTTCACTGTACATGATCTCCATGCTTTACCATCTTATGTTGTTTCAGTACAGACTTTTCTAGATCACAACTTTGTTGAAATTGATACCAACCCAATGATATCAAAGTTCTTCATGGTTGTCACAATATTGATATTGGTTTATCTGCCATTTCAGTTCTAAACTGTAACCATGGGTATAGTTCTAAAAAGATGCCAAATATTTTCTATAACATTTAGATCTAAACTTGTTGGAAGTCTGGCTTTATGTACTGATGCATTATCATGCTGCTGTATCCATGGGAAAAAGATGAGCTGAAGGCCCTCTACATAAACACTACCATTATACTTCTAATTGACACTCTTAACTTTGAGTTTTTCCATTGAAGTGACTTTTCTACATTTAAAACAATTTGTAAATGGCTACTTTATATTAAACAATCATTTGTTTTTATTTATGTATGTTTTTTTATCATGTATATTGAATGTTATCCTTTCTTTATTTGTATTTTAATCTTTTGTTATGGGGGTTATTTTTGAGGTTATATTTACGGGTGTTATGTCAATTGTATTATGACATTTCATTTTGTATATGCAATAAATAAATAATTTCAACAGTGAAATAAATACTAAAATTTTGAGACCAATGTAAAATGTAAAAACAGTGTTTCACTGTATGTATTAAGAAACTGAAGCTACAGGTCTTCAAAACGTCATGCCATGAATGGAAAACAGATAAGTCATTTAATGTTTGTTCTCTACCATTATGATGGTATTATTATTATTATGTTGGGTGTAGTGGGTTATACTCGGTTGACACTGGTGGCTGTGTACTATGCCGGACCAAAATCAAGGCATAGCAACCAAAACAAAACTAAAATTAAATAAGTGTGTCAGTGTCAGTATTCAGGAATTTCCTAACAATATGGCATATATTCAATATTGTGGCCTTCTGTAGTGTGATGTATGTGTTTCTATTCAATTGTAATGTGCCCAGGCTTTTGTGTAGTGTGTGTGGTATGACACCTGTAGAGGAGAGAACAACAGGTACAATAAGCACCCTATCCATCCTCCACAGATGTCTTATTTCCTGGGCGAGTTCTGTGTACTTGCTGATTTTTCCAGTAAATGTATTTTGTACATTGTGAGTGTTTGGTATGGCTATGTGCATAATGTATGTGATTTTACTGTGTTTGTCAATGAGTGTGATGTCTGGTTTGTTGTGGTAAATTGTTTTATCTGTGATTATGGCTCTGTCGTAGTATATTTTGTGTGTGTTGTTTTCCAATACTGTCTGTGAAATGTACTTGTAGTATGGCTCGTGGATAATTTGTGTTTCTTTGCAAACTCTTGGTGTATTATATTTGCTACTTGATTATGTCTGTGTAGATAATCTGTCTGTTCCAAGAGTTTGCAACCAGAAGTGATGTGTTGTATAGTTTCTGGCATAACGTGACATTTTTTGCATGTGTCATTCATGAGTGTTGTATCTTTGAGTATGTGTTTTCTGTAGTTTTTAGTATTTATGACCTGATCCTGTATGGCAATCACGAATCCTTCCGTCTCCCCAAAGAGGCATCCCCTGAGTTAACCAGCTGTTTGATGCAGTTTTGTCAACAAAATCCTGGGCCAAGTCATAAGAATGCCTGCCATGGAGTGCCTTTTGAGCCCACGATTGCTTAATGGTGTCTATGCTTTTTATATGTTGTGAGTGTAAATTTAATGGTGTGTTATTTGAGTCTGCTAGAGTTACTGCTTTATATAACTGTAATGTTTCTTGTTTTCTGTAGAAAAACTCTCACAGTGACTGTATTTGTTTGTAATGAAGGTTAACTATGTCAATCAGGCCATGTCAGCCATCTTTATGTGGAAGAATTAGTCTTTCTATGGTGGATTTAAGATGATGTTGTTTATGCTTAGTAAGTGTTGTTCTTGTTTTCCTTTGGAGTTGCTTGAGATCTGTGTGAGTCCAATATGAGCTCCAAAAGAATATGTGAGTACTGGGATGACATACGTGTTTATTGCTTTAACTGTGTGCTTTGCATTTAACTCTGTTCTGGGAATAGCATTTAACCTACTTTGGTATTCTTTAATTAATCAATACTAATGACGAACAACTTCACATCGGGTGTATAAAATAAAATGTTACTCATGAAAAACCCATAACCAGTGCATAACATACAATATCAGTCACTACGAACGTTTTAAAACCCCTCCTGGGTTCTTCAGGTTAAAAAATTGACTGGAACGATTTTTGAAGATGAAAAAAGGAACCAAATCACATGCCGAACAGCATCGAACGTGGAAATTTTACGTGTGGCCAAATGTTATTTTAAAAATATCAATGTCACAAGGCTTGATGAGAAACAAACAGTCAAATCTTTAACATAAGTTTGAATGCTATTTTTGAAATATCGATGTCACAAGGCATAATGGGAAGGAAATCGTCATATCCCTAACATAAGATTGAATGTTATTTTAAAAATATCGATGCCACAGGGCATCCCGGGAAACAAATCATACACTTTCCCAGCTCCTCCACAAACTATCCTTTACATAAAAGATAATGTTAAAGCTCCATAACAATTCCAGATCAGGAATGCATGTTCTTAAAGTATCCTTATAGGGAGGAGTGGGGGTGTACGCTGGTCCAAATTTAAGGACTCTTTGAGCATATTCAGGCACATGTACATTGTCCCATACAATAAAAGAACACTCATGCTGGGCAGAGTTGGCAGGAAGTTGGAACTGTAGGATCCAGTGCAGCTTCTTACAATACTGTTTCCTTAGGTTAGAGCCAAGCCTTTCCTGGATGTTAGTAAAACTTTCGTAGTGACTGATATTGTATGTTACGCGCTGGTTACGGGTTTTTCGTGAGTAACATTTTACTTTAATTAATTTTCGCTTTATTTGTGCATGTTCTGTTAGTTTGGCCTGTTGGAATCCTAAATACTTGTAGAACTCACACTCTTTCATGGATTCAATAATGTCCCCATTTCCAAGTGCAAAATCTTCTTTCTTCAGGATTCCTTTTTCTATGTGAAGTGTTTTGCATTTATCTAGGCCAAATTCCATTTGTATGTCCTTGTTGTATGAATGTGTGATTTGTAGGAGTTGACGAAGTTGTTTTTGCGTGGATGCATAGTTTTATGTCATCCATGTACATGAGATGTGACTGTGTTGTTTTTTCATGTCTGATATTGTAACCATATTGCACGTTGTTTAACATATTGGATAAAGGATTCAGGGCTGAGCAGAACCAGAGAGGACTCAATGAATCTCCTTGAAAAATTCCTTGCCTAATGAATATTTGATTTGTATGGAAGTGTTATGAACTCTGAGATGTAGTGTTGTTCTCCAGTGCTGCATAGTGTTTTGGAAGAATGCAATGAGTGGTGGATGTATTTTGTATATGTGTAGAATTTGTAGCAGCCAACTGTGTGGAACACTGTAAAATGCTTTTCTGTAGTCTGTATATGCCATGTGTATGTTTCTGTGTTGTTTGTATGCTTGCTGTAGAATGACTGAATCTATGAGTAACTGTTCTTTGCATCCCGTGATTTCTATGGCAATCTTTTTGTTGTTCCGTAAGAATGTTGTGTCCTTCAACATGTTTGTATATTTTGTTTATAATGCATGATGTCAATAATTTGTAGTGTGTTGGAAGACATGTAATTGGTCTGTATTGTGTGGGGTCTGTGGTATTGTTGTTTTTAGGTTTCATGTAGGTCAGGGGTGGCAAACCTATAGCATGTGTGTCCAAAGTGGCACATAAGGAGAAATCATCTGGCACAAAATATATCATATGATTTGTCTTTTTCAATCATCCTTTCGGTTTATCATCTGATTATCTTTTTTTCGATCATCAAGTTATTCTAATTAAAGCATATTCATTTAATTTCTTTAAATATTGTTATTCGAAGTCTGAAACTTTGGCACGCATTAACATCTTTAAAGCTAAGTATGCTTACAATATGGCACACGAACACAAAAAGGTTTGCCATCCCTGATGTAGGTGATGCCTTGAATAAGAAATTTTGGCATGTCTTGTGGATTGATGATGATGATGGTGTGTGTTAGGTGTTTAGCTAGTTCCTGGTGCAGTGATGTAAACTTTTTGTACCAGAAATTATGAATGTTGTCTACATCAGGTGTCTTCCAGTTGTGTGTTCTGTTATTACATTGTGTTATACACTCTGTAATAATACAATGTATTGGACATTGTGTATGTTTATTTCAGCACAGGGCATAGTTGGTATGTTATGCATGTTTTTGTTCTCCTCCTCGATCCAGCCTGTATCAGCATTGTGCATAACAGCACTGGACCAAAGAGAAGACCAGTAAGTTGTGAGTTCTTCGTCTGTTGGTGTGCCACTGTGCTATGTATCAGTGCTTGTTTTGGTACTGATTTGTCTGTAGAAGAGTTTTTCATTGTTTGTGAATAATTTATTTTGTTGTTTTTGTAGTGTACATGTTTTATATCATTTGAGTCTACGTGCTTTGGCAGCAAGTTTTTGTTTTAGTGTATCAATGTATTCTGTAATGCGTGCATTGTGATGTTCGTGTTTTGTGTGTGTTATTTTCTTGAAAATGTGTTTGAGTTGTTTCTTTAACCCTTTCCCGGCCAGGGTACCGATCTATCGTTACCCTAATTGTTTCGCGAAACGGCCAGGGTACCGATTCATCGTTACCCTGTTAAAAATCGATTTTTATAAAATTTATCGACAACAGATGTCAGCACTTGACGGTATCGTCTTGTTTATCGTCTGTTTCACATATTTTTGTCCAGGTGGTGTTTTGTCGATGTAAAAAATTTTAATTATCGATGTTTTTTCCTTAATTTTTCATTTTCTGATAATTTTTTATTTCATTTTTAGCATATTCATGCAATAATATTACTATAATAAGCTCATTAATGCTATAATAAGTTTATTCAGCTATAATATGTTAATGCATCATAAATATTCAAGTTATGACCTTCAGTTCCGATATTTTATATATTTTTTTAATTTTTAATTTTTAATTATTTTTTAAATCTAAAATATCAGCAAATGTTACATCTATTGCTACTGGTAATCATATGTTTATTACGAAAATAAATAATCTTGTTAGATATAAAATGAATAAAGTATATTAGTTCATTATATTAGTTGAAAGCAGAATAAAGTTCAGATTTCAAACAAATGTTTGATATAATGTGCGATTATTTCACAACGAATGAACGTACAGGAGGGTCTAATGATGTGTTCACTTGTTTATAATCGATCAGCGCCGCCGTAACTTATCCGTTACAATTCCCAGACACGCACCTGTTATCAAAGAGTTGACCGTTACGATTTGACCATTACGAGATTGACGGTTGCGATTTGCGCTGATCGATTATAAACAAGTGAACACATCATTAGACCCTCCTGTACATGCATAAATGTTATATCAAATTGTACAGAACAATATTGTACGTCGTATTGGCTCAGTGACAATAAGAATGAAGTAACCAGACAATGTTAATTTTGACAAATAGTAACAAATTTTCAAGGCTGAATGTCAGTTATCATATATATATATTTTTCCTCATAAATTTTTCAAACAAACTTTATCGAAATATGTCGTATTTAAAACTAACTATATTGATAAATATATGTGATTTTTTTCATATGAATAAAATAATAATTTAATTTTTAGTGAATTTTTAAAATAATATTGCCTGATTCACCTATTTTGACCTTGGCCGTTTTACAAAATAAGGGGGCGTGGCAAACGGCAGGCTAAGAGTTAATTTGGGTGTTATGTTGTTTTTACTATATTGTGTCAGCCTGCCTAATTGCTGTCTAATGTCATTTATTTGTGTTTCTATTCTTCTCTGCCAGGCAGGCTTGTGATAGAACTGTGTTCTGTGTGTATCTGTCTGTGATTGTATTTTCAGTCCATGGTGTGTCAGTCACAGTAGTGACTGACACAGCATAAACTAATGTATGAATGTCTGAGAGTACAGAAATTGAATGAATGTAGTGTGGTAGTAAGTGAGCGTTTGCATAATTTAGTGTTTTTCCTACTACCTTGGACGTGTTGATTTTTGGTATTCGTGGTCGTTGTGTGGGATCTGTGCCTGTATATTTAGTGAGTGTTTCCTGAAATATAAGTGAGAGTGTATTAACTAAATCTATGTCAATGTTATCAGTGGTGGATGAGGAAGTGTTTGTAGTATCAATAGTGGTAGCTGTTGTGTGCTGTAATTAGTGCTTGTTGTTGGATTATCCCAACAAGTTACACGTTACACGTCGCCCCATTTAACATTAATCTTCATTAATGTTAAATGTTTCTGTCTGTTGATTTATTTGATCAGTAACCTGTTGTTTGATAAGTTCAAGTGTCGTTTGTGGGATAAGGTTGTTGTGTATAATTGTTCTTTTTTGATCAACAACCCTTTGTTCGGTGACAGTGAGGTGAGGATATTGTTGTGTGAATCTTAGGTGTAGTTGTCTGTATGCTGTCATGTTTGTTTTGAATTTTGTAATGGATTAGTAAGTACAGATGATAAACTCATTCATTTCTATTGTCCATTTCATCCGTTGGTGTGGTTTCCCAGCCTTTGTGGTCTGTGGATGCATTGCCACAGAAACACCAAGGCTAGATTGATTCTTCACATCTGTTGAGGGCATTGCACTAGCCATGCTTGGGCAGGCGCTGCTTTCGTCACCAGTAACCAAAGGAGACTGTGGCATATTTTTCGAACACGAGCCTCTGCCTAACCCACGAACGCGGACCTTGTTAACCCGGGTGACGTCTGAGCTGGTATCACACTTTGACCTGGTTATTACCATAATAAATATCTCCATGGAATGTGGGTGTGGTCACTCTTAGCTTCATTTCTCCCCATAGACCTTACTGGCATGGGTGTCCCTACCAGGAGCTTGTGCTCCAGCCTGCATTGCCCTATGGATCAGTAAAATTACTGGGCTCTCCCACCACGACCAGGTGGTGACCACGGGAGAGTTATTATTATTATTATTATTATTATTATTGATATCCAAAAACTTGTGGCTTTCCAGATCACCTGATTTGAATCACAATCATTTTTATTATGTTATTTAAAGGCTGTGCATAAAACAATCATCCTTCTTCATACTTGCCCAACCTCAGGATAACATTCAGCATATCAAAAATGACATTCATGGAGTCTTTGCAGAGGTTTCCCATAACAGGATAGGATCAAATGGGTTTAGTTGTGAAGATCAAAACAGTGATAATTTAATATGAAAATACATGACTTTTTGAAGACCATGTATTAAATGATTCTAAATGTATCAGAATTGTTTTTTTTTAAATAATTTTTTAAGACACCTTTGATTTTTAGTGTAAAATTCTATAAAGTATTAAAATGAAATTCTTTCATTTACATTCTTCAATTAAAAAATTTCAGATCAAAATTGTAAAAAATTTACCTGGTCAGCAATTTGTCTAGCTAATTTATCTAACTTTGTGCCAAATTCTGAAATTTTTTTTGCAGCATTAATGACATCCATAGTTGTTTTTAATGGTCCCTTGCCTCTGTAATAAACAAACAATTAAGAAATGATAAAATTTTAAGATACATACATGTATGTTTTTAATTATTATGTATATATTACCGTGTGAAATCTGTCATTTCCATCATAATCATACACATCTGTTTTGCTAATACAATCACATCATTTCCTGTGTCATCCCATTTGGCAACTTCTTTATCGAACTTAGTCTTTTCTGAACGGAAGTTTTCAACCTGTGCAGCAATCTTTTGCTTTTCTTCTTCTGAAACAAATCTGTATGCATCCTGTAATTTTATACAATATGAAATTCTTTAATAATTTAAGAAATTATCAAAAGTAACTTGGTACAAGTACAAATTAATAATAGGTAGTAAAAATTAATGAAAATAAAAAGTATGATCAAAAACATTAATAGTGTATTTAAATTAAGATATTAAACTACAATTATAAAAAGAGCTATTAAAGAAAATGCTACAGAAGTTCAGACAGATAAATAAATAAATTGTTTTGTAAGTCTGCATTTAAATTCTTAACCTTTTTACAAATTACATCAATCCATTATGAAACAATTTTAACAACAAAATGGAAAATAAGTGAAACAAAAAATTAATTATGCTCAATTAAAATGAACATATTCTCATTTTAATAAGGGAAAAAAAAAAAAAAGTCTTTTAGCAATGTTCAGTCTAAGATCATACCAACAATATTATTAAATGAAGATGGAAAGATGACAAACTTAACTTTAAACTTATTTGTGTTTTGTATTTTATTTAATGTATCATGTCCATCATTTTTCCTTTGCTACTTTTTACAACTGAAATTTTAGGAATGGAACTGATACACCCAATAAGAAAGCTCACTTTAATTTCAAAACTATATAAAAGTTTTATTTTGTATGATTTAATATATGTTGTTATTATTTTATTGAATATTACAGTAAAAAAAATCTTTATTAATTTATGATATTTCAAATGGTAGATAATTTGAAGATAAAGATGAAAGATTGTTTAATCAAAAAGCAAGTATCAAATAAAAACCTCTATTAATCCAATTTTTAGATTAATGCCAAATTATTGCCAGATTACATTAGGCTATAATAATGCTATTACTAATTAAATGTCAAGCAATTATCTCTTTGATTGTAATTATTGTTAAAGAATATAATAATAAAATTTATTTAAACATAAATATACCTGCATGTATTTAGTTTTAATTACTTATTCTCATAATTTATTAAAATACATATTTAAAAAAATATTATATTAAAAAGTTTGTTAATGAGAGCAGTAATTACAGGTATACCCTAGTTAGGTGGTTAGGTCACAAAAAAGTGCCATGTTATGTTATGAAACAGGACCAATACAAAACAAATGGGTAGGTTCCAAAAGTTAGTAAAAGTATATTATTTTTTTCATAATTAAAAAAAATATGTTTGTTAGTTAATTCTTGATTGCTTTAATAATCACAAATCAAAAATATTACACATTAATATTAATTTTTTCTTCAATGTTAAATAAAGAGCATTTTCTTTTTGGCAAAATATCATTGTCATTTAAGCTTTCCTGTTAACCTTAATCTGAAGTATTAGCAACATCTTAATTTTTCTTTAATTTTTTTTCATAAAACTGATACAGTCAAATCTTGGATTTTGAACATCTTGCTTTTCAAATAAGTTCACAGACAAAATTTTGAACTCATATTTTCCCAGTTACCATACAATAATTTGTCTACTGAATAAGCTATTTGGCAAGAGCTGACCACAAGTGGTCAATTCCCTATACTTCCTATGTTAGAAAGTTGACAGCCTGGTCAGGCTGTCAACTTATCAATGATAAAGTTTTCAGATTTGCAGAATTATTAAAACTTGAAACAAGACATTTCATTAAATAAAAAACCAATTCAGAAGTTAGTGTTGCCAAGATCACCTCGTAACCTTAAGATCTCACGACACAAATCATCAATGATGTTGCTATTTAAATTAGATTTCAATGTGCATGCGGGGAAAATACATTTCCATTTTTTTGTACATGCAGCTGAATCTAAATCAAATTAATTAATAAACTGAATTAATATTTACATAATATAAATGGCATCCAAGAATTTGTGTTTAAATATGTTTAAGTTAAATTAAATAACAAAAATTTATTATTAAATTATATATTATAATATTAATATTTATTAATGGTAGGAAGCCAGTTAAAACTAAAAATAATAATAAATTTAAAAATAATAAAATAATAATTAAAACGTTGCCCTTTACACTGAAACTGAAATTAGAACTAAAATTAAAAATAAGATCAAAATTAATTAATTAAAATCAGATCAATAGAAACATAATAGTTCAGAAAGTGTGGATAAAGTACTGTCTATCTTAATTAATTTGGTTATATTATCTATTCTAATATTATATTGCATTTGTAGGCATTTTTATGTATGAAATACAGCTAAAAAAAAAAAAAAAAAAAAAAGGCTTTACTTTGGGAATCAGGAATGGATTAATCCATTTTATATTGTTTCCTATGAGAAAATTTGTTTTGGTTTTAAAACAACTTTCAGGAATAAATTAAGTTTGAAAACCTAGGTTTGACTGTATTCTCATTTGCTTGTGTGTTTGTCTAAGAGATCTTAAAAAAATAATCATTTTTTATAGTAACTTTTAATTTGATCTATAAAAACAAAACACAGTGTCTTTTGGGTTCATTTAGAACACTATCAACAATGACAGTGACACCTGGTTTATAGGAAAGCTATAATAATAAGCTAGGACAGGAAGAAGAAAAATTATACACACAGTTATCATTAAAGAAAACTGAGTGAAAGGCATGAAACAACATTAAAAATTTCAATATTCTAAAGTCTATGGACAAATATAAAATGACACATTTGCTTGAATACAAAAAATTCAGATGACAGTGCTTGCTTTTAAAATTGTGACATTTTATATGGAAATGTCTCTAATTTTCAAACTGTGTTGGAGCAAAACCACGTTGTACAAAAGATACCTGTATATATATGCTTGTGAACATTACACGTAATAATAAATTAAATAAAAACAAATACCAGATTAATTAATAATTAACAAAAATGAAATCTTCAGATTTTTTCCCTTGATAATTGTATGTTTTACCATATCATTTAAATATTCCTTAAAATAGCATTTAATTTTTAAAATTGTCCCACTAGAATTCTAAATATGAGCATTTTTTACTTTAAATATTTTATAAATCAAATAATTATAATTTAGTCATTAAACAATTCATTATATCAAACATGTATACAAAAACATTAAAGTCTAAATTTTAGCAAATAAAATAGTTGAAATTATTATCTTAACTTTTTAATGAATAAGTAAAAAATAAAGTCATAAAACATGGGACATTTTTAAGATCCATTACTAATAATTCACATTCTCATATAAAATGAATGAAAATAATTCATAATACTGTTAAACAACATCTAACACTATTATTATATATTACATTAAATAAATTATAACTACAGCTTACTCTTGTGTTATTGATTCCACTTATTTCTGGATATTCATCATAATCAGTATGAGCACTCGCTGTTAAAAAATTTCAAGAATATTAGATTCCAACAAATTAATTAGTTATTAGTAAAATACAGGCCTTGGAACAGAAAATTACTTCAAAATAAGTGAGAATAATAACTCCCAGCAAGGAAAAAGTGACTGATATAAAAATTAATTGACCATGATGATATACATTATTTGTAAGGAGTGAAGTCTGATTGTTACTTTAGGTTTATGAGTTTTGTTTCATTTGACGTTATAATTTAGTTTGAGAACATTTTCTTTTATTTAAAAGACAATAACTTATTTTCATTATTAACTAACAGTAATTACGAATAAAGCAACCATAATTTGTAATTATGACTGGAAAATACAACTAACAGTGTTCCGGTTATTGGTATTGTTTGCAGCAGCGGCATAATTTAGAACTAATGTTTACACAGGGTCTAAACATTTGTGTGCATTTCTCACTTCTGCATAAATAGTGTTGCAATTGCAAAATTCTGGTCCAAAAACTTTGTTTTCATGTGTTTTTCCCTCTTCTCAGATTTGCATAAATGCAGCCTCACAGCAAAGACTCAAATAGACTATAGTCTCTGGCAAAACCAAAACTAGGGAATTTATGAATTCCGGTTTAGTTTGTGTTTGTCAAATATGAGTCGGTTGACCAAAATTAGCAAAAGCGGTCATTAATTATCCTTTGCTACATCTGTATATTTTGATCTGTTCTTTACTCGGTTTCTTTATTCTTTTGTAGAGCATAACTGTAGGCTAATAAGTACTGGGCCGATAAGCAGGAGGCATCCAGTAGAAGATATACAGCATGTGTCTCTCTAAAAAAATTGAAAGAAAAACTGCCTGGATATTTAAGCAATTTTTCTTTCTAATTTTTCACTCTCTTTCTAATGAGTTATCTTCTTAAATTTTACAAAGTTAAATTTTTAATTGATCAAAATTATTAATTAGAAAAAATTTTTCAGAGTCGCAGAATTATTAAAACTTAAAACAAGATATTTCATTAAATAAAAAACCCAGAAACAAAATGCATAATTTTCCTGGCAAAAACATGATGAAATAATAAAACAAATTTTAAATTAGTTTGTGATGCCGTCCATTATGAGATTTTGTTAAAAAACAACTTTTACGTGGTACAATCCAAAAGTTCGGAGACTGCAGTAATCTATGACAACAAAAGCATGTATTTGAGGTTACAGTGTATGAAATGGATTCTACCAAACCACCTCTATGTGTTCAGGTTAATTTCACCCATGTCATGTGATTAAACCATGAGCGCTGCTGTTTTTTCCAGAGATAGTTATCTTTGTTCTGTAATGTAATAAAAGTAGAATTTCAAGAACAACCTCCAACATTTCGACTTTGCCATGGTAGAATCACCGTACACCTTTCTTAGCAATTTTAAAGTCTCCATAGATGTTTTAACTAAACGCTGACAAAATTTAATGTTGGAGGTTGTTCTTGAAACTCCACTTTTATTATGTCGCAGAACAAAGGTAACTATCTCCGGAAAAAAAAAACAGCCGCGCTCACGGTTTAATCACATGACATGAGTGAAATTAACCTGAACACGTAGAGGTGATTTAATAGAATCATTTCATACGCTGTAACTTCAAATACATGCTTTTGTTGTCATAGATTACTGCAGTCCCCGAACTTTTGGATCATACCACGTATATTGTTGATAATTACAAAACTGCAAATAGTTTAATTTTAAGGATAGAGATGAGTTTTATATAAAACTATAAATGCTAATAATGAGTAAAATATTCAAGAAGTCCAATTCCACTCTAGTTACAACATGTAACCTCTTTCTATAACTACAAAAATTTAATAGTATCAATGCCCTTTATATACAAGCTACTGAGCTAAATTTTGTTTCTTAATCATTACCCCATTGTGAGATATTAAACAAAACAGATGCCAACACACACAATTTTTTTTTTTTTTGTCATTTTTAGATTCAGGAGATCTCAAAACATGGAGATTTGCAAAAACCTCAAAGGATCAAATAAGACACAATTCCAATATTTTCCCATGTTATATACATAACAAGCTGGAAAGGTAAAACACTGTTTTTATTTATTATTCATCAATAAATCTTGAAGTCTTAAAAAGCTATAGATTTATTAAATTGTCCCTTAATAAACTTTCCAATGTTCATAAAATATTAACAAACTTGAAAAAAATTTAATTGGTAATTTTGTTACACTAGCATTTAAAGACCTCAAAAGTCATATAATAACATGAATTTTTCAATGTGCAACAAAAGAAAGGTGTTACGGGCATCACAATTTAAGTATTTAAATGTTAATTAATGAAGTAACTAACACATTACAGCTTGGGGTCACAAATATTGTTGCCCATAACAACACAAAAAGTGAGAAATAGTGATATATCACTAAAATAGTTGGGAAAAAGTGACTAATTTAAAAATAGTGATCTGTTCCAAGGCCTGAAAATAGCAGTAATCCAAAATATTTAACATTTTATTAAACAATATAATTTCTTACATTTGCTTTTTGTTTCAGATGTATTTCCCTCAAATTCAATTTCAGTTTCTGAATCCAATTCTTCTGCAGTCTAGAAAATATTAACAACCAAATTTATTAAAAAAATAGACTGTATAAAAGTTAAAAACAATTTCTAGATTATGGCATATATTTAACAATACAAGTAAAGAATTAAAGCTTAGTTTAACTTATATACAGAAGATAAATTGTTACACAAGATAATCATTAGTTTTTCAACTATAGTACTAATTCTCAAATTATGGATTAAGTACTAATATTAATTATACTTATTATACTGATCAGGTACTAATATTAGTATCTGATCAGTACCAAAAACAATTAATTAATTAAATTATTGTTTTGGTGTTTGATAGAAATATGGTGAAGGAATCCTATATATTAAGACTTAGTGAAGTAAATAAATTTCATGCAGATATTCAATTTGAAATTGAAAAAGAACATAACTGTAAAATAAATTATTTGGGTATTACAATAACTAGAAATAAATTGGGCATTGTGATTATGAAACACGAGAAACCATGTAATACTACAAAAACTATAAATTATAATTCTTACTGTCTAATAAGTATAAAAAAAAATTGTTCTATGGTGGAAACACAAAAAATATAAGGCAGAATGATGGAATTGGGGGAAAGGTTACAGTAGACAGATATTTAATAAAGATTCTTTTTTACCCTAATTATCTGAGAAGATTGATAGATGTTTGGCTTCAGAAGTTTTTAATAACAGACAAAGTAAAGAATGACAAAGGTGAAAAAAATGATGTATCATTTCTGTATATTAAAAGTGTAAATTTCTTCTAATAACCTCCCAGATGACATTGTTCTGGAGACAACTTCTTTTGATCTAAAAACTAATACATGAATAACATAAAATGCAATATAACAGATGAAGTTCCACACATGATGGCAAGTCACAAACTTGCAGGGGTAAGACAAAGGGATGGGAAGATCGTTTTGTCTAAGCTAGATTTCCCTAGCAGACCAAGGGAATAGACAAATATAATATTTAGGTTTACTACATTTATAAAATATTGGTAAATTAATTAATTTTTCAAATAACAATATAAGTTATTTTCATTGTTTTTTTTATTATTACTATCTGCAATATAATTTATGCAAAATAATTCAAATTTATTATTTAAATTGAAATAAATTTCTCAAACTATTACTATTTATTGCCTGAACAATATGACATATGCAGACATTAACATGTTCACAGCATTACGAGGCACATGTGACTCATATGGACATGTCTAGTTAGGGCTACAGACATAATTGCTTGTTTTTCTGTGGGGCGGCGCATATGTTTTGATAACATTATTCTACAAACATCATACTTGATATATTGATATTATTTTATTATATGCAATAAAATATATTAATTGAATAGTACGTAGCACAGGTGACTTGTGCTGCCCTGTATTAAAATAGACTACCAGTCACCCATCACTCGTAATGCCCAGCAGCTGCCTAAACATTTATCTACTGACGCCATGAACGTGTTAACTTGTCATTTACAACATGACTACTGATTTATATATGCTACAATAAAATTTTTATATTTATTGGTTATTAAATGCTCATAATGCTCTATTAAATCAAATGTGTTATTTATATTATGATAATCTAAGCAATTTTTATCATAAGTTCATCATAAATTTTTTAAACATTATTAACGTACCCGCAATCGAACTCAGTTCGAGCTGTTTACATAGATAGCGTTACACAGAAAATGGTGTTTTAGACCCTCGGAGAAAAAAAATCGGCAAAAAAAAATTTTTTTTTTGAATTTTCGGATGTTTTTTCAGTCCCCAAATTTTTTGAAAAATTTTTTCCCGCGCGAAAAAATTTTATTGCGATTTTAATTAACCCTTAATGATGCGCGATTAATGCTTAATTGTTTTTTATGGGATTTTTTTATGGAACTTTATTCATCCTTCTAAAGTTCTAGCACGCCGATTTTACTTCGGTAAAGTTATTTAAAGCTATTTTCTGATGTAAAAAACAACATCCAATAGTTTAATTTTTTTAATTAATAGATTTTTTTATAATTACGTTTAATTAAGTCGGGGGTGGGGTCGGAAATATCAATTAAAATCGTAATTAAAAAAAAAGTTTTGAAATATCCCGCCATCTAGTATTCACCTACTTTTTACCCTTCTCTTCCCGAGAGTTTCACCAGAATGTCCCGCGAAACAGGACACCAGCTGTTCTCAAGGTCATCCAGCTGTGTAAACAATGACTCATCGGTGTCAAGTTTCGCGCTAAGGCGAGAAAAAGGAAATTGTACTTTGAAGCTTTTTCTTCAAAATTAACACATTTCTTTCGTTTTTTTTTCGTTTTTAATATTTTTAATGTAATTAAACATAATTAATTTAAAAAATTTAAAAAGAAACGGACCGGAAGGTGTTAAAAAGAGTAAAAGGTTGTTTAGAAAAATGTAATTTATTAAAATAGAGGAGTCATTAGGGTGTAATAATAATGACATTTTTAGTGAAATTGAAAATAACCATACCTAAACCTTGTTTAAGACGGCTGGACGGCCAAGCAGTCAAGGTGGCAGCCTACTGCTCTGGGGGATCGGGGATCAAATCCTAATGAGTTGAGAAATCCCCAGGAATTTTTCAGGGGGGTGGTCTGTTCAGATATGTCTCCCATCCCTCATGGGTTTGGTCAGGCCCAGTCGCCCCATTGTGGGCCTGACCAAATCCATAATGGGCCTGCTAAAAGAGGCATTCTTAGTGCCCACAGGATGGAAAGAGTTTAAAAAAAAAACTCATTTAACTGAGAACAGGTGTTTGTTCATATAGTTCATAAATACACCAACAGGTGGCAGTGTTATATCAACTCATAAAAGTAATATGTGCAAAAATCTTCATATCCATAATGTTATCTAAGAGAAAATGACACCAAGAAGAAAGTATAGTGTAATATTGCAGCAGCAAGAAAGCAACAACATTCAACAACTGCTTTTGAAAACAATAAAACTGATTTTGATGATTCAGATAAAGATCAGACTACACAGAAATCAGTAAATTACAATAGTTCAGAAGACTCAGTGATTATCAAATAAGTAAACTTCATAACCTAAAATGTAACTTGTGCATGTAAATAGTACTACTGCAGTTGATATTATTTACATTCATTACATGCCATACATAAGTTACAAACATACTTAACATAATATATCATGTATCATCATTGTTTAATATTATGATTATTACATTAAATTTTTTCTTACTTTAATTCCTTTGTGTAATGTTTCAGAGGTTGTTAAGTTGCCTATTAGTAAAAATTTGGCTGCAATAATACTAATGTTTAAGAAGTAAGTTTTTCAGTTATCATTGTTTACATGAAATACTTGAATTTTTCCTTATTTTCACAGGATTTGGTAACTACCACTACCAACATAGCAGGATCCTCTTTTTTAAACAGTGAAAGAGAAAGACATATTGAAGGATAAATACCTGGCCCAAATTGCAACTGAAATCTTAAATATTTCAACAACAAAGGAAGAAAACAGAAAGAACACTTTTTAAAGACTTTTGGAACAGGAAATTTTAATGCTCAAAATGCTTATCAAATAAATAATAAATAATTTGATTATTTGGAGTTATGAAAAAATGAACATCAGACAAAACTCACTCACCTTTAAGACATGTCCATACAGTAAAATATTCTGATCAAACTAGTTTTGGAAATAAAATCGATTATGTAAAATTGCATTTTTGAATATCTAACTCTTCAAAGACAGAGGTCAAGTAGAGAACATTGTGGTAAGTTTGAAGAAAAGAAATGTTGTTCCCTCCTCTGGCAGGAGGGACAAGCACTCAAATGATCCAAGAAAGTAGTGATAAGGTGGTGAAAGAAGTAACAACTTTCATAAACCACCTCCTGACTTACATAAATTATTATTCTCATAAAATGAACCAAGAAAAATTATTAATGATATGGACTATACAATTGAGTCATATCATGACAGATTTCAAATTGAATGTGAAATTGCCAGAACAATGCATTTTTCACATAATAAATTTCACAGAATTTTCACTGAACAATTCAACATTTTGTTTAAATTACCTAAGTCTGACATGTCATGAATATAATTCTCTTCACATTACAATAGAAAAAACAAAATATGACCAAACTTGGAAGCACTTTCTCAGCTTGAGGAGAAACAAGAGCGATAAAAACTGCTATGGAACTAGCAGTTTTTATCGCTCCTGTTTCTCCTAAAGATCAAAAATAAGTTTGATCATGCTAGGCAATGATCAAACTTATTTTTGATCTTCAGCAGGCTCTGCCTATGCCTAAATTGCCCACTGGTACAATATTTTATAAGAAGGTATTCTGTTTTAATTTCAGCATTCACCCTTGCTCAAACAACCAAGCTAATTTTTACTTTTGAGATTAGTAGAAGAGCTGATGAAGTTGCAAGTTGCATCTTGAAACATTTAACACTACATATTTTTTTGGTTCAAAACTTATAGCCATTTTTGATAACTGTTGTGGTCAGAATAAAAACCAGACAATTATTGTAACTTGGTCATCATTGTTGACTTAATGTAATTTAAAACTATTGAGCATATATTTCCTCAAGTTGGCCATACTATGCTGCCATCAGATTAAGACTTTGCTGTAGTAGAGAATTATACATTGCCAGTAGTACGTCTATTCATCTAATGAATAGATTAATATACTTAAAATATGATGTTACAAGATGTCCAAAGTACATATTATGACCAGTGATGATTTTCTTATGTGTCAAACATAAAAAATTACTTTCACCAAACTGGTGTGTTTGAGAATGGACAATTTGGTATATACAATGCTGTGAGATTATTTTTTTTCAGATAATCCAAATGATATGCTCATTTCTAAAAACTACTACAGTCCTCTTCGTGAGATTTCTCCGAGGAAGAAAGGTAGACCATCTGACATTTTGGAATCATTTAGGAAAACTATACCTTTGAAATATGATAGTGCCCATCTACCTGACAAGTCAAAATTGACAAATGTTATGTTTTGCATGCAATGGATACCCAAAACTTACCATTTGTACTACAAATCATTGTATAGTCATGATGATTAAGATAACATTGTAACCATTTACATGTGAAAATGATGCAATGGTATCTGAAGATAAAAGACTGCACTTGTTTGTTCAAATGCATTTTAATTCATGAATAAAAAATATTAGACAATCTTTTGAGGAATTATTATTAATAGTAGTCATTTTCTTAAATAACATAAAAAATTGTATATTTCACATAGTTCAGTTGCATTAATTTTCTAAATATTCAGCATGTGCTCCTATAAAATTTAAGAAATGTCACTTACAGTTATTTACAACCAGACACCTCAACTATAGTTTTAGTTTTACATTATCAAAATATCATCTATGTGCTCCTTAAGAGAAAATATCTTAATTCCAAAAATGATTGAAATTTTCTACTTTAGCCATATTATTTAAGATTTTATTTAAAAAAAAACATTAACTAAAGTTTATTATTTAAAACAAATAAATTCTTACCCTATTCATTAAAACTGCTCTTCGAATTTCCCGAACACCATCATATACCAATCGTGAAGCATCAATAAATTCATTTTCATCTAATTCTTTAGCTGAGCTTGATCCTAGTGCTTCAACAGCTGCTTCTACTCTTTCAGCAAAATTAGGCATAACTGGAACATTTCATATAATAATGAAAATCTCTTTCTCAATTTAAAATTAATTTAATAAATTTTTCATGTTCCAAATTTTAGTTCATAAATCATTATTACCATCATTATCATCATCATCATTACCTTGTTCCCTGAGTACTGCAACAGCTTTCAAAACTCCATCTGTATAAATTCCTGGTTCATAATTATCCATTTCAGTTGTTACAACATTACAAACTCTTGCTGATCTTCCTCTTATTGCTCCTGCAGTTCTATCTAGTGTATCTGCATCGCCCTCTTGGAGTGCCAAGACACATTTATTCACATCTTCAAGAATATGACTTTCTAAAGAGAAAAATATCAAATAGAAGCAGTTTTAAATCAAATACAAATAATTTTTAAGTTATAATTAAAGTTTCAAATTTGAATAATTTATTTTTACAAATTCAGTCTGAATTTTTGATTTATTCACAAAATAATTATTCTTGAATACATTTAGAAAAACTGATTTTGCTGTAGTTCTTATTTTTAATTTTAATTATAGACTACATTTCTTTAAAATTTTTAATTACATTGATTTAATCATTATATTTGTTATTTAAATATTTTTTTTATAATAAAAATGATTATTGATACAATACAACAACATTGTTTGTTCAGCCATTAAGAACATAACTGTAAACAGACTGGAAACTTTCTATGAAAAATACAAATAATTAAAAATTTCATTAAAAGACATTTTCTTTTTTCAAAGGAAAAAAAAAATTAAATAAATAAATTAGATCATCTTAAACAATAAGTTAAAAACTCATACAAAACTCACCACTAAAACAATAGCTTAAATTAATAAAGTTTCAAAATCAAGCAATTTTAAAGGTTGTTCAAATAAAACAGACCATGCTAAGAGCATTATTAATAATTGACAAGTATATGCAACAGTGTAAATGCTGAGACATGCAAAAATATTAAACAATGTAGTCAGTTTAAATCATGCATAGCTTTTTCAACAGACATATTTTACTACTCTGTATTGCATATGTGTATTTTTTGGTTGTTTTTTTAATGATTTATGCATACTAGGCTTGTAAACTTCTTGTTAAATGTGTTAAATTCTTGTTAAAATGATTTTTAAATTAAATTGATGTGTTCCAGACTCCAGAGTCTGGAACAGATTAATCTAATTTACACTATTCTTTATGGGAAAAATCCATTTAGTACTCAGACTTCCAAAACAAATTAAGTTCAAGTACTGAGGTACCACTGTATTTATTTAAAAACTTTTATTAAACCATCAACAAATTATGAATATTGAATATGTGCATTGAAGTGTAGTAAATCTGTAAGGAACTGAGTCCGAACGTTATTTTTATTTTATTATTATTATTTCCGTTTTATTATCTTTTGTTTGGGGTTTATGTTTATTTAGGACGAAGGTTCCCCACCACTCTCTTGTTAGTAATGAAAAATGAAGATAAAACAACTCACGGAGAAATAAGCGCCGTAGGAAAAATCTTGCGCACTTGCGCTGCCCGGCGGAAGTAACAGTCCGCAGAAAAAAAAAATGGAGGGGGGAGTCCCCACAATCACTAGTAGAGAAATACTTGATAAACCGTCTTAAACATCCCAGAAAATTATGATAAATATTTTGTAAACGGTTTATAAGCTTTGTCGGAAACTTAAAGCTGCCAGAAAAGAAAGTTAATGTTAGCAACTAAGTATGTAAATAAAGGGAGTAACCCAGCTCAAGTGTGACATCACCTCACAGTATAAAACCCGTACGTTAACCGAAGAAGGAGAGGTGATTTCCAAACCGAGGTGAATTCAAAATCGAGGCGACGTTGAGAGCGAGGTAGATTCGAAAGCAAAGTATTTTCTGATAAAAGTCCAGATTGATAATTGGATGATCCAAGGTGTTAAAGAGGAGTTCGATTGACGATTTGACGATATCGAAAGGATTGAGGAAATAGTTTCTTCATATAGTGAGGTGATGGATAGATGTTTAATTAGTAAGAGATATTGTTCATAGTTTCTAAGTATTTGATTGTCGAATTTCAAGGGGAATTACTATTAAGTTAAGCTAAGTAGCTGAGTTTATTGTCGGGTTGACTTGTTGATTTTCATTAATAAATTTGGTTTGGATTATTGATACTTGTACGTAGTACATTCTAGTTGCTAATTAAATATATTTGAACTTTTGATCTGACTTGATATTTATCGTTATTATTACTAATTTTTCGGTGCACGCTTAAAAGCCCAGGCCTGACAAACTAATCTCGAATCCGCGTAAAGTACCCGTTAGGTTAACGGAAGTTTCACCGACCGTAATTATAGTCGGTTTCCTAAGATACTAAAAAAAAATAGTACTTTACAAATCTTTTTCTTAATATGGCTCTTTCTTGAATGAGTCTCTTATAAGAGTGACACCATATGTCCTTATATTGGTACATTGCATTGTAATGCACATGCACATTGAGGCTTCTTTTTGGACTCTCCTCCCTACAGCACTAGAAATGTCTTTTCATCAAACCTACAGTAGGTTTGGCCAGGCCTACAATGGGAGTGGCTGAACTAGGCCAAGTGGCAAGAGACAGGTCACATGAAAATACCTGGAGTGTTGCTCACCTGAATTTGATCCTGGTTCTCTCAGAGTGGTAGGCTGTCATTTTAACTCTCTCAGCCAACTGTTAAAAACATGGTTAAAAAAATCCCAAATGCTGTGCAAACATCTTCACCCTTACATGAAAATTATTATGGTATTTGTTGTTATATACCATAATGTATATGGAGAATTTCTCCATGTACATATTTATGACAATGGAGTTTTTCTGTGCTCAATTTTCATGTGGCCTTTTTATAGAAATATAGTGTGTGAAACTGAAGTGTTCACACACTATATTTCTAGCTATATTATGGAGTATGATAATTTTTTCCTATCTAAAAGTTTAATCTGAATTACTTTGTCAAGTAATTGAGATTGTGATATATATATGTTACCGGCCAAACCTGATTTCAGGCCAAACTGATTTACATACTATAAATAAGTGCCAGTGGTAAAAAAAAAAAAAAATTATTTTGTGTAATTCGAAATGCCACCACAGTACACCCTATAAAAATAAATAAAAGATAAAATTTTTTATATGTTATGCTAAGAAGCACAAATAAGTTCAATTTTAATTTTAGTTTGACTCTAAAAGTTATTTTTATTATTTTGTTTGAATTTTTGAAAATATTTTCGAAAGTTAATTACCTTTAAAAGTGCATGGCTTAATGGTAACCTAACCTATTCTAATAATTATGGTAATTTATTAGAATAGGTTAGGTTAGGTTAGAACGCGCATCCCCACTGTTCCCTGTCTTCTGATTGCTGGAATCGGAGACGAGCCACCATCTTCGATACCTAGGGTAATATTAACCCCGTTTTTTATAATTAAGTAGACTGTGTTTGAATAAATATTGTTCATCTGATTGATTGCCTTTTAATTTTATTTTAACCATTAATATACTTGAATAATAATTCTAAATCAGTTTGGCCTGACACACATAGGATAAACTAGTTTGGCCGGTAACATATATATAATTAAACATTTAAAGCTGCTGTGTTTTTGTGGCTTTCATTATTTTTACCTTTTATTATTGAAATGCATAAAGACTTCTGTGACAAAAAACAAGGACAAATTTCTTTTTAGATTTAAAGTAAGATTTCTTTTGATAATAGCAAACAAGTATTTTTTGTTTCTTTTTAGAAAATAATAATATGTTCATTAAAGAGTCATTAACATTTTAAATAAATGTTAATTTACTTCTCTTAAAGTTGTAGTTATTTTCTAAATGAAAATAAATTTCACTGTAGATAAAAAATTTTTGCAAAATTTTTTCTCTGAAAAATTTTATCAATGATAATTATAATTATCCATACTATTGATTCTCTACATCTTTCCAAAAAGTAAAGAAAATATAATGCTTTTAACTTATTCTTAAAATAAAACAATTAATATTTAATAACTTAAATTCTTTACAGTGATTATAAGAAATTTCAATATATATGTATTGTGTTCATACCAGTTATTCAAATATAACAATTAATGCTCATATATACCATATTTACTCGCATATAAGATGAGGTTTTTATCCATTTTTCACTGCTTCAAAAACCTAGGTCGTCTTATACGTGCGAGCAAAGGAGTTTTTGCATTTTTGCAATAATTTTTGTGACTGTGTATTCATATTTTTTAGCAGATGCTCACCCTATGGTGTTTAAAAACAAAAAGTATTTTATCAGGGTCGTTTGAATCCTCCTTGTGTATTGTCAGGAGTAAAGATGAATAGAAATAGGAAAAGCAAAGCTTTTGAATTGAATTCCAAAATTACACAGAAGCCCAATATAAGTTTTAATTCATTCCCACTTGAAAACAGATGATTACTTGGAAACCGGAATTCGAAGAAACTCATAAGTGTAATCAACAAAGAGTAAATTTGGCTGTTAAGAATTGGCAAAAAAGGTTCCCGACTGTCCAGCTTTACATGAACAAATTATGTTGTCGATTTTACAAGATTTTTCTTGAAGTTTAAATCTAATTTTCTTTATTTTGATCTTGAAAGTCACACCTCATCCTATATGCGAGATTGTCTTATGTTCGAGTAAATACGGTAAAGAATATTCACAATTTGGAAGAAAAAATAAATGCGTTTACATTCTATCCTTCTTTCATAACTTTAGGAACAAAAGTCTTTACAGGCAGAGTCAACCTTTTATTTGAAGCTACTTGTCTACTTCATTATGTAAAAATGTTTTTAAAAAATTTTTCAGGTGCAGGTACAGTTATGATAAAAATATCTTAAAAAGTTATTTTTTAAGATATTTTCTAATATGACAATTATTTATATATATTTATTATTGTCCTTGGCCATTTCATTAATTAATGTTATTGAACTTATAAACTTATTTAAATAAGTTAAAAAAGTTTTTGTTCAATCTAAAAAATTAAGAATTATTTTTATTTATAATAAAACTGTTGATATCAAACCACTTATACATACATACATACATATAATTTTTTTTTACCTGAAACAGCAAGGAAATCATCAATTGTAGTAATATCATCCACTGCTTCTGTAAGTATTCTCACTTGATTCTCCCAGGCATCTTTAAAGGCATCCATATTTTCTTGTGCTACTTTTGATTTTGGTCGGGCAGCAAGAATACGAGCAGCATTTATAACCTAAAAATTACATAAAATTACATATGTTAATTAGCCAGTCAAATTTTTTAATTGATGAATTTTAGCAAATGTAGTTTTATTATGATCATTTAATTCATGTAACATTATACTGTTTTTTAGCTAATTCATTGGATTTAAGATTCAAAAGAAATCCATAAGTTTTTTACTCCTTGAACAATTTGTAACACTTTAAAAATATTTATCCAATAATCTTTTTTACATACAATTTTTTGAAGTAAAAATATTGCTGTAAAATGACAAACTACAAAAGTTCTGTTATTACTTTTATTGCATTACCTGTGGACAGAGACCTTCTATTTGGAAAGCAGCAAATCGAACCATTTTTACACCTTCCTCATTATTTGACATGGAACAGGCTAAGTTAGCAACCTAATGTGAAAATAATTTAAATTTTAAAATTAATTTAAAAAAGCCTATTTATTATTGAAATATGTTATATACCAAACAGTTAAAATAAAAATTACTTCAACTAATTTATTTGCATGTTCTGTAAAAACTTGAGCATATTCTTCTACTTCTCTTTCATTTCCAGCTTTTGCAGCTTCTATTAGTACAAGCAATGGCACACTTGTTTCAAGGAAAGAATCAGAAACATGATCAACTACTGCTTTTCTTAACTGGCGTCTTAAATCTTTTGTTTTGTGCGTCATATGTTCAATGGCTTTATCAAGAGATTCAGAAGATTCCTTTTTACCAACCTATTAGAAAAAACAAATACAATTAGTTACTTCTAAAAAATTGAATTAGATACACATTTAATTTCAATGATTTAAGTATCTTGTAACTTTGACAAAATTTCTCAGAATTTTGACAAAAGTTACAATTTCAAATACATTAATTGTATTTTTTTTTGTTTATACATCCAGTACTAATTTCATATTAATATTGATTTAAAATCAAGCAATAAATGAGATTCGTTTAGAAAATAAAAAACTGATTTTCATTCAATATTATTTTCTGAAGAGAAAATAAAGAATGCTTTTCCATTATTGGTATATATAATAGATTTAGAAATTTATTTCTTTCTACAAAATAAATATTTTCCTCAAATGTTTTATTTGTAAAATTAATTATTATTTCTACTTTAAAAAACTAAAGATAATATATTGCAATTTTATAACTGATAATAGCACATGCTTTTTTATTTATAAATAACACTGTAATAAGCACAGAACAAATATATTTCAGAACATTTCATACTTCAAAAAGATTGAAAATGGTAAATCTCCAATTGTTGTTTCCTTTATGCCATAAGTCATTGATCAGGACTATCAGCCTCTCTGGGACAAAACAAAATTATTAAAAGGATGTAACAATCAAAAAGAACTATTTATTTGGGAGAACCTTTATATATCAACTCTAACACCATGCAACGCAACAACTCTAGAAATCCCTCAAATGTGGACTACGTTATTTAAGCATTATAATCTGCATTTCTGGAGATACAGTGTTGCATAGCAACCACTGTTTGTGAATTCTACCTCATTTCTTTTCCTGTTCAAAATATTTTCGAACTACATTCCAATTTAAATTGGTGTTCCATCTAGCCTCTTCGTTCAAATCAACAAGCAGTTTGAAAGCTTAGAAATAAAAAAACTGTTGTATTTGATTTTCACCTGAAGATGGTAACTGTATGTTATTGAAAGTGCTTGTGAACTTATCAAAACTCTTAACAGTCGCTGTTCGTAATGCCACAACACGTAAGTGTAACTTATGATGATATTTCTGGTTAATGTGAGCTTAGGTATACAAATTGGCGGCACTTCCAGTAATCTCGAATGCAATGACTAAACGAGTTGCGAAGTAGAGGAAGCTGCTGACGATTGTGTCGTGATATGCAAATTATTTTTTGAAACACCCCATGTGGAGACACGGTAGGAGAATTGTAGATTTTGCATTGATACTGAATTTGAGTTTTTTAAAACTCCTAATTTTTGAATTTAGTTATTTATTAATAGTAATTTGTTAAAAATGGGTTAATATTATTAATAATATATTCTGAATATATGGGTTAATAATATTCTGAAGCATTTTGGGCTGAGTGCACCTCTCAATCGTTTTTCCAATTGTTCAAATCTGACTTTTCCGAATTAGGTATTGATACCAGAATTGATAAAGGTTTTAAATTAGCAGTAACGTTAGGAATACAGCACGTACAGGATGTGTGTAAAAAGTGTTCTAATTTATGTAAAATAATCTATCGAATTGACAGAGAATCATGTGTTATGTGATGCCAAACGTGCAGAAGCAATTCTTCAGCTTTCGAAGAAACATTTAAAGGGAAATGCGGCAAAATCTTGTGGAATCGAATTTTTTCGTTTATGTGGCATTACATTGGATTAGACTGCTCTACTACAACAGCCGCCTTAGCCTCAGGTATTTCTAATAGAGCTGGAATAGACTGGTCAAACCACATCCGTTTTGTAATGATGGTTGCTATGCATAATTTAACTACATTTAAAATTGGTGGGCCAAACAAAACTGTAGAAATAGACGAAACAGTCATATGCAAACGCAAATATGAAAAAGGTTGGAAATTGAAAAGTACAAAATGGGTTGTCGGTGGAATATGCAGAGAAGACAGGAACTGCTTTATTTGTCAAGTGAACGATCGATCCGAAATTACCTTAAACTGGATAATTTCTAAATTTGTTAACTCAGGGAGTACAGTCCTGACTGACGAGTGGAAAGGCTATATGAATATAGACGATCTGCACGGAATCGATATCAAACATAGAACCATTCAGAAAATTTTGTTAATCCAACTACTGGCGATCACACCCAAAATATTGAAAGACTCTGGGGGTATTTAAAAAATAAAAAAATCTGCCGAAACATTATACCGACGATCTATCCGATTCGTACATGTATGCATTTATGTACAAGAAGTTTTTAGATTGGCCATCTAAGAAACCCGGCGAAAGATTTTATATATTCTTACAACATTTAAGAAAGATATTTCCTGGATCAGGCAGAATTCCCGAATGGAAAGAACCGGAGACTGTTCCCGCCGCTCCCGTTTGTACTAATAAGAAAAAAGTGAAAAAGGAAACATGCAAGAAATGTGACGTTACAAAAAAGAGCGAAAAAACCACTAAGAAGAAACGAAATCAGACTGGTCCGTCAGAATCAACTGTTGTAGAAAACAAGAGTCGGAAGAAGGGAAAAGAAGCATCTTAATGTAAGTAAATCTGTTTTTTCAATTTAATAATTACCTTTTTACATAAAATAGATTTAAAATAGGGATTATTAGTGTCTAATAATCCGCGAGGCCTAATTTGCATAAATAATTTTGCCGATAGTCATAATCAAGATGGCGGCCGGAAGTGCCGCCATTTTTGTATACCTAAGCTCACATTAACCTTATTTCTTTATTTTGCACAAACAAAATAAATATATTGAAAAATATAAAAACAAAAAAATTATATTTTGGATGTTAATCTAGTATCAAAGATATTCTGATTCAGCATGACACACATCCCAACACAGTCCTGAGAAAAACACCACACAAAACAAGCAAAGCTCACCACTCATGATGGGGAAAAAAGCCTTGTTCAAATACTGATGAGTCCTTAAGTACCCTTTCATGGTTGTGCCAGTGCTGCCAGCTAAAACACACCAACAAAAATAATATTGGAGTAGACCAAGATAGCCAAATATTGCAGCACCTTAGCACTAGCGGAAATTAGAATTTGCCGACTGAAACGCTTTCAGTTAACCGACATTTCAGTTGATCAGTATTCAGATAATCGATGCTCTACTGTACTTTCCATCAGAACATAAAAGGAACATAACCAAAATTTTATCTGGATTGGACAAAGATTGCAGGAGTTATAAGGAATTCACATACATAAACACAAACACATGACAGCTTTTTTAGAAAATATTTAGTATGATTGACTACTCTTAAAAAATTACATTTATACAGTGATAATTAGGGAAATTTTGGATAAAATAGAACAATTTACAAAAAGCAGGACCTATATGCATAGTCCAGTATTATATTTACTCATTAAGAAATACAGTACAGTACTGCACATAATGAAAAAAAGACAAAAATAAAATTCAATATCACATAGAATCCACATCAAAAGAAAGAATTCATAATGTAATATTTAAAAAATTCATGATGAGCAGATTAAGTGAAATTGAGAGAGATCCTACATCCAAACTAAAGTAAGTTTATTGAATGCAATTTGTTTTATTGCAGATGCAGTAAAAAAATTTCAGAAATAATTATTAATTGCTAGAATTATATTACACTTATCAAAAACATTCTGTTCATTGATGCATTATCTTCAATAATGCATTAATAAATTTAAATAATCAGAGCCAATGAGTAAAAGTTAATATTTAAGCATTGATAAAGAAATGTTCAAGAAATAGATTCTGATGACAATCAAGATTGTCATCAGAATCTGTCAGATGGTGATGGTGAAGAATTTCAATCAGAAGAAAATCTGTCTTTTTCAGAAGCTATAAGTGAGCAAAAAATTTTCTTAGTTTGTTGGTTTTTTTTCCAGCATATGACAAAAGATCATGAAAAGGATATTGCAGAACTTCAGAGAATGACTGACTTGAAAATTATCAGCAACAAGGATTAAAACAAACCAATATAACAATTTTTTAAAATGTAATAATACAACAACAAATAAGCCTAAACATTTATTAATTATTTAGAGTTTTGTTAAATTGAAAAATAATGCTTTAAAGGAACAAAATCAAATTTTGCAATGTAAAAAAACAGTTACAGTCTAACTTGATTATAACGTCATCAGATGTAACGACAACCCTTATGTAATGTCAAATTTTTATCAGTCCCGCGACTTTACTATACTAGATAATGTTAAAAATCCCGCTTGTAACGACATAAAACCCCGTTTAAACGTCATATTTGAAGCACTTCCAAATTTACAAATGTTATTTCACAAAGAAAATACTACGTGTTTAGACCTAGGGTCAGAGTCCACTTTCTAGAACAACTGGGTGGGTACTCTCCCCACCTGACTTCGGTGGGGTGAGATTTGCTACACTTTTAACGACGTGACGATCAGTTATTATGTACTCATTTTTAAATTACTTTATGCTAAATTGTTAAATATTCTATTATTTTTAATATAACATTACATTAAATAGTTTATAAAGAAATAATTGAATTATTTTTAATTGGCATACATTAATTTAACCTTTTGTTGCCTTTTGATTCAATATTATTCTCAAAACTGGAAGTTCCGCCATTATTAAAACTTATGACAAATAGAAATTTCTTATGAAAGGAAATTTTTGAAATTTTTAATTGCATCGATGTAAACTTCGACATAATAATGTAAATAAAGTTGATTTAAACATGTAGTTTGCATTTTTATACATATAATAATAAATTTATTATGATAATAATAGACTTCGCAGATAACGACACTCAGTTATAACGTCAAAAAATTGCCGGTCCCATGGATGACGTTATAAACGAGTTAGACTGTATTTTAAAAAAAATGACTGTAGAATTGTTCAAAAATGCATTTTGAAGAACACTACAATTTTGACTGTTCTCTTTTCACAGTCCCAAATTTGTCAGATTGGAGAGATCTGATTGTATTAGTAAACTTGTGAAAAGAAAAATTTTCAAATTTTACATACATTTGCCATATACTCTGATAGAAGATCTTGTAATGCCTGTCGAACAGCATTACATTCAGCAACAATTCTTTCTCTACGATCATCTCTAGTACAAGAAGAATCAGCCATCAATGCAGCACCGCTGATTATGCTTTCTAATCGCTCTTCCAAAGCAGGACGGGTTCGGATTTCGTTGTATGTCAGTGGATCCATATATATTCGTTCCTAAGAATAAATTTTAATTTGCTTTACAATATAAATTTCTTTTTAATACTCTCATTATTTTTTCCTTGCAATACTTACATCAAATTCGTCCAAAGCTGCTGCCAATTCACCTGGCCCATCATAAGGTGGATGACCAAGAGCTCCAGCTGTTGTCTTGCCCTGTGCCACTTCACTAATAGTATTAACAGCTTCACATACTTGTTTAAAAATATAATCACGATTTTCTTTAGCAGCAGCTAATTCCGGATGTCGAACATAAACCTATTCAATAAAATATACTTTTATATTCTAGCTATAAGTATAAAAATAAATCCTATATCTATCTACTGTATATCAAAAGTTGAATAACTTATTTTTGAGGAAGGAAAAATTCATTCCCCAAAAACAGTAATAACTAACAACGTTGACTATGGATTTTTGATAAAAGATTTTTCAGAATTTTGTGAAAGAGTATATTAATTTATAAAATTTTTAACAAAAATTATAATATATAAATTTTAATATACAGATTAAAAATTAAACATATTTCAAAACTGGTTAAATTCTATAGCATTTTTCAAATTTAGATGATTAATAATCATCAATATTTTAACTTTTGTAATGAAATTTTTTAAGCAAAGCTGCTTCCAGCCATCAAATTTTTCATGAAGAATGAATTTCTCATTATAAATTGCTTAATTTTATTAAAAAAGCTGATATATTAAGTTTATTTTATTGGAAACTAATTTGTCTCGATGACACTATTCTATCTCTGAATTACTGAATGTCAATTATAAACTTTCCAATATCCATTTTACAATTTAAACTTCTATCAAAATAGTTGTATAAATTAATAATAAGATTAAAGTTTAATACCTCTTTTATATTTAAAAACTTTTGTTTTCCAATGTCTTTAATAAAGGATAAAAGTTATGAAAGTTTTGTATTCAATATGAATTTAAATCCTATGTATGGCAATCATCTTATGATAATATCAGACAGGTACCATCTTAGGTTGAAATTATTAATTATACTGGCTGTACTCAAGCTAGAATTCAGGATTTCACTATTAACAATTTTTAGCAGAAATAAAAAAAAATTACTTTCAAATATTAAAAATGTGATTGTTTCTGTTTTTTGTTAGAATCTTACTATCAGTAATAATCAAAAAAGGATCATTTCAAATAGGAATTATCTTTTCTTAAAAATATATCTTGTTTGAAGCTAAAGTGTGATAAATTTTATGGTGATCATAAATTGTAACAGACAGAAAAAGTATGCTGTAGTTCTTATAGCTGAATGAAAATATCTTCTATGGGTCAGATTTGGTATTAGTTTATAGAACTTTTTTTAATATAATTTTAAATGCTAATCAAAATTTTTTCTTTTCCCAATTTTAGGAGTTATGATTTCACAAAAGAACATAACAACCTTAATAAAACAACGTTTTATTTTCACTTATAAATGTATTTCAAATATCATTATTGCAATATCATTCTTCAGTACAAATCAAACATTAAAATCTCTGAGTAAAACATACACACAAGGTTTGGCATTCTCTTAGGAGGATGCTAAACCTTGTGTGTGTTTTTTATTTAGAGATTTTAACTCTTCATTTGTACTGAAGGATGCCACAAGAGAGGTATTTGAAATGCAATGAACAATTATTTATTGTGACATCATTGCAATGCCAGGCTGCAATTTTTAATCATACTTTTAATTAATTTAAAATATAAGATCTCCACCTCAAAATAGTAGTGGCTTGCACCTGTACATCATACTTTTCCTTTAACAATAGAGTTGTGCTGGTCATCTATCTAACAGCTTCCAAGGAAAAATTTTTGAATTGAAATAACATTACTTCCAATTTGCATCAGAAGTTCATATATAGTTTATTGGGTCTCTTGCACTTAAGGTTTCCATATCTGGTTTTGACTTTCATCTATCTAACTCGAATGAACAATAGTGGGAATTTATAGGTCCAATTTTTTCAGCCTTCTTTTCCTGTTTTAAGTCTATAAGACTGTTAAAAACAGGAAAAGAAGAAACTTTGATCAGCATTTTAACTGATATTAAAAAAAGTTCTATAAACCTGTGCTGTATCATGAAAAAGTAATTGCTTTAAAATAAAATCAACACTGTAGTTCATGTCAAATTTGTTTCTAAACTATTTCTAAATTATAAGTAATTGGAAGAAGGGCATCTAACATTTATATTTTATATGCATAAATAAATAGCAAGTAAAACGAATCATACTATGGTAGAAAAGAGACTAGTATAGGAGAAAATCTTAATATATTGAGAGATGTATTTCAAGTCTACATCTTTATGAACTTTATATCAAAGAAATTTAAGATAGCAAACTACAGAACATTAAATGAGTAATACAAGTACACAAGTCATTTCAAAATTCAATGTTTAAGGAAATCTGGACTAAAGGATAATATAGTAATCCACAGAATGTGCATTCTATGTACAAGTTAAATTTAAACACTAAATTTAAAAAGATTATTAAAAGAAAGCTTTACAGTGAGACTTTAATCTGCAACTTTGCACAAGATTAATATTTTACTAATTATAGCATATAAATAGTGAGAAATTTTTTCTATATTAATATAAATTTAGATAATTAAGTTATACAAGTTTTGTAGCTATTCTGTAATTATTTTAATAAGTGAAAATTCTAATTCAAAATTTTTAATTTAGTAGTTTGACAGTTATATTAATTATTTACAGTTAATAAATACAGTATATATTATTTTCATTGTATCAAACATGATAGAGAGAATCTCAAAATAAACTTGTAAATTTTAAATTACATTAATAGTAAAATTTCAATAATTTTAGTTATTATATCCTGAATTTTATTTCAAATTTTGCACAAAATAGTACCTTTGAAGCAGTTAGTAACATCATGCTATTTTTCTTAAGAATAGCTCGTGCGGCAGCTAAATCTTCTCTAAGATGAGGATCCTTTAATTCCTGCAATTTATTTTCCATTATAAAATTTAGAGGAAAATTTCAGTTTTTAAAAAGTTATCTTAAAAATTATTCAATTACAGCTTGTCTTTTTGCTGCTTGATGGATTAAATCTGAAGTGTTTTTACCAAAGTCATGAAAAGATTTCAAAAGTTCTGACTGACTAGAAGCATTTTTTACTTTATCCAGATCTCCTTCAACCTGAATATTAAGAAATAAAAAAAAACCTAAGCAAACTTGTTAATACAATAAAAAAAAATAATTAATAAAAATAAAAATCTTACCACATGAAGGGATTTTAACAAACAGTGAACATCGACCATATCAGCAAGAATTAACAGATGTGTTACTGCCAAAAGTAAGCTTCTAGCAGCTCTTACCATGTTGCTTCTTTTTACTGATGAAAACGGATCTTCTGCAAATTCTCTTGAACTTTTGCTCATAACATCACCTACAAAATATAGATATAATGTATGAAAAAATTAGTTTATTAATTATAGAAATAATAATTATATACAGTCTCTCACAAAAAACAAAATAATAAAAATATCAAATGACATATCTTAAAAATTTTAACTATAATATAAATTTAATAGATTTATTTTAGAAGAAGAATCTTTATATTAACTATACATTTGCAAATTTTCTTATAATTGACAAGCCTTTTTCATTTTCAGAAGTAACAGACAATTAAGATATACAGTAGAGCGTCGTTTATCTGAATCAATTGGGGACTGGGGTTGTTCGGATAACTGATTTTTCGGATAACCGATTAACCTACGAAAATGATGTACGAAAAAATATATTAACCTATCCGATGTTGAAAATTTTCTCCGTTGCATGTCGCTTTGTGTTGAATTTTCGTCGATTTTAAGCCTAACGAAAATTTTTATAATAATAATCGAGGCTATTCTATCGTTAAAAATTATTTTTTTACTTTGTACAAGCAAAATAAATATATTAAAAAATATAAAAACAAAAAAATATATACTTTAGAAGTTAATCTAGTATCAAAAACGTTCGATTCAGCACGACACAGTCCGACTAGAAAGCTTTTGGTTGACCGGCTTTCGGATAAACGACGCTCTACTGTATTTTGACTGTTTATGTATAATATAAAATTATGTGATGAACAGAAGAAATAAACAAAATGCTCAGACAAATGATATAACTGTTCTTTCAATATTACTGCTAGAATCAGAAAAGTTTTGTCAATTATTGTAATTTATATTTTATGTCATCATCATCAGTAATAATTATATATCAGTGTTCTTTCAATAATATAAATTTTACATTGATCAATAGTATACATTATGTAACAACTTTTTCAGAAATTTATTTTTTGTTAAATTTTAGCAAATGTATAATTTTTTTTATGGTTATCTTTTAATAGCCACAAAAACAGATTATATACATTAATGGAAAGTTTTTAAAGCTTCCAATTAATTGATAACTTTTCTTGAGAAATTGAAAAATAATAGTGAAATTGAGGCCAAAGTTTTAAATGCAAAAATGTGTACGTTCAGCGCCACTTTCCTGTAAGCCTAGAAGTTTGACAATGGTGTTTGGAATGTCAAGTATGATTCCACTGACTTTCCAAACACCATTGTCAAACTTCTAGGCTTACAGGAAAGCGGTGCTGAATGTCCGACATACACATTTTCGCATTTAAAACTTTGGCCTCAACCTTGCTAATAATGCAAACTTACAAAAAATTTAGAATTTATAATCAGATGTAAATTTAATTCTATTCACAAGCATTGAAGTATACAGATTATTTGTTTCTTTACAATTTCTCTCCATTTAAATAAATCAGTATAAATCAAGAAAATTTCACTATCAAATTAAATTGCAATTAGAAAAAATTATTTTAAAACTTTTTTGTTTTTTAATCTCAAATGTCACCAGTCACGTAATTCTTGTATCAAACAATTTTAACATAAAAATATTTAAATCTCTGAAATTGCTAAATTCAATGCCTCTGATAAAACAAATTATGTATCCAGTCTGAAAATGACATTCTAAACAAAGAGAAAATGGAACTTAATTTTCAGAATCCAACAACAACAAAGGATAAGACAGTACTAAACTTGATTTCATGTTATAGTAAAAATATAATTAGAATGTATTTTTTGACATTTTTGATAAACTTATAAAATCTTTATGCTTATTATGATCCTATAATTTTTTAACTGCAAGAAAATATTTAAAAAATAAAATTCTAAGTAGAATTTTATTTTTTAAATAAGGAAGATCGAAAGATTAGGAATTAAGTAATTGCTAATCTTAATGATTGCTCCTCTATTAAAATTACCTAATTAAATTAGATTGTTATTTCATGTTAGCTAATACACTCACAATCTTTTGAGCAACAAAACAGTATTTAATAACACACAGTTTCAGTTTAATTAAAAGACCATTTTCAGAATGAAAATACTCCAGAAACTGGGTTATACTATACTGCAGAAACTCTCTACCTTGGCATTCACCCAGCAGATTGATGCAAGTTCAGAAAAACAAATGTTTTCAATCTTCTTCTAAGACATACTTCAAATCACAAATTTCAAATAGATGGAATATATAACATTTTGGTGTTCAAATGTGTCAGGTGCAGAAGAACTTATATGAAAATTCAAATTTAAAATTCCCTAAAATCGACCAATAGGATGTGTAAATTTTAGAGAATATTAAACTTGAATTTTTGTATAAGTTCTTCTGAGCCTGACACATTCAAACACCAAAGTGTTAGATGCTCCATCTATTTGAAATTTGTGATCTGAAGCAGGTCTTAGAAAGACTGAAAACATTCATTTTTCTGAACTTGCACCATTCTGCTGGATGAATACCAAGGGAGTTTCCACAGACCATCTTCAGGTTATGAATAATGCTATCAAACATAAAATCAATGGTTATGAAATAATGTTTTTCTGCTAGGTTGAGAAGTGTATTAGTTGCTTTCTGTGCAATCATCTTTTTATTGTTTTAGATTAAATATATATTTAAAATAATGCAGTAGCTTAATTAATCAAGTTAATTTGTTATCAATTCCATTTCAGTTTAAATTAAATTATTAAATATATTTTTAATAAAATAAGAATATTTAAAATTTTAAAAAATATTTATATAAATTTCCAATAAAATATGTTTGTTAGAGATGGGCAAATACCATTCAAGAATACTCAAACACACATGCTGGCTATATGTACAGACAGTGCCTTTTTAGTCTCGATTGCCAGACAGATACTGTAGTGTCAATTATTCCAAAGTGTTTACAAAATTTCCCAATTAAGGAGTTTTATCAAAAAATCCTCACAATAATATCAATATTACAGATACAATTTTGATATTAATATTTTGATATGATATCAATACTCATAACTTTTTATTGAAATACTTTCTCAAAGTTCAGATCATTATATGAAAATTTATTGTTCTATTTCATAACTGAAAATATGTAAGATGGAAAGGAAATTGCTGGAAGAAGGAAATACATATATAAAACTGTATTTTCAGTTTATATTATTTCATTTTAAAATCCTAATATGATTGTGAAACATTTTATATGCTTATTATGATTATGATAAACCAAATACAGTGGGTGATTGGTTAACAAACAAATCAGATAATGAACACTTTCGTGAAAGATTTTTATGATCGGACAATGAACACATGTTCAGATAATGAACACTTCATTGAACAAACTTAAAAAGAAACGACAGAAAATAACAAATACCAATTGATTTTCCCTTGTCTCCAAGTAACAATCCGAAATCTTTCAGAGCTTGGGAGACATCAACATCGACACTCAACCTGATACCAATTGGATAGTGTTTCCACGAACTTTGAAACTCTCCATTGTAATTCCAGCTTTTTGTTTACTTTTCTGACAAATAATTTTTTTATAGTCTTCGCAATTGACTCTTATTCAATAACGTGATTTTTACTGTGGTCATCGTCGTTCCGTGGTGTTGGATTAACGTGCTCCGTGTTTTGATCGAAAACTTGGATAATTGGTGAGGTAGACACCGATAAATTATATATCATTGGGACGTGTAAAAAGCCTGGTTTCTGTGAGTACACTTGTCTTATTATTTTTCTCTTCGAATCGAACGTTGCACTGAGTGGCCATCGTCGCACGCGTCTTTGGACTTTGTCGCCGTTACGCGTGATCGTACTGGATTACATTCTTCTACGACTGATATTGTATGCTCTGATATGAAGTTAATATACCATGCAAATATCGTGGTAATCCATTAATTAAGAGCCACATCATTGCCGCTCAAAATCCCGCACCGAACAAAGAGCATTGTTCTCAGCCACGTGGAAGTCCTAGCCATTCGGCGTGAGGTCGCCGTTCAGCGCCTCTCAACTACCTCAGACGTCACACTAGTTGCTTAAGCCGCTGCTGTGGCAAGTTTTAGCCCTGATCATAACTCTTATTGCAAAGCCGGTCCTTGCCGGGTATCGTTTTATTTGTGCTATACAACCTAACCTGCTGAGTAAATTACCTCTCCTGACATGTCAAGGGAAAGTGCAGCAGAAAGTTTAAACAATAGCTTCATCGAAGAAGATCTTATAACATCAATCAATGGACACCTGGAAACCATTCTCAACTGTATTCCAACAAACATGAGCATAGCTGTCAATAAAGAAGAACGGACCCATGCCAGGGTAGCGGCCGTCAGTTTGCATGCGGCCGCTAACCAAATTTTTGGAGTGGTCCTAGCGCTAAGAGAAAGGGTCAAGGAACTTTCAAAGCCAGTATCTTCTCTGGATAAGGGATCCTTCTCGGACGTCCTAAAGAGAAATCTAAAATCAATGAGTAAAACGACTAAATTAATTTCTGAAAATTCAGCAAAGTTAGAGGGGAGAAAGAACCCTAAGAAAGCTAACCACAACATCATCGTATCAGCAGTCAAAGACCCAAATCAGCCTGTCCCTCTACCAGAGGAAACAATGAATATAGTGCAATCTCACATCGACCCAAGACAACTTGGAGTCAAAATAAACCATGTGAGGCCTCTCCCAAGTGGAGATATTGCAATACAGCTGCATGACGAGCAGGACCTAATATCCTTAAAAACAGCAATACAAAACAATGAGCACCTCTCACAGCAAATTAGAGTAACAGAGCGAAATAAAAAGCTCCCGAAAATAATACTACTCAATGTGCCAAACAGCACAGAAAATGAAGAGCTAATTCAGCAAATATATGATCAGAACCATCAAATAAAGGAACAAATCACACAGGAAGACTTCATGGAAAACACCAAACTGAGCCATAGCTTTCAACCAAAAGGAACAACTCATTCAAGGCATGTAATCCTAAGCGTTACTCCTAGTATTAGGAACATACTTATGCAAGAAAAAAGGGTCTTCGTGGGATGGTACTCCCTAACCGTGGATGATTACATCTCAACCATCCGATGCTTTAACTGTTCGGGATACTGGCACACCTCACATAGATGTGAGGATAGGCAACGCTGTAGCCATTGCACTAGACGTCATAAATTTAAGGACTGTCCTAACCTACAGAAGGAACCGAAATGTATAAACTGTATCAATTATAACAAAACCGTACCAGAGAATAAGGCAATGAATACTAATCATAATGCATTTGATAAACACTGCCCAATAACAAAATGGCACAGAGCTAATCAAGTTCACAACACCCATTATGAATAGTCAGCCTCCTCTTATCCCATCCCCCAGTATGGACAATAACATAAAAGCTACCTATCTGAAAAATAAAAACAAGACAAAAAGTTCTCTAAATATACTGCAAATCAATCTCCAACGGAGCATGGCTGCTTCCACTAATGCAATACAAGCAATAATTGAGAAAGAAGCAGACATCCTAGTTTTCCAGGAGCCCTACCTTCGCGATAATACGGTCTCAATGCTTGGAAGTGGTAAAATCCTCACTAGACGAATAGACAATTACCCGATCCGCACAGGTTTCATGATAACCAATAGGCACCTTAACTGCCAGCTAGTCACTCAGTGTAGCAAAATTTATACCACTACGATCAGTGTTGACTATGGAGAGCGTCAAATTTTTATTATCAGTGCCTACTGCCCGCCTTCGGAGGAAATAGAGGCTCCCCTACAAGAAATTAGAGACATCTTTAAAGAACTCCCTGCTAACTCTATACTCATCTGTGGAGATTTTAATTCAAAATCACCGATCTGGCACAGCCCAGTAGAAGATTCAAGGGGCCGTGCAGTCTGTGAACTTATGACCGAACTGGACATTCAGTCCTATAACGTCAGCACGCTTCCAACTTTCTCCAGTAGTAACGGGAAAAGTTGGATCGACCTATGTCTGGGCAACAGGAAATCTACCATATTTAACATCGACTGCAGGACTCAGCATCAGGTTTCTGCAAGCGACCATGCTTACATCCTTACCAAGATAACAGACATCAACTGCCCTGCTAACATCAACATCTGTAACAACACAAATTGGGATCATTATGAGGAAAATATCAAATGTATGTGGGACCCCTCTGACCTCATTAGCATCAACTCTTGTCAGGAAATTGACATCGCTGTTGAACAGCTCCAAAGGGCTCTAAGGGAAGCATTCTATTGGTCCACCCACATCAAAGCTAAAAAGCCCTCGGCTCCCTGGTGGAACAAGGAACTGGAGACAAACAGGAAAAAAGTCCGGGCGGCAAAGAGGCGCTACGTGCGAGAGGTAGACCCCACTACTAAACTCTCTCTTAAGCAGACGTACCTAACTCTTTTCAGGGATTATAAAACTCTCATAAATCGCACTAGAAGTAATTCTTGGAAGAACTTCTGCACTTCTTCTAACTCAAAGGGCCCTTGGAGTATTCCATATTATACTGTAATTAAAAAAAACAAAGCCTCTACCATTCCGGCCACCATTTCTAATCCCAATATTCATACCACCAACCTGAGAGAGACATATAGAGCTATTTTCTCAGCTCTTTTCCCCCCTGATGATCCTATTAACGACTCCGCAGAACATAAAAACACGAGGGAAAAAAGCCAAAAGGAATTAACTACTTGCAATGATTGTCCTTTCACTTCAAACGAAATTGGCAAAGAATTTCAAAGGATAAAGAAGAGAAAGGCCCCAGGCCCAGATCTTATCGATTGGAGGATGGCCCAGCATGCGTTCTCTGCCATCCCCACCACTTTTCTCATACTGTTCAACAAGTGTTTATCTCTGGGATACTTCCCAAAACTTTGGAAAGAAGCCTCTGTTAGACTCATTCAAAAAGAGAAGAACTCATCACCGACTGACGCCTCCGGCTATCGCCCAATCTCTCTCCTAGCAGTGATTGGGAAGGTTCTGGATGCACTGATGGCGGGAAGAATCCTCCATCACCTCGAGAATCAGGCAGCCCTAAATGAAGCACAATATGGCTTTAGAAAAGGTAAGAATACACATCAGGCCATTGGAAAAATCATCCAATATATTCAGACTGCAAAACTCGAAGGTAGGCACACCATGATGGTCACCATTGACTTCAAGGGCGCTTTCGACCACGCATGGTGGCCAGCCATCCTGTCTACTCTGATCAAAACAAACTGTCCGGCCAACATTCTAAAACTTCTTCGCAGCTTCCTTTCGGAAAGGGAGGTAATGGCAATTGAGACTGGTAAAATCCACTATAGATCGTTTATCTCGAGAGGATGCCCTCAGGGCTCAAAATCAGGACCTCTCCTTTGGAATATCCTATATAATGGTCTATTGAACATCACTAAAGGAACAAATCTAAATGGAGACCCATATATTCAAGGCTATGCAGACGACACAGCCATCCTGCTAAGCCATCATAATCATGATACCTTACAGACTTATACTAATAATCTGCTGAAGTTGGTACACAAGTGGAGTGAGGAGAACAAGCTCATTATCAATTATAATAAATGTAACTGTATGGTTTTCCCTAAAGGGAATCCCCTTCAGAAGCGTCCTTCTATTAAAATTAACAATCAAAAAATCCAGTGGACAAACAATATCAAGTATCTAGGTCTGATCCTAGACCCAAAACTGACTTGGAGGGACCACATCCACTACACTTACGACAAGGCTGTTAGAGTTAATCATGCACTTAGGTGCATCGCCCGTAATTACTGGGGCTTAAATCATCAAAACAGCAGGACAATCTACAAGGGGGCCGTAGAGCCAATTCTCACGTATGGCTGTGAGGTCTGGGGCCATGCTGTTGCCAAGACCCACATACGCCGTAAACTCCTCTCAGCACAACGGACCTCAGCCATTGCAATTACCAAATCCTATAGAACAGCTCCTACGGATGCCCTATTGGTTATTGCAGGGCTACTCCCTATTCATCTGACTATCTTATACAGGTATATTAAGAATCTCTTCATAAAGATGATCACAGCAGACATCAATCAAGATCAACTCCATAAACACATCTCCGACTTAAAGCTTCCTGATCTTACCCACTCTCTTGTCAATGAAATTGTTAAGAATGGTATTGACCTTAACACGAAAATGGAAAACAAACACCCAGCCAATAATATCTCTAGCAACTTTTACCTCAAAGAAACCTTTATCCCGAACGGCCTCAACTTCTTTACCGACGGCTCGAAAACGTCAGATGATGTAGGTGCCTCAGTATGCCTCGAAGATTCTTCAAAAAGGAACTTTTGGCAAGCAGTATACAAACTGCATAAAAATTGCTCTATTAACCAGGCAGAATCACTAGCAATCTTCAACTCATTAAAGTATATTCATACTAATATCCAATGGCTACAACACAGGACAATCAATATTATCAGTGATAGCCGGATTGCCCTCCATCAAATTAAAAATGAAAATGTCAAACTCCCCATAATTGAAAACAGCCTCAAGTTAATATATGCACTCGAAGACTCCACCAAAATAAACTTCTACTGGATAAGAGGTCACTCTGGAAACGTCGGGAATGATAGAGCTGACCACTTGGCCAAAAAAGCTAAGGATATTGCAACGAATTGCAACCACTCGTCACTCCCAATGTCCTATCTCTGTAGCAAACTTAATAATATCATCATGGACAGGTGGCAAAATGAGTGGGATAAAAGCAACACCGGTCGCATCACTCATGAATTCATCCCTAATGTTAACAATAGGATGTTTAACAAACACCTAGAAACCTCGCATGCTCTCACTCAGATTATGACGGCACATGGTAACTTTAAGGCCTACCTTTGTCGTTTCTTAAAGAAAGGCAACGGTCTGTGTGACTGCGGTGTAGAAGGTGATGATCCTCATCACCTTATCTTTACTTGCACTAAGTACGTTACTCACCGCTCTCATCTGAGGCAACTGGTGGAAAAAGACGGGCACCACTGGCCCTGTAAACTAAACACCTTCATCGACAATAGGAAAATCTTCTGTGCCTTTACAAACTTTGTTCACAACCTTAATCTTATGAACTATCAACAGACCTTCTAAAAGCAACTCATATTTCCACATCCTCGTTGCAGTGTTACCATGCTCCTATTCAGCCTAGTGTGTTGTATCCTGTTTAACTTTGGCATCATCGAGCTCTTTCTCATCATGTTTAACCATTATATTTTATTTATCCTTTATCATAAGGCTACCATTGTATAATGTACTGTACATTCTTTGCTTATTGTATAACCACTGTATTCCGTCTCCCCCCGTATTATGTACAATCTCCGTATCCTGTACCATTCATCCTCTGTTACATTTTTATCCACTGGTCTTTGTATTTCTGCTGTTTTATGTTCAACATCCGTTCTATGTAACTTCCTTGCCATACCCTGTATCTTGGTGCATCATTTTCCGACACCTATCCCTTACTAACCTCTACCTCCTCTCTCCGGTTCCCTGCTGCTATGGTTACTCCTGTAGCTCGCTCCCCCTAATTGGTTACCGTCGCGTCTTACCCCCTTTTGTTTACTTTCTACTTGCGGTCCCTTCTGTTTCAATTGCATCCTCCTCAGTTCCCGGCAGACGCCCTACAGCCCTCCTTTCCTCCTCCTTTTTTTTTTTTTTTTTTTTTTTTCCCCCCCCCTTCCTCATCCCCACCCACCCCACTCTCTACTACCTTACCTATCCCCCTTTCTTTCCCAAGGCTATACCATTGAGTCAGGCCTTTCCTTTAACATCCTATCCTATCCTATAGTCTTCGCAAGACTGTTGGGCACTCCATAAGTTTTGCGTCGGTTTATTTTCTAAAGGTGAGAATTTAACTGTCCTATCAGGTATTCGTTAACATTTTAACACCAAAATTTTGAATTACATTCGGGCCTCACATTTACATACAGTAGACCCCCCCCCTATAACATGGTAGAAAAGTTCCGTGTTATAGGGGGGGTCTACTGTAATTCTTTCATGTGCTAGTTGATTTCTGTTCTCTGAATTTTTTGAGTGATTTTCTGAACTCTTTATTTCAAAAAGAAATTGATAATATTATGGAGCATAAAAAGAGTGGAGTGTCAAAAACCGTGCTCACCATAAAAACCAAGCAAGAGATAATAGCCAAAGTAGAGAGTGGGCAGAAGATGTCTGATGTTGCTAGGCAGTATGGCTTGAACAGGTCTACAGTAGGCACAATCTTAGCTAAGAAAAATATAATCAAGAAGACTCAAAGAGCTAAAAGAGTAACGAAAATCACATCTGAGAAACAAAGATGTTCCATCCATGAAAAAATGGAAAGATTACTTTCAATTTGGATAAAAGAAAGGGAACGAAAAAAGATGTAACTAGTATGACTATCATTCAAGAGAAAGACCAATTGACGTTACTTTTGGGAGCTAATCACTAGCGATGACATGAAGCTTATCTCGCTTCTTGTCTATCACTCTGAGAACCCTAGAGAATTCAAAAAACATTCCATAATTAAAGAAAAACTGCCAGTGATGTAGAGATCGAATAAAAGAGCATGGGTCACGCAGGATCTTTTCAAAGAATGGCTGTTGGAAGTTTGTGCTCCAAGCATCAAGGATTACCCTTCAGACCAATAAATTGCCATTAAAAGCACTGTTGCTATTGGACAATGCACCAGGACACCCAAAAGACCTTGAAGATAATTTGCTGGAAGACTTTCCCTGGCTGACAGTTCAGTTTCTACCTCCAAATACCACTTCGTTGATTCAACCAATGGATCAAGAGGTTATTGCAGGTTTCAAGAAATTGTACATTCGAGCACTATTTCGTCGGTGTTTTGAAGCATGCCAATTCTCCTCAATGATGACATTAAAAACATTTTGGAAAGAAAAATTTGATATTCTTGAAGCTATACGGCTCATTCAAAAGGCATGGTCAGAAGTCACTCAATGGCAGTTGAATTCTGCTTGGCGAAAGCTGTGTCCCTCCTGCGTTCAGGGAGAGAGAGTTGATGTCCCTGAAATTATGGATGAAATTGTGACAACTGCTAGAGATCTGGAATTGGAAGTGAATAAAGTTGACATTGAAGAGCTCATAATGGAATCTGAAACTGATCTGACGACAGAAGAACTCCAAGAATGCTTAAATGAAGAACACCAAGAAACTCAGCAAAATGTGTTTTCTTCTGAAAGAGAGGAAGATAAAAAAGAATCAATGCCAACATCTGCTATTAAAGATCTTTTGAAAAAGTGGAGGATGTCAGAACAGTCTTAGAATGGCATCCAAACCAAGTTGAGGTTAATGGGCTTGGGGATCTCTACAACAACAATTCTATTAATTACTTCCAAAAAATCCTGAAGAAGAGAGAAAAGCAATCGACATTGGACAGATTCTTTAATCCCTACAAACGGAAAAAACATGACTAATAAAAATGCAAGATTGTGTATATATGTATTTTTATTATTACATATAAATAGACATAGTAAGAAAGTATATATATTTTTTATTTTTTGGAGTCTCCAGAATGAATTAATCAAATTCCCATAAAAACCTATGGTAAATTGATAATTGGTTAACAAACAATTCGGATAACGAACAAAGTCTTGGAACAGATTATTTTCGTTAACTGATCACCCACTGCACTGTATTTATTTAATTGTGTTTGCATACTTTAAATATACTTCAAGAGTATAAAAATTCTTAAATTTCACTTGCTTTATTATATCTTCATATAAAGTGACTTATAAATACAGACACTTCAAATTAGTTTCAGTTAAATTCAAATTAATTTTAAATTTATATTATGTATATATTATTATATTTATTAAATTATTATGAAGTATATAAAACTTTACACTCATATTAATTGTGATTTAAAATTAACACATATGCAATAAGTAATAAATACTTTAACTTGAAAAATTATAATTAAAATTTTCTATAAAAGTTTTGCATATTCACATTAAATAACCAATGAAACAATTCTGATTGATTTATTTTAATAAGATTATTATTATTCTTAATTTTAAAAAATTTGCAATAATTCTTATACTATAAACAAAAAAATTTAAAGTAATTTAATGTTTTTAAAATACTAATCATATCTGAACAATTTAATAATACTCTTCTGGTTAAAATTTTTTATAAAAAGGCAAACAAATATAAATGATAAATGGGCTGAATTAAGCGAGATTAAAGTCAAAGTCAAGTGATCAAAAACATTTGTTCGTGTATTGTATCTTACTGGAAATTAAAGGTTTAGCAGTGATATTTACATGTACTGGTAATTAGTCTAGAAGTTTGTTTTGTATTTCATAAAAGCTATGCCAGCTGGGAAACAAGTATTGTCATTCTGACAGATTTTGAAAATAAAAAAGTAGGAAATTTTTGTCTGTTATTTGCATATAGTAGTGTCTGTTTATTCAAGATATAAATCCATCAATAGTCCTATTACTACACTGCAACTCATTAAGTGTAGGTATCCCAAATTTCACTGTATCCTCACTAAACCCAAATTTCACCATATTGATATCATTGAATATTCCATCATAATGATATTAAGATAACTTTATGATTTGAGACAGGTTTCCTTTCCTAATTCTATTGCCTTCTGATGGAGTCATGAATATAAAAATCTGTAAATCTATATTTGATATTTATAGAAATAATCAATTAGAAAAACATGACTCTTTTCTAGAAATTTTAAAAATTTAAATGTCTTCATGTTTAGAAAATAGTAGTTATATATTTAAGCATTTAAATTAGACTGCATTTAATATAAAATAAACTATTCTTCTTTTCTAATTAATTTTCAATGTAACTTTATATATAAAGTTATATATATATATAAAGTTACAATTTAAATTTAAATCTTTAAAAATGTAACTTCTAAAAATTAAAATTATAAAATATTTTAAAAACAGACAAATCTAAAAAAAATTTAAAATAATTTGTTTTATTCAAACTTTTAGAAGACAGTAGGATGTATTTTATTAATTTATTTAAGTGTTATGGTGAAAGATATTAAGTAAATATTCTTTGAATCTAAGCTATATAATAATACAGTAAAAGTTAAATTGATATCTGAGTTAAAAGAACTGTTATATATAATTCCTTTAACTTGTAGATCAAGCCATATAAACAAAAATTATATTTTTCCAAACCTTATTTAAATGACAAAAAACATATACTTTTCTTTTCACTAATGCAATTATCAACTGTGTCATGTTTTTTCTATAAAATTTTAGATATTATCAAATCTTTATTTAGTAAAGATCTAATATCTGAAAATAACTTAATAAGCAAGAAAAAAAAATTAATTTTGCCAAAATCAGCTCAAAATATAATAATAAGTGAAGCCAATAAATATTTCTTAATAGAAATTTAAAATTCAACAATTTAATATATCTGATAAACTATACAACATATTATAAATCAAATATTTCTATTATAATAAATCTCTAAGATATATTTATAAAAGTTTTCTATTTTTATTATAAAAAATTAAAATATATGCATATGAATAATTTACATTAAATAAATTATTATTACAAAAAAGATATAACAAAAGCATAAGTTAACAAAATATACATGCATTATAAAATATAAAATTTTACTCACTCAAACTTAATCCTTTTCCAGACATTCAAAATCCAAAAAATTTTATGCATAAATTCAAATATGATCTCATGCTATTGAATTTAATTATACAATTGTACTTATAAAAAAGTTTTAGTTATCTAATGTAATTTAGAGTTTATAAAAAAAAAATTTTTGTTTCATTAATAATCAATCATTCAATGCATATAATAAACTTAACTAGTATTATCACCATCTAGTTAAGTTTAATAACTAGAATATCTATATTTATCAACTATATAAGAAAAAATATAAATAAAGTAATCAATTTTCATTAAAATAATCTTATTAAATAGTAAAATTATAGTTATCAAAGTTACATGACATAAATAAAATCTGTAAGCTTTTCATATAAATATTTAAATTTTCTTAAGTGATTATATATATATATAAAATTTTTATACTCCAATTCTTAATCTAATAAATTAAAATTATTCTTTAAAATATATTTGTTCACGCAAATTATTAATTTATGAATATTCAACAAAATTTATCAACAGTTAATGAATGAACAAACTCCCAAAATATAAATCCTTACATAAAATGTATGTTCTCCTAAAGAAAAATCAGAAAAAATATTTTGCTCTAAAATGAAATTAAATACATTAATATACAAACTTAAATTCAGCATTCTACTATTATTAATTATTAAGTTAGTAACAACAGAATGCTGAAAATTATTCTTGGTAAATAATTTTTATTCAAAATTTAATCACCACCATAACATTTGATCATGTAATACTTCATTCAGAAATATTACATGATCAACTGAATACACTGTCAGTTAATTTAATGTAGAATTCAATCAATGTATCAATGTATCAAGGAATCAATGTATTCAGTTGGAAATACTGTAATAAGTCCAACAAAGTAGTACAGCTACAAAACATTAATAATTAAAGCAATAAAAATAATTGGAACAAAAAATTGCCTGAGATAAGATTGTAAATAAAATTTGTGATGGTAGATAATATTTAAAGATGTTAAAAACAGAATAAAAGATAAGAGTTAATTCTTTGAAACTAAAGATTTACATTTTTCTGTGACATTGTAAAATTTGTCTTAACAATTATTGTTAAGACAACTTCCTTATTCTTAAGTTTTGAGTTTCTCATTAAAAATAAATTAATAAAATCTAAAAGTTTAAAAATAAATCTAATGTAATAAACAATTTAATACCAGCATGAAAATATTTAAAGAAAACTAATATTGAATAAATAAAGTCAAAATAAATAAATATAATTAAAAACTTTTTTAATAGTGATGACAGGATTAATTGAAATTGTTATGAGTTGGAAGAATTGAGCATTTTTCACTAAAGCATATAAATGTATAACTGATGACCAAACATTGCTGGAAACATATGAAAGGTCCGTTTGGTCATCAATTACTTTTCAGTAAATGGAACTGTTATCAGAATTGAGAGAAATTTATCTGATTTCAGTTTCTTAAAATATTCTTTAATATTTAATAACAAAATTAGTTTTTGATTTCAGGTAATAATTAAAATTGTTTAAATTATGATCATTAATAATTATGAAAATGTATAGGTCTGCAATTTTCAAATTGCAGACCTATACATTCCCACTGCCATCCATCCGTCCTTTGTTAATCTTGAGAATGAAATTGAACAGATAAAAATCAAAATCAGATATGAAAAGCTTAGGGGCTGAAGACCCAAATCAACTGTATATGAACTGATTTGCACTGGCAGTAATGTAATTTCAATTCAAAATTTTCTCAGGAATGGAGTTAGATGAGTGGCATGACTCAATTGTTATCAGCAGAAGTATGATTGATGTACAGGGATAAGACACCACTAAAATCCAGGCAAGATATGGAAAACTTAAAGGCCAGAGACCCTGATTAATTATATATGAACTTAGTCTGGACCAGAAGTTACATATTTTAAAAAAAATTAAATTATTATTAAAAATTGTAGCCTGACATTGTTATGCTTTAAAATTTCGATTTGTTTGCTAAAAGTAGAAAATAAAAATGAATGGACAAGAATGAATAAACTAAAAAAATTTTCAGTATAGTAAAGTTTTGATAGTAAAGAATGAAGTTATTTGCATTGCCAGTCAACACACTAGTCAAAATTAAATAAATGCATTCTGTATTACCACACAGAGGCATGTGACATAAAAACTTAAAACTGTGGTAACAGCAATACATCAGGAACTTACAAGTAACATGTGTTACCAGGTTTGATATTCTTAAAGTTTTCTGGGAAATGGAAAAAAGTTTGGAATGCCAAACAATATTTGGGATTATATTTGGCATAAAATAATACCATTAATATACTGTCAGCAAGAACAAAAATTAGAAGTATCCACCAAGAAGAATAGACAGCTCCATCTAAATTGCTGTCAAAATTTTACTATTGAAATGCTTTACTACATACTACTTACTTTTTTAATGCCTCCATGTATATTTTGATGTTGCATCTACACTGAAAACTTACTCCACTAGATGATTACATCAAACAAGAAATCAATAACTTTATTTAAAGCTCAAGAGAAAATGTCAAGTTTTACAATAAATTTGTTCAGTTTACTGTTAAGTTTCATTGATTTCTAATGTAATAATTCAACTGATAGCATTTCAGGGTAAAAAATGGCTACAGAATAAATTTGCATCATTTGGCACATTTATTCAAGCCATTCAGCATGTATGAATGAAAATGATCTGCATCCCTGCCACTAACTATGTGGCTCATGCTACTCTATGCTAGCAGAGAGACTACAATCAGCTACATTTTTGGAAAAAAAAAATCAGAATTGAGACTTTTTAGTGTAATTTGCATTAGCATCAGAATTGTTAGGAATTTTAGTATCATCCTATTGCTACTTTTTAATTTAACTCATTTTTCAATTCAGATGATCTATTTTAAAAATTGAAAACGTTGTCAGAAGTATTATACACCACCTTTTTTGTATATTTTAGTAAATTTAAGAGCTTAACACTATTTATTTTTAATTTTACTTGTAAAAAAAATAAATAGCTATAAGAATCTATTTTTTAATGAATAAATCAATAAAATTAAAAAAGCATTCTTACATCATTCTTTGTATCTGTAATATTTTCTATATTAAGGTGGATTCCATAAATACCGATATAAAGGGACTAATAGATTTCTGTATAGAATCATTCACATGGAAAAATTTGCATATCCTATTTATTTTTAGTTTAACAATACCTTCCAATGTGATTAAAACACTCTCGACAAACCGTTATGTCCGGTAACGTCTGAAATTTGTGAAACAAATGTTTTCAGCCTTGCTTGAGGTCTGGTTCAGGTTAAATTGAGAAGGAATTCCAAACTTAGAATGCCTGGTAGCAAACAATTTCAAATGTTAAATTTTAAAATAAAGTTGAAATATGGTTATTAACCTGAAGCAGACCTCAAGTGAGGCCAAAAATGTTCATTTCACAAATTTTAAATGTTACCAGACAAAGGTTCATCGAGAGTGTTCATTTTTAGTTTATTTAAACCTTTAAAAATATATATTAAAAAAATAATAATAATAATTTATTAAGACAAAAAAAATTTTAAAACAATTAGCTTAAAGTTGACTGTCCAAAAATATAAAGGTAGGTTGATATTAAGATACCAGAGATTCCTTAATAAAGCAGAAACAATTAGAAATAACTATAGTTGATTAGAATCCCTAATTTAACAATGGGCCAAGACACCTAACAGATTTAGAGAAAGGTAAAATTCTTGCTCTTAGAAGCAAAAATTACTTTGCAAGAGCAATTGCTAAAAAATTAAATTGGCCATCTACTGTAATTGACAACTTTATTAAACTTGAAGATCAATATGATAAAAAGAAATTAACAGGATGCTCTTCAAAGCTTATAAACACAGCAAAAATAAGCCACAGTTTGCCAGATTACCAGCAACAAAACATTATTTTGGAAGTTAGCAGCAATGTCCAAGTATAATGTTGGCAAATCAACACTGTATGTTTTTTTCTGATAAGCTTTCTTAACTTTTACTGAACAAAGATGTCAGTATAATATGTAAAACAAGTCTGAGTAGGCATTTTAAATACTATAATAAAAGGACACAGAGTGTATGATTTAATACAGGCATCTTGTATACCAGTCAAGAAAATCTGCATAAAGCCTACTCACAAGGAGAATGTTTACTACGGACTAAGGATAAAATGAGCCGGACCTGTGGAAACTACATCTGGGTGACAAGAAAAAATTCAACTAGTCCAGATGGTTGGAGTCATTAATGGAATGATTTGAGAAGAGAGGAAAAACTATATTTCAAACAAGGTAATGGCTCAGTTATGATAGTGGGTGGTTTTAATTGGCAAGGAAAAACTTCACTTACTTTTTTACAAGGATGTACAAAAGCAAGTGATTATCAGAACATATTGGTAAGGCAATCTCTTGCCTTTTGTAGAATGTGTTGCAGGGAATTGATGATCCTTACAACAGGACAATGCTCCCATATGAATGTTTATTAGCTAATGGGGTGCCTATTATTGCTGGCCAGCTCTATCTGCTGATCTTAATTTGATGGAAAATCTTTGGTGAATTCTGGCTAGAGATGTATATGCAAATGGCAGCAATATAAGTGGGGGGTCTAAAACAAACCACAATTCATCACTGGGAAGAAATAAGTGCATCAGTCCTCCAAAAAATCATACAATCAATGCCAGACTGCATTTACTAAGTTATTTTAGCCGAAGAAGACTTCATTGAATACTAGGTTATTGTTAAATATAATTTATTAACATGTCATTAACTGTTTCAGTTAATTTTGTTATATGCCTTTATATTTTGAGACAGTCAAATTGATTGTAATTATTTAAAATTATCATTTTTTTTTCTGTCTCAATAAACTATCATTTTTTGTGTGCATTTTGAGCAAGCCAGAAATAAATTATTTTTACAAAGTTTACAGTGTGAATAATTTTATATAGAAATCTATTAGTGCCTTTATATTTATGGGACACAATTTAATGCTTATTAAATTCATTTAATATTTTTTAATTTAAAAAAAACAAATAGTTTATTTGTATTTGCTTTCGATTTTTATCAAAATCTTAGTTTTAAAAAAATAAACATTTATATTACAACACAAAAAAGTAATACTGAATATGTTATTTATTGGCACTAAGACCATTTTATTAAAATGCCTGTTGTAAGTTCAGTGAGATCTAATAAGAACATATATATATGCTATTGAGAATGGATAAATTAAAGCTTTGGTCCGCATTCCAATATAAAAATTTGGGTACTGACCCAGATTTATCCTGAAGATTTTAGAGCATATATAAATATCTCACTATATAGCTAGACACAACAAACAATGCCATTTATTAAAAATAAACAAAAATATAAAAACTGTCTATTGGCATTACTAGTCCCACCAGTATGTTCTTGTCACATAACTGTGTGACCTATGATTGTAACAAGTTGAACAGCACAACCCATAGCTCTGAAATATCAAATGTAGAAGAGTTGCATGGGAACATTGATGTAATAAACAGACTCCCAAATGAACAAGATTCTCTATGACGACAATGATATTTTTCACACGACTTATCACAGAAAATGTGAGCACATAAATATTGTAAGTCCTAGAGAGTTGAGTGAGTATATTACAGCACTCAGTTTATCATAAGGATTAATTCTATGTCAAATTTAATCACTATATCAGGAGTCACCAAACTTTTTTCACAGCAGGCCAGATAACTAGTGAGAATGACAAGCTCATATTTCTCATATTTTAAATGTTAATTTAAAATATGAGCAATTTAAATAAGCAATTTAAATAAATAATGCAACAATAAGGAAAAATTTGGAGAACAACATTCTTTTAAAAAAAATATAGCCAAAACTACTGTTGTATATCTTAACAATAAAAGACTTATCAATGAAATTATAGATCAAGAAAAACATTGTTATACAAGGAAGTATTTGAAAAAAGTAAGTTGGAAAGTAAGACCACAAAAGACACAAACATTTTGAATGTTCTTAATATTCTCAAAAGTTTACACATGTATTTACTTACTTTACAAATTTGTTTTGAAAACTGAATAGCAATCTATATTGGATAAGAGATCAGTTTCTTGATTCAGAGATCTTGATTTTTGAGGTGATTACCTCCAAAATCAAGAAACTTTTTTATCATAGCATGTAAATATTTTTTCACACAACAGAAAATGCTTTTCAATTTTGGAGGTGACTATATTAATTAAAATATTATAAACATGAAAATATTCTTTTTATCCTTTCTAAGAAGTCTATTACCAAATTCTTTACTAATTTTGTACAGCTTCACCACTGTCAAACCATTGTCCCACTAAATGTCTTGAAATGCAGAAACCTGACCAAGTTCAAGGCTATAAAGTGAATGATGAAATATTCCCCATAAAAATTGATCATCAGTAGGCTCATTGAGTTGAATGTGCAGTCATACATTGTCATGAATTAACAAAATCCAGAGTTCTGTAAGATTTATTGTTTGTTTTGAATAGCCCATCATAATTTTTTCAAGATTTATTGTTAATCCATGATTTGGGAATTTAATCAGACAACATCACAACCTTAAAACACTACACATATGCCACCTTATAAAATGCAGCCGTGTTTATTCGGTACGAACGTTTTCGGTCGTGTTAAACGACCTTCTTCAGGAAAATATCCAAAAAAGAAAAAGAAAAAAAGAAAAAATCGAACACATCGAAAATTTGCAAAAGCGAACAAACTTTGGAACGTTTTTAAAAATATTCTAAAGAGAATTGCATGCGCCATCTCTACGTCGATGCGTATTAAATAACACATTACATGAGAATAAGATAAAAATAAAAATAAAGATAAATAACAGACAATGAAAAATAATATGCTCCTTGGAGACATTAAAAGTAAAGTACAAACATAAACTATGGTGCAAGCCGAACGGCGCACAAAACATCGGGAAGGAGAGGAGCTGTGCAGAGACAATAACTACGGTTTCTGACGTTTACATGTCGCCTGAGCGCCAGGCTGCAGATATTTTACTAGCCTCTCTGAAGTTGATAGATTGTCCTTTCTGGCTTGCTTTGCAGATATGCCAAGCTTCTGTATACCGGAGGTGCTTTATGTTGCGAACTGCTTGTACTAATCTTGCTTGTGCCCATTCAGCTTGGACTTCATCGGGATCTGCCAGAACGTAAGTCGCCAACGCTGTGCATGGTTGTTCGCTTCTTATATTTCTCATGCCAGCGTTGGCGACTTACGTTCTGGCAGATCCCGATGAAGTCCAAGCTGAATGGGCACAAGCAAGATTAGTACAAGCAGTTCGCAACATAAAGCACCTCCGGTATACAGAAGCTTGGCATATCTGCAAAGCAAGCCAGAAAGGACAATCTATCAACTTCAGAGAGGCTAGTAAAATATCTGCAGCCTGGCGCTCAGGCGACATGTAAACGTCAGAAACCGTAGTTATTGTCTCTGCACAGCTCCTCTCCTTCCCGATGTTTTGTGCGCCGTTCGGCTTGCACCATAGTTTATGTTTGTACTTTACTTTTAATGTCTCCAAGGAGCATATTATTTTTCATTGTCTGTTATTTATCTTTATTTTTATTTTTATCTTATTCTCATGTAATGTGTTATTTAATACGCATCGACGTAGAGATGGCGCATGCAATTCTCTTTAGAATATTTTTAAAAACGTTCCAAAGTTTGTTCGCTTTTGCAAATTTTTGATGTGTTCAATTTTTTCTTTTTTTCTTTTTCTTTTTTGGATATTTTCCTGAAGAAGGTCGTTTAACACGACCGAAAACATTCGTACCGAATAAACACGGCTGCATTTTATAAGGTGGCATATGTGTAGTGTTTTAATACGATATGCAGTCTACGACGAGTCACAACCTTAATTTTGCCATCTCAAAAGATAAATGTAATAAATGCACTAAATACTGGATAATATTCAAAACACTTACACAACCAAAAATCATGAAACAACAGTGGAGAAAACAAATATTTTCAATTGCTTTTAGCAATCATCCTCAAGTTAAAGAACTTATTCAAAAATGTATAACAGAATAGAATGTATGATAGAATGTAGTAATTTATTCAAGTAATTAGCTATCAACTACAATCCCCATCCCAGAGGGCATTATTGGATATTTAATAATATTTTTACATCTAGCTATTTACATCCCAATACACACATGACATCTGACAGCCAATCAGGTGTTTATTTTAAATTACTACATTCCATCATACATTCTATTCTGTTATATGTTTATGAATAAGTTCTTTAACTTGAGGATGATTACTAAAAGAAATTTACAATGTTCATTTTCTCCACTGTTGTGTTTCAAGGAGCTGGATTTTGGGTTGTGTAAGTGTTTTGGATAAGACATATATTGACAAAAATCACATTCAATCCATCTTCATGGACTGTATGCACAATTGAAACTTGCTTTCTGAATGTCCCTTTTTTGAAGTTTCCATATGGTATCACTATATGGATAGTGAATATTAATGTGTGAACTTGGTCTGTTGTTGAAGTTTGAATGACTTCAAAGATATCACTAGCATCCAAGAATGATAAATAACTGTTAGTAAGTTTTTCTGTGTGAAAGAACATCTACCAGCTGAAATTTATTGCCTTATATTAACAGTTTATTGTGAATCTGATCAGTCCAGAATGATGAGAGTGGAACAATGTAGCCAGTTTTGCAGTGACCATGACACCACTATGGATTTACCGCAAAATGAGACCAATATCAATGATAGCCCAAATCATTAATACACATTTTTCCAAAATGCAGGATAGATACATTTTGATGATGCAATGGCCAAAGAGGTAAGTATCTCCATTGGAAATGTCTGCTTGATCATATAAGGTCTAGGTTATCACAGAATATGTTCAACATGGATCCCTAAGTGTGTCAATAACCAGCAGAAATCTCAAAAAATGTAGTTAGCTCTGATGGATTTCAAACACAATAGAAGAGAAGGCAACAATCTTCCTATACAAATATTTTCAGGAATAGAAAACTATATCACATAATCTAGAGACCCAAAGCAATGAGAATACAGTAGTGCCATCCTTCTGACAAGGTTATGGTGACATTGGTTTTTAATTAGGAAGGACCTCTTCTTTTAAACTTAAAACCACCTAATGACAATCACTGCCAACTACTTGAATCAGTTGTATGCTGCAATCAAGAACAAGCATCCTAATAAATTTTCATCTGTAGTCATATTGCTCCATGACAATGCCAGATCACATGTTGCTAAGATATCAAAGGTAAACTGGAATGATTCTAAAGGAAAATATATCTCCCATCTAGCATACAGCTCTGACCTGTTACCTTACAACTTTTAAATTTTTAGATCCATGAAAAAAAAAATCACAGACACCATTTGAGAATAGTTCTAATGATGGAAAATGGCCAACCAAAAGAATGCTTCCAGAAAAATATTTTGTTTAGTGGCACTCCGGGATAAGCATCACAATGCCTATGGAGACTTCCATGTTCTGTTCTTTGTGTAGGTCAGATGTATCTTTGAAGTTATATAAAAAAATATATTATTTGTTATGCTAATTTCCATGTGGTGTCCAAAATTGTTTTTAGATTGTTTTATAAAATTCTTACTAATATGCTTCATAAAAATTTGCAAAATTTTTTCTTTTTGTCCAAGTTATTTGACACATCTTTAAGATAATTTAGTTAAAAGCTATTTTAAAAAAAATCAAGTAGTCTCCATTTTGACATAAAGGACTGCCGTTTATTGAAAATGTACAAAATATTGCAAATGATTTATTCTAGAGCAGGAGCTTTATTTTAGTCTGTGTGTCACAGTAAGTATATTTTAACGGTAAAAAATTTATGCTTGCCACAACATTAAAAATTAATTTTTAGAAAAATGAATAGAATATATTTTAACTAGAATAAATTTTAAAAAGTTATAAATTAAATTTACCAAAAAACAGAAAAAACTGAAATTAACATATACTGACATTAAATCACAATTGTAATATTTTTTATGAGATTTACTTTGTCGGAATGGCTTAAATTGAATGTGTACATTGATTTTGTAATATTTTAGATAAAAGAATTATAATGAAAATATTAAATTATTATTGTATTTTATTATTTGTTATTAACAATAACAACTGTAAATATTAGACAGTAAAAAATAAATAAAACCACATGATGCCAAGCAAATCTTCCAATGTACCACTTTAGGTATGCATGCATACCAATCATACCTGATTTTAAAGTGTTCTTCATGAAAAATTTCAATTTCTGTAACATTTGATATTATAGAAGCAAGAGAAAATGAACAGTTGATTAATTCATAAATCATTATTTGTGTCACTATGATTTTCAAATGCAGAAATAAAAACAGATCCGAGATAAAAAGAAAGATAATACTTTAAAATCTAGTAGAATATATTTTCTGAAAATGAAGCCTGTTAATCAATTTTACATACATTCCAATAATAAGATAAATATAACTATAGAACTTTTCAGAAATTTGGTTGATAAGTTTCTAAGTGGCAAAACAGGACAGATCCTAATCATGCCTAAAAATTCACAACAGCATTGGAAATTCTTTATTTAACTTTTATAACATGTATTGCCTTTTTTCTACAGAAATTTAGACAATTCTCAAATGAATACATACACATTAAATATTTTAACTGATGCGTTTTACAATACATGCGACCCACCTCACAGTAAATGTAACATGAATACATAAAATACCAGTGGCATTCAAACTGACAAATAAAGCAATACAGAAGCAGTATTGTGATGGCTTTTAACATTAAGCAAAGTATTTGTTAAAAAAAATCATTTAAAAAATGTTCTAATATAGAATAATGAAAAATTTCTGAAAACAAAGCTGAATTGTCATCAATAACTTATAGTAAATTAAGTCATAATATAAAAACATTCAAAAAAACAAGTAATCCAGCAAATAAGAAATACTTTATTAGCAGAACTAATGTTTTCAACAGTATTTAATTAATGTTCTTCTATGTATGTAACCAACTGCATGGATTTAACAAATTCATTTTTGTTTTTGAATTCTGTTCCATGTATAATTCTAAAAACCTGACAATGACTGTTAAATACTATTAGAAGCATTAGTTCTAAATAAGTTAGTTCCTATTTGTTAGATTACTGTTTTTTGGGTGTTTTTATACTAATCTCATCCAGTTTTTTGGTGTAACTATTAAGCCCATAATAGCTAATTTTTTAGCAATAAATCTAGCCTTAGATGAATTCTCACACAGTTTTTATTGAAGTTTTGAATGATTTTCATTTGAGATATAATAGATTCAATGCAAATGCATCGGAATTTATACTTATACTTATATAATATATACTTAATACTATATAATATACTTAAATAAAAAAGTACAGTGGAACCTCGCACAACGAGTATTTCGCATAACGAGCAAAACAAATTGTAAAAATTTGCCTCGCTTAACGAGCTATATTTTGCATAACGAGTGATGAGAAGAGGGAAAGTCCTGAATTGTGCACATGCGGCATGCTCCATCAGCCTGTGTTTAGCACTCATTCCACTAGCATCTTAGTGTTGCTTGTGATCGCACATTTTTCCAAACTTGTGTTCACACATATTACTTATAAACATCAACAACCATAGCCCATTATATAATAAACACGCCAAATGATATTCCAAATTCTTGGGTCATTAAATTTAATGACCAATTTCAAATTAAATTTTAGAAATGTCTGAATTAAAAATTAACTATTTATAATTATTAAATTTAATACGAGATGGAAACATAACTGCCTACACCTCTAGTCAAATTAATTAATTTCTAATATTTAATTATAGCCTTTACATTACCCAAGAATTTGGCATATTGTTTGGAGTGTTTATCAAACATTAGCTGTAACTTTTTTTTTTTTTTTTGTTTCTGCAAATTGAATTCTCATTCTAGGATGGTTCATTCTGCACTAGAAGAAAAGATGATGATGATTCATGCTTCTTAACAGTGTATATTGTACAATTTTTTTTTTTTTTTTGAGTAAACATTATACATAAAACATTTGAGCATTTTTTTTTGGCTTGGAATGCATTATTGTATTTTACATTAATTTCTATGGGAAAAATTGTTTCGCTTAACAAGTGTTTCGCATTACGAGTAAGACTCTGGAACAAATTATGTTCGTTAAGTGAGGTTCCACTGTATTACTGTTGGAAACAATTTTAAAATATCTTTCATCATTTGTAGATGAAAGATATTTTGATAGTTAGTATATATGTAACTTTCTAGATATATTACACTGTATGCATGTCAGATATACAATATTTTTCTTGATCTACAATTACATAACATTTTTTTTTATTGATCAGAAATTGATTACATTCATTCAATAGTCCGTTACAGTCTTACTAACCTGAATTAATTATTATATGTGTGTGTTCGGATTAGTGAGAAGTTTGAATTATCAGGGTAATACGTAAAGAAAGAAAATCAGAAAAGATTAAAAACAAATATAAATATTAAAAAATTATTTTATTTGGCTCATACAGCAAAGCGTCAAAAATGAAGACTAACTGGAATAGGACTCTATCCAGATTTTCAAATATACATGTAAATTAGCATTTTAAGTAAAATAAACTTTAAATACATTGTATTAATAGTTCAAGTTTAAGTGATGAAAGTTCAAACCCATATTTCACAAGGAATTTGGGAATACTTATACAGAATCACCATATTTAAACAAAAAGTGCACTAATCATAATTTCAAAAATTAAGAATTATGAATTTTAAATGAATGTTAACAATAAAGTTAACACTGAAAGGGATTAATATCCATTTTTTGACGGCTGATGTTTAGATTTTTCACTTTGCTGTATATTTATAATAAAATGTGTATCAGATATTAATTTTAAAAATAATCTAAGATTTCTTTTCATTTCTAGCTGAAACATCTAACAATAAAAACCAACAACATTAGTTTGAATCCATGTACATTTAGAGTAGCAAGTAGGTGCACTGTATATATTTACAAACACAAAGTGCACCTAACAGTACATATTCAATAAATAAGGTTAATAGTGCAGTTAAAAGACAAATAATGTAACATAAAAGGTTGAGACTAATAATATTTTTTCAATATTATAGTAATAAAGTAATGAAAGAGTATACAGTAATGTAGTCCTGTGCAATACAAATAGTCATCCTTGCCAGGTGACATTTGTGTCCACGTTTTACAAAATTACCCATATCTTAAACTGAAGTAAAATTGTACAGCAAGCTGTTACTTGATTTTTCACAGCTGAAGGCATTAGACCTAATGAGATCCATCATAGGATGTATGTACAATATGGAGAGTCACTAAAAAAGCTTTGGTTCAAAAGTCTACACAGTTCATTGTCTAATTTCATCCTTTCTTAAACTTTTCAACTTAAAAGCTTTTTGCACGCATGACTCTCCATACTGTGCATAATCCTGCTGCAAAGCTCACTAATTTGTAAGTGTAACAGCTTTGACTGTCAAAAATTGAATAACAGCTCACTGTTTGACTTTGGTGCAGTTTGATATGGGTAATACCATTTTGTAAACCACATAGTGAACACAAATGCCACCTGGCAGGAAGGACTAAAGACAGTGCTGCATTACTGTATATTCTTTCATTATTATTAGTATCAAACTTATGTGCTATGTTATTTTTTTATATATCCGGGGTGCACCCGCAATGGTAGCCGTGTAGTATTCCTATAAGGATAAACAGCGTCATTTTTATGATAATCTCATATATATTAAATGCATGTTGGAACGTTCTCAGTTATTGCACACGGGAGATGTTCTTTCATTTGAATTTCAAAACCGTCAAAGAACCTGACGAAGATCTCTGAGGAGATTCGAAAACGTTAGTTCGTTATTAATTTTCGTCTTGGATACCGGAAACGTAAAGGCTTAGGAAGATATTTTGTGATTTTATATGTACCGGTATGAGGATTGTTTTCTATTTTTTTACCAGTGCTAATAACCTTATTTATTGAATCTACCTTGTATATATTTTAAAGAAAAGTTGAAAATGTTATTGATAGTAACATTTCATTCATTTATAAATTTCGATAAAGTCCACAAAATTAAAAATAATTCCATTTTCCTCCAAACTAATATTCAGATAACTGCAAAAACTATACAAATAATTTCATTACATAAACTAAATATCACATTTAATGATAATACAATATTGTGATCATAGATATTATTACAATATATAAATAACTACATGTAAACTAATAATTATCTTTATACTTAAAGACAGTTATTAGTTTACATGTAATTAGCAATCACTTGCTCATTACAAGTAAATTACATTCTATTATATGTTAAAAATATCTTGGACAACTAGTTAATTGGTAAATTCAAGAACAAATGTTTTCAGAATGTTTTTTTTAAATAATACTAGTTTGTCTATCAAGCAAGTTTCTTTTTCCTTCTTATTTTTTCAAAATGATAAAAGCACTGATTAGAATACAAGAAAATTGCTTATACAAGTTTTTTTTATACTTAAATGATTCTGAAAAGATTATTATTATACTGTAATATTATATCTGGATAAGGAGGGGAGCTCATAACCCAATATAACAGCAAGTACACTGAGCATAAATTGTTTAATCATTGCCAAATTAATTTTGTCATAAAAGAAACCATTCTTAGTTATAAATAATAACTTAGAATTTTTTGCATCTTACATGATCTACTTTATGATTATTCATTCATATAGCTTACTACATTAAAGATCTATGCTGTGAACTATAGGAAAAAATTATGTAAGAAGGAATTATAACTGTGTATAAATAATTGATGGAAACATTGATGGAAAAAAAACTCATTTCAGTCATTATAAATGAATTTTTGAACCAAATTTAAAACATTCTGATTAGATACATATCATTTAAAGTACAGTATAGATTTCATTTAAAAATTTTCACCTGTTTTTCGAACTTCTTCAACAGCTGCTAACATTTCCTGACATATATCTGGATTTTCATGAGCTATTTCCTCTCCTTTTAAAATAAAATTTTCTGTTGCCTTTTCAACAGCTGCAACCAATATGTGAGCTCTTTTGGATCTTCCTTTCTTCTTTTTTGATGGTCCTTTTGTATTGACGAGTGTAGTTACCTTGAGAATTTTTAAATTTTAGTGTTTAATACTGTTTTCTAAATGTATTTTAAATAAAAAATAAATTTTAAAAAAATATTCCTAACACATACTTGTATCACTAAAGGTTCAAGTGTTTTTTCAACTGATCTAGTTCTGATTTCAAGATTTTTTGGATCCCATTTAAGGGCAACTGATGGCAGAGCTGTATCTGTACTTGTCATCTTTATATATTCACTAACATATAAATTATTTCTAGCAACCAACCTTTAAACCTGTAATTAAAAAATAGATACTGGTAACCACAATGAATACAAAACAAAAATTTTAATTTATCATAATTACTACATTATATAAATAATACAATTTAGCAAAAATTAAAAATAGTTTTTAATATTTTTTTTGATGAATATTACACAGAATAACTCAAATTCTAAATCAAATAAAATTATCATCATTCTTTATAGTTTACTTCTCTAGCAATTAAAAACTACAATTGTTTTATTAATTACCAAATGTAAACAAAATATATATTAATTTATTTTCTAGTATATAAATTAAGACTGCAGTTAACACGATTCAAATTAAATCTTTAAAATAAAGATATTATAAATTCACTCTCTCTCTAAAATTAATATATAAACTGTACTGCACAGTTAATTAAAATCTTATTTTTAAATAATTCTTTCATTATATTTTTAAAAAATGTTTGAAAAATATTCATCTTAATCTAAACACTTGTTTTTCTAAAGAAATTACAGTTTTATAAACATTTATGTGCATACGATATTAAAATAAATAATAAAATAACCAAAATAAAAGTTAAAGCAAGTATTACCATTCTTTATAGCAGACTTTATAGCATTCTTCAAGCTTACAAAGCCTAAGATTGTTATATAATTGAACAAATACAAATGTTTGTTTTTAATCTTTATTTTGTTTTAACATTGTATGCACATGAATTTGAGCTTAATTTAACTGTTATAACAATGGCTGTATTTTAGATGTTTGAAAATTATTTTTTAATACTTTAATACATGGCTAGGGTGCCATGGCTTCCTCACAGACACCATAAAATGTTATAAAATTTTTATATTAGAATTTAATGTACTGTACTTGTTAGAATTTGACATAGGGCACCATGGAAAAATCAGCATTTAGCAAGGACACTGAGAATCAAAAAGTTTGGGAACCACTGGTTTAAGATGTACCATTCTTGGAAGATTTCAAAACAAATATTTAATTCAAAGAAACTGAATAATTATAATAAAGATACACATTATTGAAAATTATGAACTAACTATGCATAAGTTTAAATTTTATAAATCATTTACTTCTTATTTACTTATTCATTCTCTTTAATGCTTGTAACAAAACTTATTCCGTTATCTAAATTTTTTAATTCCTAAACTTGGTCTCATCTTTCCGAAATGATGCTTTAAAATTACAAACATTTTAAAGATTGTTACCTTTAAAATTTGATCTAAAACATAAAGCCAATTATTAATTTAGGCATAATAAATTCCTTAATTGGATAATTTTCTTCTTTAGCTGACAAAATATATTTATCGTAAACAGGATTTTATCACATTTTTTTTTAGACTGATAAACTGAATATTGAAATAGAATGGCAAGGTAAATGTTTCCAACCATAAAGAATTCATATAAATAAAGTTAATCATCCTATGTAAACTGAGTTTAGTTTTTTACTGCATTAGTCTACAATGTGTAGAAAATGTTAAATATATTAAAACTTTTTACAAACTGAAAACAGTTATCTGAATGATGACCATCTCCATACAAACTAAATACACTCTTACCTTTCTTAGTAAGCTTTTAAATATGCAATTGAAATTGCTCATCTATAAGCATTTGCTTTGCAATTATAAATTCACAATTTATAAAAAATTATAATCCAGAAAATCTTGTAAAAGTTTAAATATGTTTGGAACTTAATATATTAAAATGTTAAGTTACTTTTTAATTGAATAGTTAATATTCTTAGATTCCAACCTTACATTAATTTGTGACAGTTACTGTGTATGAAAAAATCTAATATTTGACATTTACCTACATAATATATGTCAATTAATCTGATATTTTTAAATTTAAGAATAATACTACAATTCATGACTACAGTATTCTCCCACACAACAATCTCTATTAATAATGAACAAACAGATATATATTAATTTACAAAGAGGATAATACCAATTAACTTCATTAAAGCAATTAAAAAACATTAATAAATTGAAAAAATTAATTATTTTTGTTTATTTTCAATTAAGAATCAATTTTAATATTTCTAAACTGCATCTAATAAAAACTTTATATATTAATATCTATATTTAATTACATTTTCTAAATTATCTCTAAAATAACCCTTATTTATATTAATATATCATAAATAACAATTAGAAGTTGTTTAAATTCCATATAACAACATTCTATATTTTGGGAGTAAAAAAAAAATTTTATTAGACATTTAAATAAAATTAGTGCATAAAATATGTCAATAAGACTAAACCAAAATCTGTCCAGAATTCCACAAAAAAAGACAAGTAAAAAGCAGGCAGTTTAAATTAATGAATATCTTATCCAGTTAAAAATATTCCATCAAGACAATTTAAGTACCTCATTCAAATCGTTTGTTCCACTCCAGCGCATTTCCTGTAAACAGACATCACAGCAGACTTTCTTACAGATTCATAATGATATACACTCTCAAGCACACACAAACACGCTACCGTATCGTGCAATGCCTTGTGACTAGACAATGGAAGAGGAAATACAGATGACTCATACAATCGACTACAACGTCAGAAACGTTAATAGCGTGGTTGATTTGGTCAAAGTGCGAAACGTTATTTTATTTTGATAGACTATTTCCTGATAAATCTTACACAAAATCTAAGGTGTGAGACACATTAACGATTTTTGCAGAAAAATTTTTGTATTATTTAGTAATTTAATTTTAAAATCAAAATTTAAATGTTTTTTAAAACGATATTCTTATATCTAAAATATAACAGTTTTTAAGAAAGGAATCGATAAATACCATAAAAATACAAGGAATCCGTTTACGAATGCGAATCGAAACACAATAAAATTCATTGTTTGTTTGTTATAAGTGTTACAATTACGAAGAAACACGATAGAAAAAAATTTATTTTGCCAACGTGTAAAAAACTGATTGATTGTCGATGACGTTACTAATGAAAATTATCAAATAACAGGTAGAAAATGAATAAGCTCCAAGCACAGCAGCAACCTGAGAAGTCGATTTTTATTATGCGAGCCAAAACGAATGTAAAACAAAACAAAAAATCGTTGCATCGTGACAGTCCTGATTTTTAACAAACCTGTACTAAATTTTATGAACTAATGTTACATCATTAATCACACGAATGCCTCCATAATTTACTGTAGTTTAAAAATAATAATACATGCTTATGTACTGGACGTACGCTATAGTCTGCTAAAATTTTGTTTTATTCGACATTAATGAATGCTAAATTTAAGTAAGTACAAAATTTGCACGGAATGTGTAAAATATTACCTTCTATTTACATTCTAACTTCCGTTTCTGATAAACCAGAGTCAGTAATGAATTTTCTACATTATAAACCGTTCATAGTAATAAGATACGATTAAGCTATACCAACGAATCGAAACGTGTTTATAGTTAAAACGGGAAACTCAGAAATATTTTAGATTTTTACCTATCATTTATACCTTAGAATAATCCTTGATATTTACACAGCTTACATTAATCTGTTAATTAAATTAAAGCAGTAATTAACTAATCGATAATTTTAACATATTACTGTAATTAATTTATTCCTATTTACGGATTCATAAGAAATGAAACGTATTCAAAAGCAGTATATAGCTTGAATATAGTTCAAGTTTTAAATAAATTCTTGAATATCAGAATTTAAGTTGGGATCAATTTGTAATCTAGAGCATATTTCGTTCTAGGAAAAATTTTAACACAATTTTTCATCGGTTGTAGCTTTTAAATCGTATGAAAGAGGGAGAGGACAAAAACACTAATCAGATAACGTATGGTCGATGTAGGCGGGTTCTCCAAGCCACAGGCGAGTCACATGAATCAATACATCCAATAGTAGCACATACTGCATTTATTTTTTCATATTTAAGTTTAAAATTAGGAAGTTTTAAAGTACTTTTTGAATAAGAAAATGCAATATTAAACTGTATAATATGCAAGAAATGATTCACAATTTTATTCCAAAATAATGAGCTTATATAAGTTTAATAACGATGCGAATTTAAATAATTAATAAGAATTTGATTATCGAAAACGTTTAACATATTAAATAAACGTTAAGCATGCGAGATTTTTAAAATTAGTAAGTAAAATAAAATGGGGGAAACTTGCAGATACTTATACAACGTGACAAAAGTGAGAAATGGAGAAACGATGTACTATTTCCCCGATGTAATGGAGTTGAACTACTTAAGATGAAACGTTATCCTCTTGTTGATACTCTCAAAACATTTCTTATCACTTTCGCATGATTCCATCATCGAATAAAGTTTGGTTTCGAATATTAAATATTCGAAGTGAACTTTATAAAATATGATTTCTAGGTGTGATCATAAAGACATATTTCAGAGAAGCCATATAAAACACCCTGTCATTTTTTCTTCCTCTCTCTCTTTCGAAATTCCACGAATAATGATGGATTTAAATGGAAACATCTCACTTATTCTTCTATTGTGGATTTCCAAATTTAAGAATTATTCCATTACACGATTTATATAAGAAATTCATATCAACTTCTCACATCGATTTATTTACGGAATGAATGTCGGCATACTTGCCAGAAAAATGTACCTGGCTCGATATAAAATACCACATTCCACAATAAATTCTACTCGTTTATCAAAATCTTTACGATAATATACAGTTGAAATATGACGAGTTAACAAACTTTAATTTTTATATAAGAAAATATCTTTTATGATATTAAAATATTATAGTTGGTTTTATATAATAGTAACTAAAGAAATTGGTTTTTGTTTTGTAATATTAATATCAATAGTTGCAAAAATAACTACTGGACAACAGAATACATATTTAATACATATCTATATTCATACAAAGTTTAAAGACAATTTTCTTTGTTCAGCTCTCTGTATAATGAAGACAAAATTTCTGTTGTTCTTATCAGAAGAATGTACTTTTTATTTTTAATTAAATATACAAATAACGTAGGCTGGGGATTGTTTTCTAGGTTGATTAAATAAAATTTACTTCGAAATAAAAAGACGACATTCTTTTTATTTGCTTTCATAAATTTCAATGCAAATTTTATAGGAACTCAATTCAAAACAATATTAAATAGATCCTAAGTAGTATAAAATCAAATATCTATCATTAAAAACTAGGACGAAGTTTAAATGTTAAAATTTTGATCTATTAATATAGTTACGAGACAGGAGAAATTAAAATAATTTAATAAATTATAAAAATTAATGCAATGTATAAGCAAATCTTTCATAAATAAAAAAATTATTAATCAGTATCTCAAAATATATTTTAATAAAGTGCATGAGCCAATTGCAATCAATAGCTAAACAATAGTTTAGTTCAATCCCCATCGAGAGTTTTAATACGAGCAAAAACAGTTAAAATTACTTAGTAGAAACGACGATCTAATGGCATATAGTAATGAAACCAAAATTCAGCTCTTTCCTGCACTTGGCCCTATAAATTATAAATACATAACTAGATGCAACTTAAATATTTATATGGGCTTGTATAAATTGTAAAATTAATTAGATAAGGTAACGTAATCTATCAAGGGGGAGCGCCTCCCGAGAAGACTTTATATGGGAAATTGGTCCCTATTTAGGTGTTAGACGCATGAAGAAAATCTGGTGAACTACACGTGAACACTCCTCTGATGAGGCGCGTACCCGCGAGCAACTACCAGTGATCAGTGGTTTTGTCCACTTTGCCACTGGTGAGCGGTTATATAAATTACATACTAATTGCAAGTTAAAAAATTTACTAAATTAATAATTTCAATAGTTTTTAAAACAGAAAGGCAATGTTTGGCTTATTATTTAGATCTGTTCAATAGTCCGTACAGAAGCTTTTTTAGAAATCTGTATTGCATCGTTAAATATAATATTCAATGATGCGAAAACTTATCTTAAAAACGTTTTTTGAAGAAAGCATTTTATATTAAATTCTTTTCTCTCAAAATGACAAACAATTTATATTCAAATAACTATAAAAATGAATAAACAACAGTTATTAAAACAAAACTGTACTGAACTCTTTGTGCAAACTTGCGTGCTGAACTACATTCATATACATGATAGTAATATTTAAGGAGTTGAAGAACGTAAATATTTAATAAACTTATTCGTTTTGTATAATTTATTTTCCATCAAACATTAATTAAAGTTCGTTTAACTAAGGTTATATATAGTTTCAAAACGGAGTTTAATGTGCAGTTTTCTATAATGTAAAGACATTGTACACGTTAAGCTCTCTGTACTTCGTAAATGGGTAATAAACAATGTCAAGAAATTAAACTTGAATAATTAGATGCATTTTTTTTATTAATTACATCAATAAATAATTAAAACTGTTGATATTAATAAAGAAATATAAATATTTTCATTATTTTTTTTATACAGAATAGATCGAGATACATCGGATACACGAGTAAAAACGCTAACTGTAAAACTTACATTAACAAGCACATTTTTTCTCCTGAAATAAAATGTGGTTAATACCAATAAGTTACGTGACAATATTCAATTTTCAGCAACATAAATAAATCTCATATGAATATATTCTGAAGATATCTATGCTTTTACGGAAATTAGCTTTTAAACTGCTTAACCTGTAGATTATAATACATTAATGTGATGCTTTTGTATTATTAACAAATGTATTACTCCTATATCGACAGCTAAGTGATGTTTCTGAGTATTTGCTTTCATTCAAACAATTTATTTTGTATGTTCACTGTCACTAGTTATACATTCAATAATTCACTTCATGTAAAATGTATTTATCATGATAATCAGTAAAAATGTTTTTAAATATGTAATAATAAATTAGCGCCTTTCAATAGCATTCTCGCTTATTTCATCGTTTTTAAGAACTTGCTTCGATATCAAAAACAACGTAAACCACGCACCTTTCCAACCTTCTTGTTAAATGATTATATTTAAATATTAGAATGCTAGAAAAGCAGAATATTCTTTCATATGCCAAATACAATTTCAAATGATTAAGACACCAACACAACTTATGTGACGTATTCATTCGTAAAACATTCGAATAGAACGTTGTGTGTGTTTAAAACTAAAAGTTTCACACACGCGGGTCCTGTAGCCGATTCTGCGTCACGCTGACACGAAAATTACGTGAAAACGCAGATCAATTTCGCTTCTCTTATCGTATTATTGACACTTTTCGTTGCAACTTGATGCCAAACGGCGTTATGATCAATATTACACGTTGCGCTGCTTGACGCCACGTCACGCCACTTTACACACTTTATGAATCATCTCTAAAGGACTGCCACACCTAAAAAAATACTTTATCTGTCACTCGATATTATTGAATGTCGGATAAATTACATTTTCGACAGATTCTGCACATAGCATACGTTGCTAAAAGTAGAGTGAATTATAATACAGGAATTTGAATACAGTGACTCAAAAAGTCTGTGAAATTCAGTTTAAAAATTTTTAAATGTTTTAGATCTTGATATTATTCGTTACTTCCGTCTTTTTGTGTTTAATAAATTACTTAATACGTTGTTTATCAATACAAACTTTTCTAAAATGAGCATTATGTATAAACATGATAAAACATAAAACAAACCTGCTTACAAAATAAATGCATGCCAAAAAAGTCTGCGTAGAAGTAGATTCTTTTTCAAATTCGCGCCATAAAATACCTCTAAAAGTTCAAATTTATCTATTATGCATTATAATAATTAGACCCGTTATGTGATTTTTTTTAAAATTGTTATTGCTAAATTTACAATATCACGTAAAGAAATATTGATTTAGTGACAATTCACATCCAGATTTCAGAGTATCAATACTCTGAAATCTGGATGTGAATTGTCACTAAATATGCGTGAATTAATAATTAAACTTCGTAATAAAGGAAAAACACTTCACAAGATAGAAACATTATTGGAAAAGCATATTCCAGCATTCAAAGGATAAATAATAACTTTAAAGCAACGGAAGTGTAGGTCTCAAAGTCTCAGGTCAGGATCACGAAAATATTAACACCCCGAGAAAAACGAAAAATTATAAAGAGAGCAAAAATAAATTCAAAAGTAAATAGCTGCAGAAATGGCTATATCTGAAAATGAAAATGTTAGTACAGAAAAAATACTCAATGTTTTAATTAAGAAGGGCTAATTATCATGTACACACTGACAGACTGAAACCATTGATTTCTAAAATCAATAGAAAGAAGCTTCAGAATTTGCGTGAATATGTAGCGAATTTGGAAGACTTTTGGAAGTGCATGTTATCTAATGATTAAAGTATATCTAATATATTTGGCTCTGATGGAAGAGAATATGTGTGACAAAAGCCTAACACAGAATTTCAAGGGAAGAATACAAGTGTCACTGTTAAATATGGGGGTGGTAATGTGATAATGTATGGCAGCACATAGAGTTGAACATTAAAATTCCTCAATAACACATTGAACAGATATGATTATTTAAAAATTTTAATGGAAAATTTAATAGTAGTGTGCAGAAATTGGGATTAGAGAATAACTTCATATTCCAATAGGGCAATGATTGCAAGCATTCTTCACATATTGTGCAAGAATGGTTACTGTGTAATGTTCAAAGACAATGGCATACACCTCCATAATCCCTCCTAGGATCATTGGTGGAATTTATTAGAACAACTAATACACAGAAATACACTAAAGGCTACCTTAAGGAAAATGGTATAAAATAGGAGAAAACACTTCAAAACTAGTTTCATCAGAGACAAAACAATTGAGACAAAGAATTTGCTACAGAATGCTAGCATGAATTTCGTTAAGTTTATTCTAAACAGTTTGTATTTGTACACAAACTTTTTTGTTTTAAATTTCTGCATCTTGATATTATTATTATTCTTTATTATATATAGTGTTGATTATTTTTTAATTTCTTATTATATATATGATGTGTATGTAGACAATTACAATAAATATATACTGTATTCTGAAACGTGCTGTTTTTGTACATTACATAACATTTGATGACTTTAATAAGTGCTGTACACAGACTTTTTTGAGTCACTGTATATTTGAAGATGGTAAGTGGTAATATGGTTGATGGTTTCAAAAATGTTTTTCATTTTCTATATAAAATTTGTTATGAATTCAAGACAGAATAAGGTTGACTTTGTAATAAAATCAGCAGCTACCATCAATAAAAAATTTTTCCTTAAAACTTTCCAAATATCTAGTTTAAAACATGCTATTTCATTTTAAGATTAAATATCTTAAAATGAAATAGCATCACAAAATATACTTTTTTATGTAAAACCTAAATGTTAACATAACTGTCATAAAATATACAGGGAAAAATTCAAGTAGACTTGATATTTTCTACATAAGTTGAAAAAAGAGAAAGAACTGCAGAGATATTTTTGACATTTCTTGAATCTAAAGGAAATTATTCCATTCAGATAATGAAGCAGCTATAAGGACTGCCACATAACCAGTGACTGTGATTTGTGATGCTATAAAAGTAGCAGTTGCATCTTTGAGAGAAAGGAACAATATAATGCTACTACAAACATTGTTACCAAAAGCTGTAATCCTATCACAATACTTGCAAGTTGCTATAGCTAATAAATGGACAACATGGTGGGTTATCAGAGAACACTTGAAACATAAATCATTAATATTAACACTTTTATATTCCGATAAAATTTTCTGTCTTAGAGGATGATAAAATACTTTTAAATTCATCTAATAAAACACATCAAACATATAAATCAGGGACACTTTAATTTAAAAAGAAAGTAGCTCCTTGATTTACAGTTTGATTTGTTTTATTATATGGATATATAACACAGTGATAATTTCAGAAGCCTTCAAACAAGGAAATAAAGTTTTCAATATATTGCACCTTGTTAAATCCACAATACTAAAGAAAAAATTGAAATTATTTTCCACTATTTTATGAAAACAAAGCTATGTTTAGTCATTGATCACTGCAACTACATCCAGTCAATTCAGTGAGAAGGAGTTCACTTGCTACATTTTTGTTGCTCTCCAATAATCACAGGAAGTTGCGATATATTTTTGATAGTTATTGTGACAAAAGAATGATGATTATCTCATTAATATCATCACTGAATTATTACAAAATAATAATTGAAATCAAAGTGAGAAAATTCTTTTTAGTTTAAAGATACTTTACTGCCTTGAAAAATTTCTGTAAATTATGAAAACAGATTCAGTCAACTGCATCTACACTATTGAAGAGATTTTTGTGTATTGAGATAAATGTAATATCTTTTAAATTTTATTATTTAATAAGATTCCAGACATGTTCATAATCTTGAGTAGTATCACGGTATAGTAGTGTGTGACAATAATTTGTTTTTTTAATCAATTTTTATCATTTCAAACTTGTAATTTAACTAAAACTGTCGCTAAGTTCTGTGGAATAATAAAGAAAATTCAGAACTTTTTAAATATTAATACTGTAAAATGTCTATATCACACTTACACACTTACATCAAACAAAAAATCCAATACGGTACTGTTATCTAGAGAATCATGACTGATTATATTGTAAACTGCCTACAAATACAGCAAAATGGACTTATAAGAGCCATATACAAACTGAATCATTATTACCAACCTCCACTTATTACCATCGAGAAAAAATAGATAATATAGACTTTGTATGCAAAACAAACCAAACTTTTTACATTTTAAGCTTTATAAGTTTGAAAGAACAACTGTCGTCTTCTAGACATAATGGAAAATTACTGCAGAAAAAACTACAGCCATCAACAAAACTTTAACTACTTAAAAGCCTCTAAAAACTCTCAATATAACAATCGGCTCCAGTTTTCTATATGATAAAATATTGGAATTTGCTAAACAAAAAAATACAAGAAATAACCAATCAAAAGAAGTTTAAAACAACAATAAAAAAAAAAACCTCTTCAGCCAAATTCTTTTCTTATAAGGTAAATAGAAAGAAACAAAATCTTAATGAAATTGATGTATTTGTGTTGTAGGTGGTTTTTCTTGTGAAAGTGATAAAAAAAAAACTATGAACTCTGTGATTTCAAAACTCCAAGGAATAACTATAAACGAAGAAATGCAACTAAACATTATGTAACCAGTTGTCTTTGTGTTACAGTCTTTTTGTTTTTGTTGTAGAGACACTTGAAAAAGATAGTGTCTATACTGAAAATAAATTAAAAAAATAAAATATGAAGATACTAAACAGCAATAGTGATAGAAACCATCTGACAGGATCAGAATCAACTGCAAAAGTCAAAATGGATCTTTATTACACAAAACCCAAATTAGCTGCAGTGCAAAAAATACTCCTGGATATGATTTGAAATGGACTATTTTAAATCATCCATTAGTTATCAGAAAATAGAATTGGTAAGCACTAAAAAAAAGAAAATACTATTGGAAAAGTCTAGTATGTGAAAGAATGTGTATTAAATTCTTTAAAGCTGTAAGAAATGTAGCAGATTTTCTTGGCCATATGCCAAAAAATTTAATGAGATCATGAACTATTTTCATTCACATATTTATCTTTTACAAAAATTACAGAAGTCTTTGAGAATATCATAATTCAATATCTAATTATATAGAAGTATACTTTCTTTTATATTCATAATTACTATTTTCAGTGTTAGTGCTGCTCTGAGAAAGTTTCAGGTTTTTACTTATTACTTTTGTATCTGTTTTTAGTCCTAATGTACGATAACCTTTGTAAATATAAATCAAATACTATAATATAATATAGTAGATGGGTTAGAAGTACAAAATAATGTAATAATCTTAATCTTTACTGTTATTTTTCGCACAAGCAATGCTGGGCTCATCTGCTAGTAGAAACATAAAATTGCTACAGATAATAATGAATTAGTTAACTCAAATATTCATATCTAGTTCTGCCATAAAAATAAGTTGATTTTAAGAGAGAAGTATGAAATAAAATTGCAAATTTGCAAAGATTATAAATAAAACAAATATTGAGAAAGATAATTATTTTATTGAATACAACTGTATTAATCATCATTAGATTTTACAAATTACGATGCTAGTAATAGGAATTCTCGAGCATTTAACTCTAAAAATCTTACTTTGAATGAACAATCCAAAGAATTGTTCTGAAAAGTAAACAAAAATGAACAAGTAATATAAAAAAAAATTTTTTTAAAGTCAATTCCTACTTAGGTTAACAAAGAAAAATTTTATTCTAGTTACTTTTTAATAAATAATTACAATTAACATAAATATGTATATACATATGCTAAATATTTTATATAAGAGAAATTTTTTTCTCCCATATAAAACTAAAATTAATTAATTAAATTTAATTAATGAATTAATATTTGAAAAAACTGTATTAACATCATGTGTCATCCACTACAAGTTTTAAAAAATGTATTTAAACTAGAGTAAATGAATAAAAAGTATTTTATTAACAATTGAAAATTTGAACAAGATATATAAATATATATATATAGGGAGAGTGTGAACTAATAGTAGGAATTTAAAAAAAAGGACAATTGAAATGCCAAATACAAACAACTGGGCAAAACTGATAACAAATTTAGATTAAATAATGAACGCAAAAGATGTTCTGTAAAACAAAAATTAAATTAAATCCCAATTATATTTTAAGCTGTGATGTATAATGTAAATTATGGATTTTAAGAGAATCAGATAAGAAATGTAACTCATTTAAATAATAGATAAAACTTATTAATCTATTCTAAATCAAACAAAATCATTGTGTTATATAAAACAATAGTTAGGAAAAAACAAAAACAGTATTTTGAACATATCCTGAAAATGCTAGTGTTGAAGTACCAAAAAAGTATTAATGGTTAGAAAAGTTATGAAGATGCCAAAACAAAATAAGATTAAAAAAAATAAAAAATCCAGCATTTTCTCAATATACAATGAAACCTCTCTTCCCAATCACTTCTTATCTGACCAAATTTTGTAGTAATGGAATTTTCTCTCAATAAGCAGGGGTCACTCTGGGGGAAAAAAATTGCCAACCATTTCACCAATTTTAAATCATTTTTGCCACTTCAAATTATTTATTGCTACCAGTTTTACTATCTATGCAGGTGCTGGTAAGCCTTATCAGTTTGGAGTGTGAAAAGCAAAAGTAACATGTTAAGCTGCCAGTTAGAAATAGGGATTATTTTTCAATAATTTTTTAATGAATAATTTCAAATAACACATTTGATCACAAAGCTTAAACAGTATTTCACAGCTTCTGTCATAACAAAATTTTTTGCTTTAGCTGAAGCATGCTTTATGATTAAATTTCACCCTGAATGTCGAAATAAATAACCAGGGTTTTCATTGCCACTTTAATAAAAATATCACCAAGTGGAAATTTTGATGCTATGCAGCAAGATACCCCTCCATAAGGCCTATGTTATTTTCTTCCATTATGATAGCCATCCCTTTTCCTAACCAGTAGCCACATTTATTGGCTACCGGTTTTATGGCACAGAGGAGTCTTTCCTCTTTTAAAATGCCCAAATGTTCATAAAATCACTTTTCTTGAAACTAGTGGTTTTAAGGCAAGCTAATACTGTGGAATGTACTGTATATCTATATATCTGACCCAACTCCTACCGTCTTAAGGAAGACTAAGAAAATAATTTCTCTTCCTAGTATTTCTGCTATTCCTGGGCGTGTGGATCTTCTGTCTAATGTAGCATGCCCCAGGCTCTTTTTTGAGGTTAAAACACATAAGGAGAGCTGGCCATTGAGGCTGCTGGTTAATAAAAGGTCCCACCCAACCTACCACCTCGAAAAGGTGCTCGCCAAGCTACTAAGTGGGCTCCTACCTCTTTCCCCCTGGGTTACATCTTCCTCCACTGAGGCTAAAACATCGATATCTTCAGTCTTGGGTAACTTATCCTGTAATGAGTACAGTTTCTACAAGTTGGATGTTGTTGCTCTCTACCCCTCAGTTCCTCAGTTTGAGGCTGTTATGCTTGCTAATAACTCTTCTTGTCAAGGCGTGCTTTCCAGCACAGCAGGTCTTATAGATATGCGATGCTTGCTTTTTATTACCGAAAACAATAATTTTCAGTTTAATGGGAAAATATACCTACAGAAACAAGGGGTCCCCATGGGCTCACCACTTTCTGCTGTATTGGCAGAGTTACTCATGAAGCATGTTGAGCAAAGGATCTTCAACTTTCCCCTCATGATAGCATACCCATTGTTATACCTCAGATACATGGATGATATTCTCGTAGCTTGGCAGGACACGGAGGAGGATTTCCTCGTCCTCAAAAGTTTACTCACAAAGATTTATTCTACCATCAGCTTTACCTGGAAAAAAGAAAATGAAGGAGTAATTGCATTTTTAGATCTAAAAATCTCCAAATCCCAGAGAGATATATTGTACTCCATGTTCCATAAATTCAGCTGCATACCCCCTTTAATCCCTGATACGGCATACTAGCTGCAGGATTACATCAATGCAGCCATTGTCCCTTTAATTAGAAGGGCCTTTCTTTTGTCTTCCAATCAAACCACTATCAACATTGAACTTAATGCCATTCATTCAGCAGCAAATGCAGTAGGGTATACTAATTCCAAGTATAGGTACTGTACATCTTAAACAAAGTCAAAAGATCGCTTTTTCCTGCCACGGCTTTATATGTTCCAAAGGAATGCATGGTAGTCCTTCTTGCATTACCATTCTGTGGCCGAGTCACCATCCATGTTTGCTGTATTTTTAGGCAACACGCGCTTTTTCTACCAGTCTCACCACAGCCAAATCTTAGGAGGCTACTGTGCAATGACAGGGATGTTACTTCCATACTAGAGAGGTCTGGAGTTTACTCTATCCCAATGGAAAATACAACATCCAGTATTCACACCCAATACGTTGGAGAGACAACTAGAATGTTGGCTTGCCGCATTTCTGAACACCAACATTCCATCAGGACATCCAAGTGTGATACCGAGCTAGCAAGAATGGCGTTGCAGCACCAATACACCCCGCTGTGGGACCAGGTGGTAAAGCTCAGGCATTGTAATAACAAGAGCATTGTGTTTTTTTTGGGAGGCCTTCCTTACCGCTGCACTAAATCTATGCGGGTCAACTTATATAACAGATTAAGGCATTGCCTCTAGCTCCACATCTCAGCATTTTCTAGTGCATGCGCTTTGTCACCACACGCATATGTTTAAATTTCTTTACATTCAATTCCATCGTTGGTCTTGTTCCAAAGCTCTAATGCCGTTAGTTTAATTCAAAAAAATTTTTGGTTCAAAAAAGGATTTTAACTGTTATTATCTGCCTGAGGAAGATGGAAATAGTTTTGTAGAAAGTGCTAGTATTTATAGCAATATTTGCACTTAGTTTAACACCCATATGTTAATTTTCTAGTCTCTTGCTTATTCAATGATCAGTGTGAAGTCCAACCATTGTTACAGTTAACTGTATATCTTACCTTTACAAATGTATCAAAGCTTTCCTGACTGAATTGGTTATCATCAAATTGCTATCAGTCATAATTAGCATGACTAAAATAGGCCAGAGACTGCCTTTAGTATTATTTATAAAATATATTTTTGGAGAATTAACAGTTTCTTAGGCACTATAGAAAACCAAAGGAAATTTGCTGACTTGTTGGGGCTTATCAAGTTGCTATCAATTATAACTAGCATGTTTTTTAGAGTTCCCAATTATTAACCATATATATGTCTGTTAATTTTATTTTAAGAATAAACTAAGAAATTTCTCATAGAGTTGTCTGTTATAATAGCAACAGCAATGGCAAGCTTGAAAACAAAAAAGAAATTCTCTATTTTGACTTTAAAGGACAATCTCCGAAATCAAGAAGAATGAAGCAAGGCTGAAGAGAGATTTGGCTAAAAAATTTAATTAAGGCAGATGCAAATTCAAGCTATCACTGCTAACAAAGACTGCTATCTTGAAGAATGGGAAGAAAATGCCAATGAAGAAACTAAAAACAAACAGTAGCAACCAAATGGAGAAGTTAACAGGTTAGTGTTTAACTGGTTCAACCATATCCACCGAAAAAAATTTCCAGTAAATGAGTCAATGTTTCAGATAAATAATCCTTGCACATATAAGTTGTTTTAAAAATACAATATAATTGAAATGCTTATTCTTTTCCAACAAAGACCAATCTTCTTGTATGCTCTGTTTGCAACACACTTTTATAATTAACGTTTGATAGCTTTCAATCAAATGAGAATCTTGAGACAACCATAGAAATGAGAGAAACTGTGCCAAGCTAACAGATTTTTCAATGCCAACATCCAGTTATATATATACAGGGTGGGCCAGCGAAAACGAAACGGCAGAGTGTTCGTGTTCGTCCAAGCAAAGCGCTCGGACAGGTCGATTTTACTCTCGAGGGGACATCTTTTGCAATAAAGTTTTTGCGATTCTGAATGCAACAGACAACAAAAAATTTTAAAAACTCATTTATTTTGTATTAAGTAAACAAACATTTATTTCAAAAAAAATGTTTGTTTAGTTAATATTCAGAATCGCAAAAACTTTATTGCAAAAGATGTCCCCTCGAGAGTAAAATTGACCTGTCCGAGCGCTTTGCTTGGACGAACACGAACACTCTGCCGTTTCGTTTTCGCTGGCCCACCCTGTATATATAATTATATATATAATTATATATATATATATATATTATAATTATAATATATATATATAATATATAATTATGGATAATATATATATATATATATATATATATAATATCCATCACTAAACTTAATTTATACAGTTTATTATATGCTACTTTAACATAACTGTTATCGTGTAGTTTCAACAGTCTAATCCAAAAAGAAACTATTCTTTTGCTTTTATTATTAATACCAATATTCTAGAAACACCAAACTCCAATCAAACATATAAGCTAGAATTTTATGGTATAACAAAAATTCTTTGAAAATATAAGGCAAGAACAATTTCCATTTTATCATGATAAGTAATTGCCCATAAAGGAGCAGCATAAAGTAGTACAGATGAAATCATTGAATAAAATAATTTTATATAAATATGAACAGAATTAATTTTAGCTTTTGAAAGAATAGTCCACATAGAACCTAATGCCATTTTAGCCTTACAAATACTATAATTTTTAGTCTATAAACTGTCCAGAGGACAAAACTAATACTCCCAGGTATATGTAATTCGAAATGACTCGTATAGGCTGATTATTAAAAGACCATCTCTCTCTGGGTGATAGTCTACCACCCTTCTTAAACACCATCACTTTTGTTTTTGAAACATGTATAGTTAATCCATAGTCACAACAGAATTCCTCTAGAATTGTGATTTTCTTTTGTAACATTTGTGGACTATCAGCAAGGATTAGTGTCGTCAGCATACATTAGTACATGTAACTCAACTTGATCAGAGAGAAATCCCAGGTAGGTCAGATTTACAGTTGCACTATCAAACGATTAACATATAAATTAAAAAGTAGTGGGCTCAGAATCTCAGCCTGGAAAACTCCAATGTCAATACCAAATGAATCAGTCATTTTGGCTAAGATCTTTACTTTTGCAGTGGCTTTTGAGTATATGTCAATTATAGAGCCAAGAAATTGTTTATCCATGCCCATTATTTCTGATAGAAACCATAAAACTTTATGATTAACAAACAATAAAACACACATTTTCAGGTTTTACAAAACATTAAATAGAAGAATATAATAAATTCACATACTAATTAGATCAATTAAACAAAGTAGTTTGAAAAATGAGGGATTAATGATGATCCAATTTATTAAAAATGGCTTTAACAAAATTTACATACTTAAATACCATTATTGCACTTAAACATCTGTAGAATCACTGCCAAGAAGAAACCTAGATTCAAAATATTTCATTCTAGGTTTTTGACTTCTTCACATTTTAGAATGTGGTGAAAAGGTAAATTATGTTTGTTAACCGATCACCCACTGTATTTACCTACCTGAAAATATTGGGAGCTGCACCTAATGTTCTTGGTATAAAAATAAAAATTTCAGAATCATAATGTATGTACTTTGAGAATTTTGACATATTTATTACATTTTTTTAATTTACTCTTTGCTGGTTGAAGGTTTATGAACTTGTAATGTCTGTAATGAAATTTTTAAAAATAAATATTTTTTATTTATTAGTTGAGCCACAATTTGGGCATTGTTGATATATAGTATGACATATTTCTTTGATCTTATGATAAGAATTTCAGAATAGAAAATATTAAAAATTAATAAAATTAACTGAGGAAAAAATTTTATTATATTACAATTTTTCATATACTACATACTATATTTAATAATCTTCATAAATTATAATTATATCAAAAAATTTACTATATACTTTCTTAGTAGTCTTTATATTCCTATTAAACTAATATGAAAGAAAAATTATAGTTAAATTATTTATACAACTTTCATTAAAATTTATATCTCATATATTGTAGAGTTTTAATAAAAAGAAAACAACAGAAGATGACAATTCTATTCAAAAATTTAAGAAATACAAAGTAGATAAAAGTATATAACTTTTAAATATTTTATGTTAAAAAATTAAAAATGTAGTTTTGTCTTTAAATCACTTCCTATGCCAACTATAATTACATTAGAATGTGATGCTATTAATCTGTTAGCACTTCATACTAAAACCATTTTGCAATTTAAAAAGTAAATGATGTAATCTTGTATATAAATATAAATTGTATAAATAATTTGCACATAAAAAAATATTTCTGTTGATGTAAAAAGCAATTAAAACCAGGCATTACTTTTTGAAAATCAGTCAAAACATTCACAAAATATTTTAGTACATAAAAGTTAACAATAACTTTTATGAGTAATAACTGTACCAAGCTTTCAAAGAACAGTAAGACCCTGCTTAATGCTGCATCAATTAATGCAGTCTGCTTGAAGTCTAAAGAACGCTCAAAATTTACGCTGATTCAAATTAACAGAACATTTCATTGATTCATATATAATATGATTATTCCCAAACATGAACAAATCAGCAAAAGGTGGCAGTTTGTTGTAGTGCTGTACGTTCCTTGAATGCTTAAGTGCTTAAATCTATGTTTGTTTGGTCTATTTTGGAAAACATATAACATCATAGATACCATAGGCAATATTGACTTCACTTGGCAAGAATTAGCTGATAAATGCATGAACAGTGTGGAAGAAGTTATGGCTGAAGGTACTGAAGAATTCTCAATGAGAAGAGCCTATTGCTGTATTGTTAGGTTGACAATTTTGTCAACCTAATTAATACAGCAGGACTAGGAGATGTAGATGAGAAGGATATTGAGGAGTTACAGCAGGTTTCTGGTGAGAGCCTTACCAACGACCTTCAAGAACTGGCAGAACAAAGAATTCATACAGAACTGTAAAATAGAGATTCTAAAAATGAAGAACCCAAAGAATTTTTCTACAGATTTCCTTAGTAAAAGTTTGGTAATGATAACAGAAATCGTTGATCGAATTGTAGCAAATGATCCAGATTTTAAAAGGAGTGCAAAAGCAAGATGAAGCATTTTGGATTGGATCTCTTGCTACTGACATTTGCTTAAGGAAAGAAAAAGAAAGTTTGTTCGTGTTGAATAAATGTTTTAAAATATTTTAGTAAAAATAATTAATAGTTTCAAATTATATATATATATATATATATATATATATATAAAATTTGACATTTATTTTGACAATTTAGTTAGCTAAATTTTCAATCAGAGAATTAAAGACAGCAAAACTAATTTTTAAAATTTTATGAAACTTTTAATTTATTAAAGATAAAGTAACTTAAAAAGCTAAACTGATAAATTCAAAAAAACCAAATTACTCTTTATTCAATACTATTTTCAGTCATTCTACAGCCACCATCAAATTGCAAATAATACATATTTTATATTAGCACATTAAATTTAGAACACAGTTTTTGCAAGGTAGTATTAAAATTAAATTAAAGATTAATTATTTTAATATAAAAATTTGTTAAACTGGAATGCTACAAACTAAACTTAGCAGTTAGTTAATATCTTGTAAATTTAAGATGATACCAAGTTTCACACTTTTTCTTTAACTGGGAAGTTTTACATAAGTAAATCAATAAGAGAAAAGATAATTTTATTTTTTGAAATTGCAAGTTTTTAAACTAATTGTTCTTATTTACTCAGAATAATATTCTAATGCATTTAGACTTGTGATTTTTATAATGTTTTAATGTTCCAAATCTGAACTAAAAATGCTCTATTCAATTTATGTATGCTTAATGTTGAAGATAGCATAAATTTATGCTGAAAATATTTCATTTTAAATATTTTTTGGTAACTTGAAAGTATTGATAGCAGTGTTTTGAATTAATTAATATATTATAGTGCCAAGTTTCATTACATTTCTAGACAATTTATATATTTTAAATTAAAACATTCATTAATTTAAAAATCAGTTGATGAATTATATAGCATTAAATGTTTCTAATGTCTAGTTTCAGATTATGATCATTTACAAACTGAAATGATAGTAATTTGTTTTTATAAATCAAAAACATTTAATTTCTTTACAAAAAATAAAAAAACAAAAATTGAAATACTTTCTGACTTTCAATTTGATTCTACATTTATAATGTAATGTACTATTAATCGAAATACCATTTATATTGTCTCACATCATGTAACATAATGCAACATTGTGTAGCTGCTTGCTAAATTATTCTATGCACTATGCATAACAAATTTTTAAAAGTTTTCCAAAATTTCAAAATCATTATTTAACAGTTATGAGTCAGTAATGAAATGTGGATATAGTTCAACAATTACATATTAAAAAGTGCCTAGTATTGGAAAATTCAGTAATGAATGGCCACCAACTTTCTGACATGCCTGGTTCCAAAACTTTATCAATTAATATTATTGCCACACCAAACAAGGTCACAGTATATCCTGGACACTATGAACTCAAATTAAGCATATATTAAATTTGGATTGTAATTACACTTGATTTTGATATTTACATTTTTCTTACATTTAATTGTAGCTATGATTTATACATAAAATAAGTTAAAACTTTTACAAAATAGAGCAATCACTAACAACTGCAGTATAGACAGGTCACAAAAAAGCACTACACTCAAATTTAATCTGCAGCCATTCAGTGAATTAGTCTGAGAGTTGCAGTAATTTTAAGTGCTCTCTTGTAATTCATTCTGGATTAAAAAAGATACCAGATCATCAATAGGTATACCTGTATCAACTTCTGACAATGAAATTATAATATTCTGAAAATATTTAGTTTAAATAAAATTTTAGACTACTTTCCTAAAGTGTAAATGATTAATGTAACATTATAATACGAAAAAATTAATTTAAAAATAGCTTCTAAGTAATAATAAAAATTACATTCAAAGTACTAATAAAAAGTTTTAAATTCAATTTACTTAGTGTTCTAATTATTATATAAATATTATGAGCATACAATATCTATATAAATTTTAAATGTATTTTTATATTAATAAAATTCTAATATCTTCTAGTTCCAGTATAATTAATCCCAAACAAAATATATTTTATAATAAATAAAAATTTTGGAAAGAACTAACAACAAATTAATGTAAAGTGTTAAATTTGATATCTGATTATGAATGACTAAAATAATAATAAGCATGTTTGCTAGATGTTATTGGCATAAGCAATTAATAGACAGCAAATCCTGCCAAGCAAGCCAAATATATTCAAAGTTCAGGAATCTATTATTATAAAATATTAAATAATATGACTTTGCATTCATTTGGTATCAATTATGTAAAAATTTTATTTTTAAAATATAAAAAAAGACAATTTAAAAGTGTATTTTTGTAAGATATCAGTCATTTTTATAAAAAGAAAGTCATATTAAAAGAAATAGACCTATTGATTTAAAGTACTGATAATTTTGGTTAGACATTTATTTTTAATTGGATTTTCAATCTACATAATTTATATAAATGCCTTATATGTTATCTATATAAAATCTAATAAATGGAATATAGATTTAATCAAATTCTTCTCACATAATGCAGTATAGGTCACACAACTGACAGCAAATAATGACTATTATTTCTCAATTCGTCTCATATTGCAATTTGATACAAATCAAAACTATTTCAATTTAAAAGTAAATTCACACCTTTAAGAATCAAAATAATGTTGTGGTCAAAAATATTCCCAAAAATACATATATAGATATAACAGATTCTAAGGTCTCTAAAGAAGTATATTAATTTAATCCAAAATCTTTTATAAAATGATAAAATTTTATAGAAAATTTTCTTGAGGCATTTCAAAACCCAATTGGCAATTTTGACCCAAATATTATAATTTTAAATGTTTAAATATTTAATTAAGCATAATTATTTGTGAGTAAGTTATGAAGTGAAGAAGTCCCTAAAAAAATTTCATTTTCTTACATTAATATGCTTCAAAATTTGACATCACAAACACAATATTCTTGCTTGCATACATCAGCCACATGTAAAGACTGTCAGTTCTTAACTTGCATCATATTAACATTAAACTACAGTACTTTATTATTTGTAAGATAAAATTACTATGTTGACTAACATTATTTATTCATTATGTTTCGGTCAAGTGAGATATCAAATTTGTATATTTTATAAATATAAATTTTCATTAAATGTCAATGAAATACAAAGTGATTCAAAAGCTGCTTAACACCCTTGTTAAATTGATTTCTATTGGACAACAAAATTTTGGCATGAGAAAAACATGTTATGCTTAGGGACAACAATCTAAGTGTGTCAATCAAACAGCATAACACGTTTCTATCATACAAAACTTTTCCCTGTCCGATTCTGATTATAAAAAAACCCATTTTAATATGTTTTGTTTGACAAGTTTTAAAACTATTGTTTGAAATGGCAGAGAATTTAGCTCCTATTGGATTTAAAAAATCCAACAGAAACTAATAATAAAACAGTTCAAACAAATTCAGCTTATCATTTCATTTGAATGCAATCGAACAAATATTTTCACAGTTTGTTCAACACACAAAACACTTTTATAATGCAACGTTTAAGGTGTTTGTGTGTCGATTAATTAAGTGCAGTTAAAGAAGAATGTAAAGTTTGTTCAAATAAGCTGATATTTTTGAATTTATTATATTCATTATCAATAAAAAGTATCTGATTCTGGTAAGTTTTATTTGAGTAATTTATTAATATGGAGTTATTTTCTTGTACAAATTATCTTTATCGCACAAAATTTTCTCAATTATATAATTTAACCAAAATATAAATATTCAATCATCATTGGGTCATATAAATCTGAAAGTAACTTTGAACATACCTGATTTACATTTTGTATTTTATTCCAGAAGATGCATTTGATTAATTCTGTCATTATTCTAAATCAATTAAAAATAAATTTCTAGTTAAATGCATAAAACAAAATATAAACTAAATGGCCACATTTTGTTTTCCTTAATTTTTTCAATTAAAAGAAAAAGAATCACCCCTCTATTTAAGAGGGATGTCAAAGCCATACATATTGTAGGTGGCAAAATTTACATTCAGTACATATAAACAAAGAAAATACACTAATATAAACAACTTTTTTGAAAAAAGAACAGAAAGCATTTCATAATTCAAATTTCATGCGAACAAAATTAGACTTAATAGTATATTTCAATAAGATTAAAAAGGGGAATATTGCATAAATCAGCACACAAGACCAAACGAATTTTACTTTAACTTTACACATACATTTCAAACAAGGCAATGCTCATCCCCATTCCTCTTCAGCTAGAATTAAAATAACAAATTACTTTATTTGATATTTTATCAGGCTTACTAGAAGCTGTGAAAAGACCAGATATTTAGGTAATGGCTTATATAAATATCAAAATTAAATTTTATTTGAAAAATCAACATTTAAAGGGAAAGTTTTACTTTAAAAAAATACAATATGACTTCTAGAATATTATATTTGACAGGTAATTACAATCACTTATTATTATGGAGAATCATCAATGACATTATGTATTTCAATGCAAGTATATACAAAAAATAATTGAAAGACGCTACTTTCAGGTAAATATACGTAAAAAGTAACATATCAAAATATTTAACTGCAGTTTCAATCATTTTATAACTTAAAACTTTTTTCTTTTTTTGGATTAAAGCAATTGTAGTCTTTAAATTAAAACAATCCCCGGAATTTAATCATCGTTATCGTTATAATGGGATTTAATAGAACTTATCGCGACAGGTAAATCAACCCTTAGGAACTTTTTAACAATTTACTCGAGTTCATTGTCATCATATATTTAACTTATAATTTTTAAACGATAATATTTAGTTATACGTTTAAATTTTATAATTCGTATCGTATTATAAGTCATACCTTTCTCCCCGTAAGCTATTTCGTTTGATAATTCAAAAAAAAAAACGCCTTTTTCCGAAGCTCCTCTGACTCAACACACCCAACCTACAACCATTATGGCCGCTCGACGGAACCGGACATCGTTTGGTTCAACTATTTCGATCAAACATTCCTCGCATGTTATCGTATTCTTTCATTTTCAGTAACGAAACGTTTGAAAAAAATGTTAATAAGTCACTATGTTATTTCTTAAGAAAATTTATTTATTAAAAGTTTTTGAAATGTCAATAAAAGTATAACTAATATTAAAATTATTATTTTTAATCTTTTTAAAAACTATTATTGAAAATAATAAATAGGTTAAATTGTGTAATTATTTTTTGTTATTTATAAAAATTATCTTATTTTTTTAAACAATACATAGATATCGATTTTGATGTGAATAAGATTATCATCATATATTAAAATATAACGCTAACTGTCTGTATCTTAAAAGATTTAAAATGTTTCGTTTTATGTCTTTTTTAAACGATTTTAACGCAATTTTATTGTCATGAAATTTATATAACAGACTTTAAATAGTATAACATCAAAGAAAAATTATTATTCTCTCTGGCGCTCATAATAAAAGATATTTTCTAATTGCTGAAATCAATCAGAGATCAGCAAGAGATCAGACAAGTTTTTAGTGAGATTTTAAAATTATTTCACCTCAAATTTTGTCATTTATCATTTGAACTTAACGTTTCAAACTAAACCAATAATATCTGCATGAAAATAAATATAGCCATAATATAATTGTATTATTTAAATTTTCCCGCCTGAAAAAATCCGTGTTCCCGCCACGAAGTCGAAGTGCGGAGCCATGGCCCCCGAAGCTAGAGTCTCCAGAGTCCCTTTATTCCTTCGTCTGATATAACGGCATTGTTTATTGCACTTTTACTCCCTCTGTTTATGCACATTAAATAATATAACCAATTTTCTAAACTTTTACTAATACTCGTGTATTAATTTGTCTTTCATGCTTCAAATATTCATAATCAGATATCAGACTTATATACGTCAAGTCAACTAAACTAACTACCGGATCTCTCAGAGCGACATGCTGTCACCTCGATCGCTCGGCCGGATGGCCGAGTGGTCCTGGTGACAGCATGCCGCTCTGAGGGATCCGTGTTCTAATCTGGCGATCGAGCACGAATATATCGGGCGCGGTCCTTCCAGATAAGTCGGGCTCCTTCCTCATCACCCGGCCGCTCCATTGTGATCTGAGATATAAAAATTTTCTTACACTAAAGAATTTTAACCCTTAGCTGGTATCGTAAATTTGACAAACGTAACTGGTATCGTGGGGGCTGCGCGGCCCCCAAGCAAAATTTGCCTATAGAGAGGAAGTTTCAACAATGTGACAGTTTAAACGTGCATAAATGCTAAATAAAACATTCGTTTAGTATAATAAACTCTTTTTTATTCATATAATTCTTCTTACTTAGTTATTACAAGAGATCATAAAAATGTTACAACTTTTGGTGTTTGCTTTTTCTAACAATACAAACAATATGCAAAAATCTACCCTATTGAAACAATTTGCCATATTTCTTATTCATAAGAAACTAATCTCACAAAAAAGTAACTCTTATAGCCAGGGCGGGATTAACCAATAGACAAATTAAACAAATGTCTAGAGCTCGTAATTCGGAGGGGCTCAGCTTCAGTGCAGAATCTTTCTCTGTTTTAAAACGAGTTAAAAATTATTTAAGAAATTCGATAGAACAGGAAAGACTGTCTTTAACAATGCTTACTAAAAAAGAGACACTCTCAAACGGCTAGATTGATCAATTTTCTCAAATGAAAATCCAAAAACGAAAAATTTAAATATTTTAAAGGCTGATTAATGGATAAAATTACGGTACAGTTGCCCCTTGATAGTCCGACGTTTTGTAATCCGACATGCTTAGTAGTCCGACGCACCTCCCGTCAAGGTCACCGTAGTCCCCGTCCCCGTTACGTGTCTGCTTGCACAGAAGCATGTTGCGACATGAATCTCCCCACCCAATTCTTACACGATGACACACATTTCTTGTGTTTTCCATGAGCAGTTCTGTACGTACTGTATTATTTATGCCTATACATACTGTATGTCAGTGGCGTGCCGTGACATTTGATAATAGGGAAGCTGTGTTTCTGTGAGAAGCCGACTTCCGGGGGCAATCAGTTAATTGCGCGTCAGTGATAATCTTGGTTCCATTCCGGCTCTTTCAGCAGGGTTTTATTTGTGTCCCCAATTCCCTAATCTCTTAATTATTTGACTATTGTACTTCTTAAGTAGAAATAAGTCGAAACCGGTTACTTTGTACTTGAATATTTGTAGTCTTGGGAAAACATCGGAAAGACAAATTTTTATAACAACGGATATATAAATCGTAAATTTAAGGAAAATAAATTCTAGAGCTGTTTTTGTACCACGTACATCTCATTCATTAAATTTGGTTGTAAATGATGCTGCCAAAGTAACAGTTAATTTTTTAACACTGTACTAGAATTGTACACGTTTTTTCTGCATCCCCGTACAGATGGGACATACTAAATCGTAATATCACCGGTTTAACATTTTAATCCGTAAGTAATATAAGATGGGAGAGCAGAATAAATATATCAAATATTTTAATGGATTTTTTTAAAACTCCAGTCAACTATACAGAACTATCATAAAAACATGCCAGTAAATTCCTATCGGTTGAGTTAAGTTATAAATCTAGTCCAAGGGTGGGCAACCTTTTTTATAACATGGGCCAGAATAAATTTTACGTTTTTTTCGCGGGCCGTAGTAGTTAATTGACGCCTTCTTGTGACCTGTAATTTTTTTAGTTTGCAAATATGAAATAAATAAATAAAAAGTTAATTACTACATTTATTTCTCTTATCGTTTTCGAAAATTACAAAGAATTGGAAAAATAACTATTAATTACTTATTTTTCCAATTTATTAATCTATTAAAGATCTCGCGGGCCGGATAGAAACTTTTCGCGAGCCGTAGCTGGCCCGCGGGCCGGGGGTTGCCCGCCGTTGATCTAGTCTGCTCGTAAATTCACATAATCGGGCGAGGGCGGCCGAATATCTAGCAGGCAGGCGGCTAACAGCCCAGAACCGGTCCGGGATATAAAATTGGATGCTTTATGCGTGTATCGCTTCTACCAGCTAAACCGGGTGAGGTTGGTGCTCTATAAACCGCATGCACCAATGCCTATAAAATCTGGCTGATTGGAAACTGACCCGGTTTCGACATTCCTTCCGCCACTGAATTATTCGAATGTACAATAGCAATCTTATCGTTTTTTTTCACATGTAGTCAGTGGTGATATTCGAAATAGTTAACAAAGGGTTCGCTAGCAGAAAATTTTTCCCTGACAAATGAAATGAAAGTTTTGAATAGAAATAAATACAATACCTTTTCTTGCAACCGTATATCTAACAATCAGTGGCGTACTTGGAACGTAACGAGCCATGGGTGAAGGGAAGGTAACGATAGTATTTTAGGGCTGTCGACTTTTTTTTTTTTTTTTTTTTTTTTTAGGCAGGGGTAATCTTTACCGCGAAATGGCGCTTCTGGAAATACACACGTGTCATCATCTCTCGAGATACATTATACTTTTTCTTTCGCTGTCCATAGCCCGACACATGTTCGACAGCCATCTCGTATTATCTCGCGCGCGTGGCATTCTGGGATCTCTCTTATCACTGGATCGACTTTCAAGAACTCTCTTAAATCGATCGCGATTAAACCTCGATTGAAACGGTCGAAAGAGATTGCACCAAAACATACTCCCTGACCTTGCTCACAATCTTGATTGAAATGCTCGGTACGAACGGGGTATAAGGCTCTAGTTTAGCAGTGGCGTGCCGTCATTGGAAGCGATGGAAGCGCCGATTCCACCTTCCAATGACCTTCCCTTGTATTTTATAAAATATAAATTTTCATATTTTAACGTACTTTGAATTAATTAAAATGAATATTTTATTATAACTGCATTATGTATCTTTTACAAATTTCTATACTACATGTGAAAAAAAACGATAAGAATGCTATTGTATATTCGAATAATTCGGTGGCGGAAGGAATGTCCGCTAATCAGCCAGATTATATAGGCATTAGCACATGCGGTTTACAGAGCACCAACCTCACCTGGTTTAGCTGGTAGAAGCGACACACGCGTACGGAGTCTAACTTTATAACCCGGACCGGTTCTGAGCTGTTAGCCGCCTGCCTGTCAACTTCCAAGCAGCCAGATTATAGGCATTGGCGCATGCGCTTTACAGAGCACCAACGTCACGGTTTAGCTGGTAGAAGCGACACACGCGTAAAGAGTACGCGACTTTATATCCCGGAGCGGTTGTGGGCTGTTAGCCGCCTGCTAGATATTCGGCCACCCTCGCCCGATTATGTGAATCATAAGCAGACTAGATCAACGGCGGGCAACCCGCGGGCCAGCTACGGCTGGCGAAAAGTTTCTATCCGGCCCGCGAGATCTTTAATAGATTATTAAATTGGAAAAATAACTATTAATTAGTTATTTTTCCAATTCTTTGTAATTTTCGAAAACGAGAAAAAAAATAAATGTAGTAATTAACTTTTTATTTATTTATTTCATATTTGCCGACTAAAAAAATTACGAGTCACAAGAAGGCGTCAATTAACTACTACGGCGCGGAAAAAAACGTAAAAATTATTCTGGCCCATGTTATAAAAAGGGTTGCCCACCCTAGACTAGATTTATAACAACCCAACCGATAGGAGTTTACTGGCACGTTTTTATGATAGTTCTGTATAGTTGACAGGAGTTTAAAAAAACTCCATTAAAATATTTGATATATTTATTCTGCGTTTATTCCGCTCTCCCATCTTATATTACTTACGGATTAAAATGTTAAACCGGTGATATTACGATTTAGTATGTCCCATCTGTACGGGGATGCAGAAAAAACGTGTACAATTCTAGTACAGTGTTAAAAATTAACTGTTACTTTGGCAGCATCATTTACAACCAAATTTAATGAATGAGACGTACAGTACATACAACGGTACAAAAAAAAAAAGCTCTAGAATTTATTTTCCTTAAATTTACGATTTATATATCCGTTGTCATAAAAATTTGTCTTTCCACTGTTTTCCCAAGACTACAGATATTCAGGTACAAAGTAACTAGTTTCGACTTATTTCTACTTAAGAAGTGACTAAATAATTAAGAGATTAGGGAATGGGGACATAAATAAAATTCTGTTGAAAGAGCCAGAATTTTACTTCAACAAAAGCTTAACAGAACCAATCACTCGCTCAGTACAGTGGAAAACTGATTTCCGTGTACACCTGGTATTAAAACGAATTAGTTAGAAAACGAATGACTATTAAGTTTAACATAGATTTTTACAGCTACGGTGAGAAACGTTTAAAATTTACAACAGCCCTGTGGCGTCCTTTGAGATATACTAGTGATGCGACAAAAGAGGCATTTGACATTGACCGGTATCGGCACCCTCGGGATTTCGCACGCACACACTCACTACACACCTACCTGGACCGTCACTAGTTCCATCCATTAGCTACTCGTATCAAGATATTTGACTAAGTAGATTGTTTTAAGATTTAAAAAGTAAAGAATATTTTATGTTATTTTTATGTACGTTTCTTTACAAAGCTATAGTTTAATTATAATTTTCTTTAAAAGTATATTAATACAATCGAACAATACATTGTACCAGGTATGTATATCCACCGCACATTTTATTTCACCGAGTAAGTTTTTATAATTTATTTTTAATTTTAGCCCTTATATCGTGGCTAGCGATTCAGAATGTAATTGTGATATTAAAAATACATTTAGAGAAGTCTACAGTTTTTACTGGCTTATCGAACATATGAATACGAATGGACCCTAGACCAGTGATTCTTAACAGGGGGGCCGCGGCCCCTGGGGGTCCATAAGAAGTTTGCCGGGGGCCGCCAAATTATGCAAAATTTCCTTCAGAATATAATAAAAAGAAAATTGATGTATAATCCGAATATCGTATTGAAAAGTAAAATAAGAAAGATAAAGTTTTCCTATTTAGTTTTTATTTATTTATTTTGTATTTCTTCCTACATACAACTTTGTTAGTACAGAAGAAATAAATGTAAATATGCTACTTACACCGCAGTATTTACTTCTTTTATTCCAAAGCAATTTTAAGAAACTATTAATGCTTGGAATTTTAAAAATAATTAGGAAAAATAGTAGGCTTTGAAAATTTAAATATTTTTGCAAAAGATATGCAAAATCCTTACGACAAGTGGGCGTTTTAGTTTTAGGAAAAAGTCACAAACAAAAGAAATGTTAAGTAAAGATTTGAAAGTAATCAATTTTTTCCACTAACTCGTTAATTACTTTATCGTAAAAATTGCTGGTCGTCGATTCCATCAAAGTATTTAAAATCTTTTTCAATTGAAAGCAACGCTAGTGAAAACAATCTTTCCTCTGTCTGACAAGTGAGTGTTCCTTCTCTATGTATGAATTTGTTTCATGGTTAAAAAACTGCGCTCGACAGATGCAATGGTAAACCGTAACAATTAACGATATTAATCATATTCTTTTAGTACATTTTTGTTCGGATCGTCATTAATTATATTATTTTTTACATCTAAGAGTAACTTGCCAATATAGTCTGGACATGAATATTAATATTGCAATTCACTACGTAATTTAGATAAATAAAAAAATTCTCCATAAAAGTTACTTAAAAAATTAAAACTCGCTTGGGAAAATTGTTTTTCATGATATAAGGTAGGGTTTCTGAAACGGGATCCCGGGAACCCGGGATCCCGGGATCCCGGCTGTTTTTTTACCCCGGGAAATATCCCGGGAAATTTTTCTCATCCCGGGAAATCCCGCAATTTTTTTAAAAGTTCACTTTTTTCTTATTTTGTGTTAAGATTGAAGAAATTTTACAAATAGAAAGTATAATTAACTCATAAACTGTCAGAATGCCGGAATGCATTTATATTTAATTTAAGCCTGTGTTACTGATGGTGCAGCTGTAATGGTGAAATTTGGAAGGTTAATTGAATGTGAGCATCAGTTATGTTATGCACACGGAATTCATTTAGCGGTATGTGATGTTTTGTACCAAAAGTCAACCACTTCAGTAGCAGTCCCTCTTTCTGAAGAAATTCAAACTGAAGATGAAGAGCGCAATGATGATATTGAGAAAGATGAAGAAGACTTTAGTTATAGTATTGATTTTGAAAGTGTTTTGTGTGAGCGTTTGGCTGAAGATCCTTTCGATATAGATATTTCATTTGAATTACATGACACACTAGGTAATGAAATAGTCTGTTCTCAAATCATTAATAAGGTTAGAAAAATAGCAAAATTTTTTCGCAAATCACCTTTAAAGAATAACATCTTACAAAAATACGTTGAACAGGAACATGGGAAAAATTTGCACTTATTTCTGGATTCCAAAACCCGATGGAATAGCCTTTTAGCCATGTTAGAGCGATTTATTAAAATAAGATCATCCATATCGAAAGCAATCATTGACTGTAATAAAGATACGGACAATTTTGATCTTGACAAACAAGAAGTTACTGTAATTCGTGACATCGTGGCATCACTGCAGCCATTAAAAGCTGGAGCAGAAAAGCTTGGCAACAGAGGATCGACTTTACTTTCATCGGAAGGTATTTTTTCTTTTATTATAAATGAGTTAAATCAACTAAACACACCTTTTTCAAGAAGACTAAAAGAGTCGTTTATTCGACGCATAGCAGAGAGAAGAAATGTAAAACTGACTGGCCTCATACAATATCTCAATAGTGGAAAGAATTATGGAAAAGTTTCAACTTTCCCAAGTGAAAAAAGTTTGCCAGCCTTACCAACCAAGACTATGTTAATTTTATCAGCAAAACAGATGTTAGATCGTCTTTTTGAAGTATCTACTGATTCTACTTCCGGTGATACAGATCAACTACCAGATGTCGCAAGCTCATCTGCAATGACTTTAGCTGAAAAGCTTGATGCTGCTATCAAAGAAGCTGAGATAGACAGATCAAGAAAAGTGGACAACAAAAGCAGTACTGAAACGCGTCTCGAGAACGAAATAGAAATCTTTGAGGCTACAGGTGAAAAAACACACATCATCTGTCTTCTGTTAAATGCGTTAAAAACGATTCCACCCACATCGATTGAATCAGAAAGGGCATTCTCGGCAGCAGGACTTTTTATTACCAAATTAAGAACCAGATTGAGTGATCGGAGTATCCGACCATCTTTGTTTCTTAAAATCTCATTATAAAAATTTACAGTAATATTTGTATTATGTTTTATTTAAATAAAAAATATCATTTTCTAAGTTAGAAGTTTGATCAAAGTTCAGTTTTTTTTCTTTAAATTTTTAACTCAATTCGTAGGCAATTTTTGTTATAAGCAGTTTCGAACAAACTTTAACAATTTTTTTTTTATTTGTGAATTTTCTACGTAATTCAAAGGTATTTTTAATACATATTTTACACATCATTATTAATACGATTTTGGAGGTTGTAGAACACTTAAATTACTTTAAAAAATGAAAAATAATGATATCATTCGATTTCAAGATATTTTTTATATTTTAAAAATAATTTATTATATCCCGGGATTTCCCGGGATCCCGGGAAACAGTTCACTTTTATCCCGGAATCCCGGGACAAGCAAAAGACCGGGAAATAAGAAACCCTAATATAAGGTATGATCAAAAAGTTTCCATTCGAAGGCTGTACAGTCCAGATTTGGTATGCCAGTCATGCAAAAGCGCCACCATGACCATTTATACAAGCATCCCACTGTTTCACCAGGTTGAATATACCCCGTTGGTAAAACTCCTGTTTTTGCTGCTTGAAGAAGTCCGAAACTGCCTGCTGCACTTCTACGTCTGACCGGAACCGTCGACCTTTTAAGGACTTCTTTAAATTGGGGCTCATAAAGCAGCTTGTCAAATCACTGCCAAGAGATGGGGATTGTTTCAGATATCTGTGTTCCAAGTTCCTGAAATTGTCTGAAGCCAAGTTAAAAGAGATAGTTTTCACTAGAGTACCTAGATATCAGAGTAGCGACATACGAGTCATCGCCGCCATGTTCTGTCGACTGTCATCACGTGGTCTATGGATTGACATTAAGAAATGACGATTTTTTTTAGTTTAATAAAGCATTTTATTCTTAAAGATGATTTATTAAAGAAACTTATGCACTACATTCTTTCAAGAATGTAGTGCATAAGTTTTTGGGGAATACTAAGGACCCTGACTACAAAACCATTGTACAACGCATGCTGGCAGCGTATGAAACTCAAGGATGCAAGATGAGCTTAAAAGTTCATTTCTTACACTCCAATATTGATTATTTTTTCGAAAACTTGGGAGCCTACAGTGAAGAACAGGGTGAAAGATTTCACCAGGGTGTTCGTGATATCGAGAGACGTTACCAAGAAAAATGGGATGTCAATATGTTAGCTGACTACTGTTGAATGCAAGAAACCAGAGGTAATCGGAAATGAGTTCGGAGAAGCATCAAAGAGAAGAAGAAAATGTTTCATGAGAAAAAAGAGTAGACTTAAAATTGCGTATAAATATCAGAAACAATTATTTGATTAGTTGTAAGAAAATATAATATATTTAGTTCATTGTAATAAATAAGAGTTTTTATTAATACAAGCAGGGCCGGATTTACCAATTTAGAGGCCCTGGGCACAAATTCGGTGGGCCCCCCTTTAAGAGTAGGCAAATTTGATTTAGAAAATTTACACAAAATACTGTACTTTCAACTAGATTTCAACTAGAAAGTTGTAAATTTCATTTAAAAATAAGGTTATTGTAAACATACATATATTTTACTGTGTAAAACTAATTATTTTAATTTAATTGAAAAATATCTATGTAAAATTTTTTCCCGAAATTTTCCGATGTTTCATAGGTTTTTCCCGGGTTTGGTTTTCTTTGCCTGTGGCCCTCGTGATTAGGCCACACTAGGCTGTCGCAGTAATAGGAAAAAAAAAAAAAAATAATGTTTAAACATAGTTTTGTGGGGGCCCCTATTTTGTGGGGGCCCTGGGCACCGGCCCCAAATGTCCCTATGTAAATCCGGCCCTGAATACAAGAACAAAACGAGTTTTTATCTTTTTATCATACTCTTTTACAAAAAGAGTTTTTATCAAAAATTTGTTTTTATTTTGCAAAAAACCTATACGTGATGGGATGTTACGGAAATCATTTTTAGAATCTCCTATCTTTAAAACATATAATTCAGCAAAAATATCCCATACAGCTGGATTTTTTTTTTTTTTTTTTTTTTGCAGACTTGTTTAATCTAAGCTTATAAACCCATAACTGGGGGCAGTTAATAATACAATTAATCAATTTATTGTTTATGTAAAATAAATTGCAAAATATCTTTTCGGAATCCATAAAAACGTTTTTTACGTAAACAATAAATAAACTAACTGTGGAGTTTAAAACACTTAGGTCATGGAGTTATGTGGTTTAAAATGACTTGGGTTTAATATATATGGTTTTCGTACTTTTGAATTTTCTGCCAGGTAGGGTGCTGCATTGGAGAGCACTGTCTGGGAAGTGAAATAAAATAATAATAATAATAATAATAATAAATCTAATATTTTTTACACTGCAAGCAGCTTGCAACGCCTTTTTATTGGAGATCATAAAATCATAAAATTCTTTACAGGTGTATTTGAAATTTGTATTCCAGATTTTACATGTGTTTCATTCAGTCGATTACCACTTTTTGACCAAAGTTCGTTTACTACACTGAAAACACGTCCAGCAGCGGACGTGTTTTTTTATTTCTTCAACAAGTTTTTTTTATTTCTTTGCCAGATTCACACACACAATTAAAAAAAAATTGACTCAACGCAAGTCTACTCTCTTTTTTTTCTTGCCACAACTTCATGAATCTCTCTCAGTAAACAGTAATCGTCATACAATTTATCCTCATTTATAGGCACATTCAGAAAAGAACTCAGATCTTTTAGTTCATTCCAGTCAATTTCTTCGTCCATTGTCAAAATGATCATTTTCTTGTAAATACTCGTAGAGTCGTCAAATTCTAGCTGCTATGCAGTGGCGTGCCGTGACATTTGATAATAGGGAAGCTGTGTTTCTGTAAGAAGCCGACTTCCAGGGGCAATCAGTTAATTGCGCGTCAGTGATGACCTAGGGTCCATTCGTATGTGCGTGGTGGCAGAAGAGACGTATCTGACAAAAACCGACAAAAAAGAAACATAAAATAAACAAATACTATGTACAAAATAGTTTGCTTTAGGACAATCAGCCGTTCGGACATCCTGAGCGTCGATGTGGTTCTTTGATGATCGATCGCAGGTGGTCCCGGGACAGTGGCGTTGACAAGTCTGTAGGGCACGGGGAGACCTACCTCTGTTGGCGTCGGGGACACGGTCTAAGACCGAAGTGGCACGGGTTACAGGTTGGCACAATAGACGAGAAACTGTTTTTTTTTTTTTTTCTGCGCGTTGACACACGGCGTTTTGGTTATTCGGAACATTAACCGAGTGCCAGCTGTCTTCGATTGTCGGAGATTATATCAATCTCTGTTCTTTCTTTCATTCATTTTGATTGGTCGTTCTCCCTCAATCACGCATCCCAAGTGGTTGGTCCCTGGTTACTAAATGTAACGAGACTCTTACCTGGAGCCGGAGAAAAGTCAAAATAGAAAATGAATTCGATTTTCCACCGATCATAGGACGACTTCCTTCCGCGATTTATGATTTCTGCCTGACAGTTTGATATAAACAATGGGTGTCCGACTACAAACGACTTTTACCTATGTTTTTTTTAAACTAATAAATTTTTCTCTAAATTAATTACTTCATCATAAAGTCGCTGGTCGTCAACTCCATCAACGTATTCGAAAGCTTTTTTTCTATCGAAAGCAATGCTAGCGACCACGATTTTTCTTCCGACCGAGTGTTCCTGGCCAATGTATGAATTTGCTCTGTAGTCGAAAAACTGCGCTCAACAGACCAACCGGTAGATGGTACCGTATATATTAATGATATTAAATCATATAATTCTTTTAGTACGTCTTTGTTCGGATCGACATTAATTATAATATGTTTTATGTCTAAGAGTTACTTGTCAATGTAATCGGGACACGAATATAAATATTGCGATTCGCTGCGTAATTTAGATAAGTAAATTTTATGGGAAATTTTTTGATTTAATTTAAAGAATTAAAACACTCTTAGAAAAATCGTTTTTCCTAATATTAAAATTACTAACATCTAAAAGTGATAAAAATTCTAAAGATTTTATGTCAATATAATTACAGTATAATTAAAAGAAAATTATAATCAAATATAACTTTGCAAAAAAAGTACATAAAAATAACATTGAATACTCTTTACTTTTTAAATCTTAAACAATTCACTTAGCCACTGGCAGGGAGCTATCTGACTAAGGGATAGAATCGTTGGAAGGGTTACACGTGTGTAGCTTCCACCAGCTAAACCGGGTGAGGTTGGTGCTCTGTAAAGTGCACGCGCCAATGCCCTCTGGTTGCTTTACACCATTCAGTTATTCTCGCCGTGGAAGCTGTATCGTAAGCGCTTCTATTCCGCCACTGATATTCGAATATACAATGGTAATCTTATCGTTTTTTTCACATGTAGTATATAAATTTGTAATAAGATACATAATGCAGTTATAATAAAATATTAATTTTAATTAATTCAAAGTACGTTAAAATAAGAAACTTTATATTTTAGAAACTACAAGGGAAGGTGGAAGCGCCGCTTCCAATGACGGCACGCCACTGCTGCTATGTCATTCTGTATGTTTTGAGGAGTGAGGGGAAGTAGCAGCTTCGAATTTTTTTCAGTGCGGGCGGTACGAAAAAATCCGGGAGATTTTAAAAACTAAGGGTCTTTTTCCGGGAGAGTTGGAAACCCTAGTTGTGAGTGATATTGTAATATCAGCTTAACACTGAATTGTAATAATAATAAATTTTTATATTTATTTTGTAAGATATTCAAGTTAGTTCAGCTGTTTACATACTTTAACGAAGAATTTTTAAAAATTTTACAAATACCCATTAATTTAAAATACTTCCATAACTGCGAAATTAATGCTGAGAGAAAAGCTCCAGAACTCTTCAAGTTAGAAGAAAATGTATTGTCATTCTAACACAGTAATAACTCCATATAAGGTACCGGTACTTAGCATAAAACTGAATTATTTAATTAGCTTATATATTATAATCACAGTAATTTTAAAACTTTTGAAATTTTTTTAAAGAGATAATAATATTAATATATCTCGAAATGTTTGACAATGTTTAAGAATTAAACAATCATTCCAACAATTCTTTCGACCAATATTATTAATAATTATTAAAGAAACAATACTCATCCACACCAATGAAGATAGTTTCAGGTATTCTAAGAGCTATGCATTTATTTCTGCTTTAAAACATTAATAATCCAGTGTAACTTCTACGAACGTAGTTATATTTGATTAACAAATTGGAATTCACACTTTTAATAAACGATAATTACAATTTCTCCAGTTCAAGGCAAACATCTGCGATCTGCCCAGCCATATAAACGATTGACGTAGAAGATGTGAGACGATAATCAATCCTAAACACGCAGAAAACAAGATGTAGACTTGCAAAATGAAGATAGGCCTATGTAATATAAAAATGTTAGCTGACATAGCTGGTACAGTTAACAGAAATGGTGTCGTAAAAGTATTCATTTAGAATTTATAAATACTTTGGAGTCATCGTTGCTACACTTCGAAAAAATATTCTTGTGCCCAGGAGCACGCCTTCATTGGAAACCTCTTGCATGGGACAACGGGGACAAGTTCATGACATATTAGTACAGATACGTGATTGATATTACAATTTCGTGACACATTGGTACAGATACATGATTGAGATTATATGTTTAATTAATAGTACAAGTTCAAATTTTATAGTGCGAGTTAGGACTAATGAAACTCGACAAATGATGCTAGTCACTTGTGGAGTTGCATACTTTCCAACTCTTGGTGGAACTCAGACAGCCACCTCCACGTGGTGAATTCCAGGTTGTCGTTTGTCTGGAAATGGCGAAGGGCAAGCGAAGAGCTGCTTGTTTCCTTTGAATTGAATAATAAGGAATGAAAACATGCCAATAAAAGCAGAAATTACAAAAGTAATTAAAGTTAGGAGAATTAAGTATTTAACTTTGGTATGATTCGCTTTAAATTTTGTCAAAGTATTAATTGCTTTGTCCCAATCGTGATCGTGAATTTCAATTTATCCTATTTAGCTTTATGGTAACATATTTGTGTTATGGTGGCTACAAAATTATAACTACATGTCAATAGAAGATGATGATCTTAATAGCAAAGTTCTTGGCTTGCTAATAAAACAACGATAAAAAAAGTTAACGTAAGTCATTAGCAACATGATAAAAACGCAGAAAACTCCACGTATCCTGCCCGTTGACAGTGGTCGAATTCACGATTGCCTATCGTTGTTTAGCCTTTTGATGTCAGACCTCAGTTTCAACTGTCAACTGTCAAGGCCATCCGTTTTAAAATACAACATTTTTAGGTGTTTTAGGTAATCTGTTAAAACTGTAGACGGACGACAGTCGGAATTTATAGGCTACAATTTTTTCAAATTGTAGCCTATAAATTCCGACTGTTATTTTTAATTTTTATAAAAATGACAAAAAAACCTCATTTTGAGGGTATGGATGAATTTTATAAAAAAATGTAAATTATAATAACGAGGAAAACCTTCATTAAGTCTGACCCTACTGGAGATATGACACACGACCCCATCTTCCCACTCAGTCGACCTTATACCACCAAAATTTAATAGCATCACTCCCATAATAACAAACATCCTTGCAAAATTTCAAAAATTTTCAATAAGCACATGAGTTATTAAGCTTCAAACAGGGTGAACAAAATTGTGCCCCCCACACATATTAAACATGCATACATACAGAAACGAAAACCTGAATTTTTTGCATTTTCTCGACGTTTCAAGATCCCCAAGTCCAAAAATGTAAAAATCTTGAGGGCATTTTTTCTTGATCGCCATACTTTCCCTCTGTTATATATGACAGCCAGAAAAGTAAAAATAACAGTCTATTTTCAATATATAAAGGTGTTAAAGTTACAATGTTTGTGCTCTCTGATGCCATTGAGAGTGGACAGTCAACTGGGCAACAAAATAAGAGATGAATAGTAGACAAAATGCCAGTGGTGTGCGGTGACATTTGATAATAGGGAAGCTGTACTGGCCCTGGATAGAATCATTGGTAGCGTTATACGATATTTTGGTGTGTACCATCCGCCAGCTAAACCGTGAGGTTGGTGCTCTGTGAAGAGCATGAGCGAATGCGTGTAATCTGGCTGCTTTACACCATTCAAATATTTTCGCTGTGGAAGCTGTCCCGTATTCGACAATACGGCGCTTCCATTGGGAATATGCATATACGAATTTATATTCAAATATACAATAGCAATCTTATCATTTTTTCGCACGTATAGAAATTTGTAATAAGATACACAATATGGTTATAATAAAAATTAGTTTTAAGTAATTCAAAGTACAGTAAAATATGAAAATAATCGCACAATATGTATTTATATTTTAGAAAATACAAGAGGAGCAGCGCTTCCATGGATGGCACACCACTAGTAAATTTACATATATAGTAAACATACATAGTTCTACTACTTGGTGCGTTTTATTTGGGTTACAAGTAATGTGTCGTGTCAGTTAAATAAAAGAAGTTTAAAACATGTTTTCCTTATTAACTATAAAATTTATTTCCTATGTTAATTTTAAAGCTTTTCAAACGAATGCACAGAGAAGTGAGTAATACTTACACAAAACTTTCGAGTTAATCAAAAACCTTAATAAATAAATAAAAAGCAGAAATACTTCGTTGAATTACAACTTTAAGCAACGAGCTTACTATGTTTCTTCCACACTCAAAATGGTGACCTCCTCCTTCTTATTCTTCTTCTTTATTTCAGTTTATATGGAGATTTTAGCCTGTTGGCCTTTTCTCCGATGTACAGTACACCGCTTTACGATTATGCGAAGCGGTTCGAACAATATACAAAACGTTCTAAAGCCTTCACATGCTGACGAGAAGGGAGGTCAGCGTGTGCCCAGTAAATAGGTATGAGTGTCCAGACGACCATGAAATCTATAGATAAAGTGCGGTCGAGGTCTTGACGGGCCTCCTTATACTCTGCACAAGTAATCAGAAATGGCGGGATGTTCCCAGAGCGCCACAGTTCGGGCAGTTGGATGAGACGCATAGATCTCTGGAATAAAGAAACCCGTTTAACGGGGCTGTTTCGGTGTGAAGGAGGGCCAAGAGGGTTTTGGCATAGCGAGACGAGGCATATGAATATGGCCAGGGAACAAAAGGCCGGAGGTGATCCCGACTTTTTTGTCTAAGACCAAGAGTCGATGTAGTTATCGATAAGAGTATCCCACATGGCCTGGATGCATGTGCCATGAGGGGCTGCCTCCAGGAGCCGGTTGTCTTTTCTCGCCGCCTTGTCTGATGTCTCATTGATTTGTATGCCGACATGACCCGGGACCCACCCAATCTCGATTGGTTTGGGATGCAAACTGATTTCAGCTGCTAAGTCAATTTTTATTGCCGGGATGAAAAATTAACATTACCCACCGCCTGTATGACTGGTTTGCCGTCTGAGAGAATGACAGTCGGATTGTCGAAGCTTGAGCTGATTTGCAGTGCTTGCTTTATTCCTAGAGCCTCTGCGCCAAATACGCTACAGTGCTCGTGTAGGAGCCAAGTTTCCCGGAGTTCGCGAGTCGGAAAAACTACACCTATCGCCGTTCGGGTACTGGATTTGTAGGCATCCTCCCCAAGAGGAATTTGCCCTGCCAGGACGACTCCAGCAGCTTCTGAGACCTCTGTTCTTACACATGCATATACTGGCTTCACTTAATTCAGGGGCTGCAGCTCCAGTATTATAGCTTTATGTTATGTATTATACTTTATGGGTCCATATACGCCAGTAAAACCAAAATATTAACATAAAAGGATGTCTGTAAGTACAGATTGAAATTGAAAATTGTAATTGTTAATTTAATGAACCTTGAGAATTATCGTTTCCCCGATACAATTATTAGAAGGCATTGATATGGAACAAAATGGCTTCCGAAGATATCTGACAAGTACTATATTCAAAAACCGAAATATGGAGAGTTTTACAGTAAGGAAATTCCAGATAACGATATTTTTGAAGGCAGCTGGTATATAGTCATTTGACCTTGGACTAAGACCTTTAAGGACGATAAAGAAATGGCGGTTTGGGAATGAAATATGCCAAAGCGCAGAAATACATAATATCAATGATTGATGTTTGACTCGCTGTTGCACTATATTTGAGAAAAATACTCATTAACAGAGTCGCAATTTCCTACAAAGACTCATTTTTGTGACATATGTAAACTATACACTCCATCCACCCATGGAACTAGCTATAAATAACTGTAAGGGCTAGTTAAGTGACAAGTGTGAAAATAGTTTTCAAAAATATTGTTTTTTCCTATATAATCATGGTATAATTTTTTTCTATAAGTTTAAATGTGCATACTACAGCTAGAAGTTGTCTATATTGGTGCCAAATAGCTACTGTCCACAACACTATATTCTGTTTAAAACTGTTAAATTGCTTCATATTATATATGGTTAATGAATAACTGTATTTGCATTTTCTATGTTATATTTTATTGTATATCTATAACAATATACACTCAAACCTCGGGTTTCAAACTTAATTCGTTCCTAAAAGTTGTTCTAAAACCGAAACAAAATTTCCCTTTAAGAAACAATATAAAATGGATTAATCTGTTCCCAAAATGGTTTTAGCTGTATTTCATGCATTAAAAATGCCAACCGCAATATATTATACATATATATATATATACAAATGAAAATATATATAATATGTTACCAGCGAAACCCAATTTTATGCCAAACTAGTTTGGCATAAGCGTGTCAGGCCAAACTAATTTAGAATTATTATTCAAGTATATTAATGATTAAAATAAAATTAAAAGGCAATCAATTAGATGGACAATATTTATTCAAACATAGTCTACTTAATTATAAAAAATGGGGTTAATGTTACCCTACGTATCGAAGGTGGCGGCTCGTCTCCGAGTCCAGCAACGAGAAGACGGAACAGTGGGGACGCGTGTTCTAATCTAACCTAACCTATTCTTCTCAATGTCAGATGTGGTAGCTGTATGTACGTAATGTGAATGTATTTCTCTTTAATCCGAATAAATAAATCCAGTAGACTTCCTCACAGCTACCGGATTTATTTATTCAAATTAAAGAGATATACATTCACACTAACCTATTCTAATAAATTACCATAATTACTAAGTAGAGTATGTTTGAATAAATATTGTTCATCTAATTGATTGCCTTTTAATTTTATTTTAATTATTAATACACTTGAATAATAATTTTAAAGTAGTTTGGCCTGACACGCTTACGCCAAACTAGTTTGGCGTAAAATAGGATTTTGCCGGTAACATATATAAATTAAAAGTCAAATGTTCCATCACCACCAATTGAAACCAAAGCCAACACTTCACAAAGAAGTGATGTAAATAGAGATGCAACTCTGCCTGGATGAAATACAGTATAACCAAATCAATCAAGACAGACCACAAGTACTTTATCCACACTTTCCGAAATATTATGTTTCAGTTGATTTGATTTTAATTAAAATTAATTAATTTATTTATTTATTTTCAGCGAAAAGGCCAGTTTTAATTATTTTAGTTTTAACTAACTGGCTACTCAGTATTAATAAATATTAAACATTAATATTTTAATATGTATTATATTATATTAATAAATTTTTGTCATTCAATTTAACTTAAGCATATTTAAACAAGAATTCTTAAATGCCATTTATATTAAGTGTATGTCAATTAATGTGGTTTTTATTAATTAATTTGACTTAAATTCGACTGTGGCATGTACAGAAAAACAAAATAGCATCTCTCCGGCATGAACATTGAAATGTAATTTAAATAGCAACATCATTGATGGTGTTGTGACATCTAATGAGTAGTCCTGTCATTGATTGATCAGGCTGTCGATGTTCTTTAATATAGGAAATATAGGAAGTTAACCATAGGTAGGCGGCTCTGCCAAGTAGCTTGTTTGACAACCAGAACAAAATTCATTTCAAAATTTTGTTTGTAAACTGAATTGTTCAAAACCCGAGATTTGACTGTATAAGAACATATGACAACTATAATTCAAGTTGTCCCAACTAAACTTAATTCTTGGTTACATTGCTATGAGCAGTCAAATTATATAAAAGAAGTGATTTAATTTTCAATAAAATGATGATAAATTCACAAATAATATATTTATTTAATGAGCAAGCATACTTTTTAATGAATTTCAAAAAATATTTACAGAGCAAAAGTGAATATATATATTTATGTGTGTATTCAAATATTCAGTATATACATTTTTATTTCTATTTATATATTCATATTTTAATTATGTAAATATATTCATATTTTACTTATGTAATTATGAATTAAAATATTAAGTAAATATTGAATAAATAAGTAAATAATATAAAATAATTTCAACTAGAAGATGACCATTTTATCTGGAAATAAATATGTTTCATAATAACTTGTCTTTGGTAGGAATTGGCCAAACAATATCTGAAAATAGCAAATAAACATAAAATTAATTATTCTACTAAAATCCATATTAATTTAAATTAACAAATTAATTAATTTGATTCCAAATATGATTTTTAATTTTGGAATTATTCATTTTTTTAAGGCAGTGATCCTTGGAGAAATTGGATAAAGATCAGTGTTTAATAATACTTCTGAAATTAAAATGAATTCTTCATTTTGCTCTCATTCTTGCAAGATCTTGCGACATCATCTAAATGATAATGGATCTGGTAAAACACTAATTAGGAAAGTTCCTCAAATGTAAATCCAATTCAATCTACTTTTTTTAAAACAAAAAATTTTAGAAAATTCAAGCATTTTCAGGTTCTACATCCATCACCAGTCAAGAGGAAAAGCAGAGATCAAGCATCTCTTGATTTTGTTCAATCCTGATAATAAACATATAGTCTGAAAAGGCTTGAACTTTCTAAAAAGTTCAAGCCTTTTCAGACTATATGTTTGGTTTAGAAAGTTTAGAAACTCTCTCCACATCAAATCCAGTAATTTCTCTGCTTTAATAATTTTTTATTAAAGCATCAAAAGATTTTTTTATTTATTCCAAATTTCCAAAACTGAAAATTTATATTAATGTTATAGAAGTGTGTTCAAATTATAAATATAGTTTTTAATTAATATATTGTAATTTGAACACTTTGAAAACAGTAGATCATATATAAAATTTGAATCATATAGAAACATATCTCAAACCCAATGTCATCACAGAATCCTACCAGACAAAATACTACCCTAGTTTCCTAAAGAAAAATATACAAAATATAAAAGATCTTTCCAGTATTGCAAAAGAATATGCATACATCACATTGGTTCCATTGCAATGTTTTTGATAAAATAAATTAATTCACTCTTCTCTACCTGCACTTAAATCAAATAATATAACATAACAAAAACTATTTATAAAATATTTATTTATATTTATATTTATATTTCATTCGTTATAAATTGTAATATTCAATTTTTATGAGGAAGATCAATAAAGTAGACTGAAAATGTTGGAAGTTTAAATAAAAAAACTGCATCTTAAAGAGTTTTTGTTGTTTTAGTTATTAAATTAATTTATTCAAGAAGAAACATATGTAAAGAGCCGCAGCAATACATAAATTTTCCAGATATAAAAACAAAATACAAATTTAAAAAATATAAATAATAAAACTCTGCAGCTGAAAAAATTTATTATTTACACTGCAGAATTAAGCAAAAGTTGTTTCCATCCACCATCTTAATACCAGAAGAAAGGTGTGCTTTTCACCTATTCCAATGACTTTTACAGATAACAGTATGTATAAGTTGTCAAAACTGTGTAAGAACCTTCCTTTTCAAATTCCAGTATTGTCCTAGCACACACTACATAAATTATGTTGTAATGATAGGGACAAATGGAAATCTGGAGAGAAATTGGACATATATAGAAAACCATTTGAAAAACAAAGAAACAATACTTTATGTTAGGGCAACTAAAAAAAATTTGAATAAGTGAATTACAGAACACAAAAAGATGTGAAATACCAAGATGACAGTATTGACCATCTTTAGATGAAAATTACCACCCAAAATGGGATGAAGTGAGTTTTGTTTACACTGGAAAAATTGACATATTTTACTATTGAAGGCATTATACATGAAAACATCTAATACACGCAATATTTCCATATCATCTCTCCAGAAGATCCATGAAAGTTATCAAAAAGAGAACAAGCAGATGATGGATGAGCAGTGGAAGCAATATTATAAACAACTTGATTTCCTTTGGCTGAACCAACAACACAATATTTACAGTTTCAATAATCTAGACCACCTAAATACTACACTTATACACAGAGCTCAGACCAAAACCCTTCTAACAACCAATTTCTATACTTCCACAAACTAACACAATTTAATAGATGTAAGTACTGTCCAAGCAAAACAGACAGTTCCTTACATAGCATTCATCACTGCATGATTTTCCACAACATCCAGAAGAGACTTTTACAAGAAAGCAGCCAGACAAACAATATCAAGAAATTAAGTGACTGCCTACAATTACAATCATTACAATTATATACAAGGATATTATCTCACTACTTTCAAGCATATACTAAATACTATTACTATTAGATGATACACTATCCAAGTATTCACAACTGAGTCACTGGAGCCTAGTAGCTCAAGTCCCACCTTAGTATCAATGACAATGAACAAAAATACTTGTAATATTTTCATAATTTTACATGCTCTATTGCTTAAGAATAAAGTCAAATGCTTTTTATTTTGACTAAAACAATGACAAATGATAGAAATGATTTGTTACTATTTAAAGTTAGAGCTCCCAATTTTGTTCTGCCAGGGGCCCCTGACTATATTAATCTGTCACTGTAGCTGTGTAAATAAATTAAGATATTAAACATTAAATTTAAATAATTATATAAAGATTTATAAAATTTCATGATTCAAGATTTTGAGAATTCGAGATTTATATAGATTTATAAAATTTTATGCTTACCGTCATGGCTCAAATAAAATTGTGGACCAAAATACTTGTCCATATATTCTTTTACAGTCAGTAAATATTTAATATTATATAATTTCATTATATTATCTAAAGTACAAATTTTCATATATTATATAAAATATTATATAAATGTTAAAACAATTATCATTGGTAATTAATTTAAAGATAAAACTTATTATTAATTGAATTTTTCAGTTCAAACAATTGTTATATGTACTGTACAGTGTGTCCCAAAAATATAGATAATTTATGATAATTTTTTTAAAAATAGTATTTCTTAACAATGCAAGTGGTGTTTGCTGTTGCCCTGTTGCTTGCTGAAAAATTGCACTCTCTTTCCTAATATCAGGCCAATAATTAAGCCATCCAAATTAAATTTCTTTTCATCTCTGAAAAGGACTGAGAGCCACAGTATGTGATCTTTAGCCCACTGCTTTCATGCCAATTTGTGTTGTTTTGTTAGTGATGTTTTTTTCATAAATTCATCAAATTTCATATGTGCAGATGCTAAAATTCTTTGATGAAAAGTGCTTTTTGATATTTTTTATCCACTTTCACACAAAACTTGATGAACTGATTTAACCTGTTGTGATGCAAGATGCACAATTCAATTATCATACCTTTGAGACATGATTTTGGGTCTTCCTGATTGATGTTTAGAAAGTATTGGTGATGATTTTTCCAAAATTTTTTAAATTTCAGATGCAGATTTGTTCATTAAAATAGCAATTTCCTCAACACTACAGCCTTCTGCTTTTAATTTTTGCATTTATGCAATTTCTTCCAAATTAAACTCTCTTCTATGTGAAATTTTAAAAAGTTTTGATTCAATATTTAAATTACTTTTTGACAATAAAGTAAAAGTGTTATGTGATGTCATTTACTTTTATTTTTGTAATTTTATGTTCAAATTTTGCAATTCTGTTTTATTATCTATACTTTTGGGACAGCCAGAAAATATATTTTTGTTGTTAAATTATTAAATTAATATAATGATCATTGAAAGCAGAGTATTAAGTATAGGTTTGTGCATAATTTGGTACATCTGATAGATAAATATAAAAAGGACTTGTGGTGAAAATATATATATATATATATAATATTTTTGTTTGTTATATTTTGTTTATTTTTGGTTAAGGAGCATAAGTCCTCTCTACCCCTCAACTACAGGTCTCTTCAGAAATGCTTATTGATTCAACCTGAGACTGGAGATCATTCAAAAATGTTACCTATAAAGTTTCTGGTGTTTAACTGATTGCTATCAGACTTACCAATCTACAAGGGTGAGTTAGAGAGTGATCAACCAACTATTATGACATCCTTCATGGTTACCAACCGATTAGTAAACAATTCTGAACAGGTCCTCTGTATTATGTGCTACTATTCATAATTAAATGTGAAGTGTTAAAACTTACATTAAATAATAAAATAAATAAATTTATAATATTTTTTTAAAAAATATTTTGAATGAAACCTTTGAATTTGTTGTGTGAGAGCATTATATTTTGGTCTTAACAAAACTGCAACCAATAAAGAAATGAGAATGAAATCTTGACCTAACTATTATGATTGTGGCATGATGCCATTTATTCATGTATTGTTTTTAAGTTATGTTATTTTCATTTTCTATCACTTCCCTTTCCTAGCCTATCAATTTCGCTTTTGTTCTTGATTTTCCTTTGTTTCTGAGTTTGAGAACTTTCTACCCTTGCCCTATTTCTGTGGGTCTGAGCATTAGAGTGGAGAACAATAGAGTGGAGAAGACCATGAGGGCAAACATCAGTGTAGTCAGCACTTTTTGGTCGCGTTTCCAAAGAAGGCAGATGTGCAGAGGATCAGCTCCAGGCTTTGAGTAGTGTAAAAAGCAACAGGGTATGACTGCTAAGATATATGGCTAGTACAGAAAGTGCTGGTGAGTCCTGAGAGTCATATTGGAAAACCTCTTTCGGAAGACCAAAAGAAAAGAGAACTAGTGACAAGTAAGAAAGAAATAGATATACCAGTGAAATCCAAGAGAACTGCAAAGGTATATTTGAATGGTTTCATCGTGATACGTGAAGCGACGAGTACACATTTCTAAGACTTCATTTTTTGTATATCTATCTCTCTCTATCTAACATCTCTTTCCTTTTTTAGCATTAATTAGAGTAAAAACATAATTTGTAAGGTAGTTTTAAGCATGGCTGATCTTTGTGTATACTTTTGTGATTTGAACTCCACGTGTGTGGATCCCAAAAAGTGGTTGAGAAGATCCTTTTGTGTAACAATCTTGATTGTATTATATTTTATAAAAGTATTCACTAACTACACACCAGAATTGAGACCTGATATTTTTTTTGTGTTCATACTGTTAAAAAATTAAAGTTTTGTTCTTTATGTTATGTTCTGTTTCTTATTCTCGTATGCTTGTCATCTTATTCTCTACATGATAAATTTATATTGTAAATTTAAATTATTTTCTAATTTAACAATTTAATAACTTTAATTTCATTTAATAAGAATTATTATTATGTTCAACTTACTTTTCATATAATTTAATTCTGTTTTAATTCCAAAATACATTTGAAGATTTGACTGTAAATACAAGAAAAGAATTCAGATTAATTTGAATAATTTGTGTAATTAAATTGTTTGAAAATTAAAGAATAAAAATCAATACTACTTATAATTTTATTTTAAAAAAGAATTTATTTTATGATGATATGAATCAACATGATGACAAAAACATAACATCAAATCATAGTTCCTTAAAGTTTTCTCCAATTTTTTTATAGCTATTTTGATAAGAAGTATCGTATATACAAATATCATATGACTTTCTTTCACTCATTTTAAAAATGTGTGTGTGTGTATATATATATTTTATCCAGATTAAGTTAACAAGGAATAATAATATAGGTCAAGATAGTGCTCATACAGAATGCAACTTAATTTAGTCTAACATTCATTCAGTTGTTAATTCCAGCAGAGAATTAATATTGTGGCATCATGTCACTAATCCACTTAAAAAAAATTAACTCAGTTACAGAAAGTGTTTTCAAATAGCTATTGTTAGAACATTGATCAGGATCAGCTAACTCATTTCTGTTCAAATGGTTCATCTTACATGGGTTAGTCAAGTAGTTTTCAACCAGAGTACAACAATTTAAGAGTGCTGTGAAGTATAATGCTGAACAGTGTCATTACACCTCTTATTTGTATTACTAAACATTTTTGATCACTCATTTTGTCACCCCTCTCATGTTGCTGCTTGAAACAGTCACCTCATTACCTTGCTCATTGAGCCAGCCCTGAGACTGACATAATCTATACTCTAGTCACTTCAGAATAAAACAAATTCCTGAGGATCTAAGCTAAAATTGAACTGATTCTGTCATAGTAACATTCTTACACTTTAGAATCCATGGCTATCTAGCCATCAAATATAAATGGTTATAAAAATTTTCCTTTTTTACTTTCCTGACTGTTATATATAACAGAGGGAACATATGGCAATCAGTTAAAAAATGACCCCCAAAGAATTTTACATTTTTGGACTCAGAACACCTTGAAATGCCAAGAAATGCAAAAAAAACAAATTCAAAAAGGATTTTGTACAAAAAGGGTGAATAAAATTGCTCACCCTCTTTGGAACTTAATAACTCCTGTGCTTTTTGTCAAAAATTTCTGAAATTTTGCAGGGAAGTTTGTTTATTAGGGGGATTGAGGCTATTAAACTTTAGTAATTAAAAGTCAAGAGGGTAAGGAGATAAAGGGGATCATGTGTATCTACAGTAGGGTCAGGCTTAATGATGATTTTAATGTTATTAGAGTTTACAATTTTTTTATAAAACCCATCCTTACCCTCAAAATTAAACTTTTTGCCATTTTTATAATAGTTAAAAATATAAAAAGGTTTTTAATAAAATATGACAACAGGTGGCATCACCAAATGTTGCCAGAAAAGTTAAGGAACTCATTGCTGGATTTTTTGTGATATGTGTTTAATAAAAACATTTTTCACAAATACATAAAACTTTGCTACCAAGTTTTTGACAAAGCATTATTCTAAACTTTGCTTCACACAACTTTGAAAACTAAGAATATTTTAAAAATAATTTATATATTGAGTATGTTGACTATTACACTCATTATTTAACATGAATTTAAATAAAATACAGACCTATAACTCATCCATTATAAAATAGAATATTCATAAATTATGAAATAAAAAACTTATATAAAAAATTATGTAGTATTTGAAACTGAAAAATAAATTCCTCCTCATTTTGGAGTCAAAAAATCATTTCATATCAAATTTTTCTCTAAAACTTATTTTGAGGTGGAAAGTCTAGTTTCTCTTTTTCTTAATAGTAATTGTAGCAAACACATTAGAAAAATGTCTACTTTACATGGTATTATTTGGATAATACTATGAACATTTATATTTACACATGAATTATCTTCTATCTTATGTTTAAATATAATTAATGTTCACAAAGTATTATCCAATTGTGATAAAATAGCAAATGTGATAAAATGGCATAGTGTAATTATATTCATTCAATGTTACTTGTAAAAAGATGGGTTTATTTCTTTCAGTATGGGAGTAGAAATTCATATAAATATTAATTTGAGTATATCTTGTAGTTAATTGTTCATCTTTAATATATTAAAAACTAAAAATCTGCTACATAAGAAAAAACTGGTTTTAAAAATTCTAAAGAGTGAAACTATCACAGCATAAGCATATTAGAAATCCATTTAAAAATGAAGGAAGTCCATGACTCCTTACCATTCACATTCTAAATTTAATTCAACAGTTTGTTGTAGAATTTAATAGAAGATCCTGTTTAATAGGAGTAGAATGTTCTATTCTAATATGTTAAAGATAACATTAAAAGTGCCAAAAATGTTAATGTTTGTTTGATGTAAATTTTTAAACATCTACATCAAATTGTTGAATTAAATTTAAAATGTAAAGATCTGCTTCTAAAAAAGTAAAATGAAGATGAAGTAGTGCAACTAGAACCAATATTAGGGAGGTCCAAATTTGAATGTGCTAATCTATATTTACCCCTGTATCACATGGATATAGCCACTAATGCTCTGGATGAAGAATAAACTCATATATATATATACATACTGTACATGTGTGTAAGTGCATTCATCACATTCAAATCTTTTCTTGTACTTATTTGATTTTTTCCTTATTTATTTATTTACAAAAGGAGTCCCTTTGTAAATAAATAAACCTCAATAGCAGAAATTCTAGAACCCTTCCTGGTTATGTTACTGGCTGTTATCTTTTTAATCATTATGAAAAGCTATTCATTTTCATTATTCTATAAACAAGTAACTCTCCACAGTCATCTTTATCCTTTACAAAGAAATGTTTTCACCATATATATTAAAGAATGTTTCTCAGAATGTTATATTATTTTATACATTTATTATTATTACTTGAGTAAATTCAGCTTCTTGAAGATGTCTACAAACTTGAATGACATTTTTGGAAAGATTTAATATACTATTACGTGCATCAAATGAGGATTCTTCTTGGTAAAGATCTTCAACTTCATGCCATAGCCATTTATGTGAAAGTCTCTCTGGTATCTAATTTTTTAAATTAAGAACAATTATTTTTAAAATTATATTTGCAACTGTTACAAGAAAACATTATTCAATAATAAATCACAAAAAAAAATAAACAATAAAATAACAAAGCAGTAAAATTTGTAAATTTAGAGTTTTATTTTCTTATGCAAGTTTCATGAAATATTGTAATTGATTTTCTTCAGACAGAATTCCAGTTTTATAATGGAATATTAGATTTCTTGCACATAAAGAAATCATTGTATCTTTTAATTCAATTTTGTTCATGACATGAATTCTATTCTATCCCAATGTCTCAATGTGTATATAAGTAACATCAATGAATGAGTCTATAAGTGTTCTTAAGGTGTACAAATAAAATGACATGTGCAAAGATGATTACTTACACTGGAGGAGGAAGTTGAGAGACCCACAGATGTATAGCTTCTGCCATAAATCCATTGTTAAAGTGCTTCATATAAAAAGAATGAACAAGGAACTAATTTCTTAAAATAGTATAACAAAAATCGGATTTATTGGAACCTACGGTGAGTAACAGTTTCTTCAGTACTTTTAGGGGACTTGACTATCAAGCACTTTTGTATCTCCTGATCATGAGCTTGGTGCCCAAAAGTATTAAACAAACTGTTACTCAACATATAGTACATGCTCCAACAAAGCAAATTTTGTTATTATAAAAAGAATTATTTTGAAATGTTAATTATTTTCCTTTATATCATTAAATTAATTTAAATAGACTGGTGTCCAAAACAATGACACACAAAATCAAAAGAATATGCAGCTTAATTCAACAAAATCTTTTTGCAAAAGCAAATTTCCTATTTCCAGTTAGTACATTATGACATAGCATTTAAAAGGATATAAAATAGTCTTATTAGATGATGTTTAATTAACTCTGTGTTTATGCTGTCAGTCATCACTTTTCTTTTAGTTCAAACACATCTAGATGATTTACCCAAGATAGGACATTGGAAAACTATAGAAGAAAGTACAACAGTACTTGATATCTCCAGAAAATTTGGAGTTTCTCTCAATGTTATTTCCAGATAATGCTCAATGTTTTGAGGAACTGAAACTTTTACTAGATGCTTACAAAGAGGTCACTGTCACATAAACAGGAAGACCAATATACACTGAAATTAAATGCAATTGATACAGTACCACAAGTCAAATTGCAGCTCAGCTATATGCAAGCTTGTCTATGCAGACTGGAAAGATGTTTGTGTTAGACTTGATGTTGCTTGTCAGAGATTAGTAAAAACTGGTTAGACTTGCGTAACTGGTTATGTAACAAAGAAACAAAGAATACACAAAGATTACACTGTCTTGACTCATGGAAGGTCAGCACTAAAACGGGGAGAGTGAAATGAGGTCACAGTCACCAATGGGGCAACAGCAGCACTAACCTTTTATTACGTAACAGAAAAATATTTACAAAACATTACCATGACACAATGTGTTGTACGTAACAATATCATATAGCATTTAACAATAATTTCAATCATTGAATCCAACAGTTTGGGTAAAATTGAATTACACATCCAAAGACCTGTACAATGTGTCTTTTTATCCAAAGTTCATCATAAAGTCTGTTATTCAGTGGTTTTATATCCATAAAGATTGAAAAATGGATCATTGGAGTAAAGTCCTGTTTACAGATGAGATTATATCAGTCATTCAGTCTTAAACATCTACAAAAGAGAAACCAATTACAATGTCACAAACATTGTGGAAAGAGGCAGATACAATGCTGCCAAGATAATGGTGTGGATGGCATTTTGTTAAAGTACAAAGTACAACTGGTGAATATTGCTGTAAAGATGTTATCTTACTTTATTATCTGATGTACAAAAGAATTTATTTTTATGGATGATAATCAACCACACCATATAGTAGTTATGGATGAACTACTAGGAAGTGAGGATATTCATCAAACAGTAATATCTCTAGTTTTGAACTGTATAGAAAATGCATGTGATACTCTCCTATTCTGGGAAGATGTATTGTTAAGTAAAATTTGCCACTAGAGTGTTTGAATATTTATCCATGCTCTTATAATGGGTAAAATTACCACAAGAACTCTTGGATCACTTGATATGAGACATGAATAATGGTGTAAGTCACTCTCATCACTCACTTTTCAGGATGGCCAATTATCCTCTACTAAGAGGTCACACTATGACCTGTTTTATATTGATTTTGTTTTCTATAAAACTGTTTCACATAAAAACACATAGTTAATTAACAATTAAATTTATTCACTGTTGCATACAACTGCACAAGGACTCTCTCAGACAAACGAAAAGTATGCTGGAATTTCTACCTTTGACTTGACAGTCAGATCAAGTTACAACAGATCCTCCCCTCTAAAATGAAGTCTCAGAGATGTCCAGGTAGTGTCCATGTTCTAGAGCTCCTTCTAACTGGTGGTCCTTTGTCCTGATGTTGAGGAGCTGGATGTTGGTTTTTCTGTCAAACTGGATGTTGCCTATTCTGGAGTGGTTGTTCTCTTTGAGCTATCAGTTGATCAATATGTCTCCTTTCTATAGTTCCTTCTGGTGAGGCTATCATGTATGTATATGGTCCAGTCTTCCCTGTCACCTTTCCTGGTTTCCACTTCTTTGCATCTCTATAGCACCTGTAATTGATGTCTCATATCTGGAATTCTCGTATACTTGTTTCCTCTTTTTTATCCTTATATAGGTATGGATTTAGTCGGTCATAGATGGTGCATAGTCTGCTTTCCATCAACAGTTCTGCTGCCATTTTTCATGTAGTGCTACTAGGTGTTTTGCATAAGCTAAACAAAGGTCTGGGGAGCAACACCTTACTTTTTTCTTGGCTGTGATGTAATTTTTCAATTCTCCTCTTTATAGTTTGCACCCGTCTCTCTACTTGTCTGTTGGAAGAGGGATGATATGAAAGGGTAAATGTGTGCTATATCCCATTTTTTTGTATAAATTCTTCCATTTCTTGGGATTTAAAGCTTCGATGATTGTCTGATACAATTGTATTTGATGTCCATGTGTACTAAATATTCTTCTCAATAATTTCACGGTTTCCTGGGTTGATTGTGTTTGTACTTCTTCTATCTCCACCCATTTCAAATAAGCATCCACTAGAATAAAATATGTACTGTACATCCATAGTGTGATCCTGCACAATTAATGTGTACTCAGTCCCAGGGTCCCAGGGGTGATGGCCAATGAGTGTCTTTAACTGGGATTGGGTTTGACCCCTGTTCTTGTCATTTTCTACACATGGATATCGTCTCTTCAATTTGGGAGTCCATTTCAGGCCACCAACAATAGCTCCTGGCTGTTCTTTTCATTCTAGACATGCCCTCACGTGTAGAGTGTAACAGGTGTAATAGCTGTAGTTGCAAGGTTCTACGGATAACTACTCTTTGTCCCTATGAAATGCAACCATGGTGAATTGAAAGTTCTAGTTTTCACCTAGCGAAAGGCATAAGTTCTTCTGGATTACTAAGTGGCCATCCGTGTAAGATTGCAAGTTCAACTCTCTTTAACACCAAGTCTTTGTTTGTCTCACTGCTTACTTCCTGAGATGTGATGGGCAATTCTGGCTGTTCAAATATAAGAAATATCTCTCCTGATTCAGGAATAGTCTTTTCTTCCATAGTAGTTGGTATACGAGATAATGCATCAACATTAGTCATCTCTGCTGACCGACAATGTTCAATCCTACATGAGTATGCTGCTAATATCAAACACTAACGAATCATTCTGGGTGACATTAAATCAGGAATTGGTTAGCAGGATTCAGAAGGCCCACAATCCATATATATATAAAAATTTTGGGCAGCTAGGTCATTATGAAATTTTGTGATGCCAAAGATTATAGCTAATACTTCTCTCTTGAATTGTGAATAATTTCTTTCTGCTGGATTGAATGTCCTCGATGCAAAGTTTATAGGAGATTCTGATTCATCTGGTAATATGTGTGAAAGTACTGCTCCAACTCCATATGGTGAAGCATCACACAACAACAATATTGGTTTATTTAAATCATAATGGATTAATAATGTTTCTAGTGTTAGCATTTTTTTTTATTTTCATGAATGCTTTGCTATGTTTTTTTTTCCAGATCCATGGTTTGTTCTTCTCTAGGAGTCTATATAATAGTTCAACTTCTGTTGCTTTATCTTTCAAAAATCTATCATAGAAGTTTACAAATCCCAAAAATGCCTGTAACTCTTGTTTGTTTTTCGGGTCCCGAACCTGTTGGATCACTGCAATTTTATCCAGTGTAGGTTGAATGCCCTGAGCATGTATCAAATCAAATATCCTAAAAATTTAAGTTGATTTGTCTTGAATAGGCATTTGCTTTTGTTCAGTTTTTAGTCCAGCTTCTGAAATCCAGTTAAGAATTTTCCTCAACTTTTGATGTAGGGCTTCTTCATTGAGTCCCATGACAAGTATATCATCTATCATCACAATTGACCCTGGAATACCTCCTACAATCTTTTCCATCTCTCTTTGGCAAATAGCTGGACAACTACTCACTCCAAATGGTAATCTTTTCATTCTATATAAACCCTTGCATGTGTCGATAGTCAGTATCTCAGACGACTCCTGGTCCACAGGAAATTGGAAGTAAGCTTCCTTGAAATCAAGCTTGGCAAATACCTTTCCACCAGATAATGAAGCAAGTATATCGTTAATAGCTGGCAATGGGTATACATCTACTTTTGTTGCCTCTCTGTTTACAGTGCAGCAGTAATCTCCACATAAATGTACACTTCTATCTGGTTTTGCAATGGGTACCACAGGAGTGGCCCACTTGGAAGTTCTAACTGGTTCTATAACTCCTAACTGATGAAGTCGATTCAACTCTTGTTCTACCTTTGTTCTCAATGCAAAAGGAACCTGTCTTCCTCACATAAAAATAGGCTTTGCTTCTTTATTTATTGCTAAACTGACTGCCTCACCTCTAAATAGACCCATTTCTGAATTATTGAATAAATGCTGGAATTCTTGCATCAGATGTCTGCATCATGTTGGTGATATAGTCCCTCTATTCTGATTCCTAATAGTTCAAACCAATTTCTTCCAACAAGTCCTGATCCATTTCCTTTAATCACTAACAATAGCAGATTCATAACTTCTCCTTTAAATTGCACCCTCACCATTGTAGTGCTCACTACCTCCAGATTCTGATCTGCCCATGTCTGTAATTTGACTTCTAGTTTTAACTTGTCTTGCTGGATTTTAATTTCTTTTAAGGTCGATTCGCTCACTACAGCATACCCAGCCCCTGAATCAATTTTCATCATGACTGGTATATTTTCAATATTGCTTAATTAAGATTTTTAAGGGTTGTATCCTACTTCCACATATTTTGAATAGAGATGTATATTCCTCTAACTGGTTTGATGTCAAATTTTTGTTCCTCAATTCGGTGTACTCTGGCTCTCTGGCTGGATACTTCTTTCCATTGTGCCCTAATTTGGTTTTTTCTCTGTTTGGAATTTTTCTTCTTGTACTCTTGTTTTGTGATACATGCTTTTTCTATGTGCCCTTTGTTTCCGCAGAATTTACAGATTACCTGAGCAAATCGGCAATTAATTGGGTTATGATTCCTGGTGCACCAAAAACAGCGTAATATGGCCAGCTCATTATTTCTCTTGTAGTCTGTCTTTAAGTGATACACTTTGGTGTTGTTTCTGTCTGACCCAAGCTGGCTAACATCTTCAGATGCTGCATCCAAAATGGCCTTATAAGTAGTGTCCGTTTTTGCCAATAACACGTGTTGTATTCCTTTATCCCTTAAACCAGCCACTAGCCTATCTCTTAGTATATGCTCTAGTAAGGTGCCAAAGTTGCAATTCATTGCAATTTTCTGTAGTTCCACAACAGTCATTGATACTCTTGCTTGGTTTTTGTGACCTCTGGTTAAATTTGAATGATTCAACAATTTCACCAAGTTTCAGGTTAAAATGGCTATCAAGGCATTAAGTACTTCATTGAAGTTAACTTGTGTCATTTCTTTCAGGGCTATGAGTGTTACTACAAGTTCATATAGAGTTTCACCGCACACAGTAAAAAATAGACCACACTTATCTTGGTTATTTTCAATCTGGTTTGCCTTCAAGCAAAAATGAAAGTGGTTCTTGTAAGTTTTCCACTGGCTATCCATCTTGAATGGTTTGAAATGAACTCCACTGGTTGATGTACCTGGGATCGACATTTCTGACTTTTGATCTCAAATTGTAATTTCTGCTGGTAAGTCTCTATTTTAATCCTCATCGCCAATTTCAAATCAATTTTGTTTTTGACACTGTTTCACATAAAAACATGTAGTTAATTAACAATTAACTTCATTCACTGTTGGATACAACTGACTGGGATGATGACTACACAAGGACTCTCTCAGACAAATGAAAAGTATGTTGGAATTTCTATCTTTGACTTGATGTCCAGATCAAGTTATAACAGATCAGGTACAACAACCTATTTGTGATTGAAGTAATATTTCCATTGCACTTTCCAACACAAATTGCTTCTTTTAAATAAAAAAGAAAGTTATAATTTAAAGTTATAGCATATTTTTATGTAAAGAATGTTTATTTACTGTCAGATTTAACTGCACATAGCATTTTAGTCTTTTACACGTTTTAAGGTCATTATAGTTTTTACAGTCTATAAAAGATTGTTAGGTAATGTTTAAATTTTGGACACCAAATCTGTTGCAGTTATCTTTTTTTGTTATTATTTTGTAAGCTACTGAGATACAAAAATCTCTATCACAGGGACATTTGAAACAAAGACTGACAATAAAAATAGGTGATATTAATAAAATAGTTTTTCCTGTCCTTTATTATGAGATTTTTCACTACAACACCATGCATCTTCAGAAATGAAAGTTTAGACTTTATTTTTTACATATAAATCACTCAAGTTTTTAAATAAACAAAATTTCTGTATTTACAAATACTTCTCCCAATGTATAAACTGTTGTATTTCCATAAAATTGTGTACAAAAATCTTAAAATATTTATTATTTCTGTTCATAACTAATTTCATTTTTAAACTACATTTATATATTTTATTTATAGATAAAATATATTCATTTTAAGGATACATCATGGACAACTATTAACACCTTAACTTCTTCTAGCAATCCTCTTCCATTAGCTATCTCCAAAGCATGTGTTGCTATCAAACTATTTATTTGATCTATTGTGGCCTTTGCAAAATAAATAAAAATATTTTCAATAAAATAATTAATTAATTTTAAAACTTTTTAATATTAAAATATTTACTTCAATACAGTTCAAGCAAACATCTTTATAAAGTAATAATAAACCAGTAGAAGGTGGAATATTTTCCCTTTCTTCTGCTTTTTCTATAGTTTTCATAATGCCTTGAATATACTCTAAATAAAATTTTAAAAAATAATTGAACAGTATAAAATTATATAGATTATTATTGAAATTATTAAGAATATTAATTGCAGATTATAAAGCAATAAAAGTGGATTACAGTTAATTTAAGTCTAAAAATTTGTAATGTTATATAAAATTTCATTTATCGACTATCTGGCCATTCACAGTTTGTTAATGAGCAGATATGCTGGTATATTTACCACCTTGACTGTCATTCTTAAAGACTTAGTTTGAGTCCTTCAAGTGACAAGTCTCAGACTAAACCAATTCTTTCAGAGTCAGTCATTTCGAAGAATTTGGTTTGGTTACATTCTCAGTTTCCTGGATACTTTGTCCCATAAAGTCAGGACCCATCCCTTTGCAGTCCTATTGTGGACATGACCAAAATCATTTTCAGCATAAGGATTACTCTTACACAAGTCATGGTTAAGAGCTATGCCTTACTTGATTAGAATTCTAGAGTGTTTAAAAGTAATCTATGCTACCTTGAGATATACTTCAAATCCCATCAAATTCATAAAACCCATATTCTTTGCCAGTGGTGAATTAAGATCAGGGCTGGTTCTGATATGTGTGCTTTGCATGCATGCAGGTGACCAAATTCCTAGGATGGCTGATAGTGCACTTTAAAAAATAAAATTCAAATATAATTTATTATTTTAATATAGTGATCAGCAATTAAACAATGATGACTGATGATACAGCTGTGCAGTTTATGGATATAAATAATGGTGAAGCATACATGTTAGGTGTTTTGCATCAGAAAATTTAAAAAGTACAAGCAACAGGTGATGGAGGATTCATCCATTGAATCAGAAAAAAAATTCACCAGTGGGAAATCCATAGCCATTACAATTGTTTCTTGTTTTAAATCACATAAAAACTCTAAGTTTTCATGTAACTAAAATTACTTTAAATTAATTTCATTTTAATTTGCAAATTCTATTTTACAACGATGCTAAAATATAACTTTGAACAACAGCACCTGTTATCTATGGGGCAGCTTGATTTGAATAAGATTAAAATAAATATACATTAATTAAATATTTTTATGGATTTTTTTTAAACCCCTTCAAATATATGGAACTGTCATAAAACATACCAGTAGGCTCTCATGGGTTGGGTTAAGTTATGAATTTACTCATTATCAGTACTGATAGGGGCAGCCAAATATCTGTAGCATGCAGGTGACTAGCAATCCAAAACTGGTCCTGTTAAAACTTTTTGGAGTCCCTAGACACAGAAGATTGAAGCACCTGTACATAATTTTATGACATCAAAAACTAATAACATTTAATTGTAGATATAGAATTATTTATAAATTATGATATACAATTGCAATGGTAAAATTTCTTAATTTTTTTTTTTTTCTTTTCAAATTTTAGTGTCTCAAGAGCTGGTGCCCTTAAGCATGTGAGGCACATGCCTAAAGGCACCAGCTCTCAGCAATGCTCTTGGCATTCTAACATAGACTCATCCTTTCTACTGTGTCGAGCAGCCCAGAGTGAAAAGAATCAAAAAATTTAAGAAAAGGTTTATATCAATACTCTTTTTATTACAAATTTTATATATTTGCAATTTTTGAGTGAATTTCAAAGTAAGTTAAACATAAATTTATTTTAAAAATATAATATTAACCTCCAACTTCTTTTGCTGTAGCATCTTCCTTGTATATTCCTATCAATTTTAATAAATGGATTGGCTAAAATTGAAAAGAAAATTTTATATTTTTCTTTAAATTTAAGAAAAATTAAATTTATGCATATAGATATATGCTTTAAATTTATCTTAAAACTAAATGAGAAAGAAATTAAAACAGAAAATTATATTTTAAAGTTTCAGTTTATTTCTATTTTAACGTTTTTAATTTTCTGAATTATAAAATATACACTCAAAATGTACACTCACTGTTTTTGTGCGGTCTTTTTTTGTGCGATTTGTTTTGTGCGATATATGAATTTCAATCAAATTGGTATATCACACAAAAAAAAATTGCACAAAACAAATCACACAAATAAAAAATTGCACAAAAAAAGACCACACAAAAACAGGTTTGAGTGTATATACAGAGTGACCATAAGTCAGATAACATGTGTTTTCCAAACAATTTAGCAATGTTTTCAAAGTTTGTAAATAAAATATTCAAATAAAACAGAAATTTAAAATCTTTATAATGATTAACTGTTAATGATTAACCCAAAAATCAGTTAATCATTATAAAGATTAACATCTTTATAATGATTAACTGATTTTTGGGTCCCTCTGGGCATATATTTGGTTACTTTTGCTGTTAAACTAAAAATTCATTCATTTTTCTTAATAATAATTTCTTAAGAAAACCAAACTTGTCCAGATTCTTCATATTTTTCTTTCATAATCTGAAAATAATTTCTTCTTTCATAATTCTCTAAAAATCCTTCAACTTCTGGTCTACTTGGAACTTCAGCTTCTGCCAATGACATCAAATCAGTAAAAGTCGTCCTTCGTCTGCTATATTCTGCCATTATCCAGATTTGGATCTGTAAATGATAATTAAATTTGAGATGATAACTAGGATTGTCAATTATATCTTTATGACCCAAAGATTCTGAATTTAGTACATTTTCTTTGGATTTCAGGTTTTATGGTTAGTTCTCTGGATCAACTATGTTTCAATTAAAACAGTACAGTTTAATTTTTTGTTAGAAGTTTCTTGAAAATTTCTTTAGCAGATTTCAAATATCCATTTAAACATTTATTCTGTTAATTTCTTCAATACTGTAATAGTAAACAACCATGTGAACCTGCTGGCTTTATTATTATAATTATCAGACTTATCATGAACTTTTCCAATTTCTTTAATTGATGCCTAATATCCCAGGATAAGTCTGATAATTATAAACAATAAGGCCAGCAGGCTCATATGGTTATTTACTATACTACAGCATTCAAATATCCCGTATCAAATGAATACCAACTACCATATCTTCTAGAACTGGTTTATACAATGTATTACATAGGCATTTGCCTATGTAATACATTGTATTTTTATTGATTTATCAATAAAAATTCAATGTCTCCTTCTCAGCTACAGTGGAGTAAACAATATTAATTTAGTATAAAACAATCAATAAAGTAATATTTGATAACATTATCTACTATAATAATTATATCATATAAACTGTAATTTTAAATAATTCTTGATATTTAAAGCACCTTGTTCCTTGTAGATTACAGCTGAAATAAACCAAAAGTCAGACAATGTTTAGTTAAATATGAAAAAAATCTGAAAGGTGGCTTGATATTGTTTAAGTGATGGAAGGATGTATTCTGTACTTGTCTGATTATTGATCAATTGTTTAAAATATGGAATATTTTATACTGAATTGGTGATGTTTTAATTTAACATTCATATTACATATATAGCTATATTGATATTTAATTCATTTTAAAATAATGGGAAATTTGAAATACCATTTTAGTGTTTTTTCCAATGTGGGATTTATTTTGACTACAGTTTAGAAGGAAGATGTTTTAAACATAAAAAATTATATAATATAATTATTATAGTAAATGTCCTTATTACTTTATTGATTGTTTTATTATTCCAAATTAATATTGTTTATTTGACTATAGCTGAGGAGATATTGAATTTTTGTCAAAAACTGAAAATGCTTATGTATTACATTGAATAAAAAGTTCCAGAAGATATTAAAGTCAGTATTCATTTCGTACTGTATATTTAAAATTTACTACTCTTTTTTGGCTCTTCCATGTGTCCGTTTTTATCATCTCCGAAATTGGTATGTTGTTTGGATTCATCTTGCTTTAGTTTCCTTAAAAAAACGTTCTTCAATCTTGGTATAACTTTGTTGACCTTGGTATAACTTACTAGAAACTTCTAAATTAAGAATACCAGTTTCCATTTCATATTTTTTTGTATCAATTTTTAGTTCAAAATGTAATTATTCAATGACCATATAAACTAATTAAAAATGAATTACATACAAATTCACTTCATGGGAGTAAGACCTGTGCATTTGCATAGACCCTTCTGTTAGAAGAGCCCCTCAATTAGTTAATTAATGTTTTATCATTTTCATCTTAAGGCTCCATATTTATATTTCACACCGGGTACTGCAAAATAGGTATGTGTACAAAATACAGAGAAATTTGTTGACTAATAAAGAAATTTTTTCTGATAAAAATAATTTATCTGCTTTAAATTAAATTCAAAAATTCAAAAATAAATTTAAAAAGTGAAGAAAACAATCAAAATTTAGGTATTTACATTAATTGATGAATAAAAATGGACTTCTGTTATGCATTCAATAAAGAAATTATTTATTTATTAGAACTTTTTTGAAACCTAAAATTCAAATTTCAAAAACAACCGAATTACCAATCACACGAGAGCATGAATAACACCATCTAGTGATAAGAATTAAACAGTTTATATTTGTTAAATTATAAATTAGATTAAAAATCTTTGAAGAGTTGTGTATCATTCTTCGGATCACATAAAATAATAGTGTTTTATATTACTATAATGAAAATAAATATAATACCATGAAAGGATATAAAAAGTTTAATCCAACGACCTCACCCGGGCCATGCAGGACCAAGGTCCTAGAATATATTCTAGGACCTTGATGCAGGATACCACCATCGGCACACTGACGGATTCCTGGTCAGCGGCGCTCCGCAACAAAAGCCGGGACCACCTTCGCCCGTTCGCCCCCTGGAGGTACAGTTGCGCGTCGTCTCGCCACGCGGAGACGCTTTTGGCCCGGCTTCGGACCGAGACGGCCCGTTACATGCTTTCCTGTACTCACGGCACCTACACGACTCTCCGAGGTGCCCCCATTGTGGCGCAGTGGAAACTACACTACATTACTGGCTTCATTGCCCCAAATACACTACAGCCCGCAAGGACCTCGGCAACACGATGACCCTTAACATGTCTCTGGTGCGCACGCTGACGCCTATCTACTGGCCACCGGACTCCATCACTCCTAGTCAGCACGTGGCGGCGCTGGAGCGCTACATTAGCCTCACTGATCGTTTCGCTTAGCAACTGGCAACGTTGGTCGGAGAAAGAGCCACAAAGGCTATAATCTCCATATTAAACTGTGAAAAGAGAAGAAGAAGAAGAAGACCTAGAATATTAAATAACACATGGATCTAGCTACTTGGTAAGCGTTAGTTCTAAATTATGCCGCTACGGCAAACAGTGCCAATCGCTGCAACTGTATTTGTCTTTGTGTCACAGTTTCGTTAACGGTTGGAAAATGGAATGCGGTTTATGCAATTTGAAGTATAAACATAAGAAAGGTTTAAGCAGACATATTAAAGAGAAGCATAAAAAGAAGGGCTATAACATGAATGATGAGGATGGCCGTGTTTCTTTATGCAACGCTCGAGAAGCGCTTTACAGCGAACACACTGAAACTGGTTTCTAATTGGCCAACACTGCTCGTGACGTCATTTTGCTACACTCTCGTTGCATAGAAACGCGGCCGATATAAAATTATCGTATATCTCGGCAGATAAGACGAGGCATAAATTTTCGTCGGAGTTTTATTGTTTTAGCATATATCTATCCTATAAGACGACCCCAAAACTATCAATGGCCCATGGATTTCGTTTAGATCAGCGATCATCATCTGGATAATAACAGTGTATAGCGTATACGCAATTATGTCCTATTCGTAATTTTTTGACCGAACGTCAAATTTTATTTTTTTGCATCTGGCGGCACTGCCTTGCGATTGTTGCGAACATTCACACTGATTCGGGAATTACAGTAATGAATGACCTTGACTATTCACAAAAATATCTTATGGCATATTTTATTTTGTGGACATACTCTACTCTCTACTAGTAAATAATAACGGTTTGTCCGTTTTTTTATAATGTTTTTAATTTATATAAATTTCAATCTAATTTTTTTTGTGTCTGTCCTATAAGACGACCCCGGATTTTCGGGGCCTTTTTTTATGATTCAACTATCGTCTTATCTGCCGAGATATACGGTATTTAAATGTAGTTTGTGTTATTTGATTTTATTTATTATAAAAATTACATCTCGAGATTTGATTCTATCTGCCCTTGTGGAATGGAAGAATGTTAAATATGTTATTATTTAATGTTTAAAACTACTGCATATAAGGAATTATACTGCAATTATGTAGTACTTTGTAATTTGTTTAGAAAAGAAACGTTTAGAAATTGCATACATTCCATAAAACTACCAAAATTTATGTTCATATAAGTTTTTAACTTTTATGTTAAGCTTTAAAGTAGTTCTAAAATAATTAGTGACCAGACATACTGATTTTTGAGATTGTGTTCTGATTTCAATTATGAACTGTTAAAGTTGCGATGATTAAGAAAAGAAAGAACTGTGGAATAGTTTCCCAGTGGCAAACATTACGTTTCCTCCACCTATAATTGACTGAGTGAGAGGAAGTTTTAGTCTTGAACTCCATCTTTTCTCTATCCTTTCCAAAATAGTATCTAGACAATATGATGGTTGCGTATGTCATGCGAGTAATGAATTTATAATTAAGGCAAACAGTAATATTTTTTAGGCTATATACTTATGCATATTAATAATAATAGCACTTCTCTCAGTGAGAGAATATCAAATTTTAAGCCCTTCTATGTTTTATTTTATTCATAATTCCATATCGTAATCTTACAGTATTAATTTTTTATAGAATAATTCATTTTCAAGCAAAATGTCTATTCATAAATTTATTTTATTTTCATTTTTAACTAATAATTTCGAACAAAGCATTTATAATTATGAACAGAAAACATAAGTATTGTACCGGTATATCACAGATCGTACTGTTTAAACTTTATCTATGACTATATTTTAAACCGCTCACTACATTCCATTTTATTTAACGTATAACGAGTTCATCAACGTTGACAGTACGATAAACAAATGATAAGGCTTGTAACTACGACCCGAAACTGACTCAAATCCAGTTGCCGCGATTGGCGCTGTTCGCTGTAGCGGCATAATTTCAAACTAATGCTTAACTGTTTTGCCTGTCTCAAGTTCTGTAATATGATGTCGCAACACCACCCCTCATGCAGCCTCAGTCCCACGTTGTTATTCATTCTATTATCTTCATGCACTTTCAAAATTTCTATGTTCTTGTAATTTTCTTTTTATTTGATTATTTTCTGTCAGTATAAATTTAACACTATCTTTTATAATTTCAAACTCTTCGTTATTACAATGTTGTGCCACTCATGACGAGATTAAATTATTTTTAATGGCATATACAGTATATGTTTTTTAATACTTGTCTTTAATTTTCTTCCAGTTTCCCCAATATATCTTTTTTTATGTAAACAACTGCAATCCAATGAATAAACTACATTATCTTTTTCTAAATCATCATGTTCGTTATTTTTATATTTACTGTTAATCATTTTTTCTATGGTTCTTGTATGACTTGATACTAAAATAACATCTAAATCTTTTAATTTTTCAAAAACACCGAATACATATTCCATTTTAAGATACAATATTTTAACTTCTCCCAGTTGTCTATTTAATATTACATTTTTTATTTTACTTGTTTCTAACCATTTTAGCAATAAGGTTCTATGATAATTATTTAAACTAAACATTCTTATACTTTCTATTTCCATTTCTTGATCATTTAGCATAGTCGTTCTCTCTTTAATTTTGTTAATATACATCTAAAAGGAATTCTTTTTTTTATATATAAAGGCATATTGGATTTGAAGCGTATATCTTTCCCCGTAGCACATTTTTAACATATTTTTTAAATAATAATTTACTATTTAATCTAACTATAGTAACTTCTAAATAGTTCAGACTATTATCTACTTCTTTTACACATTCAAATTGAATATTTTTATTCATTAAATTAATTTCCTTCACAAAAACATTAATATCCAGTATTCTTTTATCGTAAACGATGAAACAGTCATTTACATATCTTTGATAACTGATTATACCTTGGGTTTCATTAATCTCTTTATCAATTATGATCATGCACAATTCTACCAATCTTGGTCCTATGCAGAATCCTGTTGGTATACCTTCTGACTGTCGGTAAAATTTACCTTGGAATTCAAAAAAATTGTTATTTAACACTAACTCGACCAGTTGTTTAACCCAATCTACGCACATTACGTAGGATAGTGAATTTAAAATTAATTCTAAATTTATTGAGGTATACATATTGTTAATATCGAGTGAATTTTATAGTTTTCCTTCATAACTACAGCTTTCATATTTTTTAAAAATTGGTCAGTGTTTGTAATATTATACTCAGATATCGGTAATTTATTTAACTCTTTCTTTAAAGCTATTTCAAGATTATACAATAAATACTTTCGAATATCTATCTGCAACTGGCTGCATATAGTCCTTTGTTGCGGTAGGTTACAACTATCGTTATAACCTGCTGCTATTTTAAGGAACAACAATACTATTTTATTTAATTTACAAAAAATATAGACAAAAAGAATTAGTTTAAGTGGCAAATAATGTAGCGATAGAATATTTACCAACACAAATTTAAATCACATGAAAGTTAATTATAGGTTCAAGTATGCCGTGAGATAAAAAAAAGAAATGTGAAAAACACTGGTTCAGTAGACTGTTGCCTAATTGTCGGGCATCTTCTCATCCCTCACTATATAGTTGCCCCATTACGGGCCTGGATCAAACCATAAGGGGCTTCCTAAAATTATTATTTATTTATTTATTTTTATAAATACAGTAAATAGAAAAGCTCCAAATAACAGTTTATATCTACCCCGAAACTAACAAATATATACAAAAATAAATACAACAAATATATAAAAATAAAAATTGTATAAGGCGTTTTACATTTTAATTTAAAACAAGAAAAATTAAGGTAAAAATATCATCAAAATTATTTAAAGTTCGAGAAATACGATTTTTAAAAAATCTTTGAAATATATTCAAACGAAAAGTGGAGTGAAAACACACAAGATAAAGGTCGTAGGGATTATTGAATGTGTATAATAGCCGATCATAATAAATAAAACCATTAAAAGGTTTTAAAATAATGATCGAAATATTTGATACGCTCCCAAAAAAAAAAAAAAAAAAAAAAAAGAAAACATTATCTAATCTTTGAAAAGCTGAGAATACTTACCGGTAAGTTGCCTAATTTTTAAAACCCAAGTGAATTTTATCAAAATCTCTAGCAATTTTTAATTTTCCGGCTGTTATATATAACAGAGGGAGAGTACGGCAATCGGTCAAAAAATCAACCCCAAGACTTACATTTTTGGACTCAGGACACGTTGAAACGTCGAGAAAGACAAAAAAATTCGGGTTTTTTTCTGTATGTAGGCCTATGGATGTTATTGTATGGGGGGCACAATTTTGGTCATTCTCTTTGAAGCTTAATAACTCCTGTATGTTTTGTCAAAAATTTCTTAAAAAAGAGGTTTGTTTATAACGGGAATTCATGTTATAAAATTTGATGATTAAAGGTGCAGGGAGTGGGGAGATAAAGATGTCGTGTCATATCTCGAATAGAGTCTGACTTAATAAGGATTTTACTCATTATTAGCATTTACAATTATTTTATAAAACACATTCTTATCCTCAAAATTAAACTTTTTTCTATTTTATATAGTTAACTATTAACTATTAAATGTAAAAAGTTGTTTTTAATGAAATATCATAACAGATGGCGCCACCAAATGTTGCCAGAAAAATCCCGCGACAAGTCGCGGGATTTTTTAAAAATTTCTTATTTTCTCACGTTCACATTTTTCTACTTTGGTGATCCACTATCTTCTTTTATGCTTTTCCATTAACAGATATGAACTCTACATTATATCCTTCGACGACTCTCATATCCAAAGAGTTGAATTTTTTGGACGACGATAGGAGACGCTTATGCACAGTGATATATTTATGCTACTTATTTTGGTTATATGTTGAAATTGTCGTATCTTGTACGGTACATATGAAAACATCATAATCATTTCATTCCATTAAATTATTGAAACTATAAAGTATTATATATAATCTATATCAGGGCTTCTTAAACTATGGGTCGCGACCCCATTTGGGGTCGCTTAGCGAAATCTTGGGGTCACGAGATTTTACTGCAAAATATTGAAAATAATTTGTGAGAGTTTGAAAATGGCATGCTTTCGTAGGTTTCGTGAGTTGCACTTTGTGTCACTTCTGGTGCAGCGAGACAACGATTCAGCAACACTGATTGTAGTGTGAACTAGTGTAGTGTTATTGCTTTTCAGTGTATTCAGTTGTCTCTGTTCCATTGTAACACGAATGAACTGTGGTCGTACACCATTATTGTTTTTTGCAAATTTGTATATATCTTCAATATATATGTATATTTTCATTGTGTTTCATATGTATATTGCAAAATATTTATATATTTTTATTTTATATATATATATATTTTTTTGGGGGGGTTCGCGAAAAAAAATCACAATCATAAATGGGGTCGTGAATAAAAAAAGTTTAAGAAGCCCTGATCTATATATTAATTGGAAGATGATTTCAGTTTGTCCGACTTAGTTTGAGTAAACCGCTGGGACTAAAAATACAGTTCAGGTATCAAATTAAAGCTCTTACCCTGTAGATGCCGCCGCTGAAGAGAGATTTGAGAAAGATGCAATGGTTCAGGAGTAGCGGAGTTGCAAAGGTATAATGGTAAGTCTACAGGACAAAATTTCGGGTCTTCGCACGCCGTGTAGCGATTTAATTTTTTAAAAACCGTTTCTGTATTTTTTGCTAATTTTTGACTTTTTGCATTATTTTTCAGGCATCCCCTCAAAAGTCAGAGAAATGCCGGACACACACTAACTGTGTGTGTCCGGCATTTCTCTGACTTTTGAGGGGATGCCGGATTGTGATGTTGGGTTGGGAGAGGGTGATAAAAATTTGCATAAAAATTCGCACTAAATTTTACTTAAATATTCTTTGAAACCATAGAAAAAAATATTGTGGGGACTTATTCTCCCTAACATCTATAAAGGCCACTCCTTGTTAACTTTAGCCCGAGCAATTTTTTTTGTTTTGCAGTTTCATTATTGTAAATACTCAGGTCAATAAATGTACATTTTAGTTACTAGGACTATTGTTTTTATCACCCTATCCCAAACCAATCTCAACAATCCTCCAACGTCCGAGCAATGCGGACCACACAGAACTAGTATTATATATTATATAATCTAAATTTAGTTTGTTAAGTTATGGCAACGCAACACTCGGACGATCTGCTTACGGGATGCCTTCCGGGAAATCTTTTTAAGGGTAACTGGCGTTACAGACGTGGAGAGAACCAGGAAAACTCCATGTGGCCAGCCCTGCCTCATGTTCCTTTATCCTTTTCTCAAATACTCTTTCGATTTTTCAAATATAATAGACTTTATCTCTACATATACACGATATTTTGTACACTACACCCGATTTTTCCAATTTATGTTGTAGTAAATTTATATTCTGAAAATTTGTTTTTTAAATTAGCTGTTAATAATTTTAATTACTGATGAGGGGCCGAAAAATGTAAATCGGCCCGAAATGCACCGAATAATGTATGTAATCAATTAAAATATATATAATTAACTCCTACGTTTCGGATTATTGAATTACCTGTAGAGATTCTATACACCTGCATACGCAGGATTACGAAATTTTCAAGAATTAATCTTCATTCTCATCTCTTTCTAGTGCTTTTTTTCTATTAAAAAAATTAATTAAATATCTTCAATAATCATAAAAATAAAATAAATATGTAAAACAAATAATTTTCAAAATGTTTTTATTTAAAAATTATATTATTAATATTAAATCAATCATATAAAAATTTATAAGATGTTGGAATTAAAATGAAATTTTCTTATTATAAAGAGAGTCAGCTGTAACTTATAGCGTTAATAATATATTAAATTCTTATCAATAATCAATAGAAGAATATTTTAAAACTTTTCCGATATTAAATTTTCTTTATTTAAATAATTTATAAATATAAAAAAAGTATAAATTTACATATTTCATGTATTTTCAATCAATTTAAATCCTCGGTTACGATAAAAATGATGTTTTAAATTTCAATTTCAAGTCTCATTATTTAAATAAAAAGCAGTTATAAGTTATAAAACAATTTATTTCATTTAACTTTTATAATTTTAAACACTTGTTTATGCAATTATTTATTCGATAAAACATTTTTTTTTTTTTTTTTTTTTTTTAGTGTTCTGACTTCCTATATAACTTTATACATGTTAATTGTCAATAAATCAAGATGTTTATGGTTATGGGTTTTACCCTCGGATTCACTAAGTGAATATAATTATTATATGGACTAGGGTAACGAATTATTATTAATGGAATATCAGAATTAATATTACGAAGAAGATAGAAAGTTGACACTAATCGCACTTTCGCAGCAATAACGATTTATCATTATGCTAACGTTTACCAAAGAGGAGAGAGTTCTTCGATTTTTCTTGCTTTATTTTTATTTTCTTTTTCTTCTTCTCCTTTTCCTGATTGATTACAAATTGGAAATAGAAATAAATTAGTGCGTGTTTTTGGAAATATTTAAGGAAATAAAACATTTTTATGATTCATTATAAGGAGGCTTTAGTACCTTATCAGTAATTCTAAATAGGTTTAAAATTAGTGGGTGATTCTGGAAATAGTTAAAGGACTGAAGAATCATTATAAATACATTTCTAGAATTAATATTAATGTGGGGTTTTGAAAACATTTAAACTAATTTCCTTCAGCTCTTATTTATCTCAATCTTCTTTGGATTTGGCACGCCGTTCCATTCCTAGAGTCTCGGATATTCACTCTTTAGTATCGTCTAACTAGCTTAGACATAGTCACTTTGGCTTCTGCTACAGTTTTGTTGCCTATAGCGAGCTCTTCGTATTAACTTTTAGTGATATTACTATTTTTGTTCTGGTGACCCTTGTATCCCTGTAATTACTGATCAATAGGTCACACATATTTTTTCTACCTGCCTTCTGATGAGAAGACAACACTTACAGGAAAAACTCCAAAAATATGATAGAGTGAATGGGTGGTGATAGGAAACATTCCTGTCACTCCTATCCTATTGCCATTCTAACATTCACTTTCATCCCTATCACCCCTACTACTTTCTTATTTTCTCCAAAATCTTCTCAGTAATTTTGCCTTCCAAAAGCCAAAACACTTGACTTTAGAAAGTTGGGAATAGCATTGCACGCTCCATCCTAAAAAAAGTAATCCACTAACGCGTTATTTTCAATATTTATTTTAAAATCTGAATTTATACATTAAATAAGTAATATTTAGCCGTCTTTTTAGAAATAAACTTTATTTTTCTTAATGATATTTAAATGATGACTTTGATTAATCGACTTTCTCAAACTTTTACATTAAACTAATGACTATATTTTTATAGTTATGCAAAAATATAAAAGTTGTATATTTTCATTTATTTATATAGTAATTTTATTTTACTTTATTTTATTTTCGAAATGTATATATATGTAATGTTAATTTAATTTACTAAAATTAAATATAATATGAAAAATCGACCACAGATGGAAGCACAAGTTCATTAATTTTACCATGTATTTATTTACAGTTTTTTACATGTTATTTTAAAATAATTTTTACATAATAACTAATGTAATAAGTACATATTTACATTTTTTTTTAAATTTTCAATATAAAACATAAAGTTTTAAATATAATATTATTTTCATATCAATTATATAAATATTTTCCATTTCAAAATAAATAATATTATATCAATACTTAATAATATTCGATGTTTTCAGAATTTGTAGAAGGAATCATTTTAAAAGTAGAAGTAATTTCTTAAAAATATTTTTAATTATTAATTTACATTGAAAATACGTTTTGTAGTATAGCACTTCTGAATCTTTTATAATGGGTACCTCAAGGGATTAAGTAAGAAAACCAATGATTCGTTTCATGTGAAAGTCTATGAAACACCTAACTGGAGAATCCCATTTTAGTCTTCTTCTTCTTCAATGGCCGAGAGTTTGAAACTGAACTTTTAAATTACAGGAAATTCTCTAATTCCGAATTCTTCCGAGAATGAACTCCCTATATCGAATAACGGACAATTCTCTGAAAATGCCGTATACAAACATAGAATCTATTACGCCGCATAAGGAACAAATTACAAAATCTCCTGATAAAATTCCCTTTATTACGAACTTCGGCCATTTAGGTTACGGCAAACTATCCGTTTGAAGAGAGGTCAAAGACCCTACGAGAATTACTGTATTCAACAATTAGGGATGGTATTAAATAGACACAGGACAAATTACCAGATCCTGCGATTTATCAACAATTGTGCTACTTTTGAAGAAAATTTTCGGCAGTTTTTGTCAATATCGCAACTTCTTTTGCTTATTAAAACATTTATTTCCGAATTTTTATCCACTAACTACAGATTTCTAACATTAAAAGCTAACGCCTGCTAATTAAAAGCCGAAGATTTAGGCTTAATTTTTGACAAAATGGCGTTTTATAATTTTTTGCTAATCGTTTGCGTGAGCCTCGGCGGGTTTCTGGAAACATTCTACAGCTGCAACGCCATTATAAGTAGTTTATAATGGAAGTGTAAAAACCAGTTTCTACCTGCGCGGAATTGCGCAGAAAATACGCTAATAACGTTGAAAGAATTGCTTCGGGTTGATCATTTTCGTGTGTTTATCAGATTATGTGGAAAATTGCATTAACAGCAAGTGATTTCTGAATGTTGGAATTCATTTTCGAGCGCTAAAATGCGAAAAATTTGTCATTCAAACTTAATTTTGTATCTAACTCATTACGTATGTTGTTTTCTGCGGTCCTGCACACTGTAGTAGATCAAAAGCAATATTACATTTTACGTGATTAATGTTAACAATAAATGCATTTTATACTTGTAAAGACTTGTAAAGACATTTTTTGTTTTCTCCACATATCAAACACTCAAAACTTGGTCCCCTCAAGTTCGTTAATTAGAGAATTTCCTATATATATATATATTTTACCACTTTGAACGTCAAATTTTCTTTGTAAATTCATAACTTAATCTTCTCAGAGAATAATTTATCAATAAAATATTAAATTAATTAATTATTTTTCGAGCTTCTAATTAGCAACCAGTTAAGTAAGCAAAATAAAGGTGTAGTTTGTTTTATATGAAACGAACTATATCATTTGTTTTACCGCTAGTCACTTAGAAGCATCCTTTAAAATAATTTATAATTATATTACAGCTATCAGTTTTTAGTAATGATTTTCCTATTATTTCATTAATTATGCATATATTTACACGAGCAAACATATTTTAAATTATTTTCGGGCAAGAGAAATAAGTAGGACGGTTTATTTACAATTATTAATAATTTGGAACAAATTAAATTCCAAAATTAATCATAAGAAGTGTTCGTAACGTAGGGCAAGAAGTTCATCACTCGATGTAAATTTTGACCTTTGTGTATATACATATTTATTTATATAATTAAAAAATATAGGCATATTTTTCATACAAAACTTTTATCATACGTTTTCTTGGGCGAAATTTTGCATATTGTGTTACTTGCGACAGTTTGCACTTGGCTCTTCCCTCCTGTGCTGCTCGTTCTTAACGTTGTAGACGTGCTAACAGTTACTGTTCTTCTTATTAAACGTTTATGTGTACCACAGAATATTAAATGAAAGAAAGCATTCCGAAATTTTGAAGATATTAAATTATACAGTATTGGATTAATTGCAGAATTGATGTATAACATGACACGACAGAAATACAGTAGATTGTAATATGTCTCCATACCTAATGCTTCTATCTTATCTTGAGAAACTAATGTTAACCAAACTGTAAAGACTCTAAAAGGTGTAAGGCATACGAAGAAACAAAAAACAACAGTGGAAAGCATTAGCACCACTTGTTTTCTTGCCTTCATCTGCGTGTGTTCCATACTAGATTTTATTAAACATCTACTATTCATGAGATGTTTGGCTATAACACCATATATAACAACGAGAACGATTAATGGAACCCAGAAGAAAGCAGCTGAAGTAGACAGAAAATATATCTTGTGCCACATGCTTTGGGCAGAAGTTAGACAAACGGGCACTAAGCTACCATCTACGTAATGGGCATAGGTGTATTCTGTAAGAGCCAAAATTGGACAGGTTATTGAAAATGCTATCATCCACACTGCTATAATGACTGCAAGGGCACGCATTTTGGTGCACGTGTACCCAGCTTTTAATGGTCTACAAATTGCATAATATCGTTCGAAACTAATTGCAAGTATGGTCAAGAGCGATCCATGCGCAACTACCAGTTCTACAAATGGTACTGTTTTACCTAAATTAAAAGAATAATAATATGTTATTATGAAGTCGAATACAGAAATATAATTACGGTATATAATAAAATAATTAAATACAATTAACTCTCTAAAAATATAAATCTGTAGTAGGAAACATAAGATATTTACCATTTAATTATAAAAATTAGTTACTTATTAATATTTACAAAACCTTTGGCACACAATTTTTGGAGAATTCAACAAAAAAAAAAGTTTATTTTTTTCTTGGATTCTTATCACTAAATCCATTTTACCGCTTGAGGAATTATCAACAAAAAGACATCAGTTCATGGTGGATGAAAGATAAAGAATCGTCTCTCAATCTAGATCGATTAGTGTTTAACTATAATTGATGTATTCTCATAGTAAAAAAAAAGTATATAAATATATTCTGGGAAAATTTTAAATTATTTTTTAATAAATAATTTAAAAAATATTAATATATAGGCAAATCTCTGAACAATGGCTACTGACTGGAACGTAAAAAATGGCTGTTATTTAGAGGTTATTTTGTATGAACTTTTGTTAAAAAAGAAAAAAGTTCCTGAAAAAAAGGCCATTGTTGGGAAGTGGTGGTTATTAGAGGTTCCACTGTACATTTTTCTTCTAAAAAAATCTAAAAAATCATGTTTTGTAATCTAATAAGACATGTTCGGACGTTTAAACCTATTAATACAAAAATCGATATAGAAACAAAAAAAAAATATATATATATATATATTTTCCGTTCTGTTTGCTATAAATTTATTTTTAAATCCTATAAATCAGAAATATTTATTATTATTAAATATTATTTTAAAGAAAACTGCTTTTTAGTGTAAAAATATTATGTAAATATTGATCATGGATCAATTATTTCTTTGGATGTTTCAACTAAGATCTTGATCCAAATATTAATTAGATATATTTCATCGCAAAATCAAACATAACATAATTAACGATAAAACTAATTTTTAAATTATTTAAATTATTAATTATCTGCCCCACTAGATTATAACTTAACTCAAATGATTTTTAATCTTTAAGAAGAGAATTGATGATGATATCTTTCTTGTAAACACGACTATTTAGAAATGACTAAGTAATAGCAGTTAATAATGATTTTTTTTTTAAATTTATGTATTTATAATTTTAAAGTATTAAATATAAGATGATTAAAAATATAATTATAAAACTAACTCATAAAACATGGCATCCAACATTACATAATACGTGTTGACGTATTATGTAATGTTGGACGAGATACGCGCAATCACTTATATTGTGCTATATACTTCGTATCTGCACACAGTACTTTTTCAGACTTGTATTTTTAGAAAATCGTATAAATTTAAACTGTGCCTTTTCATATTTGATGAATTTTCTTAAAGCCAGAAAACTTTGTTGAATACACAAAGGTATATTTTAGTTTAGAGCCATAGAGAATTTAATATCGGTTTAATACATTTATTTACATTGAAGAAGTTCCGAAAAATACTCAACTAAATGTCAGAAAAGATGAATTGTGGTGTTTTCGAATTACATCGGATTATTTTAAAATTGTATAAGCGAGTGAGAACTACTGACAATACAACAGAAGGTGAAAATGTATTCTTCAAGAAATATATTTTTTCAATGTAGTTTTTAAGATACAAACCATTTAAAATTTCTTAGAAAAAAAATGATGAATTTATAAGAACATATATAAATATATCCTAAACGAATTAATTAAAAGTTTAAAGTATTTTAATTGGATTTTATTAAAAATTGTACTGATAACATATCAAAGATTTTCATGAATACTTTGTGCCCGTGATGACCGAGTAAATAAAATGGCTAAATACTAGTATTTGGTCTTGGGTGTGCGCTGTCTAACAAGCTGGTTACGTGAATTTTTTTCGGATTTTCTTCACTTGTCTAACATTTAAACAGGGACCAGCCTTCCATTGAAAGTCCTCCCGGGAGGTTTCTCCCTTGGCAGATCGCGCATGTGTTTCGTTTGTCCCATTCCACCAGTCCACTCCATTACTATTTTCATAAAGTTGATGAACAGATCATGGAATCTTAAGAAATTGCATCAAATATTGTAAGAGCAAGTAAAATAAAACTTAATAAAAGTTTATCTTATGAAATTTCATTTTTCGAATTATCAATTCTTACAAGTGATATAAAATTCACGCTTTAAATTATTTACAAATTTAAATTACTAAATCTACTTAAAACTATTAATTAAATTATTATAATTAAAATAAATAAATAAATTTTAATATTAAAAAAAATATGCAAAAATAATTGATATTTCAAGGATGCTTTAGTACATTAAATTAATAATTCATTATTGGTTAATTGGTTGTATTTATTAAGATTAATAATATATTTAATTAAATAATTGTACAACATACATATTAATGTGTAAATTAGCATGGAAAATAATCATAATATCATATTTCGAGTGCGTGTTTGTATGTCAATTTAACAAGTTTTAAATTAAGAAATAGTTTTATTAAATTTTATGAAATTGTATCAAATATCTTCGATTTCATCATTAATTTGTAACGCTTTGATTTACAGGGTAATCCAAAAGAAACCTACTATATTTAATGCTTTATTACAAATGATGACGAGGTCTACAAATCTTACTCATCATTCAAATCAATATTTGAAGACAGTTGTATTGCAATGTATTCAATATGTTTCAACTTCAATCTCGATCATCCTCAAGCTTATTCCAAAGTTTAGCATTACACTTTGAAGAACATTTCTCTGAATAGCGAAGATTTCGCAGTTTTACATCAAAACACAGTGGAAGGAAATTGACTGACCTGTGTGTTTTTCATCCAGAATCTTTCATACAGTTATCTTAATTGTAGAGATAGTTGTATGAAAGCTTGTGGATGAAGAACATACAGACCAGTCAATTCTATTCCATGATATAACAAAGATCGTTGGAATTGACGGTAAATATATTGAACACATTGGCTTCAGTCGTCGATATGAATGATATTTAAGTAAAACTTGCATACCTCATTGTTCGATTATAATAAAGAATTAAACTTCAAAGGTATCTACCGGCCACCATGTGGTATATTCTATTATATAAGTATTTATATAATTAATTTTTAAATTCAGTTGACTACCTTTATGATACTAATTTAAAAATCGAATTTAAATATACTTCATGTTATCCATTTAAAACAATTGATATATTGTTTTATTAAATGCTATCTGTTTCGGTATAAAAACATATTTGATGAATAGTTCTTTTAACTGCTCGTGATGGCGCTAGCAGACATCAATGCGTATAATTGATCTAATCTGCGAACTAATGTAAGCTTATAAAAATATTAAACTCTCCAAACTATACATTCGAAATAATACATTTATATCCCTGTTATCTAGCTTTTGTGAGAAATATTTAGTTTACAAGATTATTAAAAAACGTCAATAGATGGCGCTTGGCATAAAAAAATTAGTTAAATTGTACTCGAGCACGATTCAAGATTTGTTCGTTTAGTAGAGATGCTGCACATTTTTACGTCAATTTGACGTCATTTTTTTAAAGTTATTCATTGTAAAACTAAGAGATGACGTCAAATTGACATTGAAGTGTACGAAACGAACAGGGCTACACTAAGATTAGTATTACGTTACACCGGTTACATGTGTGTGACAAAATAGTGTGACCGCAGAACAGAGGAAGAAAATTGTGAAATATTAATAGAATCACTTATTTTAGTTTAAATTTTATATTATTAATAAAAATATATAAATAAATTCGCAGCAGAAATTATTTTAATTATTCGTATTATCTGTGGTTTATGAATTGTGTCTATTATTTAATAAAGTTATAATAACATAAAACCAAAATATTTTCTACTTTCTGCATGTAGAGTATGGCGAGGAAAAAATTTGCGACTGACTGCTATTTTTCGTTGGTTTTATCCACTCGGCTACTGATGGCATTTGCGCTAGTCAATTTTTAATAAAACGTTCTCGGAAAGTAATGCGATAAAATAGTGTATGTCATTAAAACTTAAATGCCTTGTCGAAATTCTTCCTAAATGTTTTAATTGTGACCCAAACACTAGCTTCAGAGGCGTTTCTCTTAATCATATCCTATATGAAGTGCTCTTTACACAAATACTTTATCAATTTGATGTATGAAACAATAGCTAATCATCAAAAGACAATATAACGATTAATATCGCTAAGACATAAGCACTATTATCTAATTTAGTCTAAATAAGACTAAATTAAATAATCATCACCAATTTATTGTGTACTGTTTTAAGGCACCTCTAAGTGATGTATTTTGAAATGTATATCAACCTGACTACATAAACCATTACACTCTGAGATGCTGGTTAAATATTTAATATTATTTTCAATCCTGAATTATTTTCCATTTTTAAATTATTTAAAAAATTATGTGAAAGAATTCGAATATTAAGATAGTTGGCAATATACAAGTTTGCTACTTTCCAAATTTTAAGAAATCCACCAATGGCCACGTGGATAAAACCATCGAACACTGGTAGTTTTTGTGGGTTTGCACCTCAAAGTGTTTCCGGGATTTCTTCACGTGTCTAACACCTAAATAGGGTCCAATCTTATAAGAAAGAAAGCCTATAGGGAGACACCTTCTTGGCAGATCGCCCACGTGTGCGTTGCCTTATCCCATCAATCCAAATCCAATTTTTAATAGATCAAACGAGACATTTTTAAGAAAAGGAGATCTAGTGAGAATTTCTTAGTCGATCTTCAATGAATCTTTATCTAATACTGATTATGCATAGTAACAGATTTATCTAAATCCTCTTTGAATATAAATATCTGTTTTCTCAGTTCTAAGATACTTTCCAATCCTTATATGACATAAAAGAGAAACTTTTTGTAATGAGAAAACTACATTTCTTTTCAAAAGGATCCTGTAAGACTGCATGTTGTACAGAAGGTTGCATAAGTATATACATTCACTATAAATACACTAAAAATACACAAATGCGTTATTAAAAAAACACAGAGCATACGTTCGTAATTCAAAGTTAACTTATAACAATAGAAGGCCAGCAGAATTTGAGGAATTTCCTCATAATCATACTTTACCGACACTTTTCTTTATCCATAAGAGTTAAAAAATACTTATTTTTAAGTAAATTCGGATATTTTCCTCGCCGATGAAAAAAATCATTAATTCGGACTGGATTCAATTTCGGATCACATTATTCAAGATAGTGTTTAATGGTATGTAATTTATTTATCAGCTTCGATAGCTTTATATTCTTCAGTTTAATTTTTTTTCCTCGGATCTCCAACATCTAGGGATTTAGAGGATTTCTTCCAATTCTGATTGTATTTTCGATAATATCGTTATGATTTGAAACTAATGCGAGTTCTTCCTCCGTTACTCAGAATATAATTTAGATAAATGTTATAAGAATCCAATTAAACGGATCTTGTGAAATGTATTTAAATTTAAAAAATTTAAATATATTTAACTGTTTAATCTTATAATCTTATAACAGGCTTTTAAGCTTACAAAAATATATAAATTATTCGTATATACATATATTTATTGACATGTTATTCATATAGTAATAGATAATGAGGATATATACTTAAAATTATTTAGCGTTTTACATATAGAGTGGGACAAAAGTCAGTTAACTGACCATTTATCAAGTTTTCGCTTGAAAGGCAATAATTTCTGTATTTGAATAAAAAAAACTCTCATTACGAGATCATCAGTGGCCGAATGGGTAAAATCACTAAACACTGATCGCGAGTTTACGCTTCGCCAAAAGGCAAACTGCGTGGAGTTTTCCGAGTTTTTCTCACGTGTCTAACACCTAAATAACTGCCAGTTTCCCATAAAAGTTCTCTCATATTCCCCTTGGCAGATCACCCATGTGTTGTGTTACCTTACACCCTCAACCCATTCCAATCCGATGGATCTCTCTACAATGGACCACCATGTATATTATACGTGAGAAATATTTTACTGATAAATATAACCACAAATAATAATCAATAATTAATATCCAAAAACTTTTTCATATTTAATGCTTACTTTCCCTTCGATTTTATAGAAAAATTAGTTTTTAACGTATGTTGACTGCTTACATAAACTTTACAGCTATATTTTTGGGCTGCAATTTTGAAAAAATTGTAGACCCGTAAATTCTCACTGTCGTCCGTCCGTCTGTATTTTCTTAATCTCGAGAGTGGAGTTAGATACATAAATGCCGAGACCAGATGTGGAAACCGTAGGGGTAGAAAGCCCCGATTAACTTATGAAAACTTCCGATGAAAACCGGAAGTCAAGTTATTTCAATTTAAAAATTTCCCCCTGAAAGGTGTTAGATTACCGGCACGACTCTATTGTTAAAGGAAAAGTGTGATGTACAGGGGTAAGTCACTACTAATTTGAAGGTGGAGAGCATATATTTTAGTTAAATACATTAAAAACATGATTAAAAATTACAGCCCGTCGTTGTGATTATCTTTAGCATCTAACCGACAATATTTCTTAATACGTAGCTTCGATTTAATCACTCATTGATCCAAATTAATTGTATTTCGGAAAAAATCCTTATTATAATCTGTATTTAATTTTTTCCTGGTGTTTAGAAAGTCGATTAACCAATATAAACACAAAATTTCTGTATTAGTCAAATACTATTATAGGAAAACTAAAAAAGAAACGTTGATCTGAATGAGATCCGTACGGTTTACATTCTTATGAGCCACCATATATTCCATTTTATATATTCATTATATGTACTGTACTTAGAACAATACACGAATTTTAACTTTGTATTACGTTTATTTATTACATTAGTACCAAAATTTATTACATTTCTTGTACATATTAAGGAATTAATTGTAATAATTAATACTTAAAAATATCGCTAAAGTGTAAATTTATAAAATATATTTTTTAGCATAATTTAAATTAATATACGTTTACATTATCTTTATTTTTATATTACAGGTATAATTTTATATAATATAAATGCTAAATTCGTGTATAATTATTCAATTTTGCATGGATGAAAGCATTATTAAGTATTGGATATTGATCTATATAGAGAGGTCCATAAACCAGTTAACCTCTGTAAAGATTAATTTGTAATTGATTAACCAGATTAACTAAAAATAAAATTAATTCGATTGCATTTTTATCAACTTCCCATCAATTTTACAAAAGAAAGAAACAAGTGTATCTGGAAAATGAAAAACATGATTAACTGATTCGGACCACCCTGTACTTTAATTAATGATTAAAACCATTATTATTATTTTTATTAAATTAATTTTTATATGCCTTGTCTTCATAAAATATTCAGAGTAATTCAAACAGAATATTACTAAAGATTTTTGTACTAAGGAATGGTACACTTATCAATACAGATATTAAGGAGCAATGATTTTTTGATATCTCTATATCAAAATTGAAAACTTTATCAACAGTTTTTTGATTAATGATGCTATTTCGATTGAAATATACTCATAAACGATCACTTTACTGAAACTTCAATGGCTTATTATAAGCAAGAAATCTGGATAATTTTTAAAAACTTGTTTAAAAATTATTAATTATAAGATAAAAATGCAATACAGTATTTTAATCTTGATTAATGGGCACTTATATAAAGCATTTTTTTTCCTATTTCTAAAAGAAAAAAAATCAAAATACTTATGGAACACACGAAAATCAATGTGAATTAATGTTCGCTAGTATTATCGATTATTCGACACCTTTGGTTTTTCCATCAACTCACAAATTTGGATATGCTTCAGAAATCTGTACTGTTTCAACAGGAATATTATCAATTGGGGTAGTTTTTTAAAGAATGATATCATGTCACATCTAAATACCTTGTAGAACAGTGCACTGCCACGTCTGAATAGTGCTGTCTGCGATTCTTTCACGTCATTTGGATGAAGCAATCTGGAACATTCTCAAAATGTTATGAAGACAAAAAAGTTAAGCTAAATGGAACATTTTAATAGATAGAGACGTTCCGTTTTCTTACATTTATCGTTCCTCCGTATGTGTACAGTTGAAAACTTATAGAAGAGGCATTATACACCACATATTCTTCGTGCATTTTTTGCTTCAAAGATAAGATTTATGCTGCCAAAACTACAAAAATTGGGGATCTAACTAAAGCTGTAATAGAAAATGAACAAGTATAAACCGATTCTTGGCAACTTTTCCTGGATGCTAATATTAAAGCATGCCAGAAGTATATATAAAAAAAGCTCTGTAAATTAACTATAAATTAACATCAGTATTATAAATTTTTAATTTAATTTCTAAGATATATTGACGACATTAGCAATTTTCAGTTTAAATATAATTAATTTTAATACAAAGACCTGTATAATATCGTAAAAAGTGTTTTTCATCACTGATCTAATCTTAACTTTGTTTTGATTTCATTGTTTATTTTGGCAAAGTTAAAAGTATTAGAATCAAAATTACTACTTTAGTAATGAGTTTCGGCGAAATAGTGACATAAATTAATTGTGTACCTGCCACTAACGGTAAAGATAAGGATTTCTAATTAAAGGACATTCTACCTAAATTAATTTGAAGAAAATTTCATTTTATCTTTTGTCTTCATTGTCAATCTTTTGATTAAGCCCTATCACAGAGTGATTGCAGAGCGAATTTGGAGAGGGCATTTACGAGGCCTCAAAAGCATTTGTTACAAATTATTCATTAAGACCAATATGTCTATTAAGGGAAAGAACATTTATATTTTTTTTAACCAAGCTTTATCATTTAGAAATTTTTTTTAAACGTTGATAATGTATTTGAGCTTTGAAGATAAAAGTGCCAACTCGACCTCCGTAAGAGTTTAAGAGATTTAAAAATAATTATATAGAAAATATCCTATATTCCGTCCACATATTATCGAAAGATCAGCAAGGAAAATTTTGTGTAGGCTTCACATTTATCAGATGAACTGTTGGTCGCAGGTTCGTGTCTCACTGATAATCTGGCCATATGGAGTTTAGCGGAGTTTTTACGTGTCTAACACCTAAATAGGAGACAGTTTCTCTTAGAAAGTCCTCTTGGGAGACGGATCTCCTTGTCAATTACCTTATTTTATTAATATAATTCACATTTATCAGGGTCTTAATAAAGGGTCAGTGGTTTCTCCCGGACTCAGAAGTATTACTAAAGTGTAAACAGAATACAATATACAGTAAAACCTATCCCAAAAGGAAAAAATTCTTCGGAACGAAGCGATTTCCTACGTTAAAAGAAACCTGTTCAAAACGGAAACCTGTCCAACCAGAAATACGGTGCGATTTTGGTTTATATCCTATTGGTTTTACTCTATTATATCCAGAATCTATTATGAGAGAATCTACAGGAATTGCTCGGGTATCGCATTTACAGAGCCTCAAAACACAAATTATTAAAAAAAACCTCTTTAAAATCTATTATTTTGTTGTTTTATATATATATTTGGGACCTCAAAAAGGTAAATGATCCAATCCTCTCTCCATCTTTGAGAGGCGTAAATGATTTCATGTCAAATTTCGTTGATTCAAAAGTAATTTGTAACATTCCAAAATATTTACCACGACTCCATTTTATAAATAAATTTATTTTTTAATAAAATAAAAATGATTAAAACGCCCACTTCTTTTATAAAAATCGAATAAATCTAAAACGATAAATTCTATCTTTGATAATTTTAGAAAATATTTTCTTGCCAAATTTATGATTTAAAATTTAAGCCAATTTTTTTTTCAACGTTATAATTTTTTCATTTATCTAAATTCTTTTTATAGAAATTAATTAGCATTTTTATTTTTAATTAAAATAAACATTGAAAAGCATGTTTTAAAGAATATAAGATAAAATCTAATGCAAACATTTCTTGTAATAAATTAAAAAATGTGAAGAAAATTTGTAAATATAATTTTATTTACGTGCAATTATAATTTGTTTTTTTTTATTTTGTAAAATATTTTTGCATTTTTTTAAATAAAAACGAATTTTTAAATATAAATTTACATATTTTTAATTTAAAAATCGTAAATATTTTGATAAATTTTTTCATTTAAGTTTCGATATTTTTTTAACATAAATTTGCATATTTTAGAATTAAAAAAACAACATTAACATTAATTAGACTAATGTTTATTAATGTTAAACTAATTAATAACTTAATTAATGTTAAATTAATGTAAACTAATTTAATTAAGTTAAAATTAATCAAATTAAAAACAACAATTTAACATAAATTTGCATATTAAAAGCATTTTTTTATAATTAAAAATAGTATGCGCTAATGGAATAAATTAATTTAAAAATTTGAAAATTATTTATGATTTTAAACTATATTTAACGAGCAATTATTTATTGTGACGTCGTTATAATGCTGGACTGTAATTTTTAATCATATATTTTTTAAATTTAAAATATATGCTTTCCACCTCAAATTAGTAGTGACTTACCCCTGTACATCATTCTTTTCCTGTTAGAATCATTGTATAGGTCTAATGCAAAAGGAACCATTCATGCATTAAGCCATTAGTTTATAGGGAAGACTCGTTTGTATCTGACAATTATTGATGATGGGGAGAGGGAATTGAATTTTTGATGACGTAAGATTGTACCCGTCCCCAGTCATTATAAAATATTTTGAAAATAATGCGTATGTATTTGCGAATCATTTGAACTTCTGGCCTGATGACATAATTAGGAGGATGGAGGTACCGCGATCTGCCGAGGGAGCTATCTCCCAAGATGACTTTCTATGGGAAACTGGTCCTTGTTTAGGTGTTAGACAGATGAAGAAAGGCCGGAAAATTCCATGTTGGCGAGGCGCGAACCCACGAAACCAGTGTTCCGTGCTTTTATCCACTCGGCTACTTGTCTGGGCACCTTGATTCCTGATGACTGGTGATGATGAAAAGAGGGGTCAAAAAAGGGCAAACCTTTGTTGACATAATACTTGAATGACCCCATAAAAAACAATTTATAGGTCAATATATAAATAATTTTTAAAAACATAATTTAAGTTTAGCCATATCTAGACTCATTTTTTTTCATTTATAAACTGTCCCGGTTTGGGCGATAAACAATATGGCCACATTAAATTTTTATATAATATCGAGAGATATTAATCTGATTTTTCTACAGTTTACCTCTACCATTTCATTTACATAAAGTATTGTACTGTTTTATTGGTAAATATAACTTTTAAGAGATAAAAATGGATTTATTTCTTACGAACCTAATCCATCTAAAAAGGGGGATCGATTTTTGATTTTTACAAGTGGATGGTGGATGAACTTTAACAGTATAACTGCCTTTGATGTAGAAAATGTTAGAAATTGGTTTAGAAGAACAATTTTTCGCTCGGAAAAGCTTAAGATGAAAATGTAAAAATCAAGTTAAAAATTTACTCTTAAATTTTTTTTAAGTTATAAATAAATTAATTTTTAAAATATATTTTATAGTATACAGTATACTCTCCCCTCTTAATTTTTGTTTAAAGTAATAGGCAAAGTTCGGCTGAATTAGCTAACATAGTGGAAAATTTGCTGATAAGTTGCTTGCTTGAAATAATTTTTTTTTACAAGAAGGTATTCATGATGCTCTGGCACAAATTATTGTACACTGTAAACTAATCAGAATTGCTAATTTTGCTTTCAAATTAATCAAACTTTCAACCTAGCACTGAAAATTTATTAATTATATTAAATACACATCACATTATACAGAATTGTGCAAAAGCTAGTTAACTACTATAAAAACTAAATTTCTGTCTTATTCGAACAATTAATCATTGCAATTTTGTAAAAGAAAATATGTTGTTTGAAATTAAGTTTACAGTTCGTATTTACAAATATATCTGAAACGTATATCTATAACTTATAGATCAATGATTTCGAAATATCTATTATAGAATAGTCCAGAAAGTTATCTTTCTTCTGGTTCTATAGTCTAGAAGCCTAGAAAATCTTATTACCTTCGATTTTTCTCATCTATTTCTTTCCACGAATCGACAATTTGGAAAAGTTATCAAGAGAATCTACATTTAGAAGTTTTTTGTTTCTTTAATTAAATTTTTTTTTGTTAATTAAAAAATAATTTTTTTATACAATTAAAGCTTGATATAATTTCTTTAAAAGTTATTTATTTTTTAAAATAATTCATAAAAATATTCGAGAATATATTTTTAAAGTGAATTTATGGATAAAATTTAGAGGAAAAAACTAGCGGATTTTCAAGTTTTTAAAATTTTTAAATATTTAAATATTTATTTAAAAATCAGAAATTTATTTTTAATGATCTATAAAAAAATTTAAAGGAACTTTAAATATAAAAGTTTAGTTTTAGAAGTATAGAAAAATCACAAAATGGTAAATTAAAAATTATAAAAACACAAAAAATAATACATAAAAACGAAGATAAGTTTAATATTAAATAATTTTATGATTTCTCTGTTATATTTATTTATTTAACTTTAATTTTAAGGAAAATCTTTTATATATTTATTTAATTTTCTATTTTTTAAAATAAATATTTAAATTAATGCATAACTTATATAGTAAAAGTAGATAAAAGTGAGGAAAAAATCAAGAAAATTATACATGTTTTGAACTTCATAAAAGTAGTTAAAGTTTAAAAACATTCGACTTTTATTATCAAACAACCTTAATTATATCTTTTACTAAGGATACAATATTATTGTAAATATAATAGATGACTTCCTAGCTACTTAAACATCATAATCCAACAACAATATATCTGATAAATTTTGATACAGAGTAGAGTAGAGATCGATCAAGCTGAATCTGTTTATCGATCAATAATAAGGTCTGAAGGACATTTCGTGTAATGTCTAATAGTGTAATTATCGGATGAGAACAGATTGAACGTGTAGTGAATGTGAGTTTCAGACAGGCAGATAATGTTTAGTTATGACGCTTGACTATCTCTTGCTCAATTTGCCAACAACATCTGTTGATAAATTTTACGACGTTTCTATCGATTTTTCTCTCGTTTTGCCACCCTTAAACTATATTCGAAGTATATAATAATTAATAAATTCACTTCATAACAAAGGTTTTATTTTTTAATACTCTCTTAAGAGAGTTTTTAGAAAAACAGGAAGCGAACTCTCGTTTTGTTATTGCGCTATCAGTAACTGTTACAACGGCATAAATATAAGAAAATTATGATGTCTCTGTTGTTTATTTACATCTATATTTAATTTATTCTTTATTTTTAATGCTTAATTATTTATAAAATTGATTTTTTATATTTCTTCGGCTTTATGGAACTTAGTTCCGAGTAGATGATTTATATTCAAATTCCTTAATTCTTTAAGATATTTTTAGTTATTTATGAGACGAAACTCTTCAAAAAATCATCTTTTAGTTATTTATTTTCTTGTTTTTTTAAGCTAATAATAAACTTGTCTTCAAAGTTTATTCACGTAAAAGTTATCTTAATCGTCTCCATGTAAATTATATACGTCCCAAAGGAGTCGTTTTGAAATTAGTGCAGAAATTTATTTTAATGTTGTTTATAAGTTTATATAAATTTTAATTTAATAATTTTAATTATAAGGAGGAATAAAAAACATTAAATGGGATTAAATACTTAATTTTATATTTAAAAAAATGTCTTTTAAAACGTAACTTAATTACAAAATATGTTTGAATAATCGTAAATATTTCTTTCACAATATATTTAAACAGGGTCTTGACCTCACGAGAATAATTACTTGAATTTATCTAGCATACATCATTAACTATATAAAGAAACCCATTATGAAGAACATTAAGCATCTTGAGATCCAGATGAACCAAATTTACATTAATATCACAGGATCATATTACAACTGTACAGGCTAATTTATAGCAATCTCTCAAAATAGTTAAACGATGCATACAAATTCTGTTATCATCACTTTTTATCTGTAATTAATTTGAATGCAAGTTAAGAAATTAAATATAAATTTAAACGGTAAACGATCATACTTTCCAACCGAAAGATCGCGATCCCCAACAATAGGAGAGTTACTACTCTTAAGTAACGTTATATAAGTTATATTATCATTATGTACTATTTTAAGAAGCTACAACAGTATTATTTGTAAAAAGTTATCGATAAATAATGGTATAAACAGCGGTAAAAATCATTTTAACTCATTTAAAAAGGTTAGGTTGGGAAGTTACGTCAATCGAACTAATACTTTGTATTCGAATTACACGTAAAAAACTGTATAATTTATGACTTTACATTAAAATGTAATGCAGAAATTAGATAAAGAAAATGTCATTTAGTCAATAAATCACTGTCAAATAATTTAAAAAAATTACAAATTGAATAATTTCAACTTTCATTTATTAACATACATAAAATGATAGAAAACGATTTAATTATATTCTTGAAACAAATCATTAAACATCCTAATTAACTTAATTAATTCTTCCTGCTAATTATGTGATATTAATTTTGGATATATTAATATAATTATCTGTTGTATATGACTAAATCTTATTGTTCATTTATCTGATTCACTAACGAATATAACAATAATTTATATAAATGAACTTTATAAAATTACTTAAAAAATAATCTTATAGTTTATTAGTAAAAAAATAAAATTAAAGTTTAATTTAATAATCTAATTAAAAAATTTTGAATCTTTTGCAAAAATTTGAAAGCATTTTTTAGAAAATTTTTCGAAATTTTGGAAATTTTTAAAGATGTTTTAGAAACTTTTAGAAATAATTTAAAAAATTAAGAAAAAATTTATTAAATTAATTCATTAATTCAGTTTAAATTTATATATTGAAATTGAGTTAGATTTGTAATTAAGATACAAGAGTGTTAATTAATTTTCTCGTAATTTTAATTAATATAAGAATTAAAATTAAATATAATGAAAGAATTATAATAATTACTTTAAAAAAAACATATTTAATTAAATTATACGAGTGAGAATATTTGGAGTCAATCAAGCTTAAGAATCAATAAAGAAAATCTGGGCTTTTCTATTAAAAGGTAAAGAATTTTTCACTAAACTTTTCTGAAATTCATAAACGTATTATTGAAAAATTTTTAAATATAAATATTTCCTAAATATTCTAGAATTTATAACTAATTTATATATATATATACTTACACATTTCTTCTCCAAGTATCCAAACTTCTGGTTTCGAGTGAAGTTCAATCAATACACTTGGCATACAAACTAAAAGTACTAATAAATCAGCAATACTTAAATTGATGAGGAATATGTTTGTCGAATTTCTTAATTCTTTATTTTTAAACACTACTAAAGGTACCATTAAATTTCCTATAGTACCAAGGGTTAAGATTAAACCACAAACTATACTAGCGCACGTTCTTATGTATAATGGAAATCTTAAAGGTATATATTCTTCAGACCACCCGAAATTCTTTTGGCAATCGATAGTCCAGTTAGTTTCATTGATACAGTACCACAACGTGTAATTCATTCTGTTACAATCGTCAGCCATGTCATATATATAAAAACTAAAACTAGATTATCAACCCTCTTAACTTAACTACTGAGATGGAAGTGAAAGCCTATCCTCAAAGTCAGAGGTTTTGTTAGTGGATAAAATGCGCACGCAGCTTTTACGTCATACTATATTTTGATTAATATATATATAGTTTTATTTATTTATATTTTGCCTTTCTATTGTCTTTATACTAAAGCTCTGTTCATTGTTATGTTCTTAAAAACCGTTTTGCTTGAGGGTTGTTTAATTAATTAATTTGCAAAATTTGACCCACTTTGTAACGTCTTTTTAACGGAATTTTGTTAACTAAGTTATTGTTATTATATATTATACATATTTTTTAATATATGTAATTTATAAATATTCATATGCATTATAGTACAAACTATAAACTTTAATATGTATTATAAAACAGTAATATGTATTAGTATACATATTAGTGTACTGTACTTGTATATTAAGGGCCTGGAGTGCGCGGTTCACAAAATGTAAGGCTCCACCCTTTTCCAAAAGCCATACAAATATACGAATAAAATCAATAAAAAATACTAATATATATATATATTTTTAAAAGTTTTATTAAAATTTTACTTTTTATGATTTTTATATCATGTTTTTTTTTTAAAAAAATAAAATAAATAATATTTGGGCCTTTTATATTGAAATGGATCTACTACATTAGTTTAAATAATACAATTATTTGTTAGGTCCAGATAGAGCCTTCAGGCTCAATGTATTAATAGACTCAGACCTAGAAAGAAGGGACTAGTAATCCTTTCAGTCTGGTTTCTTGAGTCCAGTGGGCGAAACCATATTTAGCGACAAGCGTATGAGGTTTCAACCCTAATGACTTTATGGAGCCCTACATCTACAAGACCTCATAAAAGCTTTTTTTTTAAGTTAAAAAACACGAATTTGGCCACGTAAAAATTACAACAATAAATATCGGGGACCATACAAAGGGCTCGGGTGCAAGAATGTTTCACATTTCTATGACAAATAATAACAAAATTATTTTATTATTACAAATGAAAAAATTAAATGTTTCACACTTCGTCCTTCTCGGGACCCCTAAATTCGAGACAATGCCCGAATTTAGGATTCTGGCTGGTCAGAAAATCCTTAGAAGCTGTTGGTACAGAGTTTAGTTTAGTATTGTTCTTTATATTTCTCAGGTTATAACGTTTATGTTTAAACAGATCTTTAAAAATAAATGTTTTTTTCTGATTATATTTTATATATGCAAATTTTGTTTTAGCATCATTGAAGAAGGCCCCACAAGAGGTTAGCAAGAAGTATTTCTTGGAAATAAACAGTGTTCAACAGGGTCTTTTATCTGGACTTTAGTGTATTTGTGTCAGCTTTCAGATCTTAATTAAAATACAGAAAAATATATTAAAGTATATTCAAAGACATAAATGCCTTCTATTTTAAAAATTCTTAACTTTTTATTGTTAAAAAATTATTTTTACTTTATTAACATAAAATTTAATTTAAATTTTTTTTAAAAAAATAAAATTAACTAACATTAATTTAAAAATTTAAAATTTTAAAAAAATAAAATAAACAGTTTTTTTGCAAAGTAATTGAGATAATTGACAAGAAATTTTTAAAATATTTTCCTCTAATGAATTTTATTATAATTTGTTCCAATTTAAAGTTTTCAATAATGTTATTTTTAAATTTTAATAAGAAAAATTTATAAAGAAATCTGACATTCGATAAATTTTTAAAAATATATTTTATATATTATAGTAAAGATATATTATTATTATAAAAAAGATTAAAATAAATAAATAAATTATATATATTATTTAATAGAATAATAACTATGATAATTAAAATTATAATCACAATACCTTAAAAAATAATAATAATAATTTTATATATATATTTTTTGTTGTAATTAATTTAATCAATGTTACAAATGCCAAAAAAGTATAGAAATAAAATAATTTTTTACTTTTTTTTAATTTAAAAAATGATTTAAAATGTTTTTCTTCTTAAAATTTTTATAGAAATCATTTCATTTATTATAATTACAAAAACGCTTCCGATAAATCGCTCTTTTACATGTATTTGATAATTATATTAATAGATATTCATAATTGTCATTAATTAAATAATAGTAAAATAGTTTGTTTAATTATCACCAGATGGCAGCAATAAGTAAAAGTAATTAACTTATTTATTTTAAAAAGCATTTTAATATTATAGTGTTAATAGATCATTTGCTAAACATAGTTATAAATATATAATTTAATATAATTTTTTAATAAGAGAAATATAAACTTTAAAGTAAAAAAAAATATAGCAAGTCATAAATTATTACTTGTCTCATATATTTTTAAAGTAATATCTCTTTCCTTCATTTTAATTTATAGTTATTTTTTTATTCTTTTTAGAAATATATTTAAAGAGTGAAAACATTCATAATGTTACTTATATACTTAACTAATGAAAAATTTTAATAATTTTTAAAATTAAATTAAATTTTTAATTAAATAAAAAGTATGTTCAATTTGAACTAGAATAATTCTTAATTAGAATTTAAGAAAATATTAATATTTTAAAGCTAAAATAATTTTTAAATAATAAAAATAAAAAGTATAAATTTAATTTTTGAAAAAAGTTTTAAAAAATCAAAAATAATTTTTCATTTGATAGATTAGAATTAAAATTATTAATAATAATATTTAATTAATCCTTAATTAATATTAATTATAGGTTTTTTAAAATCAATTTAATAATTATTAATTTTTACTACATTAATTCTTAATAAAAAACTTTTTATTTAAAATAAAAAAGTTCTTTGTTAAACTTTTATTAATAAAAGTATTTAATGAGTTTAATAAATATTAATTAGAATAAAAAGTGCTTAATTGAATTAATTTTTTATGTACAGTAATTTAACAAACTTATTTATTAAGTTTTTTTAACAATAAAAATTTTAATTAACGTAAAACTATTATTTCTTTAAAATTCTAATTAAGAAATATAAATTTTTTATTATAATTAATAATTCATATAAATATTTTTAAAAATTATAATAAAATTTGATAATATTAAATTTATTTTTTTGTAAGTTCATTATTTTTACATTATAGTAATGATAATTAATATTGAAGTTTTATTATTAACTATTAAATTTTTTTATATTTTAAGCAATTTATAATGTTTATTATAACATTTTATGAAGATTTTGATTTTGTTTCAAAGGATATAAGCAATAAATTGAAGCTTTCAATCAAAATAATCTTTAGAGATACATAGAAAGAGAGACATTTTGGACTGGAAATCAAGTCAAAATTGGTAATGCACCCAGAATTTATCAGTGAATATCAAATTATAAATGAAAAATTCATGAAAATAAATAGGTATAATCTCTGAAGAATCTTTATACATGATAAAAATCCATGATAGAAAATTCCATTGATCCATTTTATTGTTGTAATCCAGATTTGGCACTTCAATATCCATACCTCAATATACATTCAATTTTTTTTGAATTTCTTTGTTAATTAATAAGAAAACTAATTAATTTGTATAAACTAAATTTTTTAAATAAATGTTTGATAAATTTTTTCTTTTATTATGCTTAAATAAATAAAAATTATATTGTTAAAAAGTTTTTAAAGTTGCTGTTGACAATCATTGCTTCCATTTTAATTCATATTTTTATTATTATTTTAAGCTAATTTAAAGAAATAATTTAATTTATATTTAATTTAATGTTAAAATAGTCGGTGTTATTTTATTTTATACAGTTTAATAATTAATTTTATAATTACTAAGAATAATTTTGGAAAAATATATGAGAAAAATTTATTATTTAAATATAAAATTTTAGAGTAAATTATTAATTAATTTAAGAATAAAATTTATTATTATTAATGAATTATAATAGCTTTATTAAATATTGCTGATTATTATTAGTGGTTAGAGCTTACTCAAGGGACTAGGCTGAAGGAAGAGAGTGAAGGGATGAAAAAAAAATATGAGAGAAATTACAGTAGGGTACTAAACAAATAGTGTGAATGAGAATGTAAGAAAATAAATACATTTGTTGGAAATGTTTATCTAGTAGTTGTAATTACACAAAGTAACAACTTTAGTATAAGGATTTGGTGGGATAATTAAATGAAAAATCATATAGTAATTGATAAATCTAATCACACTTAAAGTAATTACAATTTATAGATTTATAATGTTGATGTGTTAATATTTGGGATTCATTAAGGAGACAGAGACGATAAACATTTGTAACAGAAGCAACTTCTTTTATTCTAAAAACTAAAACAAGAATAACATAGGATGCGTATCCAACAGACGGGTCCCACCTGTGAGGGTGTGAGACCAAAGGGAAGGGACAAGGAGATTTCTCCGTCCAAGGCAGGTCCCTCTGCTCGACCAAATTGGTTCTCAGTTGCATATGCTAACGCACATGCAACTAAGAACCAATTTCTATATAAATATATTAAAAGACACCATATTTCTATATAAATATATTAAAAATTATTTAATTTTGGATTTTTCTCACCTCATTATAATCGTGCCACATCCTTCACAACAACTAAGATATTTCAAGTTATAGCGATAACATTAATTCAAATAATAATAATAAATTAGTAATGAAATCCTCGAATTTCATTTATTATATTTAAAATTTTTCAAAATTTAAGTCGAAATGATTAATTTTTATCGATTTTGTGTACGTAACCTCTCATTCGCTCCCAACGTCTACGTTGTATTTAATGACAAAAATAACGAAAAACTAAAAGAAAAAATACTTTATCAAGTTGGCTAGCATTTAGAAATAAAATATTTTCGATTACATTCTTCTTCAACGAACAATTTCAGAGATATATATAGGATATTACGTGACAAATATCGTTGGAAAATTATATATATATAAGCTGTGTAGTGTTATAGAGTTAATATATATAAAAATAAAACAAATAAATTTGACAGATATATTTAATGATAATATTTTAAGTATAATCCGACCTTTAAAGAGATGTAAAACTTAATAACAATTAATTATTTAAAGGAAGAATTTAAAAGGATTTTGAATGGAGAAACGTAAAATAAATCCTAGTTAATAGGTAGGATTTATTTTATGATTATTTTTGTTAATAAGAATTTATATATCGAATTTAATTCGTTATTTTATTTGAATATAAAGCTTAAATTTTGTAATAAAACTCAATATATATATATATAAATAATAATAATTTTTTAATTAATTTAATTAGAATATGTATGCTTTGATATAGTTTAATTGATTTTTGAGTCAATAAAGTCTTTTTATTTTAGTTTAAAATAATATTGAAATTAAATTTATTGTAATTATTTCTGTAATATTAATATTAAACAAATATTATTTTAAATATTTTTTAATAAAATAAAAATCATTACAGTTGCTTTTTATATTTTAATCTTTATTTTTTAGTTTATAATTTTTATAAATTAATTTTTTGAAATTAATTTTAGTGGATTATATGCTCATTGATATAAGCGATTTTTTTTGAGTTTTTTTAAAATAAAAATAATATTATTTTTATATATTAATTTATAAAAATAATTGCAGTAACATTTTATTTTTTATTAGATATTTTTAAAGATCTTATGAGAAAAATTCCTTCCAAACAGATGTGAATGACAGCTGAAGTTAGTGAAAAGATCACTAAGAAAAGTAATGAAACTTCTATTGTTTGATCAGCTAATTGATATATTTTTCTTTAAAGAAAGATTGATTTTAAGTGTTTTATTTATATTATCTTTTAAAAACTATTTTTTGTAGTAACCGATTAATTAAATATTTAAAGTATTGTAAATTACTATAAATAAATTAATAATAAATTAAAGTAATTAATTAAGCTGTTACAAATATCAATTTTAAGTTAGGAAGAAAATCATATGAATTTTAGATTCGATCGTTCGCCTGTCTGTACATCGTACGAAATTTATCTTTCAACGTATTGAATCGATAGTTTTTCAATGTTTCATGCAATGATTCGTTTGTAATTTTGTTTCCAAATAGAAAAATGATAGTTTCAGTTGATAAAATGTGGAATTTTAAATAGATTTTGTATCTTGCATGTATCTTGATTTTTTTGCTTATAAATTAATTTTACTTACAGAATATTTCGTTAGTTATTAATGAACAAGATAATTTGTGTCACATATATTCAACGTTTATCATTAATTAACTAATAATAAACTTCATTAAATTATTCTTTGGTAAATGGTTAGTTGGTGGAAGGCAGCACAACACAATGGCGATCTGCCACGGATGAGATGCTTTCATTGAAGACTTTCTATGGGAAATTTGCCCCTTTTTATTGTTAGACACATGCAGAACACCGGAAAACTCCACGTTGGCCAGGTGCGAACCCATAACCACTAACCCATGTTCAGTGGTTTTATTCACTCGGTTATTGGTGAGCTATCTTTGATAGTAGTAACTTGAATATATAGGTTCCTCTTCAGCCAATTTGTACTAAATTTAAGCTTTATTATGACTAAATTATTCTGGACCTGGCTGAACCACGATTGGAATGATTGAAAGGCCTTAGTGTCCACATGGCGAAGAGTTAAAAATTAGCTCTTCGTCATTAACTCTTAACAAAGAACAATGATTATTTAAGTATGACTGAATAATTATTTATATCAATATTTGAAGCCATTTATATTACAGTGTTCAATATTTCAATTTCAAATATATTTCTCAATCTTATCTCAAAGTTTGATACGACACTTTGAAGAATGTCTGTCGAAATAGCGAAGATTTTGCACCCAATAGATGATTTAAGTTCATTTGAAGTCTTACTTTATAGGGAATCTCAAAAATAATGTCACAAGGATTTAATCTAGTGAATGCATAGACCTATACCAGTCAATTTTACTTTCATGAATGCTTTCCATAATGCAAAGCAATGATATGCTCTCTGAAACAGTGACCCAGAATACTAAGACTAATTGAAATTCAAACGAAAAACATGCGATAAAAATAAATAGTTTAAATACTTTAATGTGTCACAAAAGTTATATTCATTGGTTGCGGAGAAAATTGCATCTAAAGTTGGCATTGTCTTTGAGCCACTCTATATCTATAAATTAAGATTACAAGATGATAATCGGAAAGAGAAGCCCATAATTTTGAGTTTAAAAAAATGTCTTCCATTTTAAAAAATTCCAAGAATTATTTTCAAAGTTAAGTAACTCTTAAATTACGTAAATTAATTAGATTTTTGGTAATAAAACATGAATATCTTTAAATTATTATTATTATTAAGTTCAAGCCTATTCAACACTCCTCAATTTGTCTTTCATGCAAATTTTTCATGTTTTTCTATTAATTAATGGAATCTTTGTTGATAATGAAGAATAGCCTAATAATTCATTTATACAAAACTATGGGCGTGTCCGTTCTTCAAATTAATCTTTACTAATTTAAATTGATATAGAAAGTAATTTAATTATATTTATATCAAATATAGAAAGTAAATAATGTATAATGAGTTAACCATTGTAAATACTAAAATACTTTGAACATTGGTAGTTGATCGCGTATTCCCTCTTCATCAATGGGTTGCAATTCTCTGGGTTTTCTTTACCTGACTAACACGACCCAAATAGGTTTTTTTTTTTTTTTTTTTTTTTTTTTAAATAGAAGGTCCTCCTGGGAGATCCTCCTTGTCAGATCGCCTTGCCTTATTCAATCCTACACTATCCTATTTTTAGAATCATGTTTCGTCTAATTTTGTACAAGAAGAATCCATTATCCTAAACTCATTTTACAGTTCAATAGTGCACGAGCAACACAAAACAAAACATAATTAATTGACTTTCGGGTCACTCCGTATAATAAAAACATTAATATTTAAAAATCCATTTATAATAAATTAAATTCTAAATAATTTAATTTAATTATTTTAAAATATTAATTAATTATTATATTAATATTATAATAAAAATTGAACAAAATATCAATTTTTAAGATTTTTCCTTATTTTTAAGTTTTAAACAGAAAAAACTTTTTCAAAAATTTGCAAGAGAACATAAATGAATCCAATTCAATTTGCATTCTGTTTTTTTTTTCTTTTTTAATAAATAACTTTTGAATTTTTTTAAAATTTAATATTCATAGTCTCGATAAATAATTGAATAAAAAAAATATTTAAATTTACATTTAAAAGATATTGTTTACAGATTCTAAAATACTTACTTTTAATTTATTATATTAAAAATTTATTAAATGTTCTTGAATTATTCTTCACAGTCTTATTAAATATTCTTTTCTTACAAATAATGTTTTAAGAAAAGAATATTTCATGTTGTTTTAACCAGTAGCAGATTTAAGAGGAGGTTACAGGAGGTTACAGTATTACACATTGTGTAATAGTTCTGTTGAATGCAGAATATTTCGTATTCTAATTCTTGAGGCCGATAATTTATTTTCATAATCATTTTCAATGTCTTGTGCAGCATTACAGAATAATTAAAGAAATTAATTTGGACAAGGAATGATTTGAAATTTTATATTTTATAACATTGTTTAAAATATTATTTACATTAAAAAATGAACAGTTTTTACAATTAGAAACAATATATATATGTTTTTTCCCCTATTTTTATTTATGTTCTTTCTTAAAGCCAACAAAAACTTTGTTTATGCAAAATTAATTCGCTTAATGCCATGGAAATGCTTTTTAATGATGTCTTAAACACAATTTTATTTTATAAAACATTTAACAGAAAATAACATCATTAAATTTTAACGAATTTTTCTCCTTTTAAAAAATAAATTTAAATGGAAAGTTTTTTAAAATAAAATTTCAATAAATTTATATAAAATTATTAAATATTTTTTTTACTCTAATTTAAAATTAATAAATACAAATATATACTTTATTACACATTGTAATAATATTTTACGTATGTGTAATAAAGTTTATTTGTATTAAATATTTAAAAAAAGGAATTAAAAGCTTATTATTAAATGTTAAAAATATTATTTAAAGTTTATTTTAATTTACATTTTGCAGTCAAACCGTGAACAACGGCGACTGACGAAAACGTTATTTAAATGGCCGTTATTTAAAGGTTATTTTTTGTACACTTTCGTTATAAAAATGGCCGCTGTTTGAAGTGGCCGTTATTGGAGGTTCGAGTGTATTATTATTATTATTTTTCTAAACTAGGATTTTATTTTTCTAAATTAAATATTCTTTTGATTTAACATCGATTTTTCTTTGAATTAGCTTAGAATTCCTTTGAAAATTGTAGTATTTCTTTATCTATAATAAATCAAAGAAATTTTATGATTTAATTTGCTTAGATTTACTATTTCCTAATTTATTAGATTTAAATTATTACATCTAATTGATTAATTTTACTGGAACGTCTCTTTTGAATAAATATTTATGAAATTCAATATTAAATGTGATATTTACTAGATATTTGCTACTTAATTAGCAACGTGGCAATTTTCGCCATCTTGAGTGTTGGTAATTTTCTTGTTCTGGTTTCAAGAAGACAAAAGAATTATGAAGACATTTCCTTAAACAAAATAAGACTTAAAGACATTCCCAAGACGGAATTTCCTTAAATACTATGACGTTATCTATGCTAAGGATTCGGGTTTTTTTTCTGAAATTTTTGCTTATAAATAACATGAAAAATATTCAGATATTTTTACATTAATTTAATAGTGGATTGATGAAATCAGGCAACTCAATAAGAGCAATCTGTCAAGGGGATTGCCGCCCATAAGGACTTTCTATGAGAAACTGGCCATTTCGGGTGTTTGACATGTAAAACTCAGAAAACTCCATGTGGTACGGCGCGAATCCACAACCAACTACTTGTGTTCAGTGGTTTTATCCACTCAGTCACTGGGGCATTATTAAGAGTAATTATAAATAAAATTAATCTTATACAATGTAATTGGAAAAAATTCATGAAATTTTTCAGAGCTTCTTTCTAGTTTTTAAGAATTATTTGAAAATTCTAAATTAGGAAGCTGAATTACCTACTTATACCTTGAATGGATCTTTATACAGCATTCGAGAATCTCATCTCGAGCATTAAAAATTTCATTATTTATTGTGCAATATCATCAATGTATAAGAATTAGTATAGTTTTATAAGATTAATTTTTTACAAATTTATCTTATTTTCGCTTGTTAATCTCTCTAAATGATAAGGAACATTAAGAACTCTCGTGGTTTACATATTTTGCATGGTCACAAATGTTTGTAAAAGATATATTTGTGTAAATACTTATTATACTAAAAGAGGATTTACGATAATAAAAGGTTACCTTTTGTAATTTTAAAATTACAAGGAAGTTGTAGCAAAATTTATAGCCATTAATATGCAAATTGAACTCGTAATTAAGTATCGATTTGAGAAAGATTATAAGGAAAAATCAATATTTTTAGTCTGATTCTATTTTTAATTTTTAAAGCTGATATATTTTCAATAATGAAAAACATTATATTGAAATTTATTAAATAACTTTTTAATATATCAATCATTTAAAGCATACAAAGAGGATTTTACAGGATAACATATATTATCGTTGCCATTTAAAGATAAAAAAAGGATATTTAAAGAAGATTTAAACATAAATATTGTAAAGAGTGCAGAATCGATATTTTACTTAGAATCATAGAAAAAGGTTTCAAATGGTGGATGTTCAAAGAATGTCACAAGTGAATACAATTGTAAGAAATGATAGGTACTTATTGCTTTGAAGAACTACATAAATCATATTTAATCACTTAGATCTGGTCCAAAGTACTTCTTTATAGAGAGATAAAAGTGATTAGTATTTGCTTCTCTCAAGAACTAAATGATGTGAATAGCAAGACAAACGCAAGAAAGTTTTCCAGGGTTTCGTTTTTTTTAACAGACAATTTGAAGCATTCTTCTACTATAAATAGAAAGAATAGAGTATTACGAATCTTTATTTTTCAAACCAAATATCTGGATTGCTAAATAAAAAACTATTTTATTATTATATTAAAATACCATTTATAATAATAGGCCCACCAATAGACAAGTGGATAAAAACCCGCAAACACTGGTCGTATTGTATAAGCTTTATTTCCTTTCGTCTTCTACAAATGCCTCTAAATTGGAGTCACGCTTTCTAAATTACTATCTTTCCCCATTTTAAATTTCCATTGCAGGGTGGAACTGACGTAATGGCACGCCATGTCATTGATGTAATGACATACTATTTTGTTGTCTATCTACTGGTTATAAAACAGAAACGCACGCAGTGTTGAAAAGTTAAATCTTTCTCAACTCTTTTAAGACACGTTTCGGTCGACGTAAACCGAAAAATGTTTCTACTTTCAGTTTCTGTTTTCAGTTTCGGCGCTCTTTTTACGCGTTTGAATCGCCGCTTAAATATCCAAATAAGGATTAGTTTCCCACATAAAGTCCTCCTGGAGACACTCCCCTTGTCAGTTCACCCATGTTCATATGTATATATATATTCGCATTTTTCACCGGATGCATTTCGAAGCCCTAAGCTGAACTCTGTAAAGCCCCTTACCAACCCTTCACAATTATAGAAGTCAAGGCAAATGTCAAGGCATCGCATAGACAAATGAGACAAATGTCTAGGGCCCAGTTTTTTCAAGGGCCCGGTCAAACTGTCTATTTTGAAAAGATTTGTAAATAAGATAGTTTACTTTCCTGAATTTTTAAATAAAGTTTATTCATATTTATATACTTACTTTCTTAAAACTATCTTGGCTTTTATTTAAATTGTCTTTTTTATTATTCAATTTACCTTTCATGGGTAAAATATTATATTGTTTAAATATTAACCAAAACAATTAATATTTTAAGGTAATATCGTTATTGTATAACAACTTTTGTTAGACATTTAATAAAATAAATTTTAATTTTTTAAAATTTATAAACAAACTGTTCAAACTTTTATAGAAAAACTAAAATTTATTGTTGTGTATTAAATATTTTTTATTAATAAAAGTTTTAAGATTTGTTTTAGTTATTCACATTATTTAATTTTGTTTTATTTATTGTTTTATATTGCGCTCTGTTTCTTGTGAGAGAGGGAGGGGGCCCGGTAAGAAGAAAATGTTTAGGGCCCCAAAGTGAGTTAATCCGGCCCTGATAGAAGTCAATCATAAAAAGAAAAGAATTAAATCAGATTATGTCTCTGATTTAATACGGAGTTGAAAGAAAAAGATGTGAAGTTTCACTAGTCTTCTGTTTTATAACTGAATTTAATTAAATTTTTATACCATTCCATTAAAAATCTTTTTTTTTAAATTAGTTTTATCAATTTTTTAACAAAAGATCTTATGTTAATTCTTAGAAAAAAAATTAATGAACTTCTACACAAAATAAAAAATAAAGTATATTTTGTTGGTTTGTAAAAAAATGTTATTACAAAATTTGACTTCAATTTTTCTTTTTTGTACAAACGTTTGATGCCCCTTGAAAGTCGAGGTCCTACGCAACAACTTACATAGCTTTTTACTTGTAAATACGGTCCTGACAATGTCAAAGCTGATGTTTTTTTTTTTTTTTTTAACACAAAGGGCACAAATATGTATAGAACGATCTCGCTCATTTGTTTCTATACCACATAATGACGTGTCCCGCTAGCAATAATTGTTCTCCTTCTATAAAATTTCTCGATAAACAGCTACAAGCAGCATATATCATTATATCGAACAGTAATATATGATTAATTTTACATTACTAGTTACAAGCGACCCAGATAAAATAGTCCTTTTGTAAAAATGCAGTCCAGTGGCCGTAACACAATCCAGAATCCCAACGAGAAGACACCTCGTCCTCAGTTAAATTCCCAAAGATCGCTAGCAATCGTGGAAAATCCTTTGAAAATGATAATGAAAATATTTTTAAGAATTTTTAAATAATTGTAGTTACTAAATAATTAAACAATATTAAAATAATATATGTGCATATACAATATGTATCTCGATCCTCTTTCAAACGTTCATGCACCACTAACGGGTCGATACGAATCCTGTTGGGAAGATCTTCTCTAAACAAAATTAGTTTTTGACAGACACCTTTTGTAAAATTTTATATAAACTTAGTAAAAATGTTAATTGATGAATTAATACGAGGCGTCAACATATTTAAGCTACTGACAGGCTACATTAACGCCTATTACAGGTAGGTTTGATCCGCTATGGGGTCGATCAATATAAAAACACAAAATTTGATATTGTGTAAGGTCCACGATTCCTTGTACTGGACAAAGACCGAATGTTGGATATGTTGAGTCACTTAGAAGCAAAAGGTTCTTGGCTTTGCCTATGGCAGGGGTGGCGAATCTTTTTGAACTCGCGGGCCTATTAAATGCAATAGTGTGCGAATTAAGATATAATTCTGTTGAGTAACGTTTTTAGACCTTTGAATGTGTTGATTCTTTGTCGAATTCACATTTGATAATACTTGGCATGTACAGTACAGTATCTTTTCTCTCAGTCTATGAAGCACACTTGGCAATTACCATTGAATCTTTTAGATAGTTTTAATTATAGTCTAATCATTACTTCTGAAATGATTAATTTTCGATAAATATCAAATAATTCTGTAAAATTGTTTAAATGTATATTTTAAAATGACTATTAAATGATATAATTTTAATGATTTACGAAGATTTATTGAACGGTTACTAAATGGTATCCTTATTATTTGAGAAATGAAGTTGATATCGTTTCAATTTAAGTTACACGTAATAAGCAGGGCTGTCAAGAGGGGAAGCTGAAGATTTTAATCGGGTCCGAAGAAATTTAGGGATCTATTCTATTTATAGATCCCTAAATTTTACTAACATAAAAAGTCGTTTTTTTACGTTTTTACTAACATAAAAAAATATTTAACAGTGATTTTTATTAATAAACAAACGTTCTATGTATTTCATTTGTTCTAAAAACGAAAGACTAACACCTAAATAGTCCTTAAAATCTAAATATAGACCAGTTTCTCACAGAAAAGTAGACCGGGAGGCATCCCGCTTGGCTGATCAATGTGTTACGTTGCCGTAAACAATCTAATTCATAGGAATACCTTGTATAACCAGAACAACAAGTAATTCTCGTTATTATATTTTGTTTGTGGATAAATTTAATAAACATTTGCTTTAAAAAAATAAAAAAATTGTGAATATAATTTTAAATTTTTAATAAAATAAAAAGCAATTTTAGATTGTTACAAGAGAGTGTTAACTTGGCAATAAAATAGTCAGACACTAAAAAAGGAGGAAAAGAAACAGATATTTTATGAAATTCTGTTTCTTATCATTTCAAAAATAAAAATTTTTCTGACATAAAATATTATTTTACATTTGATAAAAATAATATTTTTTAATAAAGTGAAATGCAGTTTTAATTTAAAACAATAAATAACATAATTTAGAAAATAAAAAAGAAAAAAGTAGCATTTATGAGTTAATGATATAGAAAATATTTAGATAATGTTATTTGAATATTTAAAATAATTAAGAATAAATTATACAATTTTTTTATTTTTTCATTTTTAATAATTAAATTATATTTAATTAATTAATGTTTTGCTAATGATGCTGTATTATCGTTATAATTAGGGCCGTCGAGAGCTATTATAGGCCTCGGAAGTAGTGTGTGGGCCAAAGTAGTGTGTAATAGTTTTTGAACAAATAAAATACATAAAATGTTTCTTTTTTTAGTAAAAAGCAGTCTTATAGATTTTTTTTTGTCAGTAAAAATAATATGTTATTAGAGAAGTAGGAACTACTAAGGACATCTTAAGTTTTCTCCGTGCCTGGGGACTCAGCTTTCCCTCTCGACGACCCTGGTGATAATTAACACATTGTAAAGTACTGTATTATTATAAAGTATAATAAATAGAATATAGTAATATATATTAATATATCACTAACTATTAAAAATGAAGAATATATTTCTATACCATACATTATACAACAGCAAAACTTCATTATCACCATACTCCACTATATTAATAATATAAGTTAATTAGTGAAACATTAATTAAATATCCATTATTTATATTTTGGTAATTAATAATAATTAATAATATTCTATTCTTTTATCATCGGTTTTAAATATTAAAATATTATTTAAATACTACTACATATGCTATACTACATATTGTGCTATATTTATCTAGTATAATATTTTGACTAATTAAATTATAAACATATTCATATAATAACTAATTCAGTATAACAAGCATATAGCATAACAAGTGTAATATTTAAATATATAAAAATAATAATCAATAATAAAATATTTTACGATTTATTCTTCGTGCGGCCGTTATTAGAGGCTCGATTGTATAAATATATTCATTATTAAATCATTAATGTAATCAAGTATTGTGATACTATATATTACGTGTCATACTGAGTGTGGTGTGTCATATAATATAATTTAAGTAAGTAATAAAGTAGTATAATATAGTAACAGTGCAACATGTGTAATACAGCAATATAGAATTGATTCTAATGATTTGTTATAAGAAGTTAAAGTAAGAGAAAGGAAGAGTCAGTTATAAAAATCAATGGTAGCATGGCACTGAATCAAGTTAATAGTACCATATCCAATCAAGCAAAAGTGTCTGATACAATTTATCACACTAACAGTTACTAAAACTGGAAAACTTTGCAAACATATATTATCGATCCAAAGACAAAAATATTTTCATTATAACTTCCCGCCATAAAAATACAATAATAATTTTTGTTAGTTTTATAATGAATTTTTAAAGCTATTTAAATATAACCTCCTATAACAGCTCCACAAAGCGATGAATACCTGCAAAAGGAATCTTTATGTCTTAAACATTAAATAGAGAATGCATAAGCTTCTATGAATTACTTAGTAAATGACACAGTTATCATCAAATCTCGTAACTTTCAAACAGTATGGATTTTATTATTGAGCTGTAATTTTCAAAAATTTCAGATCTATAAATTCCTATAAAGAAATAAATAATATTAATAATAATGAATTTGAATTAAAATAATTTTTCTTAAAAGTAATTAATCGATACGAACATTTAAAATATCTATTAAATGTATTTAAAACGTTTTTACTTTAATAAATTTTATATTAAATTGTAAGATAAAGACAGACATCTGAATGACAAACAATTATTTTAAAATAAAAATTACCAGTTAAATATATAATTTGTTAATAAATTAAGTTAAAAAAATTATTTTAAAGCTACTTTAAGTGTAAAAAAAAAAGTAAATTATAGATGAAAATATATTTTTTGCCTTCTTTTCTAATTAAGAAGTAAAGAGAAGATTAAAGATAACAAAGATGATGCAATTTAACAAAGAAAGTTGTGTTATAAAGAAGTAGAAGCTATAGACCTTATAAATCTAAGGGATTTTAATGATTCTATATCCATTCATTGATGCTGATACCTACAATCCACCACCTTAAAGAATTGTATAGAGTACTGTTATAAACTTAATCTCACAGAATGCCTGTTCGACTATCGAAGATAAACCGATTTACTTAAGCTCACAGCTTCTATAAGAGAATATATTTAAATATACTCAACATCGGAAGTAATTTAAATCAGTAATAATGGATCTAGTTTTCATTTCAATGCATTTTGCATTGGAAAGTATAAGAAAATTCAATTCTATTAATGTAAATATCTAAACTGAAGAGTGTATAAATGCATTCAGATTCATGGCAGTTTTGTATAATTTTTTAAGATAAAAAAATTTTGTTAACTGTAAAACAGCATTATTTACGTATATTTAATTTGAAAAGATATTGATTTTTAGTTTCTATAGCGAAAAATGTATAGAGAAATAACCATGAAATGACAGGCAGAGAAAACACTTTTTATTAGGAAGCTCTAGGCTCTTGAGAACATTGATGAGTGTTTACAATGTAGAAAAAATTCATAATCATGTAGTACATTATGTACACTACATCAATATACAATGTGCAAAAAATATACCTTATACATAGTGTATCAATGGGCTTTGTACATTATATGGTTATGAAGCAATAAATTATAGTTGTACATAAATATACAATGTTGATATAGATAAAGGCTGACAAAGTAGGAATCACGTGGGTACAGTTGCTGGCATACAGTCTAGTCAGTTACAAAATTGAAGTTATATGGTAGACTGAAGAGTCTACAAGAACATAACAAAACAACTTCAAGTCTCTTCAATTTCTACGGAAACACGTGACGAGATTTTGGAGATCATTTGTAAAGGTAGCCAGCTTTACAAATGACACTTTCCTTGGTCATGCAACCATAAATTATTGCTGACAACGGTTTGTAGATTGCATGGCTAAAGAATTTTGTTTGATGTATAATATTGAGATTGTATCTAGCGTCGTCAGTTCTGATGCACTCGAAAATAATATGGACCATCATATCTTGTTCCGCCACAGAATACATTTCAATAATATTTTTATTATTATGTTTAATAAATATATAAAGTTATAACTTGTTACCAAAAAAATGTTGAAATATTTTAAATTTAGAAGATAAAATATGAAAAAACCACGGACATTTAAAGCAGTAATTTAAAAATTGTAGACTTATGTCGTCCGTCTGACTATCTGTCTGTTCTTCCTTAATTTCGAGAATGGAGTTAGATAGATGAAAATTGGGACCAGATATAGAAAGCTTAGGGGCAATAGGCTTAGGTTAACTATATACGATATTTCTCGTTATTTCAATTTAAAAATTTCCTTTGAAATGAGGTAGATAGATGACCGGCATGACTCATTTGCTAACAGGAAAAGTATGATGTACAGGCTCAAGACACTACAGTACTAATTTGAGGTAGAGAGCATATTTTTTAAATAAAATAAATTCAAAATATGATTTAAAATGCAGTCCCACATTGTGACGATGTCACAATAAATAATTGCTCATTTATTTTAGATTTAATTTTTATGTTTTTAAATACAATATAGTGTATAGAATAGCGTTGCTATAGAATGACATAAAATATCAAAAGATATAACAAGTTTATTATGTCTAGAATTAAGAATTGGAATTCGTAATATTATTTATAAAGTTAATTGAATCCTTATTTTATGTCATTCGTTTGTAACAAGTGTATTTTTACAAAAATAATTTAAATTAGGTGTTGAAAAAACTGATTTTAAATACTTAAAATTTTCTTTCCTCAATCCTCTTCTACCTAAAGCTAATTTAACCACTCTAAATCCTTTATCTAAATTAAAACACGAATTCAGTTTTCTTCGTGCTGATTTTCAATCTATTCCTTTCAGCTTATCTCTAATCTTTTCAAATTCTTCTTTTCTTTTGTATTATTTAAACAAATTTAAATCAGAAATGTGATATTTTATATGGTAATTAATGCTTACCTTTGAGATTTTATTGTTAAACCCTGCGTTTACTTTTTCTAAAGTGATGTCAAGGTACTGTTGTGAAGTGAGTGCATAGTGTGGAAGGTTACAGATCTAATTATGATTCTGAAAAATAACTTTTAATACCTTTATTATTCAAACCTCCGAAAAATCAGCGGTTGCAAAAGATTCAAACGGATTTTAGTAAACTGAAATTCTTATTATCTGTATAATTTGATGAAAAACATTATTAGGGAAAACTGTGTTGTTTACAATGGCAAGTATAAAGAATATAAAAGAAAAATTTCAAAATTATTTTTAGAATTTTTCCTTCTATGCTTTTGCTTTCATTATTAGGTCAATTCCAATTATTGTCTTCCCAAAACACTTGTTACTGTTGAGAATGAAAACATGTAAACAGCCATTCAAAAGTTATATTGATCATAAAATATATTTATAATATTGAAAGTATTGTTTTATTGTTAGAAATGAATAAATGTAACCTTAATAAAAAAAAGTCTATATTTAAAGAATAATTTATATATAAGAATAAATTATTGTAAAAAACCTTATCAAGACTTGAGAATATAATTATATTCGTTAACCAGTAAAGTCCTTTTAAATAATTGTATAAAATTGACATAATAAAAATGCTAGCAAGCTTGTTCGACTTCCCAGCACTGAAACAGGAAGTTAAGGGGATCATTAAAAAGTCCGATGGTTTTCAATTGTATTAGAATGTAAAATTGAAGTAATAACAAAGCTTAAAAGTAGTAATTGTGTTGAATTATGATAAAAATCTCTATTTAAAAATATATTTAAGTTTAAAATATATTATGATACTAGCTCAAAGTTAAAATTGTGTGGCAACCGTTTGTTAATTAATTAATAAATAATAGCTTTTATATTATTAATTATTATAGAAAGGCAAAAATGTAAGGTAAAAGGTAAAGTAAAAAGTTTAATTTTGGGTGTAGAGATTAGATTTTTAAAATATTGTAAATTTTCTCATAAGTTTTTTTTTAATGTGAGGAATTAAAAGTACAGAAACTAAATCTAAAGTAAATGAACTCATAATTTCCATCTGTTTTTTTTTTATAAGTTTAAAAAATATTAGAAAGTAAAGCGGGCAAAACATTCAATTAGGTGAATTATACCAATTAAACAATAATGAAACACATATTTTCGCCGAGTAAGATTTAAAAAATATGTTTTTCCAACCATTCATCTTGGGGTTAGACTTGCTTTAACGGCCCGGCACGTCTTTCGTTATGTGTGTTATATACACACAAGTGTATGCCATTTTCTTCTTCTATGTATAAACTATATGATTACATTCTCTAGAGCAGAGTTTCTCAACCTGTGATCCGTGATGATAGAACAGCTGTTTGCAGGTAGACTTAAATGAATGAAGATTAAAACTTTGTTCAATGATTGACTTTTATAATTTACTTCCACTTTAATTAATTAATTATGTAGTCAAAACATGCTTTTAAATTTACTATGTTATAAATGACACAGTATATCCCAAATGTTGGGAATTAATATCCATACAGGTTTTAAAAATTTTGGCTTACATAACTTAGTAATCCACAGAATTTTTTCAGACATTTTATTGGTTTTTGGGTATAAAAAGATTGACCCTTTGTATACCATATATGTTTGAAATTTTTGTGTATTTATTGATAGTCCTTAATACAGTTTACTTATAGTGAAGATCCTTATTAACCCGTCACGATCTTTACGACGAATCGTCTCGAGGTGGGTTTTGTGACTCGAGAATGTCCGTAAGATGGTTCGAGGAAAGCTACATCTCCACACTCAACAAGTAAATATATACAGTTTATTTACACAACAAATATTTACAAGATGTACAATGTTCGACAACATTACATACGCTATGCAACAAAGATGTGGTATCTCACGTCGGCTTGTCTATTGGGGACTGTTAAACTTCGGGGAATTCAGGTCGCCTTTCCGGAGTTGGCTCAACTATACGGCCTGTCCAGTCTCCGCACTTACCCGTCCCTGAGATCGTTGTCAGAAGAAAACACTCTCTCTACGCTCAGCGAGCTGTCCAAGTGCCTGAGACTACCGTGTTATCAGTCTCTTGCCCTTCTCTTCGTTTATCCGCCACCCTTCCAATTTAAGGGATCCTACGGCGACAACTTGCGGCCAATCAGATTCTTCTTCTCCCCTGGGAGCTTCCAAAGACGTCCGCCCTATTTCCCGACGACGTAGCTTACGTTCGCGTCCGTCCCTTGTTTACATTTTTCCCCAAGCCGGCCGGCACGTGGCAAACACATTGACCCTTAAACGGAGACGCTACTCCTTTGATCTTTCCGGCCGTTTATGGCCCCAACGCCAGGTGGGTCCAATTATCTCTGTCGCGTGGCTTTTCGACTTAGGACGCTAAAAGCGACTTTTACACTTATAGTATACATAATATTAACTAATATTTACGAGTTGCTATTTTATAACTTAGGCGTTTGTTTATGATTTACATTTTTTTAATTAAAAATTCTAAAATACTACTACCAATAATGCAGTGTTTCTCAATAACGATTAAAAATATTTAACCTATAAAATGGCAACTAAATAAGACTGTTACGAATCAGAAATTAAAATCGCCCAATTAGTCACCATTGCCAAAATGCCATCAAAAGTAGCCCAGGCGACGATTTTTCGTTCAATCTGGCAACCCCAAGCCAAAAAAGCGATACGTATAGTTTTACCCGAACTTTCTTTCCTTCTTAAATCTTCACTTTTATTATTACATTTTAAAAAGTACAAAATCTAAGTTCACCCGCACTACAGAAAGCTTTTTATATAACATTTCATAAAATGTTTAGAATATATTAATTTAAAAATAAATTTAAGAAGAACATTTCTGCGATTAAAGTTCTTTAATTTAATTTTTTTCGTAACCATAGTGATCTTTTGTTAATGAAACACTTTTTGTTTACTTATTATTAACCTAATCAAAATTTTTAACTTCTGACAATGTTGAGAATTTTTTCAAAAACACAATTTTTGAAAATGACAAAAGATTTCCTGAAGCAGCTTATAACATTGGAAAAGAAGCTATGTTAAATATAATGAATCTTTACTAGAGGCTATAAAATGTAATAATAATATTGTCGCCATTCTTTAAAGTAGTGTCTACAGATGAAATTTTTATAAAAAACTCATAAGAATTTATTTATAAGTTTCATAAGTCGAGAGCTGAAAAAAGATTGCGAAAAAATCTATATAATGTAGTACAGTGTTAGGTTTTCATAATTTCTAACTGATTGTACATTTGGACATTAAATCCATGATTAAAATTTAATTTCTATCAAATGATATATTTGGTTGATTAATACAAGTCCCTAGTACAATTAGATTATATGGCCTGTTAAAATTACATCCATTGCAATGGGTTTGACCCGCAATGGTGTCAAAATCACGGAATAAATTATTTGCATTGTTTTGTTTAGTAAATCTTATTATTTTGGCATTGATCGTACATCAAGGACTGCTCATTGATATTGATCATTGATACATTGACCGGTAGCTTTACTTAATCCTCAATGAACAAATCAATGTCTTTTTTCTCGTTTTGGCATGAGTAAGGACTTAATTAATTAATTGATTAACGCGAGGAACACAGGTTATATGGCTGAGTTATAGGTTATAGGTTAATAGGCAAGGGGTTGTAGGGGTATTGGAAGAGAAAGAGACCAAAAATTCATTTTGAAAAAATATATATTATATATATATATATGTTACCGCTAAAGCTCGAAAGCCGTTAATGTGTACATTACCTAGCTAATCTCCAGATTAACTAGGTTGATCCGTTAACGTGCGCAATCAAGAGTTTTCCGCATTTTACTTGGATAATCTGCACATTAACGTCTTCCGTATCGTTAAAGTTCAAAAGTTTGTTTCTTTCATTTCCTTTCCTTACTACTTTCCAAAGAAGACAGATAAAAACTGATGCACGCTCAATTTTAGCTGTGGTTCTAAGAAAAACAGAGGATGGCTTATATAAACTTGGTACTAAAACGGGTATTTTAAAACAATTGTATGCAAAATCTGAATTCAGTGTTTGTAAAGAGAGATTTTTAACGAAAGAAGATGTCCCTGCTGTAGAAATATTTTTATGTCAAACAGCAATAAAAGAATACCTTCGTACTGGGCAGGGTTTCTGAAAATGTGACTGCAAATCTAAATGTACCACAAACAGGTGTGCTTGCCGCAAAAACCAATTGCTATGTATGACACCAATCTTTAGATTGCACTAATAAGTAAGCACAATTTTACCATATGTTTTGCAAATTCATTTCCCTAATATTTTAAACCGTTTGATTTTTTGTATTACAGTTTTTTAATTGATTGATAATTGATTCTATTAACTAATTTGTTGATTGTTTGATTGTATCAACTTGATTCTTTAGATATCGAAAATTAAATAAATAACATTATGTTAATTTAAGCGTACAGAAACGTTGCTGTTCTTCCAGCAAAGATCTTATTTTCACTTTACCGAGTGCCTAGTAGGTAATCTGCACATTACCTAGGTAATTTGAGAAATGGAACAATTTTCGAAATTTTAACGGATCACTCTAGTTAATCTGGAGATTAGCTAGGTAATGTACACATTAACGGCTTTCGAGCTTTAGCGGTAACATATATACTCTAAAAGGGAGCGATAATTCGAAAAGTTTGGAAAACATGTACTGGCCTAATTTAAAGGAGTCGATCAGTATGTAGTTTAAGATAAATAATAGTAGTCGGCGACAGCACTCCCATATAAAACACCACGAGCAGCTTTTGCTAGAAAACGGAAGAGTAATTAATAAGAATGAAATAATATGAAAGTACATTTATTCCTTTTTTAGATGTTTTTGTATTAAAATTATTAGTTAAACCAAAAGTCAATTCAAATTTCAAGAATTAATTTCAGTATGAACCACTTTATCGCTTCGACTTGACATATGTATCTGATGAGTTCATTCAACTTCGACGAGTAAGAGAAAATGTCACCCAGCAAAACGAGCTCGTATTTTACCAGGAAGGTCTGAGTTCAATTCAAATTTTCCCCAGAACGGAGTTAGATAAATGATTGGCATTACTCTTTTGTTAACAGGAAAAGTATGATGTACAGGGGCAATACACTTCTAAAATCCCGTGCAAACGTTTTAATAAATTAAATGAATTAAAAGTATGATTAAAAATTGCAGCCAGGCATTGTGACGCTGTCACAATAAAATAATTGCTTGTTACATGCACCTGCAACACAACTAATACCGTGCACCTGCAACACAACTAATTTCTACATAGGAGAGACCAAACGAAAACTAGGCACAAGATTAAAAGAACATATTGCAGACCTCAAATACCATAGACTAAACTCCGTTTTCCACGATCACTGTTTACTTAACGACTGCAACATAGACAAAAATAACGTTTAAATCCTATACAAAGAAAAGAATATGTATAACAGAAAATTTAAAGAAAGTGTTTAAATCCTAACCGCCAAAAATTGCATTAATAAAAATCTAAGCGTAAAAATAAATGAAAACTGGTTATAAATATTGTAAAACACACTGTATATATTAATATAGGTTGTGATTATTGCAAGAAATTACATCGTTGTTAACCATCTATAACAACTCTGAAAATATGCAAATTTGTACTACGCCGCAGCGCAGAAAATGAGGCCGAAACAGCCATAAGACATTAATGAAAAAGAATTTTTATGTCCTTGTGAAAAATCACTTATTATATTCCGTAATATGAATACAACTATAGTCTACATCTTCTAGATATTGTGATAACTGGATATCGTAAAATAAGCAAAAGATTATGTACAGTACAACAGGTAATCGGTTAATCTACTTCCTGTCAGTGCTTTTAAAGAATTTTTACGTTTTTTAAAAATATCTTATTATATACGGCTTATATTCTTATACATTGTTTTTATACTAGATATAAATATTGTGTGTAAAAGAGATTACTCCGTTTATAGAAAAAATAAGATACATGTGTCGACTGAGTTTAAACCTTGTATGCATGGCAGATCGAATATGATAATGGTAAGAACCATACCTTGTGTTAATTTTGTTTGGTAAAATACTTAGTGTAATATTTTAATTGTTGTATTGTTTAGTTGACTGATGAGGGACTCTATGCCCGAAACGTGCAAATGGCACGTATCAACTAAATAAAGATGGAAATAAAGCCAAGTGTTTAATTAAAACTCAACTTTGGGTTCATAGTCCAACAATCAACAAAACACGGTTTCAAAGAAGAAATTTAAATTATTATTCCATTAAAAAGGTATATAGAGACCGATAAATATATTAAAATTTTTAAAATTATTGGATTTATTTTAAAATTATTGATATAAAAAGATTTATATTTTGAATATATTAATATATCGAACTTCATTGGCATTCAGGATCATATTTACTTAACAAAATATGAATTTAATTTCCTGATTTATTTCTCAGAAAATTGAATTTCATATCAATAAAGAATAATAATATTTATTGATTTTAAAAATAAATAAAGGAAGCTCTAAAATTTACGAATTATTTTCTTTATAAATTAATTTTCAGTTTGTAAAGTTGGTTAAATAAATATTTATTAAATAAAACTTTTCTTTTATAATTTAATTTTTTAAAAATTGAAAATGAGTAAATTAGAAAAATATAAGGTAAAAATGATAAAATATCAATTTCTAAAACCAGTTATGTTGGGATTAATGGAAATAAGACAACACAATTCGAGAGATCTGCCAAAAAGGAAGCCTCTCAAGAGGTCTTTCTGTGGAAAACAGGCTTCTATTTAGATGTGAGATAAGCGAAGAAAACCTTCAAAACAGGTGGACGACCCAATGTTGGTAAATCGGTGGACAAACCACTACTGTGTCAGTTTTTGTTTTCTGTTTCAGATGTATGAATACGAATCGTAAAATGAGGTTAGAACACGTGGTTCTTTCACAAAATTGAAAACATGATGAATTATTATTAGGTACTTGAATAAGATAGAAGTTTATCTTTACAATGGACTTTTAGGCCATGCTGCCAAATTTAAAATTAATTCGAAAAATGCAATTTAAATATATGAATTGTATTTTCAATACACGTAAAAAAAATTAAATTTTCATCATTTCTTGAATTATTTCTTTTTATTTTATATTATTCTGAAATTATTTATTAAAAATGCGCTAATTAAAAGTTCTTAATAATGTTTTTGGGCTACAATTTGAGAAAATTATAACCTATAAACTCCCACTGTCCTCCGTTTGTCCATCCGTCTGTCTGTCTTTCCTTAATCTCGAGAATGGAGTTAAATAGATAAAAGATGAGACCAGATATGGAAACCTTAGGAGCAGGAGGCCATGTTATTTCAGTCAAAAAATAACCTCGAAATTTCTCAGGACATTAAAATATAAATTATGCTGTCTTTCGATATGTTGGAGGTTCCCAATGAAATGTGATATTAATTTAAAAGTCACCTTTCTCATTACAAACACTTAATAACAGTTCCATTATAATATATATAAGTAACGAGCAATTACAATTTTTATTGTGACATCGTCGCAATGCCGGGCTTCAATTTTTAAACATCTTTTTAATTTAAAAAATTACGATGTGATTTCCGGTTTAGAACAGAAATTCTGATATAATTAATCGGAATCTCCAGCCCCTACGCTTTTCATACCTAGTCTTAATTTTTACCTTTCTAACTTCATTCTCGAGATTAAGGAAGGGCAGACAAACGGACGACATTGGGGATGTATAGATTTGCAATTTGAAAATTTACAGCCCAATGAAATAGAAATGCTTGCTAGGAACAACACGGTCTTGTTTATTTAGAATAAACACAATTTAAACCTATGAAAATTTAATGTAATTTCATAAAAATAAGATTAATAAATTTACTTTTTAGTCTTTTTAGTAAAACTTCTTAGTTAATTTTTAAATAATATTTAAATATTCATGAAGTAATTTGAAATTATGTACGAAAATCAGTCAAATTTTTATATAACTGATGCGCTATAAATTTAAAAAATATATGTGAGTATTTAGTTCTTATAAATTTTTATAATCTTTCCTATATAATTTGACCACGAAATAAAGAAATCTTAGATATTTTAGAAAAAATTAGATAGATTGCAAAGTATTTTTAGAGGATAATCAAAGATAAAAAAATATTATCATCATATGTGAAGAATTTTTGTATCTTTCGAGATAATATCAAAAAGATTTCTCATTAAAAAAATAATAAAGACTAGAAGCTGAACGATATTTGAAGTTTGAAACGAAATATTAACAAAAGAGCATTAAGAATTAATAAAAAGTAATTTCGCCTATTAATAAATAATATAAGGAATAGTTTGATGTACTTCGAAATTTTGGAGACGATTTAGTCAATTATTCAGAAATAATAATGGGCCGAATAAATGTCTTACTGCCCACAGGATAAAGATTGTTCGTTATTCATATAGTATGCATTCTTAATATTGAAAGAAATATAGAATTATAAAAAATTTTATCGTTTGCAATTCGTGGTTGCATATAATAATTTAAAGAGAGATGTAAATATTAATTTTTTTTACCTTTATGTCCTTACTTTATTGATTTCCTTTTTATATTATATCTTTCTCTACATTGGGCTTTGTCTATTAATTGGACTTATTTCACTGGTTTCTTTCCGTTTAGCAGATAGAGGAGATATTATTCAGAAAAATCAAAACAAAGTATCTTTCAGGTAAAAATAAAGATATTTTCTTCTGATTTTTCTCAATATGATCTCCTCTATTTGCTAAACGGAAAATACACCAGTGAAATAAGTACTATTAATAGACAAAGTCTAATGTAGATAAAGATATAAAAAATAAATAAATCAAGAGAGATAAATAATTGAAAACCCGAAAATTCTTGGCAATCCTTTATAAAAACAAATTTTGCATATTGTAATTTATTTTTCTTTTTTTCTCTCTAATAAAATTAAGGTTAAATGCCAAAATCTTTTTACAATGGCACATACAAAACCAACAAACACAGTTTAATTAGAAAAAATAACTATTCAAATAATATTATGTAAAACTATGTTAATTATAGCCTATAGCTTTAGTTTAATGATTACATTTAAATATTTATTTAAAGACGGCTCGTTCTGTAAATTTTCTAATTCAAACAAATATAATCCTCTTCTCTCCACACAGAGAACACTCGTTTCAATTAGCAACATCTATTCGAACTGGAACATATGTCAAGTGCTAATTCTGTAGACTATAAATATATACTATGGAATAACTTGCAGTAAATACATGAACGTGTTTTAGTCATTATTTATGAAATTAATTTGAAATTTATCTCATTTCAAAAAGGAAATTTCACAAAAATTTCTAATCTAATCTTCTGAATTCTCGATAAGTTACAGTATATATTGCAAATAAGATAACGTCGAAGAAGTGATATAAGTAACAAGAATCTGATATACAGAGAAATAACAGATCCCTGTTGCCCTAGTGCAATGCTTGTTAAACTTTTTCCATTCACGACCCATTTTTGTCCGAGAACATTTTCAGCGAGCCGAGTTTGTTCTGTACATACGTAGGTACAGTACAATACAGCACGTGGAATAAATATACAAATACATTAGCTGATAATAAGTCAAAATAATTTAATTCCACATAATTCTTTGTTATATACTTATAATTTTATCGCTTGTTACCATTTATTGGGACAAAAACAAATTTGCATACTAATGAGATAGGTGCGCTTGTTTATTTTTGTGTAAAGAGTTAAATCATGGATTAATACAGTATTTGATATTGCAGGATGCAGGACATCTTCAACATTTTTCAGAGTTGATTGATATTTATCATCAATGATAAAAACGAAAGAAGATATAACAAATAATGAATAGTGTAGGGCAGGAATGAGCAACACGCGGCCCGCGGGCCGCTTGCGGCCCGTTAAACATGTTTATGCAGCCCGCCAAGCATTTCTAAAATTGAGTTTATTTTATCGACTTTCTCCCATCAGTATATTGTTATAAAATTAATTATAATAAAATGGTAGTACATACTAAACCAAAACAATTTTTGTGACGAGTTACTCACTTGTCGGCGACTTGTTCAAACATGCAATACGAACGCGCCACGTCTGTGCTTGTTTGTGTTTGCTTCTGTCACACAATCAGTCAGACTGGTAAGCTGTTAACTAGCAATTTTAGGAATTTTTGTGTTTCTTGAAAGGCATGAGTGCAATATTATTGTCAAAAAGGTAATATTAGAGTTTTTTTTGAAAATTAAGTTTTTTTACAAATTTTTTAACTTTCAAATTTTTAATCCATAATAGCATGTCGGAAAAGCAAACAAAAAAACGGAAGGTTGCGGATGAGCACAGGCATTTCCAAGAAAAGTGGAAATTTGATTATTTTTTCACTTTCGTCAAAGATAAAGCTGTATGCTTAATATGCTCAGAGACTGTGTCGACATTAAAAGAATGTAACATAAAAAGGCATTACGATACAAAACATGAACAACAATATAAAAACTTAACAGGACAACTCCGGATAGAGAAGTTTAATCAAATGGAAAAAACTTGGGAAACCAACAGGCTATTTTTAAAAATCAAGCTATTTTATCAAATACGGCAGTAAAGGCTAGTTTTGTTGTCAGTCAAATACTGGCAAAAAAAAAAAAAAAAAAAAAAATGAAACCCTTTGCGGATGGAGAGATGATAAAAGAATGTCTGGTTGCTGTTGCAGAAATAGCATTTCCTGATAAAATAAACTAATGTTTGAAATAATATTTATCAAGATTCAGCATTGCAAGAAGAATTTAAGACTTGTCCGAGAACATAGCAACAACGCTTCGTGAACGCATTGAAAAATTTGAATACTGTTCTTTGGCACTTGATGAGAGTTGCGATATTAGCGATACAGCACAACTGGCTATATTTTTACGTAGTATTGACACCAAATTTAATATTACCGAAGAATTGTGTTCACTGATTCCAATGCAAGGGACTACAACCGGCAAAGACCTGTACGATGAACTAAAGTCTGTGTTGGAAAATTTTTCAATTTCATTAGAAAAGATTATTGGTATATCGACAGATGGAGCACGAGCAATGTCAAGCATGGAGGTAGGAGTATCGGAAAGGCTATTTCAAGACATTAAGAAGGTCACAAGAAGGGAAATATTTGTTAACCACTGCATAATTCACTAGGAAAATTTGTGTGCGAAAAGATTGAGTTGGCCAAATGTCACAGTACCAATAATTAAACTAATCAATTTTATAAAGTCGCGCGCGTTAAATCACCGTGAATTTAAAGAATTCCTGAAAGGTTTAGAAACTGAATATGGCGACGTGGTTTTTAATATCGAAGTACGTTGGCTTAGTAGAGGTGCAATGCTAAAAAGAGTATACAACTTAAAAAACGAAATACAATTGTTCTTGGATATGAAGGAATATGCCTTTTCTCATTTCGGTAATAAAAAATGGATGTGCGATTTTGGGTTTCTTATCGACATGACTCAGCATCTCAATGATCTTAATGTGGAACTTCAAGGCAAAGGACAGTTTATTCACAATTTGTATGATAAAATTCAGGGCTTTGAGCGCAAATTAAAATTGTGGAAACAGCATCTTTTGCAGAATAATGTGTCTCACTTTCCACATTTAGAAAAAGAATACGTTACTACTACTCAAAAATACGCATAATATATAGACATTTTAATCAACGAATTTCAATTACGATTCCAAATGTTCAAAGCTGAGAAGACAGCGGTTTCCATGAAAATGTTTTTCTCGCCATTTAATATCGATATGGATACAGTTTCCGAAGACTTGCAAATGGAAGTGATTAACATGCAGAATAATACCGATTTAAAAAATGTATTTTTCTCAGTAAATATCGAAAATTTTTATAAATCTTATGTGAGCCCTGAGAAATTTCCGCTTTTGACGAAAAATGCAAAGCAAATGATGTCTCTGTTCGGAAGTACGTATGTTTGCGAACAATTATTTTTAACCATGAAATTAATCAAAAATGACCACCGATCAAGACTGAGTGATGCACGATTAGAAAACTGCGTACGTGTAGCTACCTCATCAATTCCGGCTGATATTGATCAGCTGGTATCGAAAAAACAGTGCCAAATTTCTCATTAAAAATTTCAAGCAAATTCGTTTTTCTGTTCTTTTCGTTGTTTGTTTTTATTTTGCATTAAAATTTGTATATAAAATCTTTACTTTTTTTAAATTTTATATTTATTTATTCTAGTGTTTATTATAAATAAAGTTTTCTAAATTATTAATAAATGTTACTTTATGTGCGGCCTGCCAAAAAATTTTAAAATTTGAATTGGCCCGTTGATTAAAAAGGTTGCTCACCCCTGGTGTAGAGTATGGAATCGCCTAGGCGAGCGATTCCCGCCCTGGTTTAAGATAACGAACTTTCGTGACGGAAGAACCGTTAGAAAGATCCGTTGGAAAGATCCGTTGTGTTTCAAATCGACGATAGACGGGCGATTGGCTGTCGGAAAGTGACCGTTGGCCGGACGTTGTGGAAACATTCGAATTTGATTGGCGGAAGATTCAAACGCCGGCCGCTATATAAGCATGTCGTTTCGGCGGGAACGGGGGATCGTTTTCTATCGAAGTTCTAACTATCTCTCTCTGTGGACGTGACGGAAACGTGGTGAAAGTGAACTCCAGTGGTCTATTACGAACTTTTCGGGACTCAAAGGGGTTGCTGATTCTAAGTCTGTAACCTGAGATCGTAAGGTTTTTTTCTGACGAAACCTGTACGGATAATAGTCGGTGGTCACTTGGATTAGTGTTTTGTGCATAATTATTTGTAACGTTATTTTGTATTATTTTGTATATGTGTCTTGTAAATATAAACTTTGTGTTTTGTTCAACCGACTGGGTGTTATTTTGAACATTACTGGCGCAGTCTCGACAGGATACTTTGGATTACGTTGGATTACGTCGAATTATCCTGGATTACACTCCAAAGAATCGGAAGAACTGAGCTACGACAGAGGAGCAGACGGACAGAGCATCACTAGCAATTAGACCCAGGTAAATTCTTTGTTTCTCGCCAGCACAGAGATGCCTAGACGTACGAAATCGCGGCAGCCAGAGGCTAGGGACTGGGAGGACGACGAGCATGGAACAGCGCGTAGGACAAGCAGGTCGAGTCATGAACTCGAAGCACGTAGGTTACGGTCTGAGATCGCGAAATTCAAGGCCAAAGCAGAGGCAGAAGCGACAAGAAGAGCGAAAATCGAGGCGGCGAGCAAGGAGAGAATCGCACAGATCGAGTCCGAGACGAGGAGAGCAGAGATAGAGTTGGAACGGCTTAAGTTACGGCTGGGGATCACCGGAAAATTAGACGGTACGAGGTGGCAGGAATAGCTGACACGACCCGAAGGACTTAAAGTCGATGGGAACCGCGACTTCGGGGATAGAACAACCTCGGGAAACAAGCCGCAGGTGAAATGGGATAGGCCAAGGGAAACTGACTGGCAGAAGAGAGGGTGTCCTGATAGGCTGGTAGACAGCGAGGCCGAATGCATGCGACCCAAGGCAGCGGACCGTGTGGTGGTGGAGGTGAAAGCATCCAAACTCTCTTGCCCACCGGGGAGCGGGAAAGCAAAGGATCGGGTCGAGGCAATGCGGGAAGAAGAAAGGCCCATGCCTGTAGCCGGATCGAGGACGGGAACCTCTAGGGTCAGGGTGGCAAAAGTCCCCATGCTAATAGTAGAAAGTAGGCACAACTCACAGGTAGACCGGGACATTAGAGTCTAGTGGAGTTGCGGCAAGACGAGAGGAGGAAGTTCGCAGTACCCAACCCGAAGTCGGGAGGTCGCTGAAGGGAACTGAGATAGTAGGTGGCGGAAGTGGTTCCCCAGCTAAGGACGTTTCGGGAACGGAAGCGTCGGGTTTAAGGGAGTCATGGGTCCCTAAAGCGGTGACAGGAACGAAGGAGAAAAGCCAACTGGTTAGAGCCTTCGGTCACCGGGGTGATAAGGTAACGATCCCGGTAGAATTGGGGAAGAAAGGTCCCACAGGATGCAGGTGGGCAGGTGTCGCGTGCGGTAGCGGGCACGTTAAATCAGACCCCAGACGTACCTGTATCGGAAGAGGACCACCGAAAGGTGGGTGACCGGAACGGAAATACCCAAGAGAAAGGGAAGAAAGATCCCACGGAATCCCGGGAATCTGGGCAGGTGTCGCGTGCTGTAGCAGGAACGTTAAATCATACCTTGGACGTACCGATATCGGAGGTGGATCACCGAAAGGTGTCTGACCGGAATAGAGATACCCAGGGAAAGGGACAGGAACCGGAACGTCTTTCGGAGACGGCGGACCGCGGAATTAGCGACAGTGAGGAAAACCGGGCGGGTCCACGGGGCACCCAAGTCCAAGATAGGTCGCTCCCCCGACTGTCGGAAGCCGCCGGGAGCAGGGAAGACACGTCGGTCCCCAAAGACAGCATAGGTCAGGATAGTGGTATCAGAAAACCTTTTAAACGGGCTATAAGACTCCAAGAAAGGAGGGAAAGGATGTTGGGGCTAGCTTACAAGGCCCCGCAGGAAGAACAATTAGGCGGTCGGAAGGTGACGAGTCGCATTCACCGTGGTTCATACCGTCGGGAAACGGCGACGGGTATTCGAAGGTACTGCCACAGTTGGCACGAGTACCTAAGCAGTGCGTCGGCCCGCATTACGACGCTCACAGGGGCTGAGGAACTGACGTTAGAAATTGGAAGACTCCATTCTACAAAGCTTGGTGCCAGCAAAAACGACTGACGTGAGAGTGGTTTCAGCTCATTACTTCAGGAAATAAATATTTATGTAGCATCGGGTAAGAATGCTCGATAATGTTGTATTTTGCATAAAACCAACACCAACGTAAAATGAAAGGAACTTCCCCATTTTTGGAATGTTTGATGAAAACAAGGGCCGTTTATAGAAAACAATCCTCATACCGGTACTCCAATATCCAATATCACTTCCTAAGCCTTTTAAATTTCCGGTACTCCATACGAAAATTAACAACTAATTAACTAACGTATTCACGGGCACACCCTTGGCAAAGGCGCAGGGATTAAACAGGGCGGTGGTGGCGTCGCCGGATACACCCAGGCTTTTCGCTTTCGCGAAAACGCACAAGCCTACGCCTGCGCTCAGACCTATTTTGGATAAGGCTAGAGCCCCTACGAAGTTGCTAGAAACCGAGTTGCACCGCATATTGGCCGGACATCTCCAAGATTATCCCTTAACAGTGAAGAACTCCAGAGAGTTGGTCGATGAATTGAAGCGTACACAGGTTACAGAGAACACTCACGTCACGGTATTGGATTTTCAGGCTCTATATCCATCTGTCAAACTCCAACCTTGCTTTTGCGCCCTTAGGGACGTCCTACTAACCAAGTATAGCCTACCAGCACACCGCAAACACGTACTTGAGCTCGCACACCTGGTGTGCTACAATTCGCTGTTTAGGTTCGACAACGCCACGTATTTACAGAAAAGGGGGTCCCCATGGGGAGCCCAATTTCGGGCGACCTGTGTGAGTTGGTTTTACGGCAGTTAGAGAGAGATGTCATTCACAGGTTTACACACGATATTATTTTATATCGTAGGTATGTGGATGACGTGATGGTCATATGGAAGAACAAGCCGAACGTCCATGATTTTCTGCGCAGTGTTAACGACAACCCGTATGGGCTAACGCTTAAACTAGATCAACTATCGGGCACCGATGTGCACTTTTTAGACGTCGCCATTCAACTCAAGGTAAACAGTATTGAAACGCGGGTGTATTACAAGCCCGACTACCTACCTATGTACATACCTGCTGGGTCTGAAGACCCGTATCCATATAAGATTGCGGCGTTCAGGGCGTTAGTTAGGAGGGCGTACACTCATAATTCTAAATGGGAGGACACGCTCACAGAGCTGGGACACATAGAAGACATAGCCGCTAGCCATGGATATAAACGTGGCCTCGTCCGTAGATTAGCGCGTAACTTCCGTAATACAAACACGGCACTTAGCGCTTCGGTGGCACGGGATAGGTCCAATTCGGGGCCGAACCGGCGCACGGTGGTCCAGTACAACAGAGGTATGCAGGACCTATACAAGGAAATAGCGCGGAAGAAGGGCACCAAGTTGGCGTACTCAAGAACCCAATCGATCTATTCGCTACTCAGGAACGCCAAAGACAAACCGGATTTTCTAAGAGCACCAGGGGTATATAGTGTCCCGATAAGGGATCACAGGTCCCAAAGGGACCTAATATACATCGGATCTACCAAGAGGTCCGTTCAAAGAAGGATCTCGGAACACAAATATGACGTTGCCAAAAAAAGACACACCACCGCTCTGTCGATGTACGCCACCGACCCCGAGATAAAGGCAGATTTTGATAAAACCAGCCTCGTTAAAACGTCATTCGACACGGACCGCATCAGGGCCTTGGAGACCCTTGAGATTTACAAGGCGTCAAAATCGGGGAAATGTATTAATTTCAAGGATGGCAACGTATTATCATATGCGTGGCGGTATGTATCCGAAATGCACCCGCAATGGTAGCATCTCAGGATAGTGTAGTATTCCTGTATGGATGGACAGAGACATTTTTATGATGGTATCAGGGAGATTAATTGCATGTTAGATCATTCGCAATTATTGCACGCGGGAGAGGTTCGATCGTTTGAATTTTGAAATAATTCTTTTTGCATTCTATTTCAAAACCGTCGATAAAACCTGACGAAGATCGCGGAGGCGATCGAAAACGTTAGTTAATTAGTTGTTAATTTTCGTATGGAGTACCGGAAATTTAAAAGGCTTAGGAAGTGATATTGGATAAACAAGGGCCGACTGTTTGTCACATAAGTCAATAGGCTGTTCATGTGTATTGAAAGTTATTTTAATAAAAAATTTTAGTAAATGTATAGATAGAAACAAATACAATTAATTTTTGTATATTTAAAAAATTAATAAAGGTAAATATGAGACAATCTCATATCTAGTCCAGGGGTTCTTAACCTTTTTTGTTCCATGGATCCCATTTTCAGTCAGATGAAGGTCATAGACCTCTTCTCGGAATAATGCTTTTAAATGCATAACATAAAATTACAAAAGAAACCAGTTATGTAGAAATATATTTATTAAAATAAAAATTATATAATATAGTTTATATACAGGGTGGGCCAGCGAAAACGAAACGGCAGAGTGTTCGTGTTCGTCCAAGCAAATCGCTCGGACAGGTCGATTTTAATCTCGAGGGGACATCTTTTTAAATAAAGTTTTTGCGATTCTGAATACAACAGACAACAATAAATTTTAAAAACTCATTTTGTATTAACTAAACAAACATTTATTTCGAAAAAAATGTTTGTTTAGTTAATATTCAGAATCGCAAAAACTTAATTGCATAAGATGTCCCCTCGAGAGTAAAATCGACCTGTCCGAGCGATTTGCTTGGACGAACACGAACACTGCCGTTTCGTTTTCGCTGGCCCACCCTGTATATATAATGTTTTATTTCTTAACACAATAATTAACAATTTTACACAATAACACAAAATTTCAAAATATTAAAGACTATAAACAATTTTTCGAGATGTGCACCGTAATGTGATATGAGAGTATCTGTTGCTTCTATTGTCGAAGCAGATCTAGCTAATACCACTGCAATAAGTTATGTATGTATGTATGTATAGCATAATAACATAATTTCATAAGTGAAGGGATTCTCGATTAGAATAAAGGAGAGAAGAAAAAATAAGATAAGTGAATTTTTTAAGGCCAAAGATTCCTGAAAACGATTTGAATCACTATTCTAGTCCCACTTTGTTTCTTCTGCATCATTTTTTCCTAATTAATCCAAGTATTTAATAAGTAAATTAATTTTTAAAAATTGTTAATACATTTTGTTTAAAAAATATATACGAAAATGAAATTTATTTAAGAAAATTGTTTGTTTTATAAATGTCAGAATTTAAAATATTAACTAATACTGTATTTGATATATTCGAATCAAACGAATGTGCCAAAGAAGTGCTTCCTGGGAAGACATTCTCTGTCTTCTATTTAGATGTTAAACACGTGAGGAAAACCCAGCAAACTGTATGTAGCCAGCCCTGTTGGTTCGCTTCACCAACAGGGCTGGCTTCATACAGTAAATGTAGAAACAAATTCAATTAATTTTTATATATTTAAAAGACTAAGTAAATGTCCACACACCCCGAAGGGGTCTGTAAAAAGTGTTAATTGGTTTCATTTAATTCGGCCACTACTGGGTCAAATGAGGGCGATGTTTTAATATTGACGTATGGCGCTATGTTGGTGGAATGAAAAGATATCGAGTTTAGAGAACACAATTAAATAATTTATTACATTTTTAATGAAAATATATTTTATTATTTCAATTATATTGAAGAGTTTTCGGCAATATTTAAGATTCTCAGAAGAAATTACACAATTTTTTGAGGATGTAGAATCCCGCTGATCATCTTTATCAATTGACGTAATAGATCTTTTGACACTGCACATCGATTGATATATCTAGTCCTGGAATATATTAAATTAGTATAGTAACATTACATTTGTATAATTATGAATTACATTTTGAAATGTTATATTTACTTTTTAGATATAAAATAAAATTCTTCAAAGGGTCAGAGCGAAATGTTGCTTTTATAAAATTTAGGACATTATAAGTGAAAAAAAGAAAATTCTCAATATGATCGAAATAGAAAATAATTGTTTGCGAAGATTGCGAAGCTGTTTGGAAAAAACGAATCTTCGATGGGTAAAGTAATAAAGAATAAAAATAAAATGTCTGCCAGTTTTTCTGTTTCATCCCAATCCGCAAAAATATCTGGCACATTGCGTGATAAGGTGTTACTCAAGATAGAAACGTTGAATTTGTGGGTGGAAGATACGATTAAAAAAATAGTGTCTATTGATGGCAACGTGTTACGGTAAATGGCATTGAGCTAACATTCAGTTACAAGACAGAACGGAAAAAGAAACTATACCATTTATAGCAAGCAACGAATAGTTATGTGAGATCTGGAATCCCCTTGAACGTAAAGTTTTACTAAATTATATCCGAATTATTAATTACCCCTTTATATTCGGATATAATCCGAATTATACTATATAAATTATTCCCTAAATCGAATCGAAAATTCTTCTATTATAAACATCCTGCCAAAAACTGCTTGAATATAAACATCCTGCCTAAAAACGGCCCTGGACAAGAAAATATGCGTCCCCGGCCGTATAACTGTCAACTATCCATTGTTCTTACGCTGAGTACAGATCATCTTGCAACTTAAGTTTATAGTTAGCGCCCGAATTCGCCGTATTGTTTCCAATCCCGGGAACACCTATGGCCTAAGCACCTGCACGTGACCAAAATTCCCAGCCAAAAAGCTATATATAAGATGTTTCCTTCCTCCCCCGGTGGAGAATCTATCATCGATTAAGATCGAGTCGCGATCTTACCCTGTGTGCCTACGGAATATATTTGACTATTGTGCCTCAAGTACCATCGAACCTTCCCTAGAAAGGAATATTCGATCATCGTGACGAACAGCATATTTGAATTACTGATTGTCCAAGAGGTATGGAACCCACTTATGTGAACTCTCTCTCTCCTCGCGTGATAGGGATATATAGCTTATTATATGTCACCCCTTTTATGTCAGATTTTTGTAACGTATATTTTGTTTTCCATTAAATCGTTGTTATCCTGTTAAATGGTGTCTTGGTTGCTCGAATATTCGCTTATCGTCTTACCACGACTCCACTTTCCCTCCTACACTCGACCAGATAAAAAGCAGTCCCGTCCCTACGGGATCCTTACCGACAAATAAGCCATCTCTGACTCGTGGGCAAGTCCCTCCGACTTGTTGCCGACATTAAACAGAGGTCTGACCTCGTCCCTCCTCGGTACCCACAGTTACATAAATTCAAAAATAGGTTTGATCTAAAATATATAAAATTTACTGGAGAAGATGCTGCCGTGTTTCCAGCAGAGTTAAAAAATTATTGAAGAGAAAGGCTATCATCCTAAGGTTTTTACTTGTGACGAAACCGGCAGTCTTTGGAAAAGGATGCTCAAGAGGATCAATATACATAAAGTACTGTACATACAACAGGTAATATGCGATTATGTAGATATATGAAACAATGCAAAATACATAATAATATATGTAACAGTTTCTCTTTTTTATTTTTCCTCGATCGATCAGATATGCATGCATGAATACGGTTTTCTTAGATAGTTCGTTACTATCCGCGTTTTCAGCTATCCGCGGGAGGCTTTGGAACATGATATCCGCGGACATGATGCGATTCCACTGTATGATTCTTTCTAAGACAATTTGCCATATTTGAAACCTTAGTTAGATTTTTAAATATGTTAGTTGGGAATTTGATAAATTACAGAAGATTTACGAAGCATATTGAATATTTAAAGAATAATCTTGACTATACACAGTACTTAATCTTTCTGAAGTCTTGGCCAAAAGAAGTAAGCAATTATCTTGGGATTTCTATTGTTGGAATAAAATATGTAAATAAATATCAAAAAGAGCATATCAAAAAAAAAAAAAAAAAAAAAAAAAATGTATTCTTGAAAAGAACCTAAAATTTGATTTTTCTATTTACAATAAAAATCTTTATATATTCATAAATCTGTAATTAACAAATATATCGCTGATCTCATTTTAAAAACTACACGAAATTTGTCTTGGCTTTCTCAAAAACAGCATTAAAAGAGGTAAAGATTACTAAAATTACCCAATATTTTTGATTTTATTCAAAACTTATTTAGATCAGAGAGGCAATTTCTAAAATATTTCACAATAAATTTTGTAATAGAACAATTTTATAAATAAACTAAAAATGTTTTAGTAAATCAAATAAAAAAAAATTCAGTTATGTTAGAATTGATGGTATTCTATAACAAATGATGAAATGCCAAGGGTGGTGCCTCTCAGAAGGGTTTTCTAATGGAAAATTGGTTCATATTTAGGTGTTAGACAAGTGACGAGACCTTGGAAAACACGTGGTCAGCCCGTTGCTGAAGCGCGGGCTGACCACGTGTCTATTTAAAAAAGCTCTTGATTTAACTAGTATTTATGTTGAGAGCATTAGTATCAAAACCACATTAAAAGTGGCAGCTCATACGTTAAACAGAGTTTAATTAGTTTTGTAATTTCTCTTGTAAAAGTCGAAAAAGATGAAATTATGAAGTTTCTTTAGTCATGTTCGACTTCTGATGCATCAACAAAAGCTTAAAGATTTCTAATCTCAAGAATTAATTGTTAAGATCGGAGAAAATCGAAAATGTAATTACAGTATTAAAAAAGACTAATTTTCCTATCTTGACTGAAACGATCGATAAAAAATACAAATTCTTTAAACTTTCATAGACTAAAGACTTGCAAAATTGAGAAGTTGTGAACTGATGTATCAATATCCTCTTACAGAAAAGCAGAAATAGACTGATGGTGTTTATTGTACTATTAAATTGAAGTAATTTTAATACAGAATATAAAATCTCTCTCGGATATCTTATAATATCCCTGTCTCATCTGTATCTTGTATCAATTTGAATTTCTTATCAGAATTCACATTTCTTATTAAGAATATAAAATTTTTGATATGTTTCTAAGGATAAATTAATTAGAATTGATACCGACTAAGATATCAAATGAATTAACCATTAATTAGTTAATTCTAATTGAAGATATAAATATATTGAAATGAATACACTGGTATGTCCATTTATCCAATAAGTATTGAATAAATGGATGCACAGAATAGTCTAAAAGTTAGTTAACGGCTCTTAAAATATATCTTGGTAAATTGACTTTTAGTGTCACTCTGTATATTCCAATTAAGATTACGATGCCGAAGTAATTAAGTTATCTGAATTCTCTTTAGCAAAGTAATATGGATTATTTTAAAATGATCCTATCTACAATTTTGATCCAAATAAGTGCAATTTATTCTAAGTATAAATTGTTAATTACACAAATTATAATAATTAAAATTATATGATTAGAATAAATCGCAAGATGTATGGATGAATTGATTAAAATTGAATTAATGAATTTATTAACTAATTAATTAAAGTAATATATAGTGAATTAAAAGATACGTCAACTTTTTTGCCTTCTTTTCTTCTGTTTGTACAGAAGTGCTCTTCTTCTTCCGTATCTACGAAGGAGCTCTTTTTGTCCATCTTCCTCCTCCGTTTGCGTGAGGTTGCTCTTCTTCCTCTTCTCCAATTCCATATAGTGATTATAGCTCTTCTAATTATGCCAATTAATTACCGTCTCAACATTCTTTAATATCATTCTCAGTTGCAATACGTAACTTTTACAATTTGTATGCTGTTCGAACTTTTATGTACTTGTTGTATTTTCTATTTAGAACTTATATTTTTATAATTTCTACATCTAAGATAATAACTTAAATATATTTTTACCTATATCACGAATATTATTTTCTTCTTTTGGCATGTATTAATAAATAATTTATTTATCAAATTAGAAATAGTATGGCTGAAAATCTGCAGAAAGTAAAAATTCAATTTTCTATAAAAAACATTAAAAAACAAGTTTCTTATCAAAGCGTAAACAATTTTATTCACTAAACGAATACTATTTAAATCTATTTTTAACGGTAAAAGTCACTCTTTATGATTGAATTTTCCAAAATCAAATAACTGAATTTTTATTTTATTATTTTTTTTAAAGAAATAAATTACAAGAATTTATTTTAAAAATTTTCTTATTTAAATATTCAATTACAAACTCATAAAAAGAAATAAAATTTCAATTAGAATAATTATTTATTTTTTACATTTAAATAACGAAAATTCTTAAAACAATTTCTTCGCACCAATAATAACTCGCATACTTTTGTTTGAGTTATTAAATTACATTATGAGCAGTTCCTACAGTTGTTTTTTTTCTTATTTTTAATCATTTTAAAAATGTTTTTATCAGGAAACTTTTATTTTTATTGTAACTTTTTAACATCATTATCATATACCATTTGTAGTATTGATGGTATATGACAACGCGACACTTGGACGATGTGCCATAAAGATTGTCTTCCGGGAGTACTGTACTTACTTTGAGAAACTGGTCCCTATTTAGATGTTAGATACGTGAAGAAACCCCAGAAAAACTCCAAGTAGCCAATCCACTGTCAAAAACGAACCCACAAACCACTAGTGTTCAGTGGTTTTATCCACTAGGACACTGGTAGGTCTTAGAGACCCATAGGACTACGAGCCCATAGAAATTTCTACTAGGAAGCATTACCCCTCGGCAGATCGCTGATGTGATACGTTGCGTTATCTCATCCATTTCAGCTACTCAAGAATGTAAACGTTTACAGATACTGTAATTATGCATTTTGTTTTAAAATTACTAATATAATTAATGAATTTAACACATTTAACAAAGTAAATAACACAAAATATTTGTTTTTATCCGCAATATTTTACATATATTGCATAGAACATCAATAACACTTTAATCTGAGATTCTTCCATATATCTTATACATAATAGAATTATTTATACAGTAAAAATAACAAATGTAAAATATATGAATATAAAAAGCGAGTAAAAAATTCAAAGACTCGCTTCAATTCAAGACGATTCTCATTCTTATTGAAAATGCGACATAACATTTGACATTTCTTGAAACTCTTCTTGTGACATGGATAAGAGTAACTTCCGGTCAACGAACGATATTTCTAGAATATACATTTAAGGCATAGAAGTTATATGACACATTTGAATTATGCGATGTTATCTTATGTCCACTGCAATCATCTATACAAAACAGAATTTATTGACCTGAAATTCGAACATTTTTTCTAATGTTCTTGATGATTTTCTTTCTTGATATAAGAATGTCCTATTCTATTTTATGATTGATTATATTACTAAATATTAATATTAAAGTGGTTACTTGACAAGTAATCGATAATATAAGTTTACATGAATAAAACTTGTCGATTTTATATTTTTATTTATTTATTTATTTTTTATTTTATTGACATTGATGTATCATTAAAAAATCTTCTTGTAAAATGTTTTATTTCTTTTATAAAATAGTTGATGAATCATTAATTTAATAAATTCTATGTTCGATAAAATATGAATATTTATTTTAAAATTTAGCCTGTAAAACTGTTTTCTATCCGCCATTCATTCCATATTTACTTATATTTTCTAAAAAATCTCTACTAATAGCCGGGTGGATAACACCATTAACACCGGTCGTGGGTTACAGCCAAATCAATGGTCTGATCACGTGGAATTTTCCGGGTTTCCTTGACGTGTCTAATACCTAAACAGGAATCAAGTTTTCCGTAGAAAATCCTTCCGAGAGGCCCTCTTCTTTGTACATTGCCCATGAGTTTCTTTGCCTTATCCCATCAAACAATCCAATCGTACTTTAAGAAGGATTTAAGTCTTATCTATAATCAATATATCTATGGAAGAAATGTGATTTTATATAGTAAAAATTTGAATTTAAATAGAACCCTAGCTCAATTGAAAACCCATTTTTATAATAATAATTTTGTATTTTCCTGTTGTATTATTAAAGATAAATTGAGGTATATTCTGTAAAATAGCGTGCATAATCTACATTTATTAACATTAAACGTTCTCATTCATATTCATTAATAAATCCATGCATTAATAAAAAATATAGAAAATCATTTAGACGAATTAATGTTAGAAAATTATTAAATGAAACGTCAAATTCTTGTTTTTTGCACTACAAAAAAGCTAATTAAATATCCTTTTCTAAGAATAACTAACGAAACTGATGCCAAATAATTAAAAAAGTTAAATCATTAAGTTAAAAGTAAAACATTAGAATTAATTTATCCTGCTAGAAGTTAATTGAGGAAAAATTCAAATGTAGTTTCCAAAAAACTATAATTGAAATGATGATGTAATATAAAAGAATCTACACTGATTAATTAATAAGATTTATTTTTAAAAAAGTTTTTATTTAAAATAACTTCTAAAATACATTTTATTAAATTTCGGGTTATTTTCTATAAGTACTGCTAGTATAAGTACTTCTACTGTAATAATGTTCTAATGTTACACAGAATAACATATTTTTGCTGTCGTTTTTGATGCTTCTCATCTATGAGTACTAAAAGGGTGTTTTCTTCCTACTCATTGTAAGTTCGACCAGGCCCACAATGGGGCAGTCGGATGGTGAGAAACGAAGCCCAATATGACGAATTGGATTGAATTGAGGATATTAAGTACAAAAATACAACGCGAGGGCGATCTGTCAAGGTAGGATGCCTCCCGATAGGGCTCTCTCCAGGAAACTGACCTTATCTAGATTTTAAGCACGTGAAGAAAATGAGGACAACTCCATGTTTGTTGGTCAGCGAACCCGCGACACTACCAGTATTCAGTAGTTTTATTCAAGTGGCTACTGGTGAACTTTCATTAAGGCACTGAAACATTGTTAAAATTAATCCTTTTAGAAAAATTCAAACATTCTCCATGAGAATCTATATTCTTGAACATCCACCGGGACCGTCCATTTATTACATGTTCAAGTTTCAAGTCACTTTTGACCCTCTCCCTCCTTGTATACAATGATGTACTTTTGGCAACCTTCCTTTTAATTACATGTATAATAGTTCATAGACCCCACTGGTACTGAAGAAACGACTTTAAAAAGTTCTGTATACATTTTCCGATAGATTACACTGTTCTGCTTCAAAATCCACCCGTGGAAGAAAATGTGATCTTTTAATGTATTCTATTGTTCTGGATATGAATTGAAATCCAAAATCTATTACCCACAGTTTTTTTAAAATACGTTAAATCTTTTGGACAAACTTTCTGTTACTGTTGTTTGAATAAAACATAAAACTGGCAAACTGCATAATATGCAAACAAGTTTTCAAGGACGATACATTAAATTCTCCCGTTTTTATGTGGATGGGACAGTCTAGCAAGAATCAGTCACTACTTGGTGAAAAACGTTCAATATCAGAATATTGCTTTCCTTGTTTAGATAGAAAAGCTAAAATCCTTTAACCTCCTCATAATATCAAGCTTGGTTTAAAGAAACGCTTTGTGAAAGATATGGACAGAGAAGAAGCAGACTTTGGCTTATCTGAAGCAAAAGTTTTCTCATCTGAGCGATGCGAAAGTAAAGGAGATAATATTTGTTGGTCCTCAAGTAAGAGAGCTTTTGAAGGATTTTAATTTCAAGGAAAAACTTAACCCAGAGGAAAGGACAGCGCGGAACACATTCGAAAACGTAAACAGGAATTTTCGGGGAATGTACGCGTTAACAACTAGTGGAGAATCGTCCTACCAAACAATGGGTTGTAGTCACTCAAGATGCATTTCCTGCATTCCTATTTAGATTGTTTTCCCCCAACCTACGAGCTGTTTCTGATGAACATGGAGAATGGAAAAGCGATAGGTGGACGAGAACGTACTCTCTCTATAGCGAGAGACTTCAGAAGAGTATAAAAGGAAGAAAACATATCATTAAGAGTTTCAATTTTTAAATGTGTAGAATTATGAAAAGAAAACAATTAACATGAAGTTATTTGTATGTAATTAGCCAATTAACAATGTATGTAGCCAATAAATACGACACTGTTACGCCAACTCTTTTGGTAGATTCGGATTCAGCACCATTAAAACTATACCGTAAAAAAAACAGGAAAAAAATATTTGACGGAAACGGAAATAATTTTTTTCAAAACAGTGTTATCCACATGACTAGTAAGTAAGCTTTTAAGAATAAATTCGTAAATACTACACTACTACGTAGATAATGCCTCCACTCCCATACGCCCCATCGCATACAATGTTGTACTTTTCGCCTCTATTAAACTCTACAGTACACGTAATTAATGGACGGCCCCTTGTAAAGAAACACTTTGATATGTTACATAGTCAATTTTTTCCCTTTTTACGTAAAAACAGTTTCGATACTGAATGGTTTGTTTATATTAGTTTAAATTACCATTAAAAACATAATATTTATATATTAATATTACTTTTAAACTATAATATTTTATATTATGTTCTGGACATTTAATAATTAAACATTATGTTTAATTAGTTAATTTCCTTTTAGGAATTGACTCATAAATAATAGAAGTATGAAAACGAAATTACTCGTTCTCGTTTAAGTGCGATATAAAATTTAAAAAAATAATTTAATGATTAAAACTATAATTTTTAATATACAGGGGGTAGCCTAAAAGTCCATTAATCGAAATATATTTTAAGGTATTTTAAAAATTATATCTTGGTCAAATGATTTTTGGGCTGCACTTTATATGTAAATAAATTAAAGATAAGAAAACATTCAGTAAAATTTTTTAATATATTTATTATTATTATTTTTTAGAATAAATATTTTTCATATTAAATGATATGCAAATTTAATATAAAAATAAAAAATTAAATATTTATATTAAAATTTATTTTTTTAAATATATATTTTTCTGAATTAAAAAAAAATCTTATAACACAATTTTATTTAATTTTTTAGTTATTTTAAAGTTTAAAATATTTAAAAAGATTATATTAACTTAACCAGTTTTTAATTTAGATTTAATATTAAAAAATAATTTATTTTATGTAATACTTTTTTAATTATTTTTTAATTATTATTTTATAAGAATTTATTTGTTTACGTAAATAAATTATTAAACATTTATTTAATTTTTTATTGTATTCTGTGTAAAAATAATAATTTAATTTAAATCCTAGATGAAATTTAAATTAAAAATAAAATTTAGAAAAATTATTTTATAAATTATTTTTGTATTTTTGTATTTGTATTATTGTTATATATATATATACAGATTTGACATTCCAAATGCTGGTATGGTGTCATTTTAGAGCACGCAGGAGACGTTTTCATTTTTAAAAAAATTGCTACCAATACTCGCCTCTGTGGCACTTTTAGCGCTTCAAGCAACAAATATCTTATTTATACAAGACATTCATGATACATAGAGACCTCAGCAATGCAGGGAATTATTTGTTGAATGTGGTTTCTGTTCAGAAGGAGTGGAGCGGATTGATGGAATAATCTGATAAGAAAACCTGGAAAATTCTATGTGGCCAGGCCGTTGATGAAGAACGAACCCGCGAGCAATTATTGTTCAGTCTAGTAGTTTTATTCACTTGGCTACTAGTGGGCTCTGATCTAAAGATGAACGATTAACAGTGTATTCAATGGGTGGTTATAATTGATTCTCTTTGATGTTACTCAAAAACAATACGATATTGTCTTTTAAAGCCGCCAAATTTGCAGCATTGCCTTGAGAAACCGCGCTATTTAAGTTATATTCCATAAAAAAACAAGCACTGATTAAGATCAAAAAGCGCCAAAAGTGCCATAGTGTAGAATTTTGACACCACTTTTTTTTTTCTTTTTTTACGAAAATGTTTTCTGCATGTCCTAAAATATCACCATACTAGATTTGATTGCCTTCAGATGGCTAAATAACTTTGTAGGTAGCGTTAAATAGGGGTACGTTAATTATAATCATCCGGATTATTTTGTGTGACTAACACTTGAATATTTATCTTGAATACAAGTTTCGAAGAATATCAGTTAGTTAAATAAATTAAATGAGTTATAACTTCAAAAAAAGAATAATTTTTCATAAGATAATTAGTTTTTCAGGGTAAGTTTCAGTTTTTTGTATTTATTATAACTGGACTTTTTAAATTTTTATATGAATTATAAAAGCATTTTTATAGATTTTTAAAACTATTTTTAATAATGATTTTTTCTGTTTTTAATTTGCAAGTCAAAAATTAAAAGGAATGAAACTTTTAAATATTTATTAATACAGTATTTTGATTTTTACTTTACTGATGAGAGTATTTAATTGTCTTCTAAATTAAAATTAATGTTTTACTGTTGACTACATCTTAAATCTTGAATTTCTTCCAAAAATCTCTTTTATTTTTTATTTTTTTATTTTTATATTTACTTTCAATGCAAAGTTTATGTTATTATTAAGTTATTTTTATTTCAAATTTATTCAAAAAAAGGTTTTATTATTTATTTTTAAATTAGAAGTGTAAATTTTAGATTATTTTAGCATTAAATAACAAATCTAAAATTAAATAGGTAAAATTAGAAAAATAATTAATTTATGTTATGTATAATTATTAGTAATTAAAAAAATACTTTTTAGTATTTATTTTAAACAAGTTCTGAATGTCTGGCTGTTAATCTTTAATCTACAGCCCACCAATGGATAAAAGTCGAGTGGATAAAAGCACTGACCACTGGTTGCGAGTTTGAGCCTGACTAACAAGTTGGTAAAATGTTTTTTTGGGTTTTCTTAACATATCTAACACTTAAACAGGAATCAGTTTCCCATAGAAAGTCTACCCAGCAGGCAAACCCCCTAGCATATCGCTCAAATACTGCCTTGCTTATTCCTTTAATCCAATTCGATGTATTTTTGCTCTTTAAAGAGTTATCTACAAACGTTTATAGAACTCTTACCTCTTTATCCCTATTTTGAACGGTTCCTGATTATCAGTTGTCTATTTACATGCTTCTTTTCATTCGTACCATTAGTTTGAAATTATCATTGTCCATCCTCTTGCTCTAAAGAATATTAAATTTTCCATCCTTACTCATCCTGCTGCTTACAAAATTCTTAGAAACTGGAAGAATTAAATGAAAGGCTCATATTCAAATTGAATTTATATCAAATTTAAACACCTCCTTTTAAGTTTATTCTCATACAATTATCTATTCCAATTAGTTTGCTTTCTATAATTTTCAAACGAAATGTATTACTTCTTATAATGTCTTATAAACAAGACAAAAATTAAATGTAAGTCTTATTTTTAGTTTAATACTTGAATATTATACAAAACAAATAATTTTTGTTCAATATCTATATAAAAGCTAGCAGTATACAAAGAGAAAGTAAACATGAAATTATTATTCAAAAATTGATAAAGATGTTTTTAATGAAATATTTAAATGTAGCTACGGAATATTTATTTATTTTAATTAGTTAAAATCTTCGTGGAAATACAGAAAATACAACGTAATAAACAGTAAGAATTAAGATATTAAAATAATCTAAAACAATAGGGTTTCAAAACACTTTTTCTGATATTATGAGACTCTATGGAGTTAAAAGAGGTTACAAATGTTTAAATAATATAAAATAACCCTTAATTATTGTTATTAAATTAAGAATTTATAAAAATATTTCTTTGAAAGTTATCTGTATTTACCTTGTTATGCTTCTAAAATCTACTGTTAATTTTTTATCCGAATTTTGCCACAAATCTAGTTGCTTACGTAGACTAAAATACACGAGAGAAAATGAAACAATCTGATCCCCTAAATAAAAAAACCCCATTAATCCCCAAAATCCTATGCCTAAATTAAGGGTTGGCAACCATTTTAAATGTGGGTGCCAAAATTTTCAAATGTATGATGCAAAATTATTTCATGTGACAATCGAAATTTTTGGAAGCAGATTATTTGGTGTTCTTTAGATATTGATAGAACCTTTTCAAATAATAAAAATTTCATATACAGTGTATACATACTTTAGAAACCCGATAACATTTTTACGAAACACGAAAAAATGTATAAAAATATGTTGAATATATATTACTTTTCCGGCTATTATATACAATAGAGGGAAAGTATGGCGATCAGTCAAAAACTGACCCCACAAGACTCTTACAGTTTTGGACTCAGGGGACCTTAAGATGTCGAGAAATGCAAAAAAAAAACTTGTAATTTTTTCTCGTTATATCTCATTTAAATTTTGGGCAGTTTTACATAAAAGCATCCCAATTGCGTTTTTAAAAACAACTTGTGCCATTCGTTTGCTTCTTTTTTAAACGTAGATGTATGAAGAAGTATTTTTCTTACATAAACGTTTGCTAGAACTTAAGAAAACGCTTATATAAGCATTTATTTAAGTTTTTATATAAACGCTTATATAAAATTACGATTTAGAATGTTTAAGACACCATTATAATTGAGTAACAAATATAATTTTGATTTTGTAATTTTATAAATAACAAAAATATAAAAAATATATATTATATATAAAATTAATAAATTAATATAAATTTTATACAAAATATATAAAAATATAAATACAGTATATATATTTATCTTTAAATTCTGAGTAGATATTAGCCGAATTAATTAATTTTTCTTTTAAAATATACTCGTTTGTTTATTTTACATCGAAAACCAAATGCAAAAACTACTAACTGCGATAAAAATCCGATACATGAGAGCTTAATTTCCTGTTATGCGAGCGATAAATTCTAGTTTTCGCTTGTGCGTGGTTTCAGTTCCAAACATTAAACTTTTATTTCTGCATCTGCTTGGTTGTAGCCTTAATACTACTTATATATACTGCTGTAAGTTATATACAAATTAACTAACAATAGCAATGCGAAAATAAACGTCGCAAATCAGTAAAACAATAGTACTTTTTATTTTTATAAAATTGACAAACTCGTACATTGAAGTTATAACGTCAAAGATATAGATAGACTTTATTCCAAACATTCCATCCTATTTTTCCACGGAATCACCGTCAAAATTTGGTTTCATTGCTCAAAAATGGGAATATTTATGAGGACATAGCAACAGACATTCGATTTTATGTACAGTACAGAATGTTGATAGTGATTTAGATATACTACATGCAATCAAACTTTTAAAACTTATTATATTGAGCTACATATGATAAATATATTTACCACATATTTATAATTTTATCTCCCAAGTTTTCGTCAAGAATGTTCTAACGACAAAATTTAAAAATGAGCAAATTTAACTAAATGTTCAAAAATTTCGTGGTACAAGTTCGTTAGAGATTAGAAAACTTTGTTGCACAGTCAATGTTCTCTTGTATTTTTATTTAAAGACACACACCCCTAAGGCCTGGTCCACATGAAAAAAAATGTTATTGTGCTATGTTTTTCTTCTTTTTGTCAACTATTTAATTTTGTAAATTACAGTGATGGAGTTAAAGAAAAAGAATGTGATGCTTTTGATAAAAGAATACGAAAAACTCACAATAGCAGTAACATCAACTTCAGTCTCTGGAGAGAAAAAAACTAAGCATCTGTGTGTCGAAATCTCAAAAATCATTTAAAAAATTTTATAAAATAACTTCATATTTTCGGAAAACTTAATTAAAAATTTTAATTAAAACAAAATTATTTCTAAACCAAAATTTTTATAATTTAAAATTATGGCTTTTACTGTTTTGTGTGTTAGCAGTATTAAAATATCACAGAAGATCTTCTATTATTTTTAATGTAAATTATTATTATTTCTTAAAATGAATGACATAATATTTTCTTAAAGTAATTAACTAAAAATAAATAAATTTATTTGATTCTATACTTCTATAGATACAAAATTAATGAAAGAAAGACTACATAGAATCTTTTCCAATAGCAATTAGTGACTGCAATGGGGAAGTAAACAGGATTGCCTGCTGAGAATAAAGTTAGAAAAAGAAGGAAATTACTAAAGTAACTGAACTTCTATACAATTCTCTGATAGAACCCAATGAAATTGTATTAAATTGTCAATATTTAATATAAATGAAAACATTATAAACTCAAAGAAAAAGTTTCAGTTTATTTAAAACACTTTAAGTGTCAATTTGGAGTTGGATGCTGAAATTAATTTGATTGATAAACTGTTTATTTTTTATTCATTGTGGTAAAATATTAAATATTTACTTATTGATTTTATGCAGTTTGCACAAAATTTCTATTTAAAGTATTGCACAAGCTTCTATTTGAAATAAAACTTTTTTACAGCACACCCTCGATTTACGACCGCTATTTTACAACAACCGTTTTTACGATTGGCAAAAACTTCATACTAGATATTAAGATATTAAAAATTTTTTATAATCTTTCAGTACTATAAAGTTAAAATTATATTTTCACGAACGTAAACAAAATTTATGGTATTCAACTTATGGAAAACGGGATGACTCGCTTTACATATCACATACCGATTAGAAGTCTAATGTAATTGGTATCAAAATCAATGGTTTTCAACTTGGATTTTCACTAAATTCCAACATTGATAACCACAGATCAGGATCCGTGGTATCTGTGGAATCTTAATCTTAATCAATATACAACAAAAATATTTATTTCTTAAATTTCATAATATAACTTCTACAACATATTACGAGAGAAAAAGAACTGAAGCGTTAGACAACTCGTTGCAACTTGAATGAATATTCATAAGTTTTCAAAAACTGTGTGCAGGAATGCAAAATATTCATTTTGATATTTTCCACGCAGATTTCAGGATATTGGGGAAAATATTTAATTACGTGACTCATACTTACGTATAACCCATAACTTCTGAATTATTAAATATCGTTAAACAAATATGTATAAAATAGAATCAAATAATTAATAGATGTATAATATATAAAATATAATTTATTAGGCTAATAGTTTCTTATTTATAGTTATTTGAAATTTATTGATATAAGTTTTAGTATTCATAGCACCGAAAATAAATCGTTATATAAAATAATTTCAAACTTTAAATATATGAGAAGTTCTCATTGAGAATTTTCAAGAAAATACAATATTTTAGGTCTACGTGTACTCATGCATTTATAAGTAATATAAATTTAGTGTGCAAGCAGTCCACACAATTCCATTTATTTTGCATATTTTGAAAATATATTCTGCAATATACAGGGCGAGTTTTTCATCTTGAGACAATGAAATATTTTAATTGGATCTCATTATTTTGGAAAAAAGTTTAGACAAAACTTGTAGGGTTTCGAAGAGGCAATCAATTGGTGACCTTGACTTTAATCTTCAAAGTAATTTGAAGGTCAAGCCTGTTTTTTTTCCAATGGGAATACATATTTTTGACCCCGGCAATGGAAAGAGAGAAAAATTTCACAATCAGCCATAACCTTGAGTACCCCGAATTTGAGCGCTGAAGGTCATCTCAAGCGCGATCATTTGAAGCGTGGCTCAACAAATGCATCAAAATGGAAGGGCATCATTTTGAACATTTGTTATAAAATTTTTTCCTAAAACCAATATCTCAAACAACACTGAGAGGTAAAGTGACTCACCGAAAACAAGCACCCTGATAGTGAGAGGCAAGGGGACTCACTGAAAATAAGTACCTCAAAGGAAGCAAAAAACTTCTATGTCCGTGTCGTTACTCTTGGGTAGTGCTAAAAGTAGTGAATGCTTTTAAAGGTCGAAGTAATAAGGTTGCGAAAAAATGTAAATTTTACCTCCCTGTCTATTCCAGTAATAAAAAGTATGGTTTCCCATTAGAAAAAGCTTTTAATTTTAACCTTAAAATAATATTGACCTTTGATCTAGACCTTAAGGTCAAGCATATATCCAATTGTGAAATTTTCCGTTCTTTCCATTGGTGGGGTCAAAAATATGTATTCCCATTGAAAAACACAGACTTGATCTTCAAATTACCTTGAAGATCAAAGTCAAGGTCACATCCAAGGTCACCAATTGATTGCCCCTTCGACACCCTACAACTTTTGTCCAAACGTTTTTCCAAAATAATGAGATCCAATTAAGATATTTCATTGTCTCAAGATAAAAAACTTATCCCAAGATATAAAACTTATATACAAGGTGTATCAGTACAGCGGTTACAAACTTTCAGGAGAGATAGAGTACACCTAGACGATGGGAAATCACATAGCAATGCATGGTGTGTTGTCACTACCGCGCTTTCCTAGCGCGGTAGTGACAACACAAAACACAAGAAAGGAAGGGCATGAACAGGGTGAGAAAACATGTTTATTATTCTTAGTACAGCAAAAATGCTGAGACGTCTTTGGCTGGTGTAGCGACATCTATCGCGGACACCAGCCTGTATATATTCCGCAAAACGGATGTAGTATCGTACCCTCATTCACATTAAAATCTAATTTGGATAACATCATCATCAGTGGTTCGTGTCGTGACGTGTAATGACCGGAGGTCATTACACGTCAGCGCCTCTGGTCATTACACATCACGACACTAACGACATTAGACGTCGGTAACTTCTGAATCGGTAGTCCCGTGGTTGATTGGTCGGGCCTTTCGATTTTCTTTAACACAGGAAGTGCATGGAGTTGACCGTTTGTCTCTCTTGCCGAATGGCTTGTTCAGCAACCGAATTATTGTACACAAAACGAGGCAAATATGGCTTTTAAAAGTTTGTTCCTAAACCGAATTGTTCGGAAAGCGAGGCGTTCGAAACCCTAGCTTTGACTGTATTTTGGTACTTTTTTTTTGTTATTTTATGAATACATTTTTCTTGAAAAAATGTTGAATTTGCACTTTGAAATCACTTAAATTTTTCATAACTATATATATTTAATTTATCAAGAATCATTTTTATATATTTTTGAGAAATATGTGTTTTATTTATTTTTATTTCCATTAATTTACATTAATGGAAAAACCGGTAAGAGTAGAAAGAACTTTAATACATATGCCATCATAAACGTTGATAATCAATATGCTGATTATAAAAAGAACATTTGAAAAATGCATATCTGACGTCATATTCAAAATACCGCTCCAAGTTTCAGTTTTTCATGAAAAAAGTAGCGGTTTTCTTCTTTTTTGAAAACCTCAAAAAAAGTTATTTTCTTATTTCTTATTAAGATATTCTAAGATTTTCTTTTATTGTTTTGCTTCTCTACTTCTTATTTTTTCTTCTTTTGATATTCAGTATGAATCAAGTTTAAATCAACACATTCAAATTCAAAACAGAGTGATCTTTTATAATGTCAATTGTAAATATCTCCTGAAATAAATATTAAATTGAAAAAGTATCCTCTCTGAAAATTTATTATTTTGGAGGGTCCTTTTGAACCACATAGAAATTAAGCCTCTATTTTGTGGATGGGGTGGGAAACTTTACATTTTCAATTATAACCTCCCACATTTTTTTTTTTTTTTTGTATTTTTGGATTCCTTATTGAAATGTTATTGATAATTATTTCAAATACTTTTTTTTATTAATGTCAATATAAAAGTTATTAGCACTTTTAATATTATTGAAAATAAGGCTTTTCTGTAAAGATTGGATGATAAAAGTAAAGTTTATTGAAAGAGATTAACATTTATCACTTTCTATCTGTCAGATGTAATATTATTTGCTAGATTTAACATCTCTAGATTTTTGTCTCTGGAGAATACTAAAAGAAAAGTACTATCACAATGTACCAGTGACATGTGAAAATATACAACATATTATTAATACTTGCGCTACAGAGTTTCAGAAAACGTGGTAAGAAATGCATTGAAGTCAATAGTCACTCTCCCCTTGAACGTTTGTTAAAATGAACATTCTAATTATTTTTCTAAAAACTTAGGGTTCTACTTACAAATCTAAAGTTACTCCTGCCTCATTCACAAGGTGGAGAAGATGGATTAATTTCCATTTAGTTCAAAAAGCCTTTCCAAAATAATAAACTTTCCTTTAAGACTCTTTTTTCAATTTAATATATATTTCAGGAGATATTTGCAATTGACATTACGAATGAAACACCCTGTATATAACATCAAAATCATTCATTTCGTAACTTTCAATTCAATAAAGAAAATTTTACACAAAATAATATAATTTAGTTAATATACAAACAAGTTTATTTTCTTGATAATTCAATTATTTATATACAGAAAAAAACTCGATTATTCGTCACTCTTTTAATTGTCAGTTTTCGTTAACCGTGAAATTGCTAAATTCTTATTTGGGCAGTATATTTTTTCATTACAACAATAGCTGTACTTTCACTATAGCAATTGCTGTAGTGAAGTATATATTGTACTATATTCTAATGAATTTTTCTGTGTAAGATTCTGTACTGTATGCTAGTTAAGGTACTACATTGTATACATATACAGCATTGTACAGTACAGGCCTTATTCTAAGATTTTTTTTTCTATTACACAAATACCAGTTTTGTTTTGGCCAAGCCAATAAATCCTAACATTAGTGAACAATTGTTTATCGTGACATCGTCAGAATACCGGGCTGCAATTTTTCGTCACAAGGCTCTAAATTTTAGTAGTTTTTTGTCCCTGTACATCTTACTTTTCCTATTAACAACAGAGTCATGCCAGTCATCCAACTCCTTTCAGGAACAAATCTTTGAATTAAAATAACGTCTGGTCCAAACCGGAAGTCACGCTATTTCAATTCAAAAGTTCGTATATAGCTAATTGGAGCCTTTTGCCTCCTAAGTTTTCCATATCTGGTCTCGACTTTTATCTATCTAACTCAGTTCTCGAAATTAAGGAAGGACAGACAGGCTGACGCCAGTGGGAACTTATAGGTCTGCAATTTTTTAAAAATGCAACCCAGTAAGTGCTTTATTGTTGTGGGTTATAGTTTAAATGATAATTGTTACGTTGCGACTGTATAAAAAAATATTTATTGTACACTGCTGGTCATTAAAAATGCTACACCAGGAAGAAATGCAAATAGCAGAATCATATTTATTGTATACAAACAGTATAATGGGAAAAAGACATGATTAAATTGACAGGTAATTTTGAGTTACGGAGCATACAGAAATCAATACCCAGTGCTGCCGCCCCTCGCAGCAATAACAGTTGTAATCCGGCTGGGCATCGAGTCAAACAGAGTGATGGCAGGTTGGATGGGTACAGCATTCCATTTGGTTTGAACTCTAAGCCAAAGTTCATCTGTTGTACTGGCTGGTGAGTGGCGGTGTGCCAGTTTCACGGAAACAATTGACCAGACGTTCTCAATTGGGACATATCTGGAAAACGTGCTGGCCAGGACAACAGTCGATCACCCTTTGTATTAGGAAGGTCGGGATAGCATGGGCAACATGCGGTTGTGCGATTGTCCTGTTGAAAGGTAGCATGGTGATAGATAGCATTCGAAGATAGGCACAACAACGGGCCTTAATACATCAGAAATGTAATGGCGGCTGTTCAAATTACTGGCTATGCAAACAAGGAGTGACCGAGATGTAGTATCAATGGCACCCCCATACCATCAATCCAGGTGCTGGACCGACATGACGATGACAAATGCAAACCGGTAATGATCGTTCCACATACTAATACGGCCATCATGATGCCTGTACGCAGAACCGGGCTTCATCTGAAAGGACGACGTGATGCCACTCCTGCATCCATATTCGTCGTTAAACCTACTATTGTGGCGCGCCTATCTCTGTTATAGCATCAAGGGAAGCCGTGGCAATTGTCGTCATGCTAATAATCCGTGGTGCTGTAGATGTCGTCGTACAGTCCATGCAGACACTTGTTGTTCTGAAAAAAATCCAAGTTCCTGTCTTAGAGTACATGACATGGCTGTACAACCCCACAAGGCCATGCGGACAAGATGTCTGTCCTCTCGGGCATTAGTGACCAGGGGCCGCTGAGATCCCACACGGCGTTCTGTATGGCTCTCCTGGACTCACATATTCTCATGACGGTCATGGAATCACGACCAACGCGAGCAGCAATAGCGCGGAATGATAAACCACAGTCCCGGTCTGACGCGTTCTGGTAGGCATTCCCTCCTTCTTACGCGAGGCGTAACAAAACCGTTATAGAAGCAACCAACGTCAAATGCGATTTCCATATGAGAAACCAGTTTTACGATGTTTCCTTTTATACAGACTGTAGGTGACCTTACTCCTACCTGCTTTATGAGCATGCATTGAAATATGAATCATTTTCATATCCAAGCATGTTGTACCTTACATGCAAATTTCGCGTTTGTTGCGTGCCGCCTTCATGGTGCAGCAATTTTATATTAGCAGCAGTATATATATTCAATACAAATGGTAAATCCTGTCAACATTTCTTTCATAGCTCTTTTTTCTTAGGCCGAATAAAATATACATTAAAACCCGTGTGTACAGTAAAGGTCTCAGGACTGAAACCTGAAGGCAACACCTAAGGGTTCAGTCCTGAAACCTTTATTGTGGAATTTGTTTTTTGGTGGATGTTTGAGGATATTGAGAAAATTTGAAATTTGGAATTGTGGAATTGTTCATACTGCGTACACAGATGATTTGGGTGTTGTTGATACCTGCGGATAGCCGCAGAAAATTGGAGGAAAAGTTGCAATTTGCTTTAAAGATTCTTAATGAGTGGTTCAAGTCTAATAAGATGGTTTTGTCTGCCGAGAAAACTAAGTATATGTTATTGAAAGTTCATGTCATTTAATAACGGACGGTCTTGCAAAACAGCGACCGCCCGTTATTAAATTGGATAATAATAAGATTGGATATGTTACATTTATAAAATATTTGGGTATATGTTATGGAGAATGCCAAAATATATTACTCCACATGTTGGATATGTGTGTAATGAAGCTCTTTATTGTTTTTACAAATTGAGAACTATTGCAGGAAAAAAATGGGGAATGAATTATAAGATTTTTGAAATTATTTACAGAGGATTAATGATACCAATATTAGTATATGGTATAAACGTATGGCGGAACTCTATTAAAAAATATCATACAGATTAGTTTACGAAGACTCAGAGTTGCATTGATAATGATGTCAAAAGGATATAGAACAATTTCTACTGCTGCTCTCCAATTATTGACTAATTGTTTATCAATTGATATAAAAATTATGAAATGGTATTATTTTAGTAAAATAAGAAAAGGCCTTGAATATGATTTTAGTATTGATGTTGATAATACAAAGATTAAAACTGTTAAATATAATATAAATAAAGAATTATTGGCATTATGGCAGAGTAGATGGAACACGGAAGTTAAGGGTAGAATAACATCAATGTTTTTCCCTACAATGAAACAAAGAGTAAGTAAAAATTGGATAGAATTGAATTATTATAATACCCAGTGAGCACGGAGCATTTTTTGTTTGAATGTGATTATTTAAGAGATGAAACTAATAATATTTTACATATAATAAACATAAATAAAGATGAAAATTGGTCTTTTAAAGATAAGTGTTACGAAATAGTGCGAAGTAAAAATAATTTTATTAAAATAACAACTAAAGTTGTTAAAAATATGTTTGAAATTAGAAATTTGATACGTTGTGGTTAATTTTATTTGGTTGATTATAACTGAATGTTTGTTTGTTTCGATGATGTTTGTTTAGTCCCATTTATAAAGGGATTTCTAATTAGCTATTTTAGCATATGCAATATTTGTTTATGTGATCTTTATTGTTAATTATACATACGGTCTGTTTTATGTTTATTGTATTTGTTAATATTTATGTTTAAATCGTAAGTTTGTAAAATACTGTTTTGTAACATTAAGAAGTGTCTTGCCGGTAGGCCTATAGAGTGTGGTGAGACTTCTGGGACATTACACACAGTAGCGAATATTTTTTTTTTTTTTTTTTGGTTTGGCAGATTTTTGATTCGAACAGGTTCTTTTATTATCGTAGAAAATTGTTCTGTTCTGAAGAATTTTTTTCTTTTAGGCTGTTTCCTTTTCATTAAGGTTCCGTTTTGGACAGGTTTTACCATACACTGTGTTCCTTCTGGTTATATACTGTAATAACCACAAAAAATACTTATAAAACCCAAAATAGGACAATTAATTACTGCACAAATATGGGATTCCCACTGCCCAATTTGAAATTTCCATTACACATTTTGTGTCGACTTGCACGTTAGAATATGTGCTGGTACAGTAAATATACAGGGTGTGCCAGCGAAAACGAAACGGCAGGTGTTCATGTTCGTCCAAGCAAATCGCTCGGACAGGTCGATTTTACTCTCGAGGGGACATCTTATGCAATAAAGTTTTTGCGATTCTGAATATTAACTAAACAAACATTTTTTTCGAAATAAATGTTTGTTTAGTTAATACAAAATAAATGAGTTTTTAAAATTTTTTGTTGTCTGTTGCATTCAGAATCGCAAAAACTTTATTGCAAAAGATGTCCCCTCGAGAATAAAATCGACCTGTCCGAGCGATTTGCTTGGACGAACACGAACACTCTGCCGTTTCGTTTTCGCTGGCCCACCTTGTATAGTTGATTGTATAGTACTGTACTGTACGTATAGGATTGTGTTTTAATTGTGTATTGTAAATTAAATTTTGTACTGTTAGGAGGAATTCTAATATATCTGTCCATTCTCATATCCGTCACGGTCCTGACCTTTAATGGATAATAGAGTTTCTACTGTATCGATTTTAAATATAATTTTATAATTCGTTCACATTCAAGTATCTTAATTAAAATTTCTATTTCTAATTTTGATCATAGAATTATGCTAATTTAAGTAGCATATTTAAAAATAATCTTTGCATAAATATTATAAAGATTAATTTAGAAATCCTAGTATTGCATTTACTTAATATTATATAGTATCGAAATCATTGAGTGTGCATAATAAAAATATATGGAGATACATATCTTTGGATGACATATATACAGTATGTATTTCGTTTCTTTGAATTTATAACGTTATAAATATATAAAATAAGTAAACAATGCAATAAAACATTCAAGGTAAAGTTTCAAGCCATATTTGAACAGACCTATAAGAAATTTGACATAATAACATGTAATAGTGTTAGAAGTATATAACTAAGAATGATTCTAAAATCTTTTCAGGATTTTATCCTTTGACACATGGCATATAAACGCTTAATTCTCCAAATTTTTATATATTAATATTGTAATTTTTAAATTTATTTCAGATCCTTTAACCAATCGAAAATGGTGACAATAGAAAAACTTAACTGTGTTTTACAGCCGGCAGAGTTTAACTAGCAATTCATATGCCATTTACAGAATGTTTGTCATGTATACATTCAAAGTTATTAAAGGTTAAAGTTAAACAAAAAGGATTCTCGTTCTTATTTAGATGATAGACATCGAGAAAACTCCACGCCACCAGTTCGTTGGTGAGACACGAACCCACCACCAGTAGTTTTATTCACTTGGCCACTGATCAGATCGATCCGTAATGAATTTCCTAATCTTAAATTTATAAAATCTTCATAAAAATAAAATATAAATTTACATAATATAAACATATAACCAACACGAATTTTTATCAGTTGTGTACTTATAAATTTCTTTCACCAGAAGAAAAATAAATGAACGAGCAGGCTTATCTTTTATAATTTATCTTTATTTTTTTTTTAATAAAGATAAATTAGTTTTAAAAAGTTTAAAAATAATTAGATATAAGCTTATAACAAAATAAAATATTAATTTGCTGCTACATGTGCGTAATATAAAAAAAGAATTTGATTAATATATTTTTATAATTACAAAACATGTAATAAGGATATAAATACACCTGTCCACCCATAAAAATTTTAAAATTTAGTTGCTGTAACGACGAAGACATAGCTTCTATGCAATAATTATAAAATATTAACATTATATTAAATTGTAATAAACAAAAAACACTATTAAAACATAGCATTAAATTAAATTAATTAATAAACACAAATAGTCTATAGTGTATTTTAGAAAACTTTTAGTGAATGGTCCAATTTATTTAAAGAATTTTAAAACAAAATTATATCTAAGAAAAAATTATATATTTTTTTCTTTTCTTTAAAAAAGTAATACAGAATTTAAGTTTTCAGAAAAATATCCTCACTTATCTGAAGAAAAACAGTGTAGACACTTGAGAAACTTTTCCTTTCTTACCCTGCAGAGAAATATGCTACTTGAGTTTGGAAAAATATTTTTGAGGATCAAGTTTTTTTATGTTTTAGATAAAACTCTACTGTAAAAGAAAGATATATTGTTGTTTCTGTGAGTGGTAGTCTATAGAATATATATTATTTTTTAAACTAAGTGGAATCTATAGTACTTTATTATATTCGGATAATGATTAAATTATTATATAATAAAGCCCCTTTTAGTTGGACAAGTTTCGCAACCTACAAAGTCGTAATAACATATTCAATACATAAAAAATACGTTTTAAATAAAAGTTTTTAAAAAGTTTATTTTAATATATTAATACTTAACAATACATTAGCAAATTCTTGCATAGTTATAAATTTTACGCTTTATTCTTTTTATAAAATATTGTTTACAAACCGAAATGCAAAAAATTCAGCAACGAGTTGCGTAAAGTTCTTAGCCGAACTTTAAAATTGTATGCGGCGCCATGTTTTACGAGATTTTATTTTAAAACTTTTTATATTACTATTATAAAATGATAAAAAGATTAAATTTAGAGAAGAAGATGAGTTTTATAAAAAAGAAAAAAATTGTAAATGCTAATAATGCGAATGGAGAGTCCACTCGAGAGTTGACACACGACCCCCTTTATCTTCCAACCCTCTTGGCCTCTAATTTTTTTTTTAATTTAAAATTTTTACCAAAATTTTTATAGCATCAGTCCTCTAATACATAAACCTCCTTGCAAAATTTCAGAGATTTTCGACAAAAGAAGCTATTAAGCTTCAAAGTGAGTGAACAAAACACTACACACACTAACATCCATACATACAGGAAAAAAGCCAAAGATTTTTGCATTTTTCGATCGATTGCCACACTTTTCTCTATTATATAAGCCGAGAAAGTAAAAATAAGAGCATATCATCATAAGTTTCCTATCTTCTCCCTGCAGAAACTGCAAAGCAGTTCGATTGCTCACGTTTTATTAATAGACTACTAGCTTGGCCATTGCTTAGTAAACCAGCGAGGATGGAGAAGATTTGTCTACTCTGTGACCAGAACAGACTATAGACGCAAGAAAGATGGGGCACTTCATTTCTAAGTTGGTCACCGCTCTTGGATATTCTCGGGCAACATTTTCTTTTGGAATACCAGAATTACGGACAGACGTCAATGTTGCAGACTCAGACAAGTAGTTACAGGCAAAAACCACCGGTGACTTTCAAGCTTGTAACCATTAAACGGCAGGTAGCATTAAGGCAAATTACGGCTCATATCAACGCCAGTACTTGTCAACCTACTACCTACCGTACTATACAACGGGCATGGAGTTCTATAAGCATCGATCCACAAGTTACCCTTACTCATACTCGGGCATCGTGCAATGTGTTTCTCCTGGACCAAACAACATCGACACTAAACTGTAAACGACTGGTATCGTGTCGTATTGTCAGGTGAATCCGGTTTTCATCTGTTTTGAGTGGATGGCGGGATACCTTTGTGGAGCAGATCTTATGAAGCCATGGATTGCTAATGTCAACAAGGAGTCGTACAGAAACATACTAGTGGCGAATCTATCTATAATGGTATAGGATTTGTTTTTTTGAAGCTTACTTGGAGGTTTGTTTTGATAGGTTCTCGTAACACGAATATCTTTGTGACCATCTCGGTTCATTCGTTGATGGAGACGGGCTGTTTCAGCTGAACAATTCCACTCAACATCGTGCACGAGTGAATGGGACTAGTCTCACGAGCTTTCCAATGACTTCCTGATGCACCCTTCGAGCTCGCTGGATTAGAATCTAATCGATACCTTTGAGATACGCTCTCGGTGACATGGTATCATCTCCAAACAAACGACTGTCATCAAACATGCTGATATGACTGCTGAAATACACACCAATTTCAACACCTCATCGACTCCATGCCATGTCTTATAGTCGCTGTTATTAGATTTAAAAAAAAATTGTTTTACCGGTATTAGTCTGTTGTCTCTTGTTTTTTGGCACTTCAATTTATATACAGGATGTTAAGAAATTAGAACAACAAAATAAGTAGTAGAGTGAGTCAATACAAGCGATTTTGGTCCTATAAACGGAGGTCTCAGCAATCCCCTTAACGAGATACACGCTTCCTAAACTTTTGGTAGTTGTTACTGCCTTGTGATTTACGAATACCATGCAAAGAAATTTGACATTACTGTTAAACATCTGTTAAAGCTATGCGTAGAGTGACGTTAATTCACATTGTTCTGAATACGACCGTATAAACTTAGATACTCGTTCAGCTCTGGATAATCTGCTTCGTATAGTTTGACGATGGCTTGTAGCAACAAGCCAGACGTTAACATAATTCGTTCCACTGACGCAGACAATAGCTTGTGTTTCTTGCCTACGTGTTACGACTGTATATGGTGTTAAATCAATAGTTCTTCAAAACTGTCAGTTATTTTCGAGTATGATCGTCCTTATCTAACTGATATTTTAAAAAAAACATTAGTTTTTTCTCAATTGATTATGGATTATGGCAAACCTTGATAATGTATCTGATAATGAAATATCGTTCATGATAATATTTTTCGTTAATCGTCTTTTGCATTTAGCTTTCCCGTAAATAAAATGCATATCAGCTAGCTCCTAAGATGTAAATTTTTCTATTTTGCTTGATAAACATTCACTTAGTCAAAATAATTACATGTCATGCCGGCTTCACGTCTGTTTAACAAGTGGATAATAATGTTGAGTAAATACAAATTAGGATGCTAATATTCTAAAAGATAAACGTTTAGAGTAAAAATACAAATACAATTTGTATTAAGAAATGTTTATTTTCTTCTATTATAATTAATCTTATAAAAGCATTTCACTTAAAGGTATTTTCATTTTTGACTTTGGACTTTTATTTTGTTATTTATTATAGAAATGGTCTTTTGCCCAACTACCACTTTTTAATTGTTAATTGCAATTAAACTTTAACGTGCAATTAAAAGTGGAATATCAATAAATAAATAACAATTAACAAACATTCTCTATTATGATCCCAGTTTTTACTACTCTAAGATTTATCTGTCTATGTTTTTAAAACTGCTACATGACGAAACAAGGCACATGGCAAGTGGGCTTTTATACACTACGCTCGTGCAATGAGGGGCAGCAAACATTTAGGCGTGCAAAGAAACTTTTGGAGCCTGTATCTCGTAAGAAGACTGCGGCGATTTCCAGTTAATACCACCAAAATTGCTAGTGTTGACCTCTACCACCCATTACATTTTGTCGGTCTAATTTCTTAGCACCCTGTATAAAATTTCATAAATAAAACTAGTTTTGCGTTTTGTAAAGAGACAATTATTATAATTAATAAAATTTATTAAAAATTAAACAAACATTGATAATCAAAATGGTTTTCAATTTATAAGCTCTTCTTTGTGGATGAAATTTACAAGGCTATTATATGATCCGCGCGGTTTTTGTGCTTTCGAAAAAAAAATAATAAATACAATTCCATATAACTATAAAATAGTTTACTGAATGAAGAAACTAATTGATAACATAATCCACTGAATACCAGTGCTTCTTGAGAATTTCTATATATTTTGGACTTGATTGCAAAATGGAATCGTTCTACATAGGTGAGGAATGAAGAATGATGTTTAGATCAAACTATAAGTTAGAATGAAACAGTAAAAAGTAAGCTTCTGTTATACCATACAGTAAAATCGCTCTGAATTGGACAACTCAGAAAGACGTTTTTAATAGAAGGGAAAATGAAGAGCTGTAAACAATATTTGTAATAAACCTGAGTACATCTGTAGGATTGAATTGATGGAATAATGCAACGCAGCAGTGGAGATCTACCAAGGATGAGACACATCTTAGAACTTTCAATGACAAACTGGTCCTACTTAGGTGTTAGACACGTGAATAAAACTCGAAAAACTACACGTGGCCATTTCCTTTGTCAGGCGCAAACACGTAACCAACGTTTTAATTAGGTATGAATGATAAACTTATACTTAATAAAATCTTTTAAGATACTTTATTATACTTTTCTTAACGCAAAAATCTAAACAGCATTTAGTGTTATATATTTTAAATGAAAATTAATTATATTAATCATTTTATCGTCATCATTAATGTATTTATTGATTAGGTAATTTCCAGCTAAATTGCGATTGTTTTTACTTGACAAAATACAAAAATCAATTTATTTATACTACGATATTATACAAGTACAGTATATAGAGAGTGGTCCAAAAATCGCTAACCATTATACATTCCTATATTATTTAAACACTTACTTGTTAGTCATATTTTTACTATTACTATATTTGCAAATTAAAAAAGCACATTGTTCTGACCTCAGTTTATAAGTGTATATTTTGGGCCATCCGTTGTGTGTAGGTGTGTGTGTGTGACGTATAAAGTTCTAGATACTATAACGAGCAAAGAAATAATCAATAAAGTGGTATCTATTAATTGGATCTGTTTGCATGAGTCTTAATTGTGACAAAATTATTTACGGTTAACATAAAAATAGTTGTTTCTGTAATCATATTTGCTATTTCACATCAATTTTATCTTATTCTATTATATATACACAGTCAAACCTCTCAACAACGACCACCTCTAAACGCCGGACACTTTCAGGAACGTTTCTTTTCAAACTAAAATGCATATAAAATAATCTCCTAATAACAACCACTCTGAACAGTGGCTGTTGTTCAGACGTTTGACTATACATACACAGTAGCGAGGTTGAGGCCGAAGTTTTAAACGCGAAAACGTGTACGTCGGACGTTCAGCGCCGCTTTCCTGTAAGCCTAGAAGTTTGACAATGGTGTTTGGAAAGTCACTGGAATCATGCTCGACATTCCAAAGGCCATTGCCAAACTTCTAGGCTTACAGGAAAGCGGCGCTGAACGTCCGACATACACGTTTTCGCGTTTTTAAAACTTCAGCCTCAACCTCGCTAGTGTAAGTATATAACATAAATTTAACCTTGTTATTTATTTTAGTAATATTGTTTATTAATTAATTCACAAAAATGGAAATTGTGTGTCATTTAACTGAATGCTAGCTCACTTGAAATTTAAAAAAAAAAAAAAAATTAGTTTACTTATCGATACTCATTTATTCAGATTTTATTATTATTATTATTATTTATTATTTTGACTCTCCATCCTGTGGGCAAGGTCTACCAGCTGCCAAGTGGATAAAACCATAAAACCACTGAACCAAACCCTGATCCTGGGTTTGCGCCTCGCCAACGGGCTGGCCACGTAGTTTACTAGATTTTTTTTCACGTTTTTAACACGTGAATAGGGCTAGTTACCATAAAAAATCTTTCTGGGAGGCAACCCTTGGCAGATGTACACGTATTACGTTGCCGAATTTCGTCAAATCCTGTGGGCACTAAGAGTCTTTTAAATCATTTCCCCCATGAGTTCGTCCAGGCCCACAATGGGAATGGTGTGGTGGTGAAAGACGAGGCTTGATGAAAAATTCGTGGTGTTTCTCGGCAGCTGAATTCGATCCGGTCTCCCTCACAGCGTTTTGATAACGAATTCTCTGTAAATTTTATTACTAAGTATACGATTTTTATCTCGTATAATCAGGATATTTTCAATAAAATGTGCTTATTTTGATGCTTACCACAGAGAGAGTCGGTAAGGTGATTTGGCACAGGCCTCACATTTACGGGCTCTCAAGAACCAGTGCTCTCTTAACGCATGGGCACGCTGTGCACTTGCCCAGCGGTCTCACGCTAATTTGTTTACAGACCAAAATTTAACAGTAATTTTCCGATCACCCGCCGGTTGTGTAGGCAGGTCCAGTGCTCAGGAGTCTATAATGCTTATCAGACGGTCCTGTCAAGAACATTTGTTACAAATTATTCATTCTATTGCATTTCATGTGTCTTATGAGGAGTAAAATTCTTATTTCTTTTAATAATATTTTATACAAAACATATAATACAATTTTTTAATATTATTTTGTTTTTTCTAGTATACCGAGACCTCAGAAAAGTAAGTGGAGGGCCTCCCTTAACCATTCAAAACCTTAATAGTAAGTACTTATATAAAGGACTGGACTTAGACTTGTTTTGGTCATAATCTCGAACATATAACAAACCCTTCTTCTCCACCAAATAATGATACATGTAAAAATATGAGACCGTAAGCTCTAGAGACGTAAGTTTTTATAATTATTTCAAATAATTTTTATTTATTTATTATTATTTATTTAATTTTGCATTAATTTTGTTTGAATTTTAAATTTTTTAAATTTTAAAAATTATGAGTTAACATTAATTGAACTATCGAACTGCATAGTGTATATAATTACATAAATTATAAACTAAATTTATAATTTCTTTTACTACTCTTTGTAATTTAAGACTTTTAAGTAATTTATAAGTAAAAAAATTAATGAAATTTTAGTGTAATTATAAAAAATAGATAATAATTTATTTATCATACTAAATGACTATAGTAAAGAAGAGAAAGCGTCCTCTGATCTCTGAAACATTAAAACATATCTGAGTGAATCGATGAGTGAATATCACAATAAACATCTTTTATGAGGTATATAGTAACATAACCTTAATTTCTTATAACAGAAATATGAATTAAAAAGGTTTATATCTCACTTTATACATATAATGGAAGCGATACCCATCTGTATTGTTTTCTACATTTCGCCTCCACTCGCTTTATATTGCCTTATAGAAAATCTCGAAATTTTGCAGACTACCTAAGAAAACAACTGTTTTTTCGAACGAGATATTCAGGTATTTGGGGGCGGAGAAATCGATTCCCAAAAATCGGCAACTCTGATTACCGTATATATAGTCAGTCAGTGACTGTTTTTACTTGGAGGGGAGTCACTGCCGTGTCTCTTGATAATAAATCTATGCTAATACAGTTGCATGGAATCGAATAAGTAACACTAAATTTATTTTTAAAAATATTTTTATTATTACAGTAGAACCTAGTTAACTCGAATCTGGATAACTCGAAAATCATTTTCTTTCTCTGATCGTATATACATGTTAAATCAAGCCGGTTAATTCGAAATAGTGATGGCTTCCAGTCATAATGTGAGACATAGATACTATAACTTCCATTCGAACATGTTTTTCGTTTTATTTGATTACTAATGAATTTCTCCGACTTACTGATGTAATAAATAAATGTGGATGACCCGCGTGATGTCTTATCAGGGACCCGGTATTTCCTAGCATTGAGATCGACACTCTCCCTTAATTTAGGAGGAGGTGTCGTTCAGAATGGAGAGATGTGAACTGCGTATGTGGGTGGTGGCGTTAGACACAGAGGCACGAACTCCGTTTACATTTAATCTGGTTTCACTGTATTTTAAACTACTGTAATTCTCCTTAAGATGTATAAATGGATCTTTATGCAAGCCCTTCATGGATTTCATTCCTCTGTCCATTGCGAACTAAACAGTTATTTGGTGTGAAGAAAATGTGGACCTGTGGACCTGATTCACAATGAAGGCAGATATATTGTGGGGGATAAAAATATGGCTGGTGGGCTGACAATGAGGGCAGCTGAGTGATGAAATATACAGGCCAACCATGAAAATTTCTTAGTCCATTCAAACGCGAATTTTGTCCTCCAAAGCGACAGATTGGTGCCTTTAACGCTTTCACTATGCTGAATATGTGAAAAAATTAACCTAAATGTTCTATTTTCTTTAAAATTTTATTCAAAAAACAAATTTCTTTAAACTTTTAGATTCTTTAAAAACATTTCTGAAATAGTTTTTATAAATAACTTTTAAATAAAACATTTTTGAATTGAAAAGATCCATTCTTCAATCTGTTTTGCCAATTTTAAATACGGAAGAGATTTTCCTTATGTTTGATTACTCTAGAAAAGAATAATGCAAAGAGATAAATTCTGATAATGCTTACTTTAAAAAATCTACATAAATAAATGGAATTTTAAGTATAAATGAATTATTTAGTATTATTATTAATAATTATAAATATAATAATAATTTTAAAAGCATAAATTCTATTAAAATATCAAGTTAAAGAATTTGGTGAATTCAAACAAAAATTTCTTTCTGTATTTATCAAATTTAACTGGAAGCCGAAAAATCGATTAATCGGAAAGTATAAATGGTAATAAATTCCGTTAAGTGATTTTGAAGCCGTCCTGCATATAAAAATATTACATACAAATTTGTTTTTTGAGTTCAAAATAAAAAATTCCCATGTTGAAATTTTATTACATTATTCATATACGTGACTATTGGTTATATACAAGTGGCTCAAATGTCAGTTATCTACTGTAAAGACTAAATTATCTAATTTAAATAATAAAATAGTTATATTAATTATAGTTTTAATTAGTATAATTTATCAATTTTGTAAGAGAACACATTATTCTATACTCATTTCTGGATCAAATTTACGTGTAACATAGAAAACACAGTAAGGGACACCTCCAAACAACGGCCATTTTTTTTAAAAGTCTTCCGTAAGTGGCCGTTGTTAAGAGGCTTGACTAGATATAGATATAAATTCTCAATAAATCCTCATCATATACTAGCAGCATATATTTACAGGTTCACCAAAAATCAGTTAATTATTTGTAAAAACTAAAATTTTCTATCTTATTCAACTATTTAATCATAATTTTTATTCAAGTTTCTATTAATTTTCTAGAAGGAGGATACGTTCTAAACTCAGTTTACGATTCGTATTACTGTTCAAGGTACAAATGATATTTTAATTTTGTTTTTCTGTGTCAACAGATGCTATAATTCTTTACACGGTGCTCCTATATGAAGATAAATTTGGGAATCTCTTTAATAAAATTAATTATACAATTCTGTATTAATTTCTCATAAATTAATTTTGTCTAAGTGAATTGTTATATTGTATATTCAATAGTTTTGTAATATTCTTGTAAACTAAATACCCCGTATAACCGGTTAATGTTTCTGTGAAATTATAAATTACCATTTACAAGCGTAGCTTGAACACACAAAACAAAACACGGTTTGGGCCACCCTGTATATGTTTCCTATATTCACGCTGTGTAAACACGTATTCTCGTTGCTTTCTCTCACCATATTGTCACACAAATTGGCTAAAAAGGCGCATATAATTAGTAACAAATAAATAAATTTATTATAAAAAAATTATTTTAAAATATTCTTTAGAAAATAACTAGAATTTTTTATTCTAAAGCGACGTTAAATTTAAAAAGAATCACAATCATTTATTTTTTTTTAAACTTGATTTTTGAAGCTTGATTTTTGTGTTTGATCATCTGACATCCAGTTAAAAGATGTGTGACGTCAAATATCTTCGCTCCATGGCTTAGTTTGAATGGAGATTCCAGTCAAGCGCTTTAGCAACGTGGGATATTCCCCAATAATCATCTGACAACTTCTTTCTCAGAAAATGTGATCAATGTCACTCCTTTCTTTTTTCTTTACCCTGATAATCTCACAATTGTGTAATATTCCCACATTCATGAAAGTCACTATCCCCACAATTACACTTTAAAAAATACATTCAAATGACAATTAAAGCGATATTATTTTATTTAAAAAATTGTTTGTAAATAAATTTATTAAAGTTTTATCAATAAAACTAAATCGTTGCATTAAAAAAACATGTTTTAAGATAGAAAAATTTAATTACATTCTATTTTAATTAAATGCAATACAATTATAATCTATTACATTTAATTAATTATATTTAATTGTATTCTGTTTTAATTCTGTTTATTTATCACAATATTTGAGGAATAACTTTTTGGAAAAAAGGTAAATATAATTAATTAAAATGATGATAATTTATTTTTTATTTATGTTGTTTTAGTTTCCATTAAAGTTTTTATGCTTGATTGATTTTATTGTATTTACTTATGTGGATGATATAACAGAATTAATTAAGAAATAATTGCTGAAAAATCAATACTTTTAATTATTTATTCTTAACAATTACTTCTTAATTGTATAAATTAAAACTTAAATTAGTTTTTAGTAGTGTAAATCGTTGCATAAAAAATTAATAATTGCACACTATTTTTAGATCAACCATTTCTTATTTAAAACTATTATTATTAACATTAAAATACTTTAAAAATTCATCATAAAATTTCGTATTTATTAATATTTTAGTTATTCAAAATCCTGTTATAAAGTTATTTTTAATTGGGTTTTTAAATAAATTTGTGTAAAAATTAAATAAAAATTTGAATAAAAATATTACAAAAATTTCAAAGACATAAATGTAAAGAAACATCTAATAGAAAGTTGCTTAACTTTCCCGGCAACATTTAAAACTGCGTGTGGCGCCATCTATATAATATTTTACTTTTAAAAATCTCTTTATATATTTACTTATTATAAAATGGCAAAAGACTTAATTTCGAGGTAAGGGATGGGTTTTATAAGAAATTGTAAATGCTAATAACAAATAAAGTTGTCATTAAGTCTGACCCTACTGGAGATACACACACTCCTTTTTATCTCCCTATCCCCTCAACCTTTAATCACCAAAATTTAATAGCATCAATCCTCCTAATAAACAATCCTCTCTACAAAATTTCAGAAATTTTCAACAAAAAGCATAGGAGTTATTAAGCTTCAAAGACGGTAAACAAAATTGTGCCCCACACACACATTAATATCCATACATACAGAAAAAAACCCCAAAATTTTTTTGTATTTCTCAACATTCCAAGGTCCTCCGAGTCCAAAAATATAAAAATCTTGGAGGCAATTTTTTTTGACCGATCGCGATACTTAGTTTTTACTTTCCCGGTTCTGTTATATAAGGGAAAGTACCCTTATATAACAGAGCCGGGAAAGTAAAAACTAAATGTAATTAATTATTGTTGGTTTTGTATTTTATATAATATATTCTTTATTTTTATTCCACTTTAAAATTACACAATAGAAAAATTATTATAAGTGAAACTTTTAAATATCTGTAATGTTAAATATAAGACACAAGATAACAGTAGTAACAGAAAGAAGCACGTAAAGCAGAACTATAAGAAAGCTGTAAAATAACGAGCAATTATTTATTTTGACATTGTCACAATGCCAGGCTGTAATTTTTAATTAATTTAATTTAAAATATACGCTCTCCACCTCAATTAGTAGTGACTTGCCCCTGTACATCATACTTTTCCTTTAACAATAGAGTCGGGCTGGTCATCTAACTCCATCATGATAAAAATGCAACAACTATTTAATTAAATATATAACTAAATTTTATAATTTTAAATAATAAAAAATCACGCAACTGAATAATGTATTTAAAATAGAAACAATTTTTAAATTAATTGTTATTATTAAATTTAACTAAAATAATTTTTTAAATTTAAATTAAAAAAAAAACATTATTACATTTAATAATAATTTTTAAAGAAATTAATCAATTATATATTTTATAATAAAATTGTTGTAAAAAATTAAGCTCTAAGTTTACACTATAATTACAAATAATAATAAAAAAATATTATATTCAGATTAAAAATTTATAGAAATATTTTTAGAAATTAATTAACTTGCTTATAATTAAATTTTTAATAATAAAAAATAATAAATTTTAATAATCTTCCATATATAATCAGATAAGATGATCCTCAGCATCACTTTCTATCAAATTTTCGAAAATTTTAACAAAAGAATTTATTGTAATTATTTACTTTAAATATTTATAAGTCTAATTATTTAATTATATTTAATTATATTAAAGCTATAAATATTTAACAATAAAATTTATTTGTAATTCTCCATTAAATACGGTCGAAACTCCAAGCAACAGCTATTTTTATTGTCATTATATTAATTTTTATTTATTCATTAATTTTTTAAAATTAGAATTTTCTTACATAGAAATTTTAAGCGAATTTACGAATGAAATTTTTAGTTAAATAACATTCGAATGTAACCAATTAACGATTTAAAGATTGAAAAATACTTAAATTCTATCCTTTAGGATTAAATAAACGAGAAAAACTTTTTAACAACTTAACAATTGTTTTCTTGAGAGTATCTCATTTATAATTTATTGAAATTGTTTTCGTGATTTTAGTAAATAATAAACCTTTTTGTTTCAAAATAATTCGAATTAAATGTATTTAATAGTAATAATAACACAGTCAATACCTCTAAACAATAGCCACTGATGGGAACGTTAAAAAAAAAAAGAAAAAAAAATGGCCGTTGTATTGAGGTTGAAGATTCGGCTGTAATAATAAAATTTTTAAATATTTTTTATGAATAAATAAATATAAAGTGACTCGAAAGTCAGTTAACCATTGTAACGATCAAATTGATTATCTTTGTTGTGACCTGTCTGGGATTTTTTAGAATTTGGTACACACCCCAACATTCATACATACAGAGGAAACCCGAAGGGTTTTTTTTTTTGCATTTCTAGACGTTTCAAGGTGTCCTGAGTCCAAAAACGTTGACCGATTACTATACTTTTCCTCTGTTATATATATAACAGGTCGCGGAAAGTGAAAAACATTAATTAAATATTAAAATATAGAAAAATTTACTAATATATTCAAATTTGAATTTTAATATATACAAATGTATCTTATAGTTATAATTTTTTGAATAATTTACAAGCAGACATACAGACCAAGGAAATAAAAATAAATTTGAATTCTAGTTTCTGAAATGTCTTATGGACATTTACAATTAAATTTGTTTTTTTATTCAATTCGTTTGTTCGTGTATTTGTAAATTATTCAAAAATTACAACTATAAGATACATTTGTATATAAATAAATTAAATAATAAAATATATAAAAAATTATAATTTATATATAAATAAATGTATCTTATAAATATATTTTTCTGAATAATTTAACCGACGGACAAACAGACAAATTATATAAAAATATATTTTTTTAAATCTAGTTTTATTTCTTAGTCGACTCTAGTTTTTGAGAAATTTTGAGGACAGATATGCAAACGAATGCAGGAAAAAAAATTAATATAAATATATCGATCTACGTTATAAATATACAATTTAAATTTTAAAAAATAAGAATAAAAATATTTTATTTTATAAAATGATAGGATTTAGTATTTACAAGTGATCGATCCTCTTACTTCTAAAGTATTAGTCAACATTTCTAAAAATTGATCTTTACTTCAGAATTTTTTTTGACTTTTTAAGCTGTTAATAAGATTTTTAAACTTTATTACGATAATTTAATTAATATAAAATTTAAAAAATATAACCTTTTAGGTAAAATACAAGTTAATTTTTATATTTAGACATTTAAAGATGATGCTGAGCATCATTAGATCAAAAGAGAAGATCAAGATGAAGCATCAGATAAATATGATAAATAGCTTTCTTACTGATTTTAATATGAAAATAATGTTATGATCTGTTAATTAAATAATACAAAAAAATATAATAAATAATTCATTTTTCCTTTCAACTGTAAATAAAATTTATATTTTTAAATATAAAAAAAAAAAAATGTTTCGTTTAAATTCATACCATTGATGATAATTTGCGAAGAAAATTTTAAATTATTTTATGAATTGAATAAAAATTAAGTTTTTTTAATTATTTTCAATTTATTTTTAAAATGTATTAAATAAAAAATAGATTAGAATGAAGTCAATTTTTATTTTTAGGCATTTAAAAATGATGCTGAGCATCAATGGATCGAACAGGAACACAAAAATAAAGCAATAGAATGGATATGCGAATAGCTTTTATTGATTTACATATGTAAATAATTTTGCAATCTCTTGAAATATAACAAATAATACAAACATTTTCCTTGTTAATTGAAATAAAAATTAATATTGTCAAACTTCTAAACGGGAACAAAACCTGACTCGTTCGAAAATTATTTTTTGTATGGCATTTCAAATAGAAACGTTCCTGAAAAAAGATAAAAATGTAAAAATTACAGCTGTTATTTTAGGTTAGACTGTATTTTTAAATATATAAAATAAAAATTTTAGTGATTTAAAATACAGAAATTGCATATTTTAAATTCATAGCTCTGATGATATTTTAAACGATATTAATTTTTATTCTATATTATTACTTAAAATATCAAAAATTTAATGTTATTATTTGAAATTATTTTTATTTTTTCATGAACTGAATTTTATTGATGTAAATGTAAGATTATGATTATAGATTTGTTATAGATGAAAATTAATAATTAATTGTTCCTTATTTAACTTAATACAAACCCGTAGAAGTCGACACTGAAATCCAGTCACACGTATAATTAAATCAGTCAATATTAACAATACACAATATATACTTCGTAACTGTTATGCACTATTAAAATATAAGTACAGTATGCCGTTTGCAATAGTTCTGTTAAGTATTCATTTGTGTACGATTAATCACACAAGTGAAAAATTTAAGAAAATAAAAGAAAAATGTCATTTTGTAGATGAAAAATTAGTAAGGTTTTCAATCCGAACTCTCACTCTGAAAATATTTATAATTTTATACGGATTATATTTGGAAAACGTACAATTTGTACAGTAGGATGTTTGGAAAATATGAGATAAGATTTTTATCAAACAGGCGATTTATTTACTAAGATTCTTAGTAAATAACGGGCTGTTTTGAAACACGAGATTTTTACCAAAGAATGTTTCAAAATATTCAATTTACACACTAAGAACGCTTAGGAAACATTAGATTCAGACACTAGAATATCTGAGAAACATGAAACTTATATACTAGGGCATTTGGGAAACAGGATTTATATATTAGGATTTATGCTTTTGGAATGTTTAACAAATAAACGATTAGAATTGTTGTTCCGGTTTGACGTTTGATAATTATAATTAAAACATTCGACATATTTCTTTAGAACAGGAATTAAAACTGTAATACTTTTTTCTAATTGCATTTAAGTTAATTATTTTCATTAGATAGATATGAGGATTATGCATTAAGATGATGATTTTTATTAATAAATATACAACATCTTGTCAGATGTCTAATGGAAATATTGAGTTTCTATTTGATGGGTGTTTTATGAATTACAAGACACTAGAATTAATCAATATTTTCGAGATAAATTATGTTTAAATACTTCAAAAATTAATTATCTTACGTAAAGAAAGCATCTCTCAAAAAATTACTTAGAGTATATAAAAATAACGGATCGATTTATTTATATTTTACACTTCAATTGCCAATATTTTGTGGCTTCCTTTCCACTTTCTATCATACAACTTTATATTTTATTTTTTAATATGTAATAACAAAGTTATAATTATAGCGAGTATTTTCATTAAGAAATTTTCATTTAGAATAATAAAATTTAATAATTAAGGATTATATTTTCATTAAAAACGAAACATTATTAATTTTTTTCCACATGAAAATTATGAATTTAAATAATTGACGATTGAAACTATTAAATAAATATCATAATTCGCGAATGTAAAATATGACGAACTTTCATGTTAACTGTTTCTTTACAAGTTAGCTATTTTTAGGCTGGTGTGGGTAAAATTTGACAAAATTTTATATTAATTATGCCTCTCAAGGTCATTCTTTAGTTTTAATCAAGCTTAAAAGTGGTTAGAACTAAATAATGTTTCCCTTGAAGAACACTTTGAGAAAGAGTTAGAGAGGGGGGAAAGGATCTTGCCTTGTTTGATCTTTGTTATAATTTGAGAAAACCTTTTTTATAGTAGATACGAATAGGGTACTTGCACCGCAGGCTTTTAAATTATTTACTAGTAGTGGGATATAGATTGAATCAAAAGCTTTTTGTATGTCAATGAAAACAGCATATACTTTTTTTTTTTTTTTTTTTTTTTTTTTTAATAGATGAAGTTGTATTATCATCAGTAATATGAATATTGCTGATTTAGTTTCTTTATTTTTTGTAAAAGCATAGCGAAATTTAGCTTCCATATCAGTAACTTTAGTCCATTGTTGAAATTTATTTGCCATGAAGCATTTACTTGTAGTTGATAATAATGCCATAGGTCTGTAATTATTAGGGAAAAGCTGATAACCTTTTCTATGGATCATGGTAAGAATAACTGTATTCCAAGAATCAGGATACGAAGAGGCTTTGTACATGGTGTTAAAGAGATTTAACAATTTTAACCTAGAGCTATTTGGAAGCATTTTTAGAAATTTAGTAGTAATATTATTATTTCCCGAGGTTAATTTACTCTTTGTTTTCTGAATTCTTCGTTCAGTTCTTCAATAATAAAATCGGAGTCTAAATATTCGTTATAAGCATCGGTGTTTATTATTGGTAGTAAGTTTGAATGAATTTTTGGGAATCTTTGATAAAAATTTTTCCAAGTATCAAAGGCATTGATTGGTGAATTTTCAGTTAGGTTTGCTTTAAAACGGAATCTCTTATTGTAGACCAGAAGAATTTACTTATTTCTTGATTAAGTTTGATTCGAGTTTCCTGAAGTAGTTTTTCTTTATTGTCTTGGGTAAGTTGTTGTAGGATTGTTTGGCTTTCTTGTAATTAATAAAATTAGTATCATTAGAATTTAGTCTGAAAATTTTTTAATTTAGATTGCTTTTCCATTTTCATTTTATGACAATCAAAATCGTATCAGATTTGTCTGAATCTATTATGGAGGTTTCTTTTTTCATTATTATTGTATATATAATCATTCATTATATTTGTCATTAATTTATAAATTTCTTCACTATTGTTTTCTGTTATTATCGGAATGTCTGTAAATCGATTTTCGATTTCTGTTGAATATCTTGAAGTTTTGTATTTTATTCTTTGACTTTTAATTGATAAGTTGCCTGATTTCTTAGTCGAAAATAGCAAACTTTTGCTATTGTAGGTAGGTGATCGGAGATATCGAAAGTAGTCGTGGTGAAGTCCAGACAGCAATCCAGTAGTAAGTCTGAGCAGATTGTATAATCAATAGTAGATTTTTCGGCATATGTTAAACAAGTGTATTCTGCAGGAATATTAGGCTTAATGCGTCCATTTATTATGTACATTTTAAGATCCGTCATTATTTCTATTAGTTTTTCCCCCAGTCTATTAAAGCTGTTTATCTCTCGATTGACGACTATTTTGTATTAGAAGATTAGGTCCATCATATTTAGAGTCCATTGTTTCACCGTTTCTTGCATTAAAATCTCCTAGTATAATAGAGAGTCATATGTTGCCAAATATCAATTAGTTTGGAGGTTTCATTTAGATTTGTTAAATCATCAGGAGGGATATAAACGAGCATTAGAGTCATTAGTTTATTAGTCATATTTGCAAAGATGGGTTTGTTGATTGAGATAAGGAGCAGGATGTAGTTGTCAGATTTTTTTGTTTGTATTATTTTACAAATTTTTTTTTTATTAATATACAGAGACCATCACTCGGACGACCTGGGCCTATTTGTTTATGTGCCATTACTGATTCTATTATAAATGTATTTAAAAAATTTGACTGAGGGGTTAATTCAGAGATTATCCAAGTTTCTGTTATAGCGAAGATATCGGGTTCAACCTTGAAATGAAAAGAGTTGATTAGAGGAATTTTATGTTTAAGACCTTGGCTATTCCAGTTGACAATAGTAAATAATTGGTTGTTCAAATAAGTTTTATCGTATTGAATTTTACTTTAATTCTTAGTATATCAGCTTGTTGTATTTGTTAACCTAGAAGACGAAAGAAAGGTATCCACGTGTACTAATTTCTCGGTATTTAAACTATAAGTTAATTTTTCACGTTTAATTATTAAAGTGTCATTGCGTAGTTTTACCCGAGGATTGTGTTTTCGTAGTTCATAGAAAGTTGGGAGTAGGTATTTTCGTCTAATCCTTGAGTTTTTTGTTAAGTTCGGTGATATTTGCATATTTTTCCATCCTTCTAGCAAATTCTGTTGTTTCTTCCATATAAAGGTGGAAAAAATGCGATCACGAATATGATTATTGCCAAATGTTAGTCTTATAGTTGAATTTGGTGATTTAGTTAGTTGAACTATTTCCAGGATGTCTTCTTGAGCTATGTTTTGCAAGTTTAATGAAGTAGTAATAAAATTATGAATTTCTAGTCTAGAAATTCAATTCAATTCTTTTCAATTCAATTCAATTCATCTTTATTTGTAATAGGCCTTGGCCTGTTACAAGGGGAGTTATGATCAACATTCATTAAATAAACAGTTATATAGTTACAAATTTTTTAACAAAATTATACAAGTTATAAATAGATTTTAACTTAGCCACATGAAAAAACATATACATTTCCTTTTCCGAGGAGCACTCATTTAAAATATTTAAATCGAAACTTTGTCTTAGGACTATTGCTTTTTCGCATCCACAGACCAGATGAAATTTAGAGAAGTTTTCTAAACACCTCGGACATTCAATTGTAGAATAGATATAAATCTTGTTTTCAATCGTTATTACATCATTATTAAGGCGAAGCTGGACGAAGAACCTCTTAACACCAAAGGGGAGATTAAACAACATGTAATTATTAATATTAGGGTAGTCCAGTATTATATTATATGAATTCCGCATCTTTCGTGTCCGGATATCCTCCACATCAAGTATCAATGAATTCTCCATTACATTTCTAGTAAGCTGTTTACATAAATCTTCACTAATCTCCGGAAGGTGTATAAACGGGCCCATCGAAAATCCAAAATTATTAATTATTCTAGTCAGGTGACTTACCCAGTTCTTTCTCGATTCTGTTCGTAATGATTTCCTATATAATTGGTTCAAAAGACTAAATAACAGCTGCCCACTGTCTCTCACCTTCATTAAAAATTTTACACATCTCTTAACCAACATTGAAGTCATTCTGAATCTATTCAACTCTAATCTTAGTATACTTCCAGGGATTTTATAGTCCAGTAAAAACACTCTCCGTATGAACTTATTTTGAATCGCCTCTAACTTCTGATATTTTGGCAAACACCAAATTGGGGCTGCATAGCTTGTTGCATTTACAATTATTGAATTAAACAATTTAAATTGCGTTTGGGTGTTTTTTAATTTAATTTTTGAAAATAACATTCCTATACTTCCTATTAACTTATTCGCCTTGACCAGTGACATCTTGACTTGTTTTTCAAAGGACAACATAGGGGTTAAGATTACCCCTAAAAACTTTATTTCATTGACTATTTTTAATTCCTCTTTATTAATATAAAATGACATGTTCTTCTTTGAAAGCTTAGAACCATTTCTAAACACCATGATAGCCGATTTCTTCGGATTAATATTCAATTTTAATTTATTAAAATATAACATTGTTTGCTGAATTTTCCTCCGTAGAGCAGCAGCAGTGGGGGCGATTATCACAATATCATCTGCATAGACAATGGAGTGAACTATATTTTCTTCAATCAAGAATCCATCCTCTTCCCTTTCAAAACTGTTATTTAAATCAAAAGTATAAAAATTAAAGAGATGGGGGGACCTCTAGTCTAGTAATAGTTTTAGGATTGGAATAATTATATATAATTGTATTATTGTGGTGATGATCATTAATTAGAGAGTCTATTTTAAATTGAATACAGTCCTTATCTACTTGTAATTTGTCGACATGTTGTTTTAGGTTATTTATTTGTTTTTCCATTTGTTTCTGCTGTTTTTTAGTTTCACAGATGTTTTTATGTAGGCTATAAGGTCAAGATCTTTTTTTATAAGAATCATTTGGCTAAGATGTTTATGGTTAGAAGTGTTAATCAAGTTGGAGATTTTGTTCTATAGGACTGTTGCAGAGGTGTCTGGTAGATTGTCCGGCTTGTTAAGTAAAGTAGGGTCGAAGTTAGTTGACTCACCTGCGAGACTATGATTGCTTAGTTGTGACAAATTCAGGTTAGGGTTCACGTCCTCTGTAAAGTCTTCATAAAAGATTTTTCGGAACTTAAGTTAAAATCCGTTATTAGCCTGAAGTTTGACGAGGATGGTTGATTCTTTTTGCCGTCTGGTTTAGAGCGATTCATTGGCGGTCTTTCCCGCTTTGGTGGAGAACGTTGCAGTTTTACTAATATTATTATTACCTCTGGTGATATTAGTTAAAACAAATATAAACTTTTTTGACACTTTAAGTTAGTCAGAATTAATCAACACTTAAACTTTATGCAGATAACAAAGTGCGCAGAAAAAGTCGCCATCAGCCTTGACGGTTGGAACCAGAGGGTTGAATAATACCAAGGCACAATGCATTTTTGTTAAAGTAATAATATTTCTTATATAATTTCTGAAAATATGTTCGTTGTAAAGAGATAGTGGCAGTTAAAAGTTTGACTATATATATATATTATATATATTTCTTTTTTTCCTATGAACCTATGAAAAAATAAGAAAAATCTATATACAGTATTTTTCTTCAAAAAGTGTAAATAATTTAATCAATTTTTTCAATTATAGTTTTATATAAAAGAGACCACTCAGGGAAAACAACTATGAGGTTTCCTTTAGTTATAAATATATAGGCTATATATATAATAAACAAATAAAAGATTTAATTGGGATAGTAAGAAATGTAATGTCTCTTTACAACTGATACAGAAGTAGAAGTGTAAAGTAAATATTTAAAGATCTGTAATTTTTCTTTTAAAAAATTAATTTTTAATATATAATAAGTTATTTTATTTATTTTTTAAATAGTTTATATATGTATACAGAGCGAGAGAGAGAGAGTTTATGCCTTCTAGATAAATAAATAAATAAAGTCATTAAGATGAGTATATCAAGTAAATGAATCAAGAAATTAATATATTTTCCAATAAAATTGTTTTTCTTTTAATTATTTAAGCTTAAATATATATTTAAGTAAGAATTTTATTTAATTTAATATAATGTAAATATAATATTGATTATGTAATAGGAAGTGGGAATACAGCGTAATGTAATAAAAAGGAAAATATGATGTACAGGTTTATAATATATCATGCATCCTCTTTCTTCGGACATTTCTTGTTCTATGATTTTATAATGGTAATTCTAACTCATATAATGCAATGTAAATGGTGACGTGCATGTTTTGAAAATGATTTAAATGAATAAAACTTCATCTAAAAATTTAGTTTTTGGATAAATTTTCATATAATAATTTAATACAATTTTTAAAAATATTTTGTTTGTAACTAAATATTTAAAATTGGTAATAACCTGTAAGTTTAAATTGTTTATACATATTTAATTTCATTTATAAATTTAACAAAAGTTCACTAAATTATGTAAACAGTATAAAATTAATTTGATATATAAGTCCTGATTTTTTTTAATGATATAAGTAAATAAAGAACACAAACTCATTTTCCTTCTCGTCACTTTTAAAATAAAAAAAAAGAATCCCGTTCTGATATATTACAGTCTCAAAGTTTGATGTTTCTTCTTATAATTTTTCCCCACAATTTAATCTTGAAATATTACACGTTGTTATTGTTTCCGGCAAACTCAGTAATCTTCACAAACCACTATAGTTGAAGTTGCAATGAAGACAGTCAATATATTGTAATCTTTAAAGAAAAGGCTGAAAAGGTTTTTGATAATCAAATACAGAAACTTCTTTTACATTAAAAATTCGAAGAAGAAAATTTATTTGTAATCTTAGTTTTTAATTCATTAATATCTTCTTTTGTCTAATTTTCGGCTATCCGTCTGTCACTGTACATAAGTGTTAATTTATGATTAGTTTTTATAATCAAAATATTTACTTATAACACTGCATATAGATGTACTGTACAGTACATATATGTATAGGCTTCTAATGTTTGCCTATATATGTATAGATTTTGGCTCTATACACTATAGTTGGTTGAGAGAGCCAGGACGCACCGAAAGGCATAGCCTGAGAAGGAAAGGATAAAGGGAGGGAAAGGAAGGAGTATGGAATAGAGTGGGATAGAGGGAAACGGGGAAGGAAGAAGAGGAAAGATGAAGATCACATGTGTGCCATTGCCAGGAGCCAATTGCTAGGCATAAAGACAATATATACAAATGGTCCCTGGCACGGAAGAAGCACAAAAAATGGTGAAAGAGTGTACATAAGATTGCGCGTTAAATTTTACACAGAAGATAACGAACCACATAGCATCGTTTTACACAGCTAAATGGAAAAAAGGAGGGGGGCCAGTAAAGCCCCATACACAACGACAATATTAACACAGTCCTCTATACTCTATATCTCATGAGTGAAAAAACTCGATGTTACAGTCCATTACTATTGTTTTTCTGCTGTGAATTTTTTTTATCTTGTTATCTAACCACTGACTTTATACTTTTTCTGATGGACTTTTACTTTCGCCATAGATCCAATATCTAATATAACATTACGTGCTTTTATACTAAATTTTTAACATTCTTAATAATTAAAACATATATATTAATTTTAGAAATTTCTTTTAAAAATGAATTAAACTTCTATGAAGATATATTTATTTAACTTTAAATTGTTTCAATAAAACGTAACATATGTAACGTAATAACGTACATGTACTTGTTTAATATATGAACAAATTATATTACATTAATTTGTTCATATATTAAATAAATAAATCTCCATAGCTGTATTTAAAAAAGCATGACGTAATTGGTATATACATTTCTTAAATGGAAAGTACGCATCAGTGACCGAATAGATAAAAAAACCACTGAAGATTGTCGCAGGTTTGCTCCTCATCAATGAGCTGGCACGTGGAGTTTTCCGGGTTTTCTTTACGTGTCTAACCTGGGGCCGGCGTGACCTTTGTGGGGCAGAATACACATTCAAATCCTATACTTAAATTTCACAATAAGGAATTATTTATTATAAGTACAAAGGATGTTACATATGTAATATTTATCTTACAAAAAATATAATTTTTCTCGCTTTTTTCGTCGCAAAATCTTTGATTACGTTATCAAAATTGGTTGAGTTTGCTACTTCGCTTTCTATTGAAAAGATAGCCAGAGATGTAAATCGGTCTTGGCTTATTGATGATCGGTTTCAACAGCGAGAAACTACGTTCAGCTGAAGCCACGGTTACTGGCGTAGTTAACATTATTTGTAACGCAATTAATAAATTTGGGTAGGCTTCCGAAACATTGTTTTTTATAATGTATTTCATCGCATCTATAGCCGAATAATTGGCTTGCCTTATCGATTGGGACATCTTAATCTCTTCAAACATTTTAGTTCCGTCGAAATCACCTTCCAAATGTAAGTGAAGATCTTGACAACATTTTAATAAATATTTGTAATCTAAATTCGCAATCTCATTCATATATAGAAAATCAAAAATATTCTGGTGATTTGCATATAATTCAAGTTTACTTTTAAATGATACTAACGCAGTATCTATTATTCTTAAAAAGTGATGTAATACGGAAGTATTCTTCGTCGCTGATCGTCGACGATTCATCCTGTCCTTCGTAATCAAATAATTTCCGTTAAAAAGTTAATCAAAATCGGTGTTTTCTAATTGGGTAATTACCTTAACAGCTAATGTCCTCCGCACCCGTGTTGCAGATGTGCGAACGTTTAATGTCAACGTCTGCAACACGCTGCAACGAAATATTTCAATGCAAAGACGGGAGAGAAAATCTTGTACTTTTGTCACTGTGCAGCAAATTGTCATCGATTAGTGGATTATGCTATTTTTCACACTCACCCGAATATTCAATCTACTATATAGGGGGTCCAACAAAATGTCTCATGAGTTTTTGTAGACCGCGGGACCTTTCAAAACGCGAGCGCGCTGAACCTGCCTCGCGCCACTCTTGTGTCAACTAAACATTGGGTCGCAAACTGATGACTCCCGGTTAAAATACGGCCCGTTAAGGCTTCATATCCGGCCAGCGGCCTTGATGTTTTCTTTTCTATAAATCAATGTTTCTAACATCTTATGAGGATTAAAACAGAAAAAAATTCCGAGTCTAGCTATTTACATAAGCCGCAAAGGCCTGGCAACAAAAGGGCCTTTTTTAATTACAGTATGTTTTAGTTTACCGAATACTAAATCAGAATAGCGCCTGATATACATGTATGTGACTGGCTTTTTTCTGGTTTGAGTTTGAGACCCCTGATCCAAACAGACTCTTGTTTGCCATAAAAATTCTCTGAAAGGCACTCTCTCTCTTGATAGATTCTCTTCTAGTGTTATATTGCTTTACCCCATCACTACAGTTCATTAATTGAAAATAAAATCTTTTAGGTAAATTACAGCACTTTTTTGAAAAGATTAACTGTAAAAAATCAACTTTACTTCATTTTAACTTTTTATAATATAAAAATACATATTTTTGGCCATAATTCCAAAAACCCAATTCTATTTCAATACTTGACCGCTCAGTTTTGAAAATACTTAATTATTTTTTTAATATTGGCAATTAAGAATAGTTCAAAAAATGGAACGTAGTTACATTATTTAATTAAATATATTTAAAATTTACATTTAATTTATATGCATGTTTAATTGTTACTTTATAATAAATACAATTAAATTGTAGCCCATTTACTGGAATCGATATTTTTAATGAATCGATAATCAAATTTTCATAAATTGTACTAAATTAAAATTTTTAAATGAAAATTAATTATATTTAAATGACTAAAGTAATATATTAAATTATGTTTTTGTATTAAAAAATATTCAAAAAATAGTTTCTAACAGCTTTCTTTTCGATCCATGCAAATGTTTCGATAAGAAATCCGAATTTTAATTAGATTCTTAAATAAGAAAGAAACTTTATCCTTTGAAAATAAAATAAAGACTTAACTAAATTAGTAAACAAATAAATTTAAAGTAAATCAAATACTATAAATGCTACTTAGTAACATGTAAAATTAATGTGAATCACATAAAATAGTGTTAATAATCTACAACACCTTGGAGGATAATTAAATCTACTAACTATGACTTATTTTTTGATATTAATAATTAAAAATGACTTGAAAACATGAAAAACTGTTAAATTCTTAATTAAAATTTAACAAGTTCAGTTTTAATGTTGACTTTACTAATGAAATATTCAATAATTCAAGGACTAAAAGCGCAAATTTCACTTTAAAAAAAGTTAAATTTGCACTGAGAGTTCTTTAATTATTTAATATTTTTTATCGTTTTTAATTTATATATAGATAAATTCATGTATAAATTATTCACAACCATGCATTTCACTAATATAATTGAAAATGTATGAATACTCTCAACAAATACCCACGGAATATAATAAATATTGTAGTTGGCTTTCGGAAAACTTGTTATTTATTTTCTTTAAGCTGAAGTATTGGTTTTTTCTGCAAATTTAAATTTCATTTATTTATTCTACATAGAAGCGAGATTTGTGCTGATTCCATAGTGCTCAGTACGTTCTGCATTTTTACTCACTACTGACAGAGTAGATAAAACCACTGACCAATGGTCGCGATTTGGCGCCTGGCTAAACGGGTTGACTACGTGCAATTCTGCGGGTTTTCTTCACATGTCTAACGCTTAAATAAGAGCCTGTTTCTTATAGAACGTCACCCCCATCTCGGCTACTCGTCCGTGTTGTGTTATCTTATTCCATCAATTCAATCCAATCCGTATGATAGCATGTTGTATTACTACATCATTTTTCTAAAATTTCTGAAAGCATCTGCCTTGTTTTAAGTCATAAAAACTGTTATATCTCCATCTTTTTAAGGGAGTTGGAGTTATTGTTTTATTTCTTAAGAAAAAGACGTTATTCTTATTAAACCAACAACACAAAAGAAGACTGTTCTCCTCCGGAATAATTTATTCGAGTAACAAATTCATTTCGTGCGTAGCCTTGTTAACTATACAGGAAACAAAAATATTTTCAATAAAATACGCAAATTCACTTACAAAGGCATCTATAAAAATAAGAATATGACTGTTTAAATTTTTAAAACATGTATATTTGTCTTTTAATTGTGTTACTCAATCCCTTCGTATAGGCTAAAAGACTGCAGAAATGCCTTAAAAAACTAGTTAGAATTCAAGTTAAATGATCAGATAATTCTTACGGTTTACTTTTACATTCATCACGTACAAATATCATTAAGAAATGTTACAAAGTGGCATAACCCGTTAAAAAAATACGTGCAAACAGTTGATTAGAACGTAAAAAACCCAATTATTACGTGTTTTTTATACTCGGTTAACGCAAAAATATTGTTATACCTCCTTTTTTTTATAACATTTATTAGAAGAGCTTTCATTTTCGTTCGAATTTGAATTCATTTTACAACATATTTTCGTGTCAAAGTACGAATATCTTACCGTTATAGAAAATAACGGTAAATCTGGCTTGCTCGTAGTATATACTGTATATTATTCATTATAATATTATGTATGTTTTTAACTTCTATTTTTATAATTGACAACACTTTATATAATTTCCAGATCAAGCTTCATGTATTATTTATCATTAAACAAATACAGGATGGCCCATGTTTTATTCTATATGTTCCAGGTACACTTCTACGAGTAAATGTAAATTGAGGTTATAGAATTTTTTTTTCTTTCACAAAATTGACCGAAACTGTCATGAAAAATATGGTTAAGTACTTAAATACGATAGCAATTGATTGCAGAATTAATCATTGTTAAGATTTAATTGCATTTAATTAACTCAATGTTTTTACTAATGTTTTCATGTAAACATATTCTAAATTTTGTTAGTAATTCTTACAAGTGTAACTGAAACACACGAAATAAAACATGGTTAACCCTTCATAAATTTATAAAATTTAATATTAAATGAAGATTATATATATACATAAATCACCATCTGTTTACATTCATTTTAAAATTATTTTAAGTGTATTTATTTTTCTATAAGCTATTCATACTCTGACACGAAAATTATCTGATAATTTCAGTAAATGGTTTGGAAATTCTTAGCAGTAGCCTAGAACACCAATGTTAACGAATGATGACATTAACTTATACTTTAAAGGAATTTTCAAAAGTTATATTAAATATAATTTAAATTAAATAACATGTTTGAAAGGTAAACAATTCCGTAGAAATTGAGAAACATGAATTTCAAACACATTCAAGTAAATAATGTAGGATTTAACTAACATATGCTAATTTAACACTTATAAAGTGTACCCCAAAAGTCAGTTAATTAACCATAACTAAATTTTTTGTCTTTTTATTTACAAAGTTTACAAAAACTGCTCAAAATTAGATCTTTCTTGAGCAATCCTATCCGGATACTCGATTTTTGGGTCTATTGTTACGCAGTTTAAACTACTTATGGCTGTCTAAAAGTTGCGTAATCGTGTTCAGATAACTGTACATAATTCATATATTAATTATTATTCACTTTACAACAATTTTTTTTTGCATATTTTAGGCTCATTCGTTTTGTCAGGATAGTATATCCTTACGTTATTCTTGTTCTTTTTTACAATGGAAAAACGTAAAATGACGTTAAATTGACCCAATAATGTGCACTATTCCTTCGAAATGAATGCTCCTTTTAATTTAGAATAAAAATATTTTACAAAATACTCAACCAGATAAATTTTCTCTTATTATATTTAAGATAAAAAATAAATAAAATAAGCAGGAAAAAAAACCATAAAGAAATCAATTAGGTTAGTATATTAGATACGAACTTAATATATATATGTTCCCCTCCTAAAAAAAAACTAAAATAAAATATTTGGATAATTTACAAGTCTTATATACGCTAGAAAGGTTTATTTAATTTCAAAACGTAACAATAAATCTGTAACGTTATAGTCTATTTTATTCATTTAAGTATATTAAATTTATGAAATTGGATGGATTTCTAACATATTGCTCTTATTTTTTCCAAAAAATTCCTCCAGGATAAAGTATAATGCATTTCTTAGGTTATAGGAAACTTCAATATATTTTACAAGAACAGAGATATATTTTATATTGAATATTTTTTATTATATAATATTTATATATTTTCATAAATTATAATAATATTTAATTTTCTGAATGAATTTCAATTTTTTCTTGGATGCGTTATTATTCAAATATATGTAAATTCATCTAAGAACTTAACGAAACTTTTTAAAGAAATTTTATTTATATAAAAATACTTCTTTTAAATAATTAAAAACTTGTTTTTTAAAATTTTATAATAATTAATATTCTTTACTTCATTATGTATAATAATCCTGCAGTGGTAGATTGAATAAAACCGTTGAAGGCTAATAGTTGGTCGCGGGTTTGCTCCTCACCAATGGGGTTGTAGAATTAATGAGATAAAATAAGGCCACATGTGGGCGATCTGCCACGAAAAAGTGTCACCAGAGACTTTCTATGGAAAACTGGTGTTATACATATGAAGAAATACTAAAAACTCCATATGACCAGTCCGTAGGTGGGCGCGAACCCAAGACTAGTGTTGATTGGTTTTATCCACTCGGCCATTAGTGGGCTCTCACGAGAAAGGTTTTTCCTAAATAGTAGCCAGTTTGGCCTCTATTTAGGTAGCATCTCTAGGCAGATCGTCCGGTATTACATTGCCTTATTGCATTATCTAACTTAACTAAGATATCATTTAATAAGTTACGTGAACTATCAGAGAGTGTAGCGATAGAAACTATTTAGCAATAATTTATATAGTGACACTGATAAACTGCAAGATGACAGAAATATTACTGAACATACAAAGACTTAATTAAAATGTGTACTAAGTTAATCCTATGCACGAACTTAAATTCATAATTAGATGTCAAATTGTAAAATTCTTAGCTAAATATTTATAAAATATAAATCAGTTATCGTTCTAAAATACTTTATAACGTCAAAAAAACACGCATATAATTCTTTAGATGCATTATTTATGCGAAAAGCACTAATAAAAGTAAATATTTTCTATGTCCTTACAGAGTATTGTTGTTTGGATATGATTTATTAATGTACAAATATACCAATTTTTTATTTTTTATTTATATATATACTATTATAAATTTTTTATTATATAGTTTTATGAATCTACTCTCTCTTTAAATTGAAATCTGATATATATATATATATATATATATATATATATATAAGTTGTGTGGATATTTATCCACTCAACATGCTATATATCAATATATAGAAGCAGACATTTATCGAAGAGGAATAAAACTTTTATCCTCATATTCGCATGGAAAGACGAATCGTATCAACAAGTACAACTAACATGCATATAAAATATAAATACGTTTATAAGAATCCTTCATATTTATCGATACTTAAATGTAGAACGTTGTTTAGACGACTGAACAAAGTAAAGTAAATGCACAGTACAGTTACTGTTGACCTTTATAATATAATAATTACAATAAACTTTTGTGTGCGCCTCTGTGTATATGTGTATATATGTACATATATATGTGTATGTGTGCCTATACAAATCACATGACTTTCAAACTTTAAATCTGTATGTAGTTCTCATCGTTTAATGTACAGTAATCCTTATCGTTCGAGTGCCTTCGAGCGCCAATTCCGAAGGCGAATAGTTGGTGGCACTATATCGAGGTTTGGCTGTATGTAAAATACAGGTGAACATTTATTATTATAAATATTAAAAATCATACTATATTTATAATGAGTTTTAATATTTATAATAATAAACGTTTGTGTTCACCTGTATTTTATATACAGCCAAACCTGGATATAGCGCCAACATCTGTTTGCCTTCGAAAGTGGCGCTAAACTAAAGGTCCTCGAATGATAAAACGATGAGATCTACATACAGGTTGGGAGTTTGAAAGTCACGTAATTTTCTTGTGCCAATGCCCTTTGCAATGCAAAATCGTTCATTCAGAAATTGGCAGAGGACGGAGTCTTCTCTATTTAGTATTTAAGAGGAAGATCCGATCGTGAGTATTCATTAGCGCTCTATCAAAGTGGTGTTATGCAAGATGGCACTATATGGAGGTTTGACTGTATATATACACCTCTAAATATAGTGATCATCCCATATATTGAATAATTCAACTTAGTCTTTTGAGGGTTCAATAAATTAAGAACCGAATGTAAATATAATTACAGAATATATTTGTAATGTTTATTTTTTACAATAAATTTAATCATATTTGTAGCATTTATTTCTATAATAAATATAATACTTGTAACATTTCTTTTCAAATAAGTTTGGTAGTATTTTTATCATTTAGAGCCTCGATTATCCGGGATGAACGGGAAAAATGTCACTCCGGCAATCTCTATAATAAGAATCTCTATTAATCCGGCACCAGTAAACTGAACCCAGGTAAATTTTCAGCAAAATATATTATATCCTCCCTTTACCCTTTTAAGACAATAACCTATAAAGAGAATGACTTAATGAATCAACCATAAGTATTTTTGGCATCGCGGTTAATTCGCTTTACATTTAACGCGATTCCTGATAATCGAGAGCCTAAGAATGTTTTTCTTCGGTAAATTTGATAACTCCTCTACAATACAGTTAAACAATTGAATAACGGCCATTGATGTTTCCATCAATGGCCGTTATTCAATTGTTTGACTCCCTGGAAAAACTTATCTCAATTTAGAGATTGCCGTTATTGGCAGTTCGACTATATTTATTATTATATCTGTATTATTTTGTATTGTTAACAATATAACTCACCATTGTAGAACCTACTCTAGGCTGAAGAAATGAGGAAAATGGTAGATGAAAAAGGGGGATAAGAAAGCGAAATTATAAAATAATACACACATTATTTATTTATTTATTCTACATATGAACATACAATTATTATAGTTTTATTAACATAAAATATTTGATATTTTTCATACAATTTATACCTGAAAAATATAATTTTATGTATCACAGTTACATGCAAATATATTCACAAAATACAATAGTTTGGAGAAAAAATACTGTATTATTCAAGAATAAATTATTTATTTATTTATTTATACAAATGTTTCATCTTTCTTATTTTCTATATGAGTTATACCATTTAGAGATAGGCAAATTTTCTGCTTAGTTTTTAAGCTACCATACATAGTAAATGTTGTATAACTGGTAAGAGTGAATTGACGTTTCAAACTTTTATCATTTTTACACGAAAATAATCTTATGAAGGCATCTCTAAACCTAGAAGAAATTACGTTATACAAAATAGGATTAACAGCAGAATTAATATATAACATAATTCTACAGAAATACAGTAAATTATAATAACTTTCCATTCCAAGTTCCTTCAACTGATGTTCAGGGGCAACGAGCAACCATATTGTAAATATCCTAAATGGCATGAGACATAAGAAGAAACAAAGTACCACAGCGGCTAACATAAATATAACTTGTTTTCTAGCTTTAATTTGTGAATCTGCGACGGGGGATGCGAGAACTCGTTGTGATTCCACTAATCTTTTAGCAATAATGCCATATATAACAATTAATACAAGTAATGGTATAAAAAATAAGAAGGTTGTCACACCAAAAAAATATATTTTTTGCCAAACGCTCTGCATGTCAGTTATACAAACGGGTACTTCAGTACCATCAATGTAAGTGGTATGTTCGTACTCGGTGATGAATAACATGGGGCACGTGATTGATATTGCTACAATCCAGATGACAACTATTATGGCCATTGCTCTCATTTTTGTGCAAGTATATCCTGCCATTAGTGGTCTACATATAGCATAATATCGTTCGAAAGTAATGGCGAGTATTGTCAATATTGAACCATGAGCTACCATCATTTCTGTAAATGGTACGAGTTTACCTATTAAAAAACATTAGGTTTTTTAGAAATATTTAATTAAATATTTTAAAAATTGTTACAAAAATAAATGAAATTTTTGGAATTTTCAAGCCCAAAATAATAATAATAATAATAATAATAATAATAAATAAAAAATAATAATAATGATAATAATACTCAAGCAAATTCTTAAAAGCATTTGAGGCCGAGTGAATAAGAACACTAAAATGATGGGATGGGATGGAATAAGAGAACTCAACACGTGGACGATCTGCCAAGAGGGAGACTTTCTATGGAAAACTGGCTCCAATTTAGGTGTTAAACACGTGAAGAAAATCCGAAAATACTCCAGGTGGACAGCTCGTTAGTGAAGCGCAAACCAGCGACCTGCATTCAGTGGTTTATCCACTCGACCACTAAACACTGGTTCATTCCCGACTAACGGACTGGCAGCATGGAGTTTCCGGGTTTTCTTCCATGTCTAACACTTAAATAGGTGCTAGTTTCCCACAGAAAATCATCCCGGGATGTACAACCCCCTTGACAAATAGCCTTCGTGTTGCACTTCTTTATCCCATCAATCATTCACACCACCACCACCACCCCCATATATATATATATATAATTTAATTTATTAGAATTTGCATGACTAAAACAGGCATTTAGTTGATAAATTCTCCTTCGAGATTTCAATAAACAGTAAAAATAAAATTTCTAATTGATTTTTATTCAATAAAATGGTCTTTAAAATTCAAAACAAATAATTTTTTCATAGATTTAAAATTCAAAAGTAAAATTAATTAATTACTTTCAATACTTATTAAATTCGAATATTAATTAATTAAAATGTAATTTAATTAGCTACCGATAAATAGCCCGTACAATTATAATGATGTTTAAATTGCCTTCATTTATAATACATTATTCATTCATTCATTAAAAATAGCAAACAATTACATTAAATTTTATAATATTTTATTTAACTTTCTTCTTTGCTACGGAAATTAATTTTTAGAAACGCATTTTTGGAAAAATTACGTTGAGAACTCACTTTACATAGGCCGAAAGCAATTTTTATAAAGTGAATTTTCCATATTTTTCAACTGAAAATTTACTGTATAATCTTCTTCATGAGAATTATTCAACCATAAATAATCCATTTACTGTATATTTATGGAAAAATAAGTTATAAGTAATCTTAAATGCTCTCGAAAATACAAAAATATATCCATAAAGTTTAATATTACATCTTGAAAATTATAATTTGTTTATTTTAATTTATATGAAATTAATAATTTTCTTATGTTTATGGAATCGGAGGTTGAATTGTTAACAAATTAATTTCTAAAATAAAGCAAAGAAAATTTAGAAAATAAATTGTTTGAGATGAAGATATGATCCGAACCTACGACTCTCTATAATAATTTCAACAAGATTACAGGATTTTATACATATATATATATCACTTATATTTAATAAAATATCAAAGAAAACTCAGAAAATAACATATTTGACCTAAGGATGTGATCCGTACCGTATCTTTCTATAACGATTATATAAAAGCTATTCAAACGTTAAAGGATTTTCTGGTGTTTTTATAAATAACTAAGTGTGAAAAATTAATTCCAAAAAGTAAATTTGAATTTATAAATCGTACTTATATCCATAAAACATCAAGGAATATCGGAAGGTCGGGTATTTGGTGTATGAATACAATCGGAACTCAATCTTCCGATAGTAATAAAGTTAAAGACATTTCTTATATTTACTAAATAACTCAGTAGACAAAATTAATTCCCAAAATGTAAATTTTAGTATATAAATCGCATTTAAATTTAAAATCCCCAAAAAAAGAACATATATGGCTTGAATATGATCGGCGCCAATCAATGGCCGAGTGGATAAAACCACTGTATTAGTTAGTCGCAGGTACGTGTCTAACAAAGCAGCTAACCATGTTGAATTTTCCAGGTTTTGTTAACGTGTCTAACACCTAAATAGGTCTGAGTTTCCATAAAATTTCTCCTTGAGGCATTCCCTTTGGCAGATCGCCCACCTGTTGTGTTGCCTTTTCCCATCAACCCAATTTAATCTATAAACATCATCTACATTAAAAAATCTGTTACTTTGATTTTGTAAATAATTTAATGAAAGAGAATTCAAATCTTAATTTTGCTTATAAACCATACTTTTACTCAACAAAATCCAGTAAAGTCGCAAGTCGTAGTATCCGAGATTCGAATCATAGCTTTAGTTAATAATAAGTATGCTCTTGATTTTAGAAACAATTAATTATTATCACAATTTAAATTTTAAACAATAATAAAATAAAATACTTACACATTACTTTTCCCAAAATCCAAACTTCTGGTAAAGAATGCAATTCAGTAAGTACAGTTGGCATACAAATAATCATAATTAGAAGATCAGCAACACTTAAATTAACCAAAAAATAATTAGTAGAATTCCTTAATTCCTTATTCAAAATGACTATTGTTGGTACTAGAATATTACCAACAATTCCTATAATTAATAATATAATACATATTCCAGTATTTATGTATTTTATGTACAAAGGAAATTCTAAATTCTCTTCTAAAAAGTCATAATCATCTTCATAGTATTTAACCATATTATTTTTATAAGTAGAATTCATAGGTACAAGTAATGATGAATTTAAGTGCATGATTTTAAACATGAAAATAGATACATTTCAATAATTTTTAAAAATATTTTTCTATATTAATTCTGCATTTTTTTTCTTGCTTTTTTGAAGAGAATAATGTCTTGTTTCCTTTTACAAGAGCACTTTAAGTACTTTAAAGTTGTAAGTCAGATATCTTTTCTTGTTCTCAATAACATTCTTTATTAATAACGTTTAAGAATCGTTGAAGAAAACGTTTCATCTTGTTCAAATACTTTATCTGTTAAAGAAGAAAATTTATTTTTTAGAAAAAATAAAATAAATAAATATATATATAAAATTTCAAATAATATAAATTAAATAAGACATTAAAAAATAAACATCATTAGGACTGAGAAGAGCAAAATGATCATCCTCCATTTATTCATTTAAAAATTAAAACAATTAATAATAAAAGTTTAAACTTTTTATTTTGATTTTAGTTAATAATAATTAAATAAGGCATTAAAAATAATCATTGTCATCATTAAGAAAAAGAGAACACAATTATCATCATCCATCAATTATCGTAAACAGAAATTAAATAAGAAATTAATTAACGATTAATAATCATTTAACTCTACTTTTCTCAACGATGATAATTTATCATCACCATTAAGAAGAATTATTTATAATACACGTTAAACAACTTATTTAAAATATAATTTTTAATGAATTTAACTTAAATAAAAAGTTATTTACATTTTTATAAATACTATTTTAATTTATAAAAGAATTATTATAATTATTACTATTAAATTCTTACCTTATTTTTAAACATATCTTTTCAATTATAAAATTAATTTTTGTATAACTTCTATACAAAAGCATCGTCGAACTTTGTTAGTCCAATCCACCTGGCTCTGTAGATATTCCTCCTTTTATATTCCACTTCTGCGTTGCCTAGGTAACAACATCCTGGTATCATATGGATTGTTAGTTTCTCCAAGGTTATTGGAGCACTCCTTTTCTTCACAAATTTACGTTATTTCATAAATAACTTTATTAATTGCTTTATTAAGTGCTATAAATTTATTATTCAAGCAGATTCTACGTATAATTATTAAGATAATATTATTATTATCATCGATTTTTGTAAATAATATTTAATATTAAAATGGTTAGATTAAATTAATATTCATTAAAGTTTTGAAACTTGATAGTCAAGGAAACTTTAAATATAAAATTTATAATTTACATTATAATATAAAATAGAAAATGTCTGTCCGTCATTTTATATTTTATATTATAAACATCAAAACCCTTTGATCGATCTTCACTAAATTTCTCATGTTTATTCTCTAGAACTCTGCGGAAAATATAAGGGAGAAGTTTTCTCCCCCCCGATTTCATTCCCTCTATTAACTCCTAAACTTGTTACTTAAAATAACTTAGATAAATTATTGTAGAACATCTCATTGAAAAGAAATTCATTTTAATTCAATAATACTTAATAAATTAATACCTTATATACAGTGTTATATGCCGGGTGAATCAAAAGTTCGTTAACAAGTTATATTTTAAAACTTAATTGACTACGTTGTTTTAAACCGGCTTTAACGGTTCTACAAGAAAATGTATCCGGTTTGGACCACCCTTTGGAGCTATTTTTTAGTTTTACGAAAGTAAAAATATAGAATTTACTTACTTATTTATTTATTTTTAATATTTGTATACAGTTGATACACTTGTTTGTGTGTGTTTTTTTAAATAAAATTATTATTTTCTTATCTTACGCTCTTTAATCAAGAAATATCTGTTTTAAGATATGACAAATGAAATAAGTTTGTTAATCTTATTACGCCTGTTTGCTAAATTAAATATTGTGATAAATGCCACATATATATCTTCTGTAATCTTCAAAGAAAATGCACACATTCTTTTGACTGTATTAAAAATTGCAGGATTGTAATTATGATAATTGGATTTACAAAGGTTAACATATTCAAGAACATCTTCAATTCATTAATATTTTACTCATTTTATACGAACATTTTTCATATTTTCGCTTCAAAATACTGTAATATCTTTTATTCATAGTTACACTCCAGTTCCAATGTTAAATACTTTTTCAAATTTATTGAAAATTCTTAAAAAACCAACAGATTTTATCCTTATTTTCAAAAAGAATTAACTTATGATTTCTGTTATAATTTGCGTAAAAAATAGCATAAATAATTAATTTTTCGTGACTTTTTTATACTCTTGCAACTATTAAAACTGTTAATCAATCTTCAAATGTTCAATATAATATCAGCTTAAATATTCATAATTTTTTGAAAGGAGAAAATTTTATAGAGGACTGAGAGAAAAACGTTTCTGTAACATAATATCTGTTCTTGTTGTTATAAGCTTTTCAATTCAATTATTAGGAGTAGAACCTACTCAAGGATCAGAAGGTAGAGACTATTCAAGGATTAGGAGGTAGTTACCCAAGAGTCAGGAGGTAGAACTATTCAAGGGTAAGAGGTAAAACCTACTAAAGAAACACAGCAGCGCGTTATTCTCTCATAGAGCCCAGACAAATTTGAATTAAAGGGTCCCATGTACAGTGTTGACTTTAAAGATTTTTCTTCTAGGAAGTTTTTAGGAGAATCTCAGGTATCCTTTTTTGTTTTTTAAGTTAAGGCGAGTTAAGTTCTGCGTAGTGCCAGTGCACCCAGCCATATCGGAAATCTATGGTCCCCAGATATGGGCCAAATTTAAATTTCGATATTCTTACTGCATTTATGAGTATATGAAAGATTGGTTTGAGGACAGTGCCTCACTGCAGAGCCAAGAAGCCTGAAGAAAGGAAGAGAGCAGAGAGATGTGAAAGAGGAAAATAAAATTAAATTGTATCATGAATTATATTATATATTATTATTATATTTACTTTATACAGAATTATAACTTAAATAAATTGATGAATTACAATATTTTGTTAATTTTTCATAACTTTAAACATGTAATCTGATATTTAAATTATCAATTTGTCTCCAACTTCAAAACCAATTTAAGTAATGCAGTAACAGCATCAATTTTACATGAATATATCTATTATACATTATGTATAATTACAACATTATATTTATAAAATATGCAATAAAGATTTACTTCTTATATTATTAATAATAATAATAATAATTAATAAATTTTTTAAAATAATATTAATTTTACTGCATTTTATATACTTTATAAGATCACAAATTACAGCTATTATAATTTTAATAAATTAAAATAACATAATTTAATTATGTTATATACAGATTAACTATTTAATAAGGGATTAGTTAAGTAGAAAAATAAAGTTTAAATACGAATAAAATGTAATTAACTTTAGATTGATTAACAAAGCTAATGAACATACCAATATATTTCTTTCCTTCAGAATTTTGCATTTTTGTATTTTTTAAATACAAATATTTAGAATTAGAAAACAGAAACAATTAAAGAAGTTATAATTGTCTTTGCTCTTTATTTATTTATTTAATTTATCTTATTTATCACACATTCAAAGCATTAAATACTTTGATAAGTAGCTGAAATGCAATTCTTAAAAGGAAAATTTAATTGAAAAACATCAGACAATGCTTACAATCGCTTCGATTTTCTAGAATTATTCGTTTTGAAGGTCAAAGAAATATAGTTTTTCGTTCTCCATACTCCTCTGTGCATATCCTTGAATATTATAATGAATTTTATCTATGAATTTGGAGCTTAATATTATCTTTAAATATTAATTTTCATATTAAAAAGCCATTTGATTCGGTTAACTGACCCTGTATTCTTTTCTGTTTTAATTATTAAAGAGATAAATCTAAAAATAGCAAGTATTAAAAATATATTTTAGTCATTAATACTTTCAATAATTACAATTATTCATGTACTGTACATCTGTGTAGAAATTGTGTTTTATCTTTACGATAAAAACAATAATTGTAAAATTAAGTGTAACTTCACTATTACAAATACAATTTTTCCTTTTTTTTACAATAATGTTCACTAACTTAGCAATATTTCAAATTTACTGTTCGATACAGCTGTTCACTTCTGTACAAAAGTGGTACAAAAATAGAAATGTAATAATAAAGAAAAATAAATTCGAAAGTTATCTGAAACTAAAGATATATCTGGGAAGGATTTATATTATTATCCAGATTTTAGCCTTTTATTACTTAAATATACTTTTGCTTTTTTTTACGTACTGCTGGTAAGCAGTTTTGTAAATCCTATTTCCAAATTGCCTTCCAACAATGTGGTAAATATATGTGACAGTGTATTAAATTGTTTGCCAACAAATTCACACATATTGTTGAAAAGCAATTTTGTACATTTTATTGGGAAATTGCTTTCCAACAATATGACAAATACAGCAATATAACAACTTTCTTTCCATCAAGTTTACCACATTGTTGGGAAATAATTTTGAATTGCTATAAAGTAATCTTAAAATGTAAGATAAAAATTAGATTACAATCGAAGTTCCTTTCCGGTACTATAAAAAATATTCGATAATCCGAAATCGTCGTGTCAACCTAGTGTATAAAATGATTGAACATTTGGTAGCTGGGTTTGCACCTCACCAAAGGGTGATCACGTGGAGTTTTCCGAGTTTTCTTTAGGTTTATAACACCTAAATAGGTGCATCTATCCATAGCAAGCCTTCTGGGAAGCATTTCTCCTTGACAGATGCTAGTATTCCACGAATTGGGATTTATTTGGATACGTGACACCCTGAAGATTCCGAGACGAAATTGAGACGAAGGTAGTGAGCACGTTGCTACTCTAGGCCTATGTGCAGAGGTTGACTATGAGATCGATAAAAATAACTCAGCGTGTCTTTCATGAATCGTATCTACTCCGTATCCATAGGCGTCGGAAGAAAATTTTCCAGGGGGGGGAAAGCTTAAAGACAAATAATTATATCAATAAATGTTGATTTAATTATTTAATTTTTGAGGAATTTTCACAAGTATATTATGGAATACAGTATTACATTAATGCAAAAAAGACAGAAAAAGTATTCCATGGTCGATAGTATAATGTTACATATCGCAAACACTCTTATGATTATATTTGTGGAACTTTTTACTCCATTACAGGGAAGAACAAGTGTTCCTCTGCAGACGTCCATGACTGTATCTCTGGAAAAATAATGCGCTGTATCATCTTAAGAACCCGTGTAAACAAGGCGCAAGCATACAGCAGCGTGCAGTATCAAAATATGCAGCAATACCTGAATCATCATATCTAGCATAAAAAGATTTTCTTTGCCTAACAGCATTGTTTCTATTATTTAAATAAATGATTGAATAAATGAAAGAACGTCTGGCAAACTGGCATTTTCGATAATTCGGCACCAATTTGGTCCATAAGTGCTGGAATAAAGAACTTCTAATGCAATAAAAAAAATTCATAAATTTATGAAAATCATTCATATTATCATGAATTATTACATTTTTTTAAAAAATTGTATTTTTATTTACTGTAGAATAGGAAAAAATCAATATTCAAAATGTTAAATAATGAATGGCCGGATGGTTAAGATGGCAGCGTACCGCTTTGGGGAGCAAGGATTGAATACTGACGGGTTGTAAAACTCCCAGGAATTTTTCGGGGTTGGCCTAAACCCTCACCACACAATCGTACCATTTTAGGCCTGACCGAACTCATTGTGGGCTTGCTAAAAAGATGCTTTTTTTTAGTCCCTAATGGGCGGAAAAAGTTATAAAAGATAACGTTATAAAAGTTAATACTACAATTTTATTGTAATTCTTGGTAAATTTGAAAATGGTACAACAAATTCTATAATTGAACAAAATAAATGCACATTCTTAATACGTCACAAATCTTCATGAAAATAAGATATTTTTACTATTCACACGATGAGGGACGTTAAAATACAATCGTACGTTCCATAAAACAGTATATACGGAGTCCCCTAATTGCAGTTGTAATGCGTTCCTCACTCTTTCTTCCTTGTAGATACTATGAGGACCTTTTTCCATTTCCATTATAGGTTCGGCCAGGCCCATAATAGGGATTGACGAAGAACGGACCCCATATAATCGAAACAGACGGCCCTTGAAAAATTCCTCACTCAGATTTGATCTAGGATCCAAAGGTAGGTTGCTACCTTAATAGCTTTGGCCATCCTACACCCCAGCTATCCTACCCAATTATATTCATAATTATGCCCATGATATTCACCTACTAGATCAATCCAATGTATTTTGTGAAATTTAAGGATTATTTCCTGAAGCTCGAAGGTCCTAAACGATTAAAGATTGGAAAAAAATTATACTGATATTTTAATTATTCGTGATATTTTGACAGTATTTCCTCATATAATATAAGCTTGGAATAATTTGTATTTCCTCACATATACACATATAAGAGGAAGTAGAAGGAGCAGGTAGATGGAATAAATCATCGCAATACTTGAGCGATCTGCCTGCCAGAGAATGCCTCCCGGAAGGACTTTCCTTGGGAAACTAACCTTCATTTAGGTGTTATACACGTGAAAAAATCAGGAAAAGCTCATTGGTAATGCGCGAACCCACAATCTGAAAATACTACATGTATATTTGTGAGGCTTGTGAGTTATTTCTCCACATATACAGAGGGACCAATCCTTCTATAAATATGTATACAAAATACTAGTACAGAATCCCTTAATATATATTACAATACGAGTGCTCGCTTTGATTGGATTACCCTGGGCCTTCATCGTTTTAGAGATAGCAATTAATAAATATTTTTATCATTACACGAATATTTATAACATTTCTAAGTGTCAAAGAGTAACATTTACATAATACACATTATTAAATTTGGTTGAACAAATCACATAACTGTTTAACTTTTACAAATAATTAGATTGTTATACAAATTTATATAATTTTATTTAATTAACTTTACATCATTTCGCCTTAAGAAAGTTAATAAATGCAATAAAAATGTTAACTTTAATTATTATTAAAAATATGAATTAATGTGATTTTCTTAAATAAACAAATCTAAGATTGTTTCAGGTTTAATGAGTTTTAAATTTTCTAAATTAAATTTTGATAGATTAATTAAAGAATGTCATAAACATAACTTTGTATATTCAATCTCTAGCAAAATATTTTGAATTAAGATTTTAATTATATTTAACCTCAAATTAATTTATAAATATAAATGAATATTTTAAAAATTTATTTATTCAATTCTTTTTAATTATTAAATTATTAAATGAAAGAACTTTTCTAAAATTAAATCGCTTTTAAGCGTTGAAAATCTACAGAAAATATTTGAAGTTTTATTTTTGTAATAAACGATTATAAAAATAAAACAAAAACCGTTGAATTATAAGATTAAAATTTTATTAATTACTACTATTTTTATTAAATTAAAATTTAGATTTGTACGAATTTCAACCAGTAGCTTGCGAGCTACTTTAATCGCTTTGTTCCATTAACTAAGAGGAAAGATATGTGATAATGCTCTGTTAGTCGAGGAAGCGATCGTAGCTACTAAACTGCTGAGCAATATTGATTGGTTTTCTATTTTTCCCAAATATTAAGTCGCAAATTTCGGGTATTTCTTTTATTTGTAAATAATTATAAAAATTGTAACTGTTCTAACCATGATATAAAACTGTCTTCTGTGATCTGCTGACTAAATACAGAGTAATCTCTGTATACAGTCCTGATTTAATTAAAATAATTCCTATACCTAGTCCCTTATCTCCTTACTTTAGTTGGCTCTACTATTTGGGATAAAATTTTCAAAAATTGCGAACCTAAAAATTTCTTTGGCATCCGTCTGTAATTGTCCTTTATTAATCTCGATAATGGAGTTATATGGCTGAAAATCGAGAACAGATATCGAAGACGTAGGAGCAGGAAGCCCCGATTAACTATATACAAACTTCCGGTTTAGACTAAAAGTTACGTTATTTCAATTTAAAATTTTCTCCAGAACGGTTTTACATAGATGACTGGCATGACTCTATTGTTAACAGGATAAGTATGATATACAGGGGCAAGACACTACTAAAATTGAGAACATAGTGACAAAAAACTGCAGCCCGACATCGTGACGATGTCACAATAAATAATTGTTCGTTTCTTAGTAAATTTCCTTTCTTTCCTTGAGGACAGTTGCTAAAATGATCCTCAACAGAACTTCAAAGATAAGAGAAGCTAAAGAAAAAAGATATGAGAGAAAAAATGAAACTAGGTAAAAATAATTAGCTATGTTTTAGAATAAACTAGGGAAATTAACAAATTGTGAGTAAATGTTTTAACATTGTTCAAAGGTTCTCAAGTTAGGAAGAAAAAGGAGATACTAGAAAGACTAGGCGATCAAAGCTACGCCCAGTGCCATAATTAGACAGGTGCAATAACTGGACCCAAGATGAAAGGGATGTCGAAAAGTAACTGACAAAAACATTGTCAAATATACTGTAATAATACTGTAATTTCGTTTATAAATATATGTGGATGACAATGTATATCTTTTTTTCACATAAAAATTGTTTATAAACAAATATTTTATCTTAGTTGTTTCATTATTATTATTATTTCCTCTACTCCAAAAATTAAGGAGTACAAAAATAAATCTTGCACAGGAATTAAGTGGTTCGAAAATAAAACTTTGATGAAATGCTAGTTACGACAATGGCTACTCCATGTTTTTCGTCTTTATATGCAGTTAGCAGGTCATTGAAGGTGCTATTAGGCCATTTTTTGACGTTATCTCTTAGCAACTCTTAACGAAGGTCAACGAGACTAAGAGCAGAGAATCTTCCATAAAGCATTAATAATCTGTCAGAAACGTTTAGTCAAGTGCATAAAACTCCTCACCAAATTGTTCTTAATGTCTAACAATTTACTTAATAACGAACTTAAATCTTCGTCTATTCGTTCAAAATTATTTATAGAAGCATCATCCTCTAATCCGATTTGTAAAGATTTTCGATATTACAAGAGAATAACAAAAGTATAGATAATGTTATTTACTATTTTCAAACTTTAATTATAATCGATCAAATCATTAATATTTCTTAAAGGAAACTATACAAGAGACTGAATTTTACATCATAACTTAAACGCCTATAAATTTAATTAATAGTTAGCAATTTTATGACTTGAAGTTTTAAAGATTCTTATAAATAAATGTCAAACTTTAACCTATATTTAGTTATTGTATTTACAATAGGGAAAGTATTATTTATGGTTAAGAAAATTATAATTCTCTTCGATGTGAATTTTAAGTATTGAACGCGTAGGCGTTATTACTCTTATTTTTAAGAAAATAAACAGAAAACAATTTTATTTTTTTCCGTTGTAAGTTATTATGTCGTTACTAAATTTATACTTGTAAAGTTTAAAAAATAGATTTATCTTTTAAAAATTCTTTTAAGTCGATAATTATAGATGTAAAATTATATTACTGTTGAATAGTAATAGCTTACAATTAAACTTCGATGTAGATCCGTCCTAAATAACTTCATCCCTGTAAAGTGTCTATAAATAATTGTAAAATAATCTTCCCCATAAATATAGTTTTAAATAAAGAATGCTTCGATATCTGTAAATTACTAAATGTACTATTTTGAATTGCAAATGACGTTGTTATCATCAAATCATGTCCAACTTGTGTGTAGTCTTCATTACATTCTTAGCCAGCAATGATAGTTGATCAAGGGTTCGCGCCCACCAACGGGCTGGAGTTTACCAGACTTTTTTTACGTGTCTAACACTTAGATAGGGGAAATTTCATGTAAAAAGTCCTCTAGGAAGGCATGCCTTACGGGAATGTAATCGAATTATTATATTCTTGTCATTTAAAGCTTTTCAGTTTAGCGCTATACTCGCTTTAATGGCAATTTACTGGTGAGCAAATGGTACGCTAAATACAGCTTTGACTGTAATATAATTCCTGTTGAAAGAAGTTATGATGCTATTAAATAGAAATGTATTATTATATTGCTGTTAAGTAGTAATGTATTGTTAATTGTTTCGAGTAATAATGTGTTGTTGTAATGCTTTGCTGATAGCAATATATTGTTAAAACCCTGCTGAGTAAAATATTGTAAATGCTGTTCATTAGCAATAATATTAACAAAATATATTGCCATCGAATGATAATGTACTTATGTAATGCTGACAAGCAGATTTTAACACAGGGTTATTTGGTTCGGGCCTTACATTCACGAGGCCTCAAACAATTTGTTGCAAATTATTAAAAAAAGAAAATCTTTAATTTTTTAATCAGATTTTATTATTAAAAAATATAATAAAAAACTTTAATACCGTTTTTATGTTTTAGTATACCTGAAGCCTCTTTTTACTTCTAAGACATCCTGCTAACTAGTAGCAAGTTACTGATGCATTGTTTTACAAACAGAACTATAGAATAGTATTGAATTGGATTGATAAGATGTGGCAATGCAATACATGAGCGAGCTGCTAAGGGGATACGTCCAGAGAGAATTTCTATGGAAAAACTGGCTCCTATTTAGATTAGACACGTGAAGAAAATCCCAAATCTCCACGTGGTCACGTCCTGTGACCAACTACCAGTATTTAGTGGCTTTATCCATTCAGCATGTGGTGGAGTGGTATTGTATTTTAATGCTATCAAACAGCATTAAAATATAATACCACTCCAGCATTATAATATTATTATAATTCTATTAAATGGTAGCATATTGTAATAGTGTTAACAAAAGCTAAATAAATTATAAGGCCCTAAAACTGTTAAATATATTATTTGGTAGAAAGAGCTTTATACGTTATAGCTTAAGGTCGTAAGAAGTCTAAATCCGGTCTAAAATGTTAAATATTATTATAAGCCAGATATGTTAATGATGTTGAGTTATCTTTCTAATCCAGAAGAATTATTACAGATCAATATTAAAATTACGTCAGATGTTAATTACCTTGTTTAGTATACCACTAATGGCATCCTATTAAAATTAATACCCATTAAATTTATAATTAGGAAACATTTTACAATAAAAAAAATTTGTAAATTGAATTCTTTAACAATTAATAAGGTAATTTTTTTTAAATATTTTACGCACAAAATACTGAATAAGTGCAATTATTTAGTGTAACGTCGTCACAATGCCGGGCTGCAATTTTTATTTAAAACGTGTTCTCTCGATTTTAAGTGTCTTGCCCTTGTACAGTACATCCATGTCCCTTAAGCTTTCCATATTTGGTTTCGACTTTCATCTATCTAATTCCGTTATCGAAATTAAGGAAGAACAGACAATAGACAGGCGAACACCAGTGGGAATTTATAAGTCTGCAATTTAAAAATTTCAACCGAAATACCCAGAAATTTTTACAAATTCCTCGAAAATTAGCTTAGTTTCTGAACAAACAGAAATGAAGACAGACAAATAGACAGACAGGCGGAATATTTCGATTAGTTTTCGAGAAATTAAATAAAATAAAAATTAACGTCGCCATCTAGTACACAAATATTAAGTTATTTAAAGAAAAATTAAAATTTTAACTTTAAATGTATATGTAACAAATGAATTAAATGTCAAAGTTTATAATTTAATGTGATACGAGCTTTTATTAATTAATTTTTAATTTATAAATTAATAAAATTGTAAATATGTCAGCAATGGTGTATACAATTAATGTATTTAATTTAATTAGTGAATTTAGTGAATTTATCAATAAAACTAATAAAATATTTATTTTTTACTTTTAATTAAATAATTATAATTTTAAAAGATTTCCTAATAACAATTAATGCGTTTGCTTTCTATAATAAAAAAATTGATAATTACAACAACAAACTAATTGTAATTATAATTTCTTATAAAATTATCTATAATTGTAATGCTTACAAATGAAAAAATGTAGAAATTTTACGTAAAATATAAACACAGTCATTACAAATTACAACTAAATTATTTTAATTACAAATTTGTAATTATTACAATTTAACTGTATTAATTAAACTTGTAAAAGCAACTAAAATAATTACATTTAATTATTACACAAAATGTTTATAAAATCAATTACCAGTTCCTTTCAAAAATCAAGATCGACATTATCAGATGTGTCTGTCGAAGATATTGAGAATATTTTATATAGTAATAATTGCGGCATATTGTAATAGATTCTGATACCAAATTTTATTGTTACTTCAATACATTTGTGGTAGTTGTACTAGTAGTAGTAGCAATAATAGTCTGAATAAAAGAAAGTCATGCCGACAGTGACCGAATGGATAAAACCACTGAACACCGATCGTGGGTTCGTTTCTCACCAACAGGCTAGCCACGTAGAGAGTTTTTTCGGGTTCTTTTTTTTTAACTCTTTCCGCCCTGAGGGCACTAAGAGGGCCTCTTTTAGTAGGCCCATTATGGGTTCGGCCAGGCCCACAATGGGGCGACCGGGTGTTGAGGGACGGGGCCCGACATATCCAAACGGACCACCCCCCGAAAAATTCCTGGGATTATTCGACCCGTTCGGATTCGATCCCGGGTCTCCCAGAGCGGTAGGCTGCCACCTTAACCGCTCGGCCATCCGGCCATCAGTTTTTTCGGGTTTATTCACGTGTATAACACCTAAATAGAGGCCAATTTCTCATAGAAAATCGTCCCGGAAAGTGCTCCTTCTTGACAGATTATCTATGTGTTCATTTACCATGTCCCAGAAAAAAGAATCAATAGGCTATTAGGCCAGGAATGTAGACATAAGAGCCTGTATTTAGTATTATATGCTAAAAAAGTAATATAGTACAATAAAATTAATTTTATTCATATATCTTTTGTAGTTTCTGGACAGTAGATCCATATTATCATATGATATCCAAAAGTAAGACATTTCTAATTTTGAACGACTTCTCCTCTTTCATATTATATAGAGAAAAAATTCTTCATTTTAACCTTAAAATATATTTCTCATCTATTCAAACACAGCTATAAGTTCTTCTTTTCAGAACAATTTGTGCTTCTTTCTTAAGGCTTTAGCTTACCGCTATGGGATATCCGGGATGGAATTCGCGCTGGTCACTGTAGGAACCTGCCATATTCATTTCTCGTTGATACGTTGGGTGCTATCTCTCACCCTATTATGACCATCATCACTTGACTGCTCCCATTATGAGCATGATTAAAAAGGTCTTATTAGTGCCTACAGGGCGGAAAGTATAAAAAAATGATCTATGTAATTGTGAGACCCGAAATTCATAGCCTTATTCCTATAGTGATAGAGTGGACTGATCAACAGGGCAAATTTATAAATTCCAAATACAAAATTATAATTTATAAGAAGTACAGTTTAAAGTCATAATGACTATAAAATGTATTCATTACAAATTATAATTCTCAACATATTACTGAATTACTACAATTACAATTGAAATTGTTTCAATGAATTGTGGTCACAATTAAAAACGGACTAAACTATTGATTATAAATTTATCATTACAATGTAGTTATAATAATACAATAATTTAGTAATAAAGACTAAATTTATAGTCATTACAATAAATCAATCTTTAACCAAATTGTAATAACTACAAATTTGTAATTATCGTGAGCAGCATGTTTAATTAATAACTACAGATCTGTAATTGCAGTTCAGCCGCGGTAATACTGTAATTATAGGTATTAAGGCCTGTAGTTTATAATGAATAATTTTATGGTCATTTACAGTCCTTGTTATAACATAACTGTATTACTGTAATTAAATTGTGGTAACCACAAATTTGTAATCATTATAGTCTTGTAACATTTATTACAATGTAGTTCTAGTCATGAAATAGGACTGCAACTAAGTTAGAAACTCAGTGGGATGGGACATGGACTAGTTACAAATGTGAGATCTACGAGGCTTACTAGATGAATGGAAATTAACCGCCTCGTCCATCCACCGACAGTATAGCCTCACATCTACGTAAACCTCAAAAATATTCTAAATTATTCAGTGCATTGCATTTCTTGTATATTAAGAAAATTTTTTCAATGTAAATTTTAATTATTTTATTTTATGTTATTCAAAATAATTATAAGCGAAAATGTTCTCAGTTTCGCTCTTCTCGTAGTGTCACCCCTTCCTGCTATTACGGCTCTTGAACTTACCCAAGAAGTTATTTTCAGGATCGTTCTAAAAATACGATTCTGAAAATAACTTGAGTTGGCATTCTTTCATTCATTTCCAATTACTTCTTAAATTTTATATTATTGACAGAAAGACTGTTGTAAATTAAATTTTGGTCGGAGGTGTAACGTCATTTTTTTAAAATAAAATGGCGCCTAAGCGAAGAAGAACTCGTATGGGCAGACGAAGAAAAGAAAAATTACGTCCTATTAAATGTCATTAACTTAATTTACATGAAGAATTGAATACCTAACTAGGAAAGTACTTACATGATTATTAGAACCTTTACTAATTGTAGTCAAATCTTGAGTTACTTTTTCCTAATTATATGTAATTATTACATCAATTTAAGAAATAAAATTACAAAAAAGTTGATACTTTCAATTAAATGGTCTCGCGGTCGTCCACATTGACCACAATCTTTCAAGCCACGAATTACTGGTATTGGTAATGCAACTGAGATATAACTGTTACTGTATCTTGAATTTGCGAAACATTGAGGAGCCCAATTACCATCAGCCCATGGGACATCCTCCCAGAGGTTATTTGGGACACAACATCCGATGCAGAGTCACTCGGCATATGCAGGTGTATGGTACCTGACAGCAGTGGTGAAATAGTTAACAAAGGGAAGCTTCGCTAGCAGAAATTTTTTCCCTGACAATCACCGACAAACGATATGGAAGTTTTGGCTAGAAATAAATACAATACCTTTTCTTGCGATATATCTAATAATCAGTGGCGTATTTGGAACGTAACGAGCCCTGGGCGAAGACCAGGTAACAATAGTATATTAGTGCTGTCGACCTTTTTTTTTTTTCTTATTTTTTTTCCTTAGGCAGAAAAAATTTTTCACCCCGAATGGCACTGCTGATAATAGACAGATGTCATCATCTCTCGTAATACAATATCCTTTTTTATTTCGCTGTCCATAGCCCGACACGTCTTCCACAGCCATCTTGTATTATCTCGCGCGCGTGAGATTGTGGGATCTCTCTTATGACTGGAATCTATTTTTCAAGAACTCTCTTGAATCCGATCGCGATTAAACTCGTTTTCGGTCGAGATTGAAACGGTCGAGAGAGATCGCACCAAGACATAGTCCCCGACTTGCTCACAATCTAGATCAGTGTTTCTCAAACTTTTTGGTCCGCGACCCTCCTTTTGCATTTAAAAATTTCAAAGGACCCCGAAGAATGAGTATGTGTAGAAAAACATCCCGGAGGTAGGGGGTTAATTTAAATTCAGGATAAGTTAATTTCTTTTGTTTAATTAATCTATTCCATGTTGAAATTTCTCTCCGTTGCGTGTCGCTTTGCGTTGAATTTTTGTCAATGTTAAGACTAACGAAATTTTTTTAAAAATTATTTCTTTATTTTTCACAAACAAAATAAATATATTAAAAAATATAAAAACAAAAAACATTATATTTCGGAAGTTTATCTTGTCTCAAAACGTTCCGTTTCAGCACAACACAGTCCTCAGAAAAACAAGCATAACTTACCATTCACGATGGGAAAAAAGTCTCGTTCAAATACTGGCGCGTCCTTAAGTACCCTCTCATGGTCGCGCCAGGCTGCCAGCTAAAAACGCATATCAACTAAAATAATATCGGAGTATCCTAAGACATAGCCAAATATTGCAGCACAACAGCACTAGCGGAAATTCAAATTTGCCGACTGAAACGCTTTCGGTTGATCGGTTTTCAGATAATCGACGCTCTACCTAAGTCGACTTGCCTACAGACGCAACGCTGCTAGCGAACATCGTTCCAAATGACAACGCTATTCTATCATAGTTTAGGCGGAGAGTGAAACTCGGGGGATTCCCCAACAGCGCACAAATTTATGAATATTATATTTAGGCTCGTATTTAAATATTTATATTGTTTTTATTATTTATATGTGCAATTTATTTAAGTAAAAATTATTTTATATATTTTTATTTCTACTATTTCTAAACATGAATCTATAGTAAATTTATAAAATATTTGAAAAAAAATTGATTTGGCATCAATTTTTCAGCGACCCCCCAAATATTTTTCACGACCCCCTTAGGGGTCGCGACCCACTTTGAGAATCACTGATCTAGATTGAAATGCTCGGTGCGAACGGGGTATAAGGCTCTAGTTTAGTAGTGTTACAGAGTATAATACGTATATTTTAATATATTTAAAAAAAAAAACAAAACCACTGAGAAATGTTCCGTGTGTTTAACAAGGTTCGGAAAACTGAAAATTTTAACAACGGGTTCGGCCGAACCTGTGCGAACCCGCTGAATATCACCACTGCCTAACAGGAAGGATTCGGCCGAAGTCAAACAAAAGAGCCAGGTTCAGAGCAGGCAACAGATGTCTCTAGACTAAGCTAGTATAGCAGTGGCGTGCCGTCATTGGAAGCGGTAGAAGCGCCGCATCCACCTTCCAATGACCCTCCCTTGTATTTTCTAAAATATAAATTTTCATATTTTAACGTACTTTGAATTAATTAAAATTAATATTTTATTATAACTGCATTATGTATCTTATTAAAAAATTCTATACTATATGTGAAAAAATGATAAGATTGCTATTGTATATTCGAATGTCAGTGGCGGAATGGAAGCGCTTCCGAGACAGCTTTCACGGCGAGAATAACTGAATGGTGTAAAGCAGCCAGAGGGCATTGGCGCATGCGCTTTACAGAGCACCAACCTCAGCCGGTTTAGCTGGTGGAAGCTACACAAGTGTAACGCTTCCAACGATTCTATCCCTTAGCCACTGGGTAGGGAGCTATCTGACTAAGTGAATTGTTTAAGATTTAAAAAGTAAAGAGTATTCAATGTTATTTTTATGTACGTTTTTTTGCAAAGTTATATTTAATTACAGTATAATTAATAGAAAATTATAATTATATTGACAGATTTTCAGACATGAAATCTTTAGAATTTTTATCACTTTCAGATGTTTTTCATAATATTAAAATTATTAACAATTTTTCCGAGCGTGTTTTAATTCTTTAAATTAAGTAAATTTTATGGGAAATTTTTTGATTTATCTAAATTACGTAGTGAATCGCAATATTTATATTCGTGTCCGTACTATATTGACAAGTAACTCAGACATAAAACATATTATAATTAATGTCGATCCGAACAAAGACGTACTAAAAGAATTATATGATTTAATATCATTAACATCTAGCAGTGGATCTGTTGAGCGCAGTTTTTTGACCACGGAGCGAATTCATACATTGGTCAAGAACACTCGGTCGGAGGAAAAATTGTCGTCGCTAGCGTTACTTTTAATAGAAAAAGAGCTTTTAAATACGTTGATGGAGTGGACGACCAGCGACTTTTATGATAAAGTAATTAACGACTTTGTGAAAATAATCGCCGAATAGAGTTAGTTTATAAAAAATTAAAAAAACAAGTTTTTTTATCATTGTTTGTATCATATCAATTTGTATTATGTATGTATTATTTGTATTTTAGAACTAAAATACATAAATTGTTTATTTTTGTTATTTCCAGTATTTGTTTAAAACTTTTATGGAAATGTCATGTACCGGAACAGGTCTGACCCGTCACGAAAGACGCGAAAAAACGGTTAATTTAGAGAAAAATTTATTAGTTTAAAAAAACATAGGTAAAAGTCGTTTGTAGTCGGACACCCATTGTTTATATCAAACTGCCAGGCAGAAACCATAAATCGCGGAAGGAAGTCGTCCTACGATCGGTGGAAGATCGAATTTATCTTCGATTTTGACTTTTCTCACTCTCCAGGTAAGAGTCTCGTTACGTTTAGCGTGATTGAGGGAGAACGACCAAACAAAATGGACGAAAGAAAGAACGGAGATTGATATAATCTCCGACAATCGAGGACACCTGGCACTCGGTTAACGTTCCGAATAACCAAAACGCAGCGTGTCAACGCGCAAAAAAAAAAAAAAAAAAAAAAACAATTTCTCGTCTATTATGCCAACCTGTAACCCCGAGCCACTTCGGACTTAAACCGTGTCCTCGACTCCAATGGACGAAGTCTCCCCGTGCCTTACAGACTTGTCAACGCCACTGTCCCCAGGCCACCTTCGATCGACCATCGAAGAACCACATCGACGCTCAGGAAGTCCGAACGACTGATTGTCCTAAAGCAAACTATTTTGTACATAGTATATGTTTATTTTTTGTTAAAATAAACGGTTTTTGTCAGATACTTGTTGTATTTGTCTTCACAGCCACCACCCATGTATGAATGGACCCTAGACCATTATTGACGCGCAATTAACTGATTGCCCCTGGAAGTCGGCATCTTACAGAAACACAGCTTCCCTATCATCAAATGTCCCGGCACGCCACTGTAGTATAGACAGTTAAACCGGAATAGTCGTCAAAACTGGATGTTGGTCCAGACTAAAACCTACAAAAGCAGGACAGTAACAAGACAAACCTAGATAATAGACTTTTCTGTATACTTCTCGATCATCGCCTATCAGCCAAAAGGCCATCCATTGTAAAAACCCATGGTCTGCATCATTTTTTAAGAAAGGTGGCTACCGTTTTGCCCAGCAGTCTCCCTAGAAGTATTGGATGAAAGACCCAAGTGTGATCCTCTCCGAAGACTAGACTACAAGCCAGATGTAAATGCCAAAAAAGACTCGCCGGTTACCAACCAGCCTATTCCCAGGCCCGAAAGCCATAAACCCATTGTGAATAAGGCCGCGTGCAACTTTACTATACTGATATTAGCCAAAAGTCTGAAAAGCGATATAACTACTACTAAACATACACATATAACTAGTACTACAATTATTGTAATACAATACTAACTGGCTCACCAGTGGTCAAGTGGCCAGTTCACGCCTCACTAATGAGCTGGCTGCATAGAGTTTTCAGAGTTTCCTTCACCTAAATAGAGACCAGTATCCCATCGAAAGCACTCCCGGGAGGCACTCCCTTAGCAAATCGCCCACGTATTACGTTGCCTTATTCCATCAAACCAAGCAAGTACTAACTTGTATATTGATACGAACAACAAGATAGCTGAGAAGGTTAAACATCAGCCTACCGCTCTGGGGATTCCGAGATCGAATTAGGAAGAACAATTCTCCAAGAATTTTCAGAGAGATACAGCGGACTCCATTATAGGCTTGGCCAAACACAGATGGTTATGATTAAAAGAACATTTTAGTGCTCACAGCACAGAGGGTAAATGAAAAAACCCATCAAGCAGGTAAAAGTAAGTTTATAACTTAAACAAATAAATAAATGCATATATTATATCTACATATGTAATAAATATAATAATAATAATATTATAAACATTGTAAATTAAAGTAGACACTTTTAACTTGATAAAAGTATAATAATAATCGTATCGTAAATCAAATTAATGTTAAAAAACGTAAGGAAAATTTAACTTGACAATTTTAATGGAACCTTATTTAAAATATAATAATAACAACATTTTAAAGAAAAAAGTTAAAGCAAAATGATAACAAGATTTATCTTCCAGTAATAATTTTAATGGGTTAAAATGATTATTACTTGAACAGTAATAAAAATAAAATAAAATAAACGTATGCAAAATGATTTTCAATTTGATTTATTCTTCATTATTCCTTCCATACTTTTTAGTTCTTATTTAAAGAATAATTTTTCTATTATCTTCAACTTTTATTCGCAAACTAACAACACTAGATAATTTTTTAAATCGTAAATTAAAAGTTATAAAAATTAAAAAATACAGTTATTTTTAATATTGATAGATAAAAATAATAAATTAATTATTAATTAAATAGCATTAAGTGATTAAACAAAACACGATTACAACGTAGACTATGTGCCATAATTACGCCATTGCAGTCGGGGTGGGCCTCACAATGAGGATGAGCAACTTGAACAAAAGACAAATGATTGATTGATTGATTAACATAAGCGCATCGTAAATGTGGCTGACCAGACTTATGCTCATTGATCTCTCCCATGGCCTGTCTGATTCGTAATGAGATTGACATAATGTGTGAGGGATTAATAATTGATTGATTAATACAAGGCGGCGGTACATCGTAGGTTATACTTTCAGTGGTGTTGACAGCATATGTGAAAGATGCTATTAAATTAATACTAGTGTTAATTAAGTTTATTATTAAAATTCATTGAATTTAATAATGTGTTGAATCACATAAATATTATTATCATTAGTCTAATTTATAAAATATTCTTCTTTGATGATTCAGTCCATGAACTGGTCTGTAATCATGATATTCTTCCAAATGTTCCCATCATTATTTGCCATCTTGATAGATATCAAATTTATTTGGTTTGGTGTGGTTGGTAGAATAAAACATCGCAACACAACAAGGGGCAGATTGCAACAAAGGGAATGCCTGAAAGGCATTCCCCTTATTGCAATCTGTTCCTTGATGCCTTCTGGGAGGATTTTCTAAGCGAAACTGGACCCTATTTAGGTGTTAGATGAGTGAAGAAAACCTAAAAAGGACTCACACGGCCAGTCCGTTGGTCAGGTGAGAACTCACAATCAATTTATTGTAGGTGGTTATGTATCCCTTTGGCCATTGTCAGCTTGATTCGAAAGTTGTAATGTTGATGAAGTCTTGGCGCATTTGTCTAAACAGTGAGTTTCTCGATCTTTCCCTATAATCCTCAGTTACATTGTTCAAACGATTGGAGTATCTCTCTGTGTGACTCCACAAGATTTTTTTATACTTTTTCCGCCCTGTGGACACTAAGAGGGCCTCTTTTAGCAAGCTCATTGTGGGTTCGGCCTGGCCCACTATGAAGCGCCGAGTGGTGAGGGACGGAGCCCGACATATCCGGTCGGACCATCCCCTGAAAATTTCCTGGGAATTTTACGACCCGTCTGGATTCGATCCCGTGTCCGTCAGAGCGGTAGGCTGCCATCTTGACAGCTCGGCTATCTGACTGTCGACTCCACGCGATTAGTTGGCATCTACGAATGACGTTCATATGGACACTCCGAATGACGAGATCGATGACGATCCATTCGTCAAAACTTCCGTGTACGATACATTGTTGAAATAATGTTTACCGTCACTCACTCATGGAACCGTTACGAATAAATTAAAAAAATAGCGAATTATTAAGTTTAATTATACTGTAAATAATAAATACAGATATATTGATATTATTTTATATATTTATTGTATATTCTATCGCAAATAAGATAGGTATTAGTTGACAATGGGAATATAACAACTAATTAAGCAAATCAAATAGACATTCAAATTGTCAGTTATACCCTATATATACACATATATTTGATTTGTTTAAAAAATAAAAATTTGTATTAATTTTAAGATTACACATGAAAAAAATAGACGATGATGCTGTACATTTAATAAGACTGGCATTCAGAACTAGAGACAGTACGGCATCAGGTACAAGTGATACTGAATAGTTGGTAGTGGGTTCGTACCTGACCAACGAACTCATGGAGTTTTCCGGGTTTTCTTCACGTGTTTAATATATAAATAGGGACCAGTTTTCCCTAGAAAATCTTTTCGCGAGGTACTCTTCTCTTGGTCGATCATCCATGTGCTCGGTTATCTTATTTCATCAATCCTACAATCCTAAACATGTGCATAACAACAATAAAAATAACCCATTAAACATTTCTAAAAGTAACTTAAATTTAAAATACAACTATTATTTTAAAAATATTTTACAAATAAAATATTTAAATAAAAAAAAATTAAACTTTGATATATTCTGTAAAAGATGTTTGTAAAAATTACTTTAAATCAATAAAAACACAGTGGAATTTATTTTCAAAGTATCTAAACTAAAAAGACGAAAAACATGATAGAATTTTATCTTCTTCATCTCAAACTTGCTTAAATTTATTTAACATTCCAACTATTCTACTTTAACATTTATGAACATTTTGATTCAGGCACTTTCTCGTACTTAATTAAATTTAATCAGATTTATATTTAATTAATTTTCCACATCTGTAAAGATAAATTTTATTCTTCATGTTTTCAATTCTTTCTCTTTTTATTCGCTTATAAAACATTTTTTATATAATTTAATTAGCAAAGAAGAGAATAATTACCAATAATATTCTTGGTTTATCTTTTAAGTTGATTTTTATTTTTTAAAAATAATAATAATTTAAATGCTATTCTTAAATATCTTAAATTCCCGAAACTTGATATAAATTTTCCAGTTTTAAATTGTACATATTTTTAAAATTAAAAAAAAAATTAATTATTTAAAATTAATCCCTAATGTCGCCACGTGGAATAAATTATTTTAAAATCTTTTAGCGCCATCTGTTACTACAAAACATAACAATTTCTCCATTCAACTATTAATAAATCACAATAATTAATTTTAAATAGTTTAATTACATTATGTAGTTGTGCAGGCGTTTAAATAATTTAAAATTTATTATTTGGTTTTAAAAATAACTTAAATTGCAGGTTATTAAAATTTAAAATAATAATATTAATTCTAATATACAGTATATATATATATTTTTAATTAGACATATAGATGATATCTATGACTTTTTCAAAAGTCATCAATATCATCTATATGTTTTTCAGATTTTAAACTATTTTCTTTTTAAATATTAACGTATTTTTATTTTTGAGTTCGTTGAACTTTACTGTTGATTTTTTTCGTCTTTTCTATCTTTAAGAATTAAGGAAGATATCTTAGGTACCAATAACATTTAATCTCAATCACAAAGGTGATGTGGATTCCCAAAGGGTTCTCATCTGATGGTTTTGCGAAGTCCGCAGACTTGTATCAGCCTTTATTCCTCGTTGTTCTATGCCCCGAAAACATTTATAATATTTATTATTTAAATACTTTATATATTTTTTGTGTACTTTCATTAATAATTCTCTTCAAAAATTTTTTCGACAAAGAACTGAAGTAAATTATTGCTTTCGAAATATTAAAAAAATAATTATATATTAATTATTACATTTAATTCTTTATTAATAATAAATAACTAAAATTATTTAAACTTAAGAGACTATTTTTGAAAATTCGCTTTTAATACTAAATGCTAGCACTAGGTGGCGGTTCGTACGTTTGTAATTAAAACTTCAGATTTAAATTTTATTTTATTTTTTAAATAATAAATAGTATAAATACTTTTTTAATTTTAAGTACATATAAAGAAAAATATTTAAAATAATTAGCTTAACTATTAATATATAAAAAACATAAAATTAATTATTATTATTTTTTAATTTAATTTAAAAATTTTTATAATTATTTAATACAAAGTATTAACACAAGGTGGCAGTTTATAAAGCAAAAAAAAGGTCAAAAAATATTCGAGTTTTTTTTATAATATAAACATTTTCAAAGTTCTAAATTTACTAAAATTTCTCTAAAAATTTTAAGATTATATACATAAAAAGCTTGGAAATATTTATAAAATATTATAACATAAACTATCGTTTTTCCCTAACAATAGAGATGTGAAATGCCGTTCAGGTTGCAATAAAACGTGAAAAATAGTTGAAGTCAATAGTAATAATTTTACTTGTCTAATAAAGTTTACAAAAGCTGAAGAAAAGAATATATTTGTCGCGATTTAAAAAAAAAGACATATTTTGCCATCATTCCATTTACTGTACAAAAAATATTTTTATTTACTTTTATGTTATTTTATATTATAAATAAATTTAAATATATATATATATATATATATATATATAAACTTTTATAATAAGAAAAATAAGTTTAGAATTGAAAATGTTTCGTTTTATTATATGATTTTTATATTTAACATCATAAACGTTAAAATTTCTTATTTACCTGTTAAATAACAATTTTTTTTTTGATAAAATTATCGAAAGTATGAAAAAAAACTGTAATTTTATTTACTTTGGATAATATATCTGGCATAAGTAAAATGGATAAGGAAAAATAAACAGAGTCCTCATCTATTTTATGAAGTATCAATCAGTCATCCCAATGCACTCCTATAACTGAAACTAGAATGACTGATACCTGTGATGAGAAGATGGTAAAATTAGTCTTGACGTCTACAGACCAATTTTTATCAATATGTTGAAAGACACAAAACAAAAATCATTTAAACTTAAAGCTTTATTCAGCAACTTAAGCTGCTTTTATACACTCACTTTTTTGCTGTCTACACAAAGTCAAATTTACCTATAACTCATGTCTCGTGCCTTTTAAATTTATTTTGATTTAGTGGAGAAAGAATGACCTCTTTCTTATATGCTAAAGTATAAGGTCACAATAAGTTGAGGCTTAGCCCTGTATCTACATCGCATTTGTTAGCAAAATCTTAATTAAAAAAAAAAAAAGAATTGTAAATTAAATTTTGGATTTATTTTATCTTACAGTTAATTCACTGTCTGTTTGTGTGTTTGTCCGTAAAATCTCTCAATAACAGCAGAAGATAAATTAATAACATCTAATTTGGTGATTTAATTTAAGAGGTTTTATATACTTACTCTTTCGTTTGTCTGTTTGTGTCCTTAAAATTTCTCACAAATCTTTGGATTATGCAAAATAAATTTCTTGGAAAATTTCAGGATTTTTAAAAATAAAGAAATTTAAATAAAGCAAGAATTTATTTTTTTTAAATATTTATAATAAAGTAGGAAAATATTTTCAAATATATAAACAATAGAAAATTTATTTGTCCATAACACTCTTATGTAAATTTTGAAAAAAAAATAAAGTTATAAACGGTCGTATTTTATTGGAAAAATTTCAAAACGGATTAACAGAAACTAGGAATTTTTTATTGTTAGTATCAGATAAAATTCAGTATCCGTGAGGTTCATTCAATTGAATGTTTAGCTGCCAATCTAATGGATAAATCCAATATTATCAGAGTTGGTTGCCAAGACAACAAAATTAAACATGCTCCATTCGGCAATGATTGGCCTACTAAACAAAATATTCTTAAAAAATCGTTTACTTTCAATAAAAGAATAATTAAAAAAAAGGAAAAAAAAACAAAAAACGAGCATTTATATAAGAATAAAATTATAATATGTTTCACAAATATCTCGTAGTTTTAAATACTGCCGTATGTGGCGCTGTTCGTTTATTACAGCGCTACGCTTGATAGTTTCAAACGCTGCCGAAAGTGGCGCTGTACATGCAGCGCCACTCGTGGCGAAGTTGAAACTAGGAAAAGATTGATTACCATTCCATCAACAGCTTGTCAGGATCTGTGTCAAAGGACCAAATTATCGTCTTGTTCGAGTTGATAAAGGTGATTTACTTCTGATCTTTAATAAAAAAAAAAAATGAAATAAAAAACAAATTGCAAACAGTTTGATTTCTAATTTTATTCTCGTACATAAAACATTTTTAGCATCGTGTGCCCTTTTTTACAGTTACATATTCATTATGAATCCCATGAGATAATTTTATTAATTATGCTTAAATTAAGTGATTGCGAATTTAATTATTATTTTTTACATTATGTTTTAATTAACTTTTAAGAGATTAGATAGAATATAAATAACATACTCTAGTAAAAAATAATAATTAAAAAGAATAACTAATAAAAAAATGGCTAAATTTTATGGAACCTTAACTTTATTCTTGTTTAAATTAAAAATAAATTTATTATTTTCATTTATACAATATTTATTTTCCTTAAGTTTATTCAATTTTAATGAATTTCTGCTTGATTTCGGTTCGATTTCCGCACAGCTTTTCTTTTTTTTCGAATTTTTGGGCAACATTATTGTACTTTTGTAATTAATTATTGATAGAAATTCCATTAGTCTCACAACACGTCACAATACATCTATTTTGTGATTTATTCAGAATAAATTCCGAAAATAAACTTAATTCGATTCCTATTTAACACGTCAGTAAAATTAAAATATCAAGCAATAAAATGTAAATAATAAGATATTACTCAGTAAACAATTAGCGTGCTACCTTTTTTATTTTTAAATATATGTTTTATAATTTTATGATTAAAATATATTTAAATGTTCGTCCATAAGTAATACTATCCCTGCAATAGATCGATACCTATTAATGCAATAATCAAATTAAACTTAAAAATATTTTTATTTTTTGCGTGTGTATTTTTTTAAATTGTGTTTTTTATTGATAAATTAAGCGAGTGCATTTTATAGAGTTGATTTCGTCTTTCGTCGATCCATTTGTCATCAAGAAAATTATGCATTCCAACCAATCCGTTCGAGTAATTTCTGCATCCTTTCTCATTATATATATAAATACCGAGTTGCTTAACTCGTTTATATATAAATGCCAAGGTGAAAGGTCATGACAAAAGTTTAAATAGCCCATAAATCTTTCGATTTATTCATCCATCAAATCTTTTGTTTCGTGTTCTCTCCTGATAGACGATGCTAGGAGCTGCTACAACTACATCCATCTCTTAAATTCTATCGTCTCTCTTTCTAAAAAAAAAAGGTCCAAAAAATATAGATGATATGAAATTTTTAGAATGAAAATTATTATTAAAAATATAATAATTAAATCTAAAAATAATTCCTCGATCATGAAACCTAAGAAATGTTACAAGAGGAAACCATATCGACTAGAGTATTATATTGACCATGCAACATCATCTTATATTGAAAAAATAATAATTTAAATTATTTTAAAAATGTATTAATTATATAATATTTTAAAAGTTAAATATATTTAATCTCTGATCTTTTAATTTAAAAAAAAATCACATTTTTGAGGCAATAAAATTGAATTTTTCTAAAAACTAATTCTAAAAAATTCAATTTTGTTGCCTGAAAAATGTGATTTTTTTATAACTTTTACTGGTTATTTTTAGAATTATCCCAAAAAAATTTCTTTTTAGAATAATTTTTAAAAGACTTTACACATTTTCAGTTTTTTAAAATAATTTTAATAATTAAAAATATATTTTTAATTGAAAAATCTTAATTCTTATACATTAATTTATGATGTAAATCCATAAAATTTATGTTAATTTTTACATATTAATTTTAAGCTATTAATTTAATTTTTTTGTGAATATATTTTTAACAGCTTTCTAACGTGTTATAACGCTAGAAAGCTATTAAACAACTAACTTATCCTTACATTTTTCTCAAATTTTTGATATTTTATCAACTTATAATAATTAAATTAATGGAAATAATGAAAAAAGATGCTTTTATTAAGAAGTTTGAAGTGAAATTATCGAAAAAATGTGTATATATTTAGAATATTCTTCTGAAAAGCTCAACAAGTATTTCATTTGTATAGGAAAAGAAAAAGTTTACTAAAGCATAGACAAGAATTTTACTAGAAGTTAATGAGATTAATATCAGATGCCAAGATCTTATAACATCGATTGGATCAACTGTCAAGGTTCTAAATACCAAAAGTGAGCAAAGGACTATGCAATGTGGACAGCTAACAATTCCAAAACATTCAAAAATAATTGGATCAAAGTTTGTTCTCACATTATTAAAATGTAATTTTTCGTTCGACGATTGAGTAATTAAATAAACACAAACGTTTACATCATTATATAAAAGCTTAAATTAATATTAAAGTTACCATTTTATATCATTAACACGAACTTAAATAAAATTTCCGTTAAATCTTACAGATAGACAAACGTACAGATTAGTAATTTGTTTATAGAATTTCAGCATTTCTATTCCTCTCAGTTTTCTAGATATCAATAGGACAGACAACCGAACAGACCAACGAAATTACCGAGAAAATAAAGTTTTATTTTATAAAAGTAAATTGTATAAATTTTTATTCCATTAAAATAAATTATTTAATATTTATTTATAGTAAATGTATGCAATATTAGTGTTGTTATGGTAGCATCAGGTGCAGTACAAACAATAACAAAGATTTTACTTGGAGTTTTTAAAGATAAAAATTTTAAAAATAATAACTTTAAATAATTTCATTTCTAAAAAAATAAATGTAAGAATTATTTTATATGTTTTTATGACATTAAATGTATCACTAATTATATTTTTAGTTGGTGTTTTTAGATAACTTAATCATAAAATTTCATACATGAGTAATTTTTAAGTGGAAATTTTGCAATTTCCATCCCCTTTTTTTGGAGTTTTGTTTTCTTCTAAAATCATGAAAGTAATTGCACATTTATTCTGTAAATTGTGAAAATCATTTAAATTTCGTCTAAAAATCACAAGAATAAGTTAAAATTTCTTTAAAAAGTCACAAAAATCTGAAAAGATTTTTTCTTTTTAGAAAAAATCACGAAAATGATTAGAAATTCCTCATCAGAATCCATGAATTTTTTTATGTTAAGAAAAGTGTTTTCTGTCGGGTCATTTAGACGATCAGAATCGATTAAAAAGGGTAGAACGAAGGATAGACACACTTCCTGTTTCAATCAAAATGTTCATCAAGAAGCACCCCTGAGTATAATTTCATATATTACTAATCTTTTAAGTTTCCTTCATCTCTATTCTACCTTCTTATATCTTCGTATAAATCTTCTCATCGTCAATCGACGTTTGTAAGTAATTACTTAGTATTTTTTGCAATTTTTAATATAAAAATTATTTCTTTTTATATACTTTAAACATAAAATTTTATATGAATTTTACTTTAAAAATATTTAATTATTTTTTAAGGTTTTATGACTCCTAAACGTGTGAGGTAATTTCATTTAGAATTAATTTAATTAATTAATTAATTTTTTAAAATTAAATTTTTTAAATATATAAGTGAAAAGGTTTTTAAATAAATTAATTTATAAGATTCTAAAAAATTATAATATTTTTATATGAATTTTTTAGAAAAATCTCTGAAATCAGCATCCCTCTCCCCTCATCTTTACGAAGATGAGGAAAGAGATAATTTTTAAGAATTAATTTAAATTCTAATTAAAATATATAATTATTTATAAAAAAAATATAAATTTAAAATTTAATTTTTAATTACAAAATTTATTATTTTATAACGATTTAATTCATCAAAGAACATATTGAAGTCAGAGCCCCTTACAGTTGAGTTATATAGGTTAAGTGACCTTTCAACATATGAAAAATATATTAAAAAGATTTTAATTGCACTTTTAAAAGTTTTAATATAAAATTCTATCGTTAAATTATATTATTTTAATATAAAAATTCCTTTCATATCATCTTTATTATCGTATAACAAATGAGACATGTGACTAGACAAACGATATTTTCTCTGACGACCGGACATAGAAAACTATATTTCTTCTGCCCTATAAAATATTATACTGCCTTTTTTTGCTAACATATTTGAGGAAATTATACTTCCTACAAGATAGATGAAACTGTTATTTCGTCCATTGCTTCACTATGAAAAGCACAGAAAAAAATGACAAATTACTTTATCATGATGTTAATGAATGAAAAGTATTCCCCCTCCTCCCCAAAAAGAATTAAAAATGCAAATTTCTATGCTTTTTTAGACAAGTTTTTTTATTTTTTAAAGGGTGAAATAATCCAAAATTAGCTGAATTAGTCACCATAGTTTTGCTTGCAATACTCAGGAAAATATAAGAACGTAATTATAGGAGTAAAGATAATTTACAGCCTTTCGTGTCGTGTCAATAAATGCTTGGCTATACTTTGATTTTATTAAATAAATTCTTAGATTTATTTACTTTATATGATTTTTTGAATTTTTCTTAAATTTTTTGAATTAAAAGTTATCATCTGTTTAATAATAGAGACATTAAGACGTAAATTTATAACTTTTTAAATAAAAATTAACAAAATCTTTCTTTAATATCAAAAATGATTTTTAAAATAAATTTTAATACTGTTATGAATTTACTTACATTAAAAACTTGGTTAAGTATCCAAAATCATAATGTGATAACCAAGAGCAAAATAATAAATAGGTGATAATTAATATTTTTATTTTGATTTTTTAATAAAAATACTTTTTTAATTTGTAAACAAACAAATTTTACGCGTTTATTAAGATTCAAAGCATGATAATAATCAAAATTCTTTACTGAAGATCTAAGAAAATGCTTTTTGAATGACAAGGAAAAGCTTCATCAGTTAAAGTGCTTATCTTGCATATGTATAATAATTTTGTAATCCCATGAGTTATTTTTGTATGTGTGTTACTTAAATCATTCATTTTTCTGTATTTTTTCTTACTTTTACTTAATGCTTTCTATAATTACAGACTTAAATTTTTCTTAGATTGCTTATAAATGTTAAATATCCATTCACATAAGAAAGAATTTATAATAATAGCGCACTAAATTTAATTCACAAATTAAAAAGATTTTCTGAAAAAACCTCAATAAAATAACATATTTTTGAGAAAAAAAATGCAAAACATTCTCTATACGAATATATAAAACTGTACAAAAAATATCCGAGTTTTCCTCAATTATCTTGAAATTTTTAAAATTAAAAAAAAAACATTAATTTTTTATTCGATCCAGAAAAAATTATTTAAAACGCTCCGTGTTGGTCCTTTAAAGCTATACTAAAATTTTCTAGACATTATCTCGAATAGTTTTCCAGATATTCATCGAAACGTACGAACGAACATAAAAATGTTACTTATATATTAATGGTTAAAGACATTGATCCAGATGGTTTCGATGTAGATTTATAATTGAAAACAAGTAGAATTTATTTTAAATTACTTTAAAAAAAGAGGATAAAATTTGAATTCTCGATCTTAGTGGCTTCTATTTTGCATATCTGAAATGGGCGTTTATAATCTGGCTTCTCGTTTTGCATATTTAATGTTCAAGAGAATAAAACACGTTTATAGTCACGATAAAACTGACGTAACTGAGGGAGACTAATCACTTTATAATTAGGTTTATTTCGTTTCGTTTCAATTTAATAAATCCTTTGTGACTTTAAAATTTTACTTTCATGGCAATTTTTGGTTTTAACTTCGTTCTTAATGATCTTTAATGTCTCTACACATTTTAAATGCTTCACAAACGTTAAATATACAGTTTTTTTACACGAATTTTATCTTTCCATGGTCGTATATACTATTATTTTACCATTAAACCGCTCACGTATCCGAAAGTATCATAAAAAAGAAACGTGTAATAATCGATGTAATAAATGTTTCTCCTTTAAAATAATTATTCTTAGTAACAAATTGATAAATTATTTAGATTTCTACACTCAATTTATTAATATTTTATTTAAAAACATTCTTCTTTTACATTTTTTCTACTAGAAAAGCCATATTTATCTAAAAGTACGTTTCCTGTAAAGCGGTTTTCACTGCATTATCGATAGCTATGAGGGGAAGACAACTTATTAAAAAGGTCAACTTATATGAATTAAAATATTAAATAAAATATAATTTAATGATACCAATAAAGTTATATTATTAAAATACATGGTTTATTGCCTAGTAAACAGTCATAAATATTTATTTTTAGTTTGTTTAAGTCCAAGCCCTCTTCAGTCAATGTTATCATGTCGAAGGGGCATATGGAGAAAAACGATATGCAATAATATTAAAAAAAAAATAATTTTAATAATATATTATTTTATATTTTCAAGCATAATTTGGAATTTAGAGGCAAAAATTCCGCATCTTACTACATGATAATTTTCATCTCTAAAACTATTTATCCTGTAATTACAAATAATATTTTCATTTATAAATTTATAATTTAATGTAATAATGTTATTTTAAAAAGAAAATCCGTCTTAAATTTTTATAGTTTCTCTTGTTTTTTGCAGGTAATAATATTTTCACGTTGAGGAATTTTAGAATTTTTGCCAAAATAAACAAATTTTCATCACTCGAATTTATTTTCAACATGTCAAATATTTGTCTCTTTAAAAGTTATAAATTTGACAAATTTTAGAAATTTTTCGTAAAATACATAAAATGTTACGATTATTAATAATAAAATCTACATTTTTGGACTTAATTATATTAAATTCGATGTTCACTTTCGTAATGATGATCATCTTAAATTACTTAGATGATTTGTAGTTTGTAGTCATTTATTATGATGATGATTAATTATAACAAACTGAAAATATCATAACCATCATTATCATTATTACTATTATCAAATCATCATTATCATCATCAAAGTTAATTTAAAGAGAACAGATAGTTCACACGTTTCAACATCTTTTTTTATAACAACGAGGCCAAATTGACTTAAATTTACCATCATCATCTAATTTGTTTTACATTATTGCATATATATAGTATAATTTATCATCATATTTATTTTATAGCCTTTCAAGCGCAAATTTGTTCCATTTATCGTCTTCACGTAAATCATATTTTCTACCTTTTTTCAAGTATACAAGAATCATTATTTATAATCATTCTCAATTCTATTACGTATTCTTACAGGTTTATAATTAATTCTCATTTATCATCAGATCATCTCCATAAAATATATTTTAAATATATAATTGCATCATTAAATTCATTTTGAATTATCATCATAAAATATTCTTCATAACCTTTACAGGTAGGCTATAAGAGGTTTCTCTTTTATAGTCAGCATCATCATCAAATCGATTTCGCATCCATTTTAGCTGTACGATTGCTTCTTATTTGCTATCATCATCCTTATCAAACGTCTTTCTTAATTGTCCAGATGCACAAATAATTGATTTATTTGCATTTAAATTAATAAATTATTTATATTTTCTCCCTTATTTTAAAATAAATAAATATTAATTATATATGAAATTAATTATTACTAAAAATAGAACTTTATCATTTCTTTTTTTTGCAAATAAATTGCCTTCAGATAAGGTATTATTTGTAATAAATATCTTTAAAAAACCTGTACCTTAAACCTTATTAATTTAAATAGAAGAGGAAGAATTTAACCTGTAAATACCTTTCCACACCTCGTACGGGAAGAGAGAGAGAAAGACTGGTATTTACAGGTGAAAATCTCACAGGTATCTACATCCAACACACGATAAACGTTTACACTACGTTACATAGACCTATACACACACACACACGACACACGAATCGATGTCGTTAAACCGTGAAGAGAGGAAGGACGAAATTAATTTTAATAAAATATTCTTCTTACGGAAAAAAAATTAAATTTTCAACGAATTTAGTACGAAAATTGACCGCAAGAAAGACGAAGCGCTGAGGTAGTAACTGTTGCATCTCCTCCTCCAATAGTCGAAAAATATAGCGTACTAAAAATAGAATCCTGTAGTCGCTACGAAGTACAGCTGGATTCGCTTCCATCTATCACAACGTAAGTGCTTGGAGTTGGGAAAAGATTACTTTTCACATCCCCAAACCAATTGATCTAGGAACTATACTCCCTTTTTTTAAACAAATACAAAAAAAATTTTCACGTCCAATCTACACGTCATAAAGATTACGACACGCAGAATAGTTTATTTTTATTTTTTTAAAAAATCCCCAATTGTATCTAACGTTCCGTATATCGATTGATAATGATTAATTTTCCAAGCTCTTTCAACGTATGTGTACTTTACGCCAGATTTTAACAGTGCTCTGGAAGCTTACTTTGTTGAAAATTGGTGTTAATTTAATTTAAAATGAAATATTTTGATAGTTTTTAGTGTTTTTTGATAGTTTGAACCTGATTGATCGATATTATTATGATATTTTCATTGATAGGCTTTCTAGGAATCGTAACGAAGGCTGCTGGTGCCAGCACAGAGCCGGTGTCAATGTCCTGATTGACAAGCTTTTGCCTTCAGTCTACAGGTGTGTGTGTGTATGTATGGTCTCTCTCTCTCTCTCTCTTTCTCTCTCTCTCTTTCTCTCTCTCTCTCTGTCTCTCTGTGTGTGTATGTGTTGTGTGTTTGTGTGTGTGCGGTATGTGTGTGCGCGCGGGCGCGCGTGCATGGCAACCGAGCAACTTTATTTTTCCTTTGCCTACCTGGCGTATCCTTAATTGAAATGCCGGTTATCTTGACGGAAAGACGAACACACAGTCCCGCTAGGATCTTGGTAACGCTTGCCCGGGATTGCTTGACGTCATACGTCGATCACCCGATTGGGCAGAGAAGCTAGCAAAGGTGTGACGTCACGTCCTGGGGTCGATTTGGCTTCCAACCGACCCGGAGATGTTTATACTGTTTGGTTGGTATACTTTGGCGACGCCAGTCGGCCAGTAGGTGGATCGTATTTGACGATGGGTGCGTGGGAGGATTGACACATACCACGTGCTCGCTAGTATGAATGAAGAAGTCTTATATAAACACGTGCGATACCTGTCCATAGTAAAAGGCGTTAAAGGTGAGTCATGTCAGCCGGCATCTGAAAATTAAACACCCGGAGGCTAACTACATATATCAGTTATCATGGAAGGGGTTAGAAAAAAGTTATACGAATTAAAATTTCTATACGGAACTCGTTACCTTAACCTTTATTTCAATCTAAAGCGCATCAATCACAGATGAACCACACTAGTAAATTTGGAAATGGTGTGATGGACAATGCTTACCAAGAGTGTGACAATCTTACATTCGAGGGTAATCGAACCCTCTTAGGATTTTCACAACCAGTTAGATGTAAATTGGACGGACAGACAACCAGCAATCACTTAGAATTCCCATCTTATATACAAATGACTGCAACTATTTTCTGCGCTGTTATTCTCACCTTGGGAACTGCTGGTAACATATTAGTGCCTATTGTCGTTTGTAGAACTAAAGAACTTAGAAATTCTACTAATTTTTTTCTCACTAATTTAAGTGTGGCTGATCTTTTAGTTCTTGTAGTGTGTATGCCTACAGTACTCATAGAATTGCATTCGAAACCGGAAGTTTGGTTACTCGGTGAAATTATGTGTAAGTATTTGCCTCTTTTTCTATTTTTTATTAAATACAGCACTAAAAGCAGTATTTTTCCTTTGGTTAAAGGAAGCCAAAAACAACTTTTTATTGTTTTTAAGATAAAGCATTGAATGATAAAACGTTTAATAAATATTATTTATATACATTTCAACTTTATCTTATCTCTTTATTAAAAATATGTGACATAAACAAGTAGAATGTACATGTAAATTTTGTTTAGAATATATATATTTTTAATGGATGCGATTCTTAATTATAGAAATTTTATTGTTTACAGCGTATATTTTTCAGTTATATGCGTATTTATAATGCATATTTCAGGAGTATTTTGCATTAGTATGCGCCCTAAATGCATATTTCTATTCAGGGTGCATACTTCATAGCTCCTATTTTATAGGAATAAGCATTTTTAGAACTTGTGTTTTTACAAAAATACGTTTTTTTAGCGTGAATACTTGAGGAATATAAGTGAATACTTTAAAGAATATATTTTTGAGCGCACATTTAAGGAATACGCTAATTCGAAGCGCATATTTTACAGGAATATGTAACCGTAAAGCGCACATTTAAAGAATTTTCTAATTTAAAGTGCATATTTTATAGGAATATGAATTTTTAAAGCTCTTGTTTCACAGCAATGTACTATTTTTAAAAAGTACATTTAGAAAGTATGCTAGTTTTCAGTTCATAATTTAGAGGAATATGAAGTTTTACAGCACATATTTTATAGGAATATGCATGTTTAGAACACAAATTTTATAAGAATATAATTCTTGGAGCTCTTATTTCACAGTAATATACTTTTTTTAGAGGGCATTTAGAGATTATGCTAATTTAGAGTGTATATATTACGGGAATGTTCATTTTTAGAGCACCTAACTTACAGTAATATGCATTTTTAGAGCATACGTTTTACAGAAATATACTTATTTATGAATTTATAAAACATACTTAATAGGAATAAATTGTTTATATAACATATTATTCTGACAATTTAACGTAGATTAATATAGGTTAAATGACAAATAAATAAATAAAAATGAATTTTTTAAATGTATAATTAAATAAATTTTTGTTAAATAATAAAAAAAACATATACATTTACTGTTATTTCCGACTTTACTTTTATATATATTACAGTCATAAATCTAAGACCTTTTAAAAGTATCTATGACTCCGGGTTATAAAATAGTGTTCGAGTTAGAAGGCTTAAGGCTAAAACTATTTTAAAAAAGTGTATATAATAGAATTTAAACAGTTATTTTATATTTATTATATAATTTATTTCAAACTTTACTCGTAAGAAGTTATTTTTAGTATGCTTCCATCCTCCCTCTCACTCTCTCTCTCTCTCTCTCTCTCTCTTCATCTTTCTCTCTCTTTCTCTTCCTCCTCCCTCTCCTATCAACTTTTATATTGAAAATAGTGTTAGAATCGAATGCAAGATTATCATAGGGGTGATCGGCAATGACGTCACAGAATCCACGACACTTAAAAGAAAAATGGGGTGCTTTTGACAGACAGATAAACAAACATGTTGTAACGTTAAAATGTGGGACAGAAGTCTTTATGTCAGTGACTTCTACGGCATCTTTCATATAGGAAGAGAATTGTTTAGATTCATTTTAAATGGCAACACGTTCCTCTCGAAACAATGTTTATATTGACGTCACTAGAAACAGGTTTACAACTTATAACCCATAAATTAGCATTAAACCAAGCACTTGACGTCAAACAACTGTTACTAATTGATGTTTACATTCACTTTTTTCGATTTTTTTTAGTAAATAAAATTAATTAATTATAACTTTTACAATCTGTTCGTTTGTCTGTACGTATTTACACAAAAAAATCTTTAACTTAAACAGCGTTAAGAACAGATTTTTCCTTTGTAATTAATAATTAATTAGCAATTTTTAATGTTTATTGTGGCTATTAAGTGAGTAACGTTTAACTGATAAATATAAATGGACTTTTATAACGAATTTATTCATTAGATTATTATAGAGTAAAGGATATTGTAACGTTATACAATTGTACTTTTTATTTAAGTTTATAATTAAGAATAATTGTAAGAACTGTAGCTACATATATATTAAACTTTTTTAACGTATTATATATAAAGAATAATTTGGTAATAAATTAAAATATAAATAAAAAAACTATAAGTTGTTACTGTAACTGTATATATAACTATAGTTTATTATAACGTAACTGTAACTGTAATTAGTGTGGCCTCCTGTATTTTAATTGTAACTAGTACTGTGTTTTTAACTGTAACTGTTACTGTAGTACTGCACGTTTTATCGTAACTGTAGCTGTAGTGTTGCATTGTAATTGTACAGTACTACTGTATTTTTAACTACAACTGTAGCAAGATAGGCAACTGTCTTCACAAATTCGGGCTAAACAATGGAAAAATTTACTGCAAAGAAGAAAAAAAAATCAGAGAGAGAATGCAAAAAAAAAGTTTAAGTAATTATCAGAGATGGCAAATTAAAAATCGGTACTTTGTGCTTTTACTTGTGTAAAATTTACAGAAAAAATCAACTCCCTCTACTCCTAATGAAAGCACTATATACAGTGAAATTCACTAATGAAACACCACCAAAGTGTCCCCCAATACTCCCATACCAGTAATTATAACTACAGTCAGCCATTGAAAGAGGAGCTGAGAATTTTTCTGGGGCCCGGAGAAAACTTAAGGGCCTTAATAAAGCCATTCCTACTCTTATAAAGAAATGTTCTATGTATTTCATTTATCCAAAAAAAAAAAAGACGAAAAACTTGCTAAAGGAACCCGATAAGACGCAAAGGCCCTCTCTACCCACGAATCCCACGTAAACCCTTCTTAATTTAAAAGCGAAAAGCAATCAGGAAGAGTAAGAGCGATTTATTATTAGTTAAAAAGTAAAGTAATAAAAAAGAGAAAGAGATTAAATCTGCCGAAATATATTGTATTATTCAATGAATGATAAAGAGTTAAAAAATCTACCTTTTGAAATGACAGGTCACGTGTCAGAACACTGAAACAACAGCAGATGTTTCTAGGAAAACATACCGGTAATACAGTCAATAGAGAGCACAGACCTCTAACCATACACTCAAATAAATCTATTCTTTAACAACGATTTTTACAAACATTTCTAATCATTTATTCAAAAATAAAATATAAATTATTAAAAAATTAAAAAATATATATATAAAATTTAAATGAATTTTACAGAGAAATTCGCCATATAATTTCACGTTCGCAATTGAATTTATTATTATTTTTTTTATTTTTTATTTTTAATTAAAGAATTAACTTAATTTATCTTTCTTTTATTATTATTTTTTAATAGGAAAAAGGCCTTTTTAAATAAATAAATTGTAGAAAAATTACATTCAAATCTGTGTTAATTACTTTTAAAATAACTTTTTAAAATGGAAGATTAAGAATATATTTTCGTTTTATTTTTAAAATAAAATAAATATATTTTATTTTTCTTTTCTTTTTTTTAAAAAATAAAGTCGTAAAATTTTGTGTTGAAAGAAATATAAGACTTTAGAAAAGCAAGTAGGCAACATTATATTGCGTGATTATCTACCACAGGTACGATTTGTAGTAGGACACGCGAGATCTCAATTATTAACTCCTGTTAAAGTTAGAACTGCTCTTGGTTCGAGGTAGTGCCTTTCAAAAACACATGTCCGACTTCTTTCTCTCCTACAATATCACCCGATATATATATATATATAAATGAAAGGATTATATATAAATACACATGGGAAACTTTAACCAATGGACTGAATATGAGTATCTTAATGAGAATATGAATCTACAGCTCTCTAATGAAAGTACTATGTGCAATGGAATTCGTTAATAAAAGCACTATGTTCAATAAAGCTTCCTAATATGATGAAAATATGTCTCGAGTTTCCAAGTGTGAGGACTATAAATGTACAGTTTTCTAACGAATAAGAAATCCTACTGAAAGGACTGTGGATACGAAGATCCTGAAGGATAAACGACTACGTATGCGAATTCTTTAGCAAAGAAACTGTAGTTGAACTCTAATGAAATCCTTAATGAAGAGAGAATGTAGTTGAAAAAACTATAAATAGAGCCATATATACAGGATAGTATATATTTATATGTCATCTACTTATATCAAGTCATCAACACTTCTTATTGATTACGTTACTCTAGTTTTTTCCTTGGGACAGTGCAGTTTTGTTACGCAACATGTCATTTTGACTCTGTTCGATATATAGGCCTATTGAACCGATCATCGTTTCTGCAAAACAATCGATACCACTTGCCTACTCTGTATCCTTTTTTTTATTATTATTATTTCAATATTATTCAAGCATAGATAATGAGTATTAACCGTAACGCAGACAGAATTTTTAGGGCGTTACAGTGTAAAATTGAGGATAATTTTATTGCATTACTGTAATAAAGTCAGATAAAATTTAATGGTTACGGTGGAAGAATAAAGTAAATTTTAGTACGTTACAGTAGAAGAATAGAATAATTTTTAGGGAGTTTTTTAGGGATTCGTGTGAATTTTAAAGCATTAAAGCAGCATTAAAATCATGATAAAAATTTGGAGTTATGGTAAAAGAGTATATTAAATTATAGCGCAATTTTTATAACGTTACAATGTAAGAATAAGGAATACAGATGAAATTCTATAGAATTATAAGAGTTAATAAATTTTAGGGGTGATAAAATAATGTTTAATCTAGAGCTAGATATAGGCCTAACATATTATAACATAAGAGAAGATAAATTCTAAAGTATAACAGCATAAGAGTTACGTAAAATTTTAGGTTACGAATAAGGTCAATTCTGGAGCATTATAGCATAAGAACAAGGCATAATATCAAGGCCGTATTAAGCCAAACAAGTTGTAGCTTAGGACCTCGTATACCTTAAGGCCTCACATTTTAAGGTATCATTATTTGGTAGAGGGGAAAGGACTGTTATATGTTATAGCTTAGATACAAGTTTAAGTCTGGCCCCACATAACACATTATAAGAGAAAATAAATTCTAGGGCATTACAATAAAATTAATGTTCAAGTTTTAAATGATCTTTAATCAATATATTTTTTTAAAAAATCTGAGTTTAAAAAGAATGTTAACTCTAAGAAAACTTGATTTTTTCCTTGTTTAAAAGTTTACTTTCATTACTTTTGTGTGGAAGTTGATTTTGTTTACCTCTATCGAATTAATCATTAGTTCATTTAGTGTAACTCAGGGTGGTATATCGGGGTGCATCATCACACTCGGTGGTCAACTCACTAAAGTGTTAGATAATTTATTCAATTACTAGTTGCATCTATGAATTATACCCTATTATTGGTCATTTATATGAAAACAGCTCGATATTTTAATTATTTTATAATGCGAAAGGGATTTAAAATCACTTATAAATCATTTTTTAAAACGATCCAAATTTAATAAGTTTTAAAATATCTTTTAGAATAAGGTTTAATTATAAATTAGCATATAAAAATAATTAATATATACAACTTAAAAATTAAAAAAAGGTATATAAATAAATTAATTAAGAAAAAACTAACGTTTTAATACTAAATAATAATTTTTATAATAAAAAATTTTAAAAATAATTGAGAAGTTATGGAAAAATCCATTAAAAAGATGAGAATTTAATAAAATTTTAAGAGTATTTTAGAAGGAATTTACATATGTATATACGTATAATTTTTTTTAGGTTTATTATTTAATTCTTGTCAGATTTTGAGTGATTTGAATCAGGCTTTTTGAATAAAAAAAATGACTATCAGCAAAAATCGATGAGATGTAAAGTCACTTGTCGCTGATGTCCTCGAAATATATTTTAATTTAAAGGAAATTGAATGTAATTTGTTTTTATAAAATATATATATATATATTAAATATATAAATAAAAATAAAGACTTGGAAAAAAATATCTTCTTATCGAAGATTTAATAAGGCAAAAAGGAGGAGAAAATGTTTATCTTAGAAAAAGAAAAAAATCAGTAAAATATACTTAAAAATACATGTATTTTTGAATACAATTTAAGAAATTCTCTCCATATTTTTGCATTATTAACCGTTTGTCAAGAAGAGACTTTAGGTGTTGATTCCATTTGCATATTCTCGATTCGAATTGTCCCAATTCTCCGAATACATCATTCCAAATCTTGGCATGGATGTTAATAATAGTTGATAGAAGACTTTGTTGGAGCCAAGTAGACACACACACATACCAAAAAATCTATCAAAAAATAGCAACTAACTAATATAAGACTTTATATTCCTTTCATCGACTTAACTGCATAAAGGTAAAAATACCCCTACATTCACCTCGGTACATTCAACCTTTAGCTGTCTACTACGTCAATTAAGTTTAAGTGACGGTTCGATAGCCCATTACAAAGAAACGAAGTCTCTGGTTGGTCGATTCCTGCACGCGTATCACCTAGGTAACGATTCTAGAACGTGTGCGAAATCGACCAATATATGTAATCTGACAACCACGTGGTGGATGACACGTGACAAATTGAATGTAATATAAAAATATCTTTGTATATTTGATTTTCCTTTTTTTCTGTGTTTATTTCGTTACCTTTTAAGGTTTTTAGTGTGTTTAAAGTAACACTAGAAAGGTAACTCATTCATAATACAATTAAGTCATTTATCAGGAAGTAATACTTTCTACTTTGTCATCTGCTGTGCCAACTATTTGTCACCTCTTCTAACACCTTTTTTTTCCCCTTCCTTCTTTATTTTAAATTACTTTCTTGTATTTTTATATATTATTTTCGACTTCTTAACGCCTAAATCTTCATTTTATTTTCGATTTTTATAATAATCTTTTATTAAATTTGACTTTATAGTAATTTTATCTACTCTAGGGTATTCGATTTAGCATTGAATTAATTCATACTTCACTCGATAATTTCATTAGGGAGATTGAAAGGATGGTTAAATATTTGTTAATGACATTGTTAGTATTATTATTATTATTATTATTATTATTATTATATATTTTTTAACGGTATTACCATTACTCTATGGGAATTATGAGTATTTTTATGGAATTTTTTATCATTTTATTTAATATTGTTCAGCTGACCCGGCCACACGTTGTTGTGGCTCAAAATGTATCTATTATAAATGTGTAACACTTCCCCCGTGGGGGAAATTTCAAAAAATCCCTTTTTAGTGTATATTCTGTTGACGTCACCTATTAAAACGCAATTAAAAACGCAAAAAAAAGCATGTAAAATAGTATAAATAGAAGCCGAGTTCTTCACGGTAAGCCTTAATTCTGTCCCTTTCCCCGCTGGGGAATATCGAAAAATCCCTTTTTAGTGTATATTCTGTTGACGTCACCTATTAAAACGCAATTAAAAACGCAAAAAACCGCATGTAAAATAGTATAAATAGAAGCCGAGTTCTTCACGGTAAGCCTTAATTCTGTCCCTTTCCCCGCTGGGGAATATCGAAAAATCCCTTTTTAGTGTATATTCTGTTGACGTCACCTATTAAAACGCAATTAAAAACGCAAAAAACCGCATGTAAAATAGTATAAATAGAAGCCGAGTTCTTCACGGTAAGCCTTAATTCTGTCCCTTTCCCCGCTGGGGAATATCGAAAAATCCCTTTTTTAGTGTATATTCTGTTGACGTCACCTATTAAAACGCAATTAAAAACGCAAAAAACCGCATGTTAAACCAGCATAAATAGAAGCCGAGTTCTTCACGGTAAGCCTTAATTCTGTCCCTTTCCCCGCTGGGGAATATCGAAAAATCCCTTTTTAGTGTATATTCTGTTGACGTCACCTATTAAAACGCAATTAAAAACGCAAAAAACCGCATGTAAAATAGTATAAATAGAAGCCGAGTTCTTCACGGTAAGCCTTAATTCTGTCCCTTTCCCCGCTGGGGAATATCGAAAAATCCCTTTTTAGTGTATATTCTGTTGACGTCACCTATTAAAACGCAATTAAAAACGCAAAAAACCGCATGTAAAATAGTATAAATAGAAGCCGAGTTCTTCACGGTAAGCCTTAATTCTGTCCCTTTCCCCGCTGGGGAATATCGAAAAATCCCTTTTTAGTGTATATTCTGTTGACGTCACCTATTAAAACGCAATTAAAAACGCAAAAAACCGCATGTAAAATAGTATAAATAGAAGCCGAGTTCTTCACGGTAAGCCTTAATTCTGTCCCTTTCCCCGCTGGGGAATATCGAAAAATCCCTTTTTTAGTGTATATTCTGTTGACGTCACTTATTAAAACGCAATTAAAAACGCAAAAAACCGCATGTAAAATAGTATAATAAAAGCCGAGTTCTTCACAGTAAGCCTTAATTCTGTCCCTCTCCTTCGCAAGGGAATATCGAAAAATACCTTTTTAGTGTATATTCTGTTGACGTACCCTATTAAAACGCAATCAAACACACGTCTAAAATAGTATAATAAAAGTTGAGTTCTTCACAGTAAGCCTTAATCCTGTCCCTCTCCCCCGCAAGGAAATATCGAAAAATCTCTTTTTAGTATATATTCTGTTGACGTAACCTATTAAAACGCAATTAAAAACGCAAAAAACGCATGCAAAATAGTATAAATAGAAGCCGAGTTCTTCACAGTAAGCGTTAATCCTGTCCCTCTCCCCCCAGTGGGGGAATTTCGACATGTGTATTATATAAAAACACGTGCGTATTCGAATGCAACGTAGTGTCAAAATTTCAAAGGAATCGGTAGGAACAAACGAACGTTATATTTTATTTATATAGATAGATAGAAAATGATCTGGTTTAGTCCGTTCTCACAGAAAAACAATGCCTCACAGAGAAGCAAACTTAGGTCGTCGGAAGTTAGCGCCATCTGTTGGACATAAAAGCCTTAATCCATATATAAATATATTTTTGAAGGGGGGGAAATGGTGGTCTTCACATATGCCAGAAACCTTTGTGGGAGTGTATTAAACAACTTCCCAAAGTTTCATGGCAATCGGATAAATGGTATGGTAATGCATGAAGGACAAACACACACACACACACACACACACACACACAGACATACATTCATTTTTTATCATTATATAGATTGTTCAAAATATAATAAAAAATCTATTCAAAAATTAATTTATTTTAGGATTTTTTATTAATTTAAATAAATCTAATGAATAATTTTTTAAAAAAAATTAACAATATAAAAGCTTAAAGAACACAATAACTGTGACGTTTCGAAAAATCTGCAAAAAAAGTCTAAAAAATTAAATTTATTTTTTAAAAAAATTGAATTTAATTGATTAATTTATTTTATATAAATTTATTTTAATCCAACAAAGAAATTTGTTTTTAAAATTTAGCAATAGAAAAGTCTTGAAGAACACATCAATACCATGTGCACAGTTCATATTCTTTGAACGTTATGAAACTACGAATTGTCTTGTCACTCAATAGGATTTTAGTAATTACATTTCTTGACGATGCGAAGTCAAGAAGCACATCAAACTTGTCGTTTAACGGCGAATTTTCCAACTTGTTCTTACTCAAATATCTTATTTTTTCCCCTTGCAATTTTTTTATAAAATATACTTATTAAAACAGAATTTCAACGTTGATAAAACGATTAAAAAAATAACTAAAAATATTTTAATTTCTCGTAGAATTAATTTAATTACAATTTCGTGTATGGGTAATTAAAACTATTTAATATAAAAGAGTACTGTATACTTTTAAATAACAAATTTAATTTAGTAGAATATTATGCCCTTCATCAACATCAGTCTATCACTTAATCAATTGAAAAATTTACTGCATTTTTCAGAACATTTACTAGAAAATTCAGTGTGTTTTTTTTAGAAAATTTTGTGAAGGTTTTAGAAAAACTATTCCCAGAATGAATTGATTTACTTCATTTATATAATATATATAGGCTATATATATAAAAATCCAGCAAATTAATACAATTTACTAGATTTTTATATAAAAATAACAATTATTATTATAACAAATGCCTTCAATCAGTACTTATGATTTATCACGGAGAGACAGAAATAGCGAAATCATACTGCGATGGCTCAAACAATGAGTCTTTCTCGTACCAAAAGGTTAATATTATAGATCTTTATTGACATGAAAAAAAAGAAGAAAGAGAGAGAGATTTATTCTCATTTTTTATAGAAAAAAAATCCAAATTTCATTTCTTGTCACGAAGATATCTACTTTGTTCGGATTCGTTCAAATGTCATCTATTACCATTATTCACTTTCTCAAATCCATGTCGATTTCGGATCATCGTCGTGTTCACATACGATACTATCAAATGGGTCGCAAATAATACGGAATTTCAATTAATATTTTATATATAAATCTTCCAAAAATACAATTTACACATCTAAAAAGTCTTGTGTATAAATTTCTAATTGATTGAAATAATAGCTAGCGTGTTACGAGGTGTATTCATTTGTAATAGTGTGAGAAATTCGTATGTGGCATATAAAATGACCTCTAAACAGGTGGCTATATTTTCATGTTCCCTTCTGTGGCCGTTATTTACAGGTTCGTTCACATGTCGTGTATATAGAATATAACGTAGATCGTGCATACGCAGTCAAATCTCGATGTAGCATCCTCCGAATTAGCAGTAAAACATACTTATTAACAGATTTTTTATATATAAAAATCTGTTAATAAGTATGTGAACAAATAGTGTGCTAAATCGAAACTGACACAAAACCGAGTGTGGCGCTAAACCGAAGTATCTCAGACAACAAGAACTACATATAGTAGCGGGACGTAAACAAAGTTCGAATTCGAATACACTGGAGTTTTATGAGGGTGGTGTTATTTAGCAGAGCGTTATATCGAGGTTAGAGAGTGAAATAGAAAATTTGTAATAAACGGTGACACTATAAACAGACACTACAAAGTCTATATATTTATAATAGCGTATGAATATTCTAACGATATATCATTACATATTTATGTAGAATTTTATTACTTAACACGCATTTTATATACACAAATCTCGATTTAATGCCACATTCAAACAGCATTGACACTAAATCAAATGCGGCGCTAAACTGAAATATCTGAAACGATAATAATTACGTATATTAATGCGAGGTGTACACACAAATTTGAGTTTGCAAGTACTCATCAGAGCTTTATGCCAGATTGACGCTATTTGGGAAGGCGTTATATCGAGGTTATGGAGTGAGAGAGAGAAAGAGAGAATTCGTAGTAAATTGCAACACTATATAAACAATATATTGTGTGTGTTTGTATAGAATTTTATCGTTTAACCCAAATTTATAAATACAAATCTCGATTTAACGTTACACTAAATCGAATGTGGTTCTATTCTGAAGTATCTCAAACAATAATAATTATGTACAATAACGAGGGTTTGAATTCGAGAATATACAGGTATTCACTGAAGCATTACACTAGCGTGGAGCTATTTAGGAGAGCGTTACAACGAAGTTTGAACTATGTATATTCTTACAATTATGTACAGCATTCAGATATCATTTTTTTACTATAAAATTAATTTCAAACGAGAAACTTATGACGAAAACTGTATATATATATATCGAACGTATAGAAATTGTTAAGCTAACAGTTTTTCCTATAACAAATCAATTTTTTCCTACTTATAAAATGGTACTCAAAACCATCTGTGAGTGCACATGTACTTGCTGAATGATGGTGGCTTCTCTCTCGTACAATAATTATATTTTACTCAACTGTTTGAATGGAAATCAAATTATCTCCGCGTAGTGATATTATTCCCCCCCTTCTTCTTCTTCTTATTTTATTATTTTATTTTTAATGAATTAAATTTTCTAACTAACTGTTTCCTCTCCCTCTTCCTCTTCCTCTCTCTCACTACATTGAAACGGTTGAATGAATTTTCCTAACGTATTTAAACCAATTCGCAGCAGGTATTTATCAATAATTATAATCTAACAGATGTTGTAAGGAATCGACATCCGCATAGTAAAATAAATAATTAAAAAATACAAACCAATCTGCATTTTAAACGTTCGATAAATATCCATCAAAGTAAAAATATAGGTCTATATTCGCATAAGATTATTATTATATCACGTACAAGTTATTTGATATGCTAGCGATATCATTTTTGGGTCATTAGAGAGTAACAGATTGTCAAAATTGCCATCAAATCAAAAGGAAAAAAATATATATCCAGAATTACTACTTAAATGCTTTAATGCAATTTTTTTACATTTTTATTACTTGAAGAATAATAAAAAAAATTGTATTTTTTTAAATGATTAAATGCATATTAAACTGTTCTTTTTTAAATAAGCGTGTGTGCTTAACTGTACTTTTTTAATGATGTGAGCGTACTTTTTAATGATTAATGCGTGTAAAACTGTACTTCTTTAACGACAAAAGTGTATTAAACTGCACTTTTTTTATTAATAAAACTGTACTAAACTGCATTTTTTAATAATAAACACCCTATTTAATTTTGTTAATTTTTTTAAAAAATATCTCTTATAAAATTAATTAAAATAGGAAAATCTTGTTGTTTAATTCGTATTCTTGCCCCAGGAATAATTTGTTATACTTTAGCAAATCTTCCCGAGGATATTACTAATTCATCTTGTTATGTGTAACAAAATAAATTAAAGCTTAGCAATACCATTGAACCTGATCAATAGATGAATGAATGTAGCAAAATAGCTATTGATTTTTCATATTTTACTTTGTAATATATAAGTGATGATGGTGATGATGATGATAATGCTATACTTTACACAAGATAAAGTAATTTATCGTCATATATATTTATATAACTTATGATAATATATTCCATGAAGAGATACGATTCTCTCTTATCGACATATTGCAGTAAACTTATATATTATTTATCCATAGAACTTGATATAATTTATGAAAATTCGGGATAAATACTACCAAAGGAAGGTTTATTTTAATGAAAATAATGCTCGAATATCATTAAAAATTGTCATTTATATTAATTTTGGCTTCCCTTAATCATTAGTGAAAAGCGTGGCTTCGATTTTAAGCATGTGCCCACCGGTAACTGAGTGAATAAAAACACTGGTAGGTCATGAGTTCGCGCTTCACCAACGGGCACGTGGAGTTTTCCGGGTTTTCTTCACGTGTCTAACACGTAAATAGAAGCCATTTTCTCTATAGAAAGGGCCATCCTCGCGTGTATAACGCCTAAATAGAGGCCAATTTCCCCATGGAAATTCCTCTCCCTCGGTGTTTACGTTGCCACTTCCTATCAAACCAACGGATTCTAGGCATTTTTTCCTAGGTAATTATATAAAACACCAAAAAGTTATGCAAATTATTGAATAAAATATCATTACATTTTTTTCTCTTACAGGTAAAGTCGTTCCTTACGTGGAAACTACAGTAGCTCACGGGTCAATTTTGACAATATTAGCCATTAGTTTCGAACGTTATTATGCAATATGTCAACCTTTGAAAGCTGGTTATACGTGTACCAAAATGAGAGCCTTGATTATAATATTTACAGTATGGTTAATAGCTATATTTGTTACAAGCCCTATATTACTCATTGCCGAATACGACTACGTAGGATACATAGATGGAACCAAGGTAACTGTTTGCCACACATCAGCTCATAGCACATGGCAAAAGATATATTTCTTTCTTATGACTCTTATACTGTTTTGGATACCATTCGCCGTCCTGATAGCCATATATATTATAATTACTCGTCACCTTATGACAGATCGTAAACACTTAAACAATGCTACCGAGAGATGTAGAATGAGATCTAGAAAACAAGTTGTATTAATGTTAGCCTGTGTAGTAACTTGTTTCTTTGTATGTCTAATGCCCTTTAGAATATTCACAACATGGTTAATTCTCGTACAGCAAGAGACAGTAGAAGATTTAGGGATGGAAACGTATTATAATTTATTATACTTCTGTCGTGTCATGTTGTATATTAATTCGGCTATAAATCCTATATTGTATAATTTAATTTCGTCGAAATTTCGTGAAGCATTCGTACGTGTTTTATGTTGTCACAGTGATAAGAGACTCATACGTCAAGGAACTTCTAGTACCACTTATACGTCACTTACAACAAGTTTAAGAGCTCAAGGAATTGTAAGTCAAGGTAGTAAATCCGATAGTTTTAAAAATTCACACTTGGAAAGTTACGTTTGATTGAAAATAATACGCAAAAAAAAATATTTATTGTTTTGTATGTGAAATTCTATATACCCGTTAGCATTAATCGAAGAGAATAAATGACGAATGGTAAGTAGGAAATTTCAAAACTTTTAATAATTTCTATTGACGCGATGGTCAGAAACGTCTGACACTTAACTTAATAAAGGGTGATCCAATCAATTAAAATTTTTCATAGAGTGCAGTTTCCATGCTAACTTGATGTGATTTTGATAAAGAATAATGATGTGCTCCTCTAATAATCGGGTAAGATATATCAATTCCAATTATCAAGAGGGCCGTCTCTTAGGGCGTGCAAAGCAACATTTAGAGTCATATCATTACAAAAATTTATGTATATATATATATTCTTGATTTTTAATAAAATTCAATCTCAATAAATTATATCATCAAAGTATAAGCATGCGTAACGCGTATTATCAAAAGAACTTGAACATTTAAGAGATAAATGACTGTGATAACCTTAATTATATATATATATATATATACATACATACATATATAAATATAAAAAACGATATTCTTATCACAAAAAATAGTGTAACAGTTGAAGAGTATACTCTAAAAAGTTTAATAATACTAATTTACACAAACTGCTTTGAAGGGCCCGCTTTGCAATTCTATAAAAAAATCGAAACAAAATAACGGAAACGATTCGCAAATGGCATAAAATACTAAAATCTACAACATGAAACACGAAACGAAATCAAAAACACGAGCTTATAAGCTATACCTGATAGTCCTATCGGGTACCATTGATTGTTAAAGACTCCGTACCAAACTACCACCGCCATTTAATCGAATTCATTTTACAACACAACATTTTATATAATTCTAACTCACCTAGGTTTACCTCTATTTTTATTTTTTTATGTTTTAATTTTATATATAAATATATATTTCATTTTTATCCATCTTATTTTTAGCTGGAAAACGTTTGTTACGATCGATAAACACACACCGGTGATCCGAACACATGCTTAGAACGACATCATCAAAACTTGCGTAGTTACAAATTTGCCTACGTCATCAGAACGTGTAATAGAGTCGTTTTTAATGTGTAAACCGATAATTCAATTTTTAAAATAATTGTGATCGTGTGTACAGCACCTTAATAATCGTTGTCGATGATCCTTACGAGAAAAAAAAAATATTCAAAAAATGTGTTTAAAATACAGGAAAAAATTATGTAACGTTTTGCTGTTATGTAAAAATAAGTGTAGATTATAAGTCCATGTATAGAAAGCATGTAAATATATTTAATTGAAAACTATGTAAATATGTAACTCGATACGTATCATAATGTACGTAATTAAAAAAAAATGAGTGAGAGAGAGAAAAATATTAAAAGAATTTAAATAGTTGTTTCCATTTTTTGTAATTTATTTAAATTTTGTTTTTTAAAAAAATTCGACATTTTTTAAAGCGATTACAGAATTTTTTTTTATATAAAATCGATTTATAAAAAAGTAGTTCGAGGTTTCTATATATAAACGAGAAAATCTTGTTATTGTTCACACACGATTAGATCACACTTTTATCTAACTGTAGATACATAAATTATGTAACTGGTGTGTGTGTGTGTTGTCTGTCTGTGTGGATATTTGTTTAATGTGTTGCATATATTTACAAGTGTTTCTCATACTCCTATATAAGATTCTTACTGTATTTACTTAAATAATGGTTTATAATAAAAAAATTATTAATTAAAACACTTCTATAATTTTTACATTTTAATCGTCAGCAAACAATCTAAAAATATTTAATGTAAAGAAATTTAAAAATTTATTTTTTAATTAAAATTTTCTGGTTATGAAATTCTAAAAAGTTTGGATCCTTTATACATTATGTTCATTCGATCCTCTGGTTGGTTGCTGGTAAAAAATAATTAATACGCATTGACGGTTAGAAATGTGATTGGTTGGGAAAAATTTTAAAATTTGAAAAGTTCTATGTAATGGTTTTTAGTGTTTTTATAAGACTGTAACTAAAAATTTTGTTTATATAAATAGAAAAATTATTAAACATTTTTAAAATTAAAAATTAATTATAACAAACACAAATTTGAACATATTAATTTTTAATTAAATTACGTAATTCGAAATTAAATAAATTTCCTAAGTGCTGCCATCTATCGTATAAAATTTTAATTTCTGGTTAGAAATAAATATAAATCTAAAAAAGTCTATCATAAATTTTTTAGATTGAGACTCAATAAATCAAAAGAAACGTTTCATTCATCCATTTAGTTGCATATAACTGACCTAAATACTAAAACAAGAATGTTAAATATGTTAGCAGTCCTTCAATTGATAAATAACACTAATTAGGTTTATTTATAGTTAATATAATCAATACCTATTTCCAAATTTATAATTTTTTTCCTTCCACTTGACCTAATTAACAACTCTTCGTACGTTTCTTAAAACTTTTTCCTGTTAATATTGGAACATAAATCAATCTGTCATTGAATTATCATCACTTATCGGTTTGCCTTTATCAAGATTTTCGTACTCTCGACATAAATTCGTATAATTTATTATTTTATTTTACTCATTTTCTTGTTAATAAATAATAATTTAACCACGTGGTCTTTCTTAGAGACTGATTAATTTACAATAGTAGTAAACAAATCTGTGGCTCCATCTGTTAGTCCAATTTTCATTACATACACAAAAATTCCACTAAAAAATAAAATAAAAATCTAAAAAAATTTCAATTATTACATTTTGATTGATAAATTATTTACGCGTATAAATACTTTAAAAAATTCTCATTTATTTTTTTAAATTATATATAAAGAACAAATCCAGCGAAGCGTTAAAAATGATGAATACAGATGAGTCAGAAAATGAGATTTATTATAAATATAAGTTTCTTTACACTTAAAAAAGTTTCTTAATATTAAAATTTAGATATTTTTTTTATAAATTTGAATAACGATTTAAGAGCTGTTACGCTTGAGGAATTTTTTTATAACTTTCTTTATCCGTTGAAACGTCTAGCGCCTGTAAATGTCTCTTCTTTGCACAGCACTACTCGTCTAACTATACAGAAAATATGGCAATTTGTATGAGATTGAGATAAAAGCTGCTGTTATTATTACACTACACGTTACATTTTTATTAAGTTAATTAAATTTTAAACTAAAAGATAATTAATTTTTAAAATTTAATTTGATTCTTAAGAGGAAGTGATGAGGAAAGAGAGAAGAGGGAGATTCTGTTGAGGTGTTCTTCCCCTCTTTTTTTTAATGGAAAACTTTTCTATTTATGGTACAAACAAATCTGCATAACTTAATTCTCAATGAACAGTGAGGGATATCATCTTTCACTAAACTTTTAATCTTCGCATAGCTGAAATATTTTCTAAAATACGAGAAAAATTCTTGAAATTCCGAACGACGCTGTGATAAATCTGATCAAGATCCATCTTCGGGAATTAAATGCGGATCGTTTTCTATAGATTTTTTAAACAAATAATTCACATAAATTTGAAAATTATACATGGATTATTAATATTATATTAGATTTTAGCCTACAGGGTGACTCAAAAATCAGCTAACTGTTTTAAAAAAAAAGTAATCAGTATCTGGAAGTATTCGAGTTTATATCTAGAACACACAATTAAAACACTGTTAACCGACTTTTTGGCAACTTTGATTATTCTCACTAATACGCAGTATGAACCGAAACTCATAAATACTAAACTGCATTTTCTATTCCATTAGCATCATGTTTCTACCGATTCTGTGAAGAAGGGGAGGGGGAAAACATTTTTCACGCTCACCGAAAAAATTAAAATGCGCTTAACTGGCTTTTGGGTTACTCTATCTTATTATATAGATGGTCCAAAAGTCCGTTAAACATTATAAAGATTAACTTGCACAATATTCATACATTGCATCTATAACATACAAAAACGTCATGGTTAATTGACTTTTAACTTCCCTGTATGTATTATGCTGGCTGAATAATTATTCTGATTTTTCAGGATGATAGTTGATTTTAATGGCTCCAAAAAGTTAACATTTTGAAATTCTTTTTTTAATAATTACTATTTACAAATATGCAATTTACTAATCAGTAAATTATCAATGTAAGTTCGTGGGTTAGTACACAGTTTTACGTCAATACGACGCTGTATTTGCACTCGAGAGTAATGTCATTCTGACGTAAACTATCAATAAAATGTAAACTTTGACTTAGTGTATATATACTATACCAGAATATAACCGTAAACGTAAACACTTTGTGCAGCACGAAATATAAAGTGAAGTGTAAAAATGTTTAAAATTAATACACAGAAATTTTATATAGTTATTAATATAATTTCTATACATTAATTTTTACCGAGTCCCATTTTGCTTTTCCAGGAACATAGTCTTAATTTATAGCACAACTTGTGTAAAAGGAGGACGATATTTCACGTAAGATGGCTCGATTTACGACGGTTCTCCAGGATTTATAGTGTAAGAAGCGCGCTGGGTTTTATAACATTTACTATATCCAATATCTTACGAATAAGAAATGAAATGAAATTCAATCAAAAATTGTGTAAAATTTATTCTAAATTTCGAAAATTCAGTTACAGAACGGAAAGTAATTTCAATTGTTAAACAGAAAGGGGTTGGCTCGCTTTACGACGATTTTCCAGAAACGTTATTTTTACAGGATATATCGTACTCCGTTATAAGGAATAGTTTAAGCCTTAAGGCACAAAATTATACGCTAAATCCTCCCAGAGAACTATAACAATACAAAGAACTCCAATAGAGAATTATGCATTCATACATTTTAATTAAATGTGAAGTTTAAAAAAAAAAAAAAAAAAAAAAAGCAGAAAGAAACGTTTTACGCAAAAACGGAAGTTTAATTTTAAAATTTCATTATATTTTAATTTTTATTATATTTTTTCGAATGTTGGATAGATAGTGATGAAAGTCACTTGACTTTGTGGATCGATACAAAAGGTTAAACTAGAACATTGAACGGCATTTCAGAATATGTGATCCAGGCGTGAAATTAAAATGTCTTTTCATAAGTAATGACTTTCCTAACTAACGATACATCTCATCTATATATTTAAACACACACATATATATATACATATACACAGTCTACTTAATCTACTATCTTAAAGCATCGTCTGTATTGGAAAGGTGAGAAAGGGTAACTTATGGACTTATCTATTAAGCAATTTATGTTATACAGAAAAAAATATGGTGTGGTCAAAAGTCGGTTAACCATGTTTAGTGCGTTCCTGTACACTAAATGTGGTTAATTTTCATTAAATCACTTTCTTATATTGGAAAGGTGAAAAAGGAAAGGAATCTTATGACTTATCTATGATGTATACATGAAGTAAAAGGAGTAAATATGTTGCCCAAAAGTAAGTTAACCATATTATTATGTTCCTATATGCTTATATGTGTATTTTACTCTGTACATCTTAAGGCATTTCTTTACATTGAAAATGTGAGAAAGGGAAGGCAACTTATTTCTTATCTATGGAGCAATTTATGTTGTATATATTATACATTGAGAAATATAGGGTGGCTTAAAAGTCAATTTGTTTCTATGTATTTCAGTACACTTGTGAATTATAAATTAAATTCAGATCAACATGTTTTTCCTTTATAAAACTGGAGAAAATGCTTAAGTATTTAAATATTTAAATAAGACATCAATTTAGTCTTTACAATAGTTAACTGATCCATGCTTTGTATGTTTCAGACTGCTTATGAATATGAATTTACATCAAGCAATTTGTGAACGGTTCATAAAATTGTTGAAATTTGTGTATCAAATGATCAATCAAATCATTCTGAACAATTTTTATACAATTTAACATGTGAACACTGCAAATCTTTACAACAGTTAATTCACTCTTGGTTTACCCTGTATGAATATCCCAAATTCTCTTTTCTCTAAGAATCTATAAAATATAAGAAAATTACCATATACATATATTATATAAACATAATCTTAATATATAACAATTCATGTATTATAAACTGAAAGTATAAGAAATAACACACACACACATTTTCTTCAGTGATGCTGATCAGCATCACTGGAAGATTAGAGATGATTCAAGTCACCCATGTCTGGGCTTATTAAGTTGGTAGATTTCTAAGATTGAAGAAATATTTTTCTCAACCAAGTCTTAGAAATTGAAATTTTTGAACTATAATTTGAATATTTTAACTTTTATTATGCTCTGCTGTGTATACCAACTAGTAAATAAGTTGTGATTATGCATTTTTAGTATACAGGTATGTGAAGCTTAATGATGGGAATATATTCTGAGAAATACTTGGTCAAGCAAACACCATAGAGTGTTTTTAGACAAACATCATATGATACAGACTATATGTAACACAATGATAAGTATTTTTGTATTTAAACATTTTAGCTCAATTATAATCTTATGGAAACTCTGTCATACGTGCGATCTATCGTTAACTGGAATGTCATTAAGTGACATGTACAGTATCTGTTACAGTTTCAATTAAACTGGTTGAAAGATGAATACTTTGCAAACTCGCTCATGTGGCACTGAAGACTCTTCGTAATCAATAAACTGTACAATGCAAAACTACCATAAAACTAAATAAAGAATAAACAAATTCCATAATTTAAATTACTTTATTAATTCAGCCAAAAGCTATCTACTCCCTCGCAAATGCATATTGTACAAAATTTACAGAACAGTTGAAGAGCAGATATATACAATTATAATATCGCTACTAGATGATCCAAGTTTTAATACATGCATGGGGGTGAAATTTGTATTTTGTAGCATAACACACACTTCTTTTTGGTGCACGGTGTGAAAGCTATGTTCTGAATAAACTTTTCGTTTTTGCGCTGCAAATCCTTTTCAAATAAAGGATATAATTTTATGATTTTTATTCTCTTTTTACATGATGATATACTCTACATATCAATGTAGAGGTGCACAATATCGAGAAGAATGAAAATGCGTGTTCAATTGTTTCTGATTTGATTGGATTCTACAATATTTCGTTAACATCAAAACAGCTTCTTATGAGAATATATCTATCAAGAAGAACTTTTATGAACTATAATTCTGAAAGATATAGATTCCAATGCATTATGTGGAGTGGAAACAAATATATTTTTACTGCATCGGGTGCACAAATTAAACTCCTCGACACATTGTAATTTCCACACGAAGGAAATTATCCATCATATATTTTTAAAATAGACAAATCACAATTTCATAAGCCCTGTTTACATTAGATACTTTGTTTGATCAGTGCAAATAAATACTAATTGAAGTTACTGCATAAAGTAAAAATCGAAATATACTAAATATAAGTTACATCACGTGTAAAAATAGTCCAATATACACAATAAACATTAATCATTATATAAAATTTAACTTTGTGGACACATTTATATATATATATATATATAATATATATATAATTATACATCACTTCATATAGAATGTGATTATTTGCATATGGACACACATTTTTCTTAATTGTGATGAATGATAAAATCAAGTGAGGATATGTCATTACGATGTTGATCGTTGATAAATTTAAAAAGAAAAAGAAAGGATTCCAGTGACACGAGCTGCACAACTTGATAAATATCTTGGCTAAAAATAGTATGGGCATAGGTTTCGGTTCCTATACAAAACAATTTTTTTTTTCCTGTTTTGGCATTGGCTGCTTTCATCATATTGTACAGTTAAGAGTCAAGTTAGGCTCTACACTAATGTCTTGCTCCATTCTAATTAGTAACGATATTGTGGATAGCAAGTGAAGGCGCATAGAAATAGGTTCTTCTAGGTATTCTGCACCTCAAATTATATTTAAAAGTAAATAAAATACAATAAAATACTCATAAAATCATAATAAAAAAACAAAAGCAAAATAAGAATAGCTTGTCATGACATGAAATTTAGAAACTGGAATGTTAATAAAAGAACATTTTACAAGTATCCAGACAATGTACAATAAAAGAATTTCTTTTGTTTACAGCTAGCTTATTGAGTTCTGTAAAAGAAATCATTTCAATTATATTTATAATAGTTTATATATATATATTTTTTGTCATTATTTTCCAAAATAAATTACTATAGATATGTGCTAATTCAAGAAAATGATAAATATATAATTGTCGACCAAAAAAATGGAGAATAAATTTTCATCTTAACAATTAACAATATTGCTAATTATATTACATTATACACACATCTATATATATATATTTATATATAGCATATATATACGTATACATATACAGGTTACATGCATAAGTATATATATTTATCTATCTCCCAGAGTTATATTTGTAAAATACTACTTAACCAACTTAATTTTGTATCCGACATAAATACGAATCATTTACTCAATATAATTTTAGATAATTATGAATTAAATTAAGTACAAAGATATTATTATTATTAATAATTTATACACACATTCATACTATTCACCAATTCAGAAGAATCAGCTTCCCAAGTCCTTTTGCCAAAAGAGAATAAAACTCAAAAATTTGAAATTAACTTAAGAATTAAATTGTATTAATTTGAGCAAATTTAATTTCTCGTATATCAAAAATGTACTATTTTATTAATGAATTTAACAAAATTATTTCAATTTATTTATTTATTTTCTGCTGATATAAACTCCTGCAATCAGGCACTTTAATTAGGCACATGTACATTATTTTATGTATCAGAAATTTAGGAACTATAAAATATTTTTTTTACTGTTAAATTTTAAATACTTTATATCTGATTCATTATTGTATATTTTCTTTAAATATTGATATATATTTATTTACATATTGTTTGAAAATATATATATATATATATGTATATATGTGTGTATGTGTGTGTGTGTATGTATATATATATATCACATGTTTATTGCAATAAATTGATTGTCGGTAATGTAATTTTCATAACTACAAAACTATAATGTACAGTTCGTATTTCAATATACATTTTATGCTTACATTAATGAAATTCTTGCTTTGATTAAATGAAGAAAATTGGTTAAAGAACTTATAATTATTAAATTTTAATTAATATGATATGTTTTTTAGTGGAAAGAAATGATATAATTATACTAAACTATGCTTTATCAGAGTAAAGTTATAAATGTTTGAAGTATAAGCACTTTTGAGCCTTTCTGGCTCACTTTTGGAGACTTAATATTCTTCTTTTGTAGCTTATTAAATTTCAATCTCCTAGAAAATTTTCCAAATGTGTTAAATATTTGAAACTTAAATTGTTTGCACTTTAGAATTGTGAAAATTTGTTAAATATTAACATTTTAAATTTATTTAGAAGGTTAACATTTATTCTTCTTCATTTAGAACCTCTAAACATAAGCCAGAATGACTTGCTTCAATTTTAAACATTAAAAAATTTGTTCTAATGAAGCATGGTTTTTGTATAATTTGAATTGGATTTGGAATTGAAGTTTCTAAAAATTAAGTTAATTTCAATATTACACAATCAATTTGAAATGGAACATATAAAAATATATTTCAAAAAACATACTTTCAGGTAATAATAATAGGAAAATATTACAAATTTATTAAATTTTTACTTTGAATAATTGTTTTTTTTAACACTTCACAATCAATTTTTCTCATGTTTCATGTTTAAATTCATCTACAAAAGTTTTCTTTCAGGTCGTATTAGTTTTCAAATGTTAAATTTTTTTAAGTATTAAAAATCAAGACAATTTATACTCTATTTTTGATATATAAAGTATTATTTTATGAAAATTTATATATATATAATTAATAATTTGTTCATACTCAACAGATTAGTATCATTTAAATATGGAATGTGTATGTATATCTATCTAGATTTTATAATTTTGTTTACTGAAATATCAGCAATTTCATTTAATTTAAAAACAAAAAGTACAAATCTATGAACATACAATACACATGTATTGTATATATGTGAAGCACTCAAAAATTTCCCAGAAAGTGATTATTATTCATAAACAAAATGCTATATGTATAATTAATTAATGTTTCTAATTTATGAATAAAAAGAATAATAAGCCTCATCAGTCTCTTTTTATTCCAAAATTTAAAAAATAAAGACATTAAAAGTGTTCACTGGCAGTTGTTACATCAAGTGAAATGTTTTGTAGTGCAGTGACAAGAATCAAAGAGCACTAATTTCTACAGGAAGGACTTAGACTAGTGACGCCATATGGGAAAATATTTAACTCAAATGGAACATACATTGAAAAATACAGCGCTAAATTCAATTTGCTATCTTTCTATTTACATTTTCTGAGAAATTTTTGAACATTCCTCATATTTTATTAACCATTAATTATTTATAAAAATTAAACTAGACAATGAAAATTCCATGATAAAATGTGAGATTCTGTGTGTATGTATGTGTGTGGAAATTATATCCTGTAAATTAAAAGTTGAAACATTTACATCTAAAAAGAACTTGGGATCACTGATTCATTCTTTAACATTATAAAATTAATGACGAAAGGCAGAATACTTGCAGCATACAAACTCAATTATTAACACAAGAAAGATGAGATGACAATGATAAAATGATGGTGATGGTAATGACTGATGACAATGATAATGATCCACCGTTGGATGATGACGTCGATGAATGAGGTTATCTTTCTTTATATACAAGTACTGGAATTTGGATTTGATTTCCAGTTATCAAGTTTACCACTCTCTTTGATTGCATCAGTACTAGTCTTACACAGAGTTCCCAATGACACTAAAGCACTTGCTATGGCCAAACCTGATTGACCATCAGGAGTATAGTCTTCATTGCCAAGAGGCATTCTCACTATAAGTGACAGCACAGCTGCCTTGCCACCTGAGCATGGTTCAAGAGCTATTGGTGTAGGATGGTTCTAAAAAGAAATAATAATGATAATTAAATATATTTTGATAAAATACAGTCCATATACTTTGTAAACAAAGTAATTTTACTTTTGTAAATTAAAATTCACTTTTCCAATTCTCAAGATCCGTTTTTTCCTGCTTAATTGCAGACATTCAGAATACTTTCCCTAATTTCCAAATACTTTCAAGCATTTTGATTTATTGTTATGGATAAAAATAACAGAAGAAACTTTGTAAAACTCAAATCCTGAGCTTGTAAAATTATAAAAAAAGACTGTTGCAAAAATATTTTGAAGTTTTCTGCACATTCATTTCCAGCCACTGGAACAGAATCAACATTAGTAGAGTTAATATTTATAGTCTCTTCTCCACCTATAAATATGCAAATTGTTTAAAAGTTTATAATTTGCATATTTGTAAGCAGAGAAAAATCCGTAAAGGAAGATTAACTTCACTAATGTTGGTTGTGCTCCAACAGTTGGAAAGGAACATGTAAAAGACTTTAAAATGTAGTCTTTTTTGTAATTTTCCAAGAATTTCCATCCTGGATTTTAGAATTCCTATTTCTACAAACTGAAATCCTTAATTTGAAAGCAACTGCCATACTAAACACATATCACATACTCAGAAAATTCTTAAAAAGATAAATACACAAACAGCACATAAACAAAACAATTGTTTTCTGTAGACTAGTAAGACTTTTACTTTAGTCTTGCATTGCACTAGGCACTGGTATATATATTATGTAGATACATTCCAACACCACCACATAATAATAATAATAAATACAAACAAAAAAATTAAGATGCAATAAATGTGTTAATAATTCAAATGTTTATATAGTAATTAGAAAAAGAATATACATCAAACCAAAAATTAAATAAAGCTTCACCATTTTCAAGCTTAGAAGATAGGTGATTTTACAGATCAACCAGATTCCTTGTTATAGGGAGCATCAAACATGCAAAAATTTAATTTTAATTAAATCTCTACTCTTTACTTGATAGTGCTTCATTTAATTTTTAAAGTTCTTTCCTGTAATTTCTATCCATGATGATGGGCTACATCCTTAAAATGTATATATAGTCAGTTTAAAAAATTTAGAATAATTTTTTAAACTGACTCCATCATAAGTGCCAACACTTAAATGACAATAAAAAATTATGGAAAAATTAAAGAAGAATATATTTAGCCTGGTTTTTTAGCTATATTTTCATTTAAAAAATTAATATCTAAGTGTTAAAAAGTCATAATTTTTAGAACATTTTATTCTAATATTTACATCTCATTTATTATAAATTACAGATTTTATCCTTTTTGGCATACTATCAATAAGAGATTGACATTGTTCAAGACTAATTTCAGACCAAATTTTTAAGTTTTTCATTTAAATCTTGTTTATTGGTTGGGTTAGATTCTTGCAGTTGTTGTGTTTTTACAAATAGACTAAATATTTTTAATTGGAGACAAGTCTGGTGAGTTTTCAGGCCAATCCAAAAGCTTTAGCTTTTAGATGTGCCATTCTTTGACTTTTTTCTTTCAACACAATGACATTTAGTTCCATTTTATTGAAAGATTAAATCATCTTGAAAATGATCTTCCATTGGTGGAATGAGGAAATATTCTAAAATATTACAATACACATCTCCATTTACTGTCTCACTAAGAAAACACAATTTTCCAAGAACGATTATAGATAAATGAACTCCACACCATAACTTTAGTGGGAAATTTAATGACTATTATAAACAATTTGGATTGTTGGTTTCACATTTCAAGCACCAAACTTTTCTCCAATATTTAAATCAACAGAAAATATACTTTCATCACTAAAAATGACTTTTTGCAATTGTTCAGGTGTAAAACTTATATTTTTTGGCCCAAATTAATTGTTTTTTCTTTTGAACTTTTGTCACATGAATTTTTTTTTATGTAATTCATACAATACTATATGCAAATTGTGATACAATTTACATAATTGCACTATTAATTATAATTGGACAATATTTATTAATTTATTCCTATTATTCTAAACTTTTTGAATGTGAATTCAAATATCCTAAATTTTATGATTATTATTCACTTAAGTAATAAATTATTTTAAATTATAAATTACTTTATGACTTTTTAACACTTTGTTCAGAAATTAATTTTTTAAAATGAAAATAGAAAATATAGCTAAAAGACCAGGCTAAATATATCCTTCAATTTTTCCATAATTTCTTATTTCACCTAGTTATTGTCATTCAAGGGTTGATACTTTGTGATGGAGTTAAATTATTGTAAAAACTTTTTGAACTGACTATATATATATATATATATATATATCAGGGATGTGGACAAAACTTAGAATGTGGGTTCCCTGCATGGCTGATGACTTACATAGGTAGTTAGGATACCGTAAAAATGCAATACCTCATGGCCACTGGCAACATATTATTTTATATAAGGAGCTGCCATGTTACTATGGCAGCTCCTTACACAATAATGTCATTATGGCTTGAGTTGCTTGCATAGTGATATGCAAGCAGGCTCAAATCATATGAAAACTAGTGATATTGTACGTATGCTGTTTTATTGAGAGTACTCAATAAAACAGCAGCTGAACAAGAACAAGTATTAAATTTTATTTTTCTTTACCTCTTGGCTTCCTAGTATTTGAGTCTGATGTGGCTGTTTTTCTATTTCAAATAGTGGTCAATTGCTCATGGCATTCTTTTTACTTTCCCAGCTATTGTATATAATAGATGGATAGTATGGCAATCAGTCAAAAAATGACATACAAAAGTTTTTATATTTTTGGACTTGGGCATCAAGAAATACAAAAATATTCAAAAGTTTTTCTGTATTTATAGATGTTAGTGTATGTATGTGTGTGGATCACAATTTTGTTCACCCATTTTGAAGCTTAATAACTCCTGTGCTTTTGTTGAGAATTTGTGAAGTTTTGCAGGAACATTTGTACATTATGTGCATTAATGCTGTGGTGACACCTTTGGTCATAAATCCAAAAGTCACCACCAGGAGGAACTCCAAGAACTTAACAGACCTGGCAACCTGACTCAAAAACCTCACTTTTGGTTTAAACCTTGTTATGTGTAAACATGCGTTGATTCTGTGTTCAACTGGTACTATCACATCATAACTCATGTAACCTAAGAAATTAAAAGATTTAATAATTTAATCTTCTTCTGTAACTTGGTATTTGTCTTATGATGAATCATTGCCTCCTCAGTAAGGAACATGGTAATTACTTACAAGCTAGCACTACAGATGCTATTAAATTTTGGTGGTTAAAGGTAGAGAGGATGAAAAATACAGAGAGTCATGTATCATATCTTAAGTGATGTCAGACTTAATGAGGATTTTACTTGTTATTAGCATTTGCAACCTTTTTTTTTTTTTATATATAAAACTAATCTCCATCCTCAAAATTAAGCTTTTTACCATTTTATAATAATTAATAATATAAAAAGTTTTGAACTAAAATATCATAACAGATAGTGCCAACACACTTTTAAATTCTTTTGCCAGGAAAGTTACACAACTTGTTGCTGGATCTTTTACACTGTATTTATTTGTAACCTTAAATAAATATATATAAATAACATTGCTAAACCCGATATACTATAAGCTAGACTCCAACCAAAGACGGAATTCTATCGGGCTAGATATGGCTAAATACAGGTACTCCTCGCTTTACGACCTATCTGCTTAACGACCACTCACACTTACGACCAATCAAGTTTCGACTTGCAGTTCAGGGAATCTCCATTCTCAGCTTGAGTGTCGATCAGTGGCGAATGGTGACATGCACACTAAGCGTACTATAATAGGGTTGCGCATACTATAATTGTCTTATAGTAACTATAATAGTCTTTTATGAATAAATTTGAAGTTTGTTGCATAATTTGTATAATTTTACACTGATCCTATATTCCCGGCGCAAGCTCCTCGCTTATCGACCAATTTGCTTAACGACGTGGTCGTCGGAATGGAACTCGGTCATAAAGTGAAGAGTACCTGTACTAAATAAATTATGCAACCAATTTGGCACTAGAAGGAAGCATTAGGCGCCATCTTTTATTAAATTTAATAATTATAATATTTAACTAATTAGTTTAAATAATTTAGAACACTGGAAAAAATGCCAGACATCTGTGTCTCCAACCACGTTGTAATAACCATCAATGGTTATAACATTAGCTTATATACACTGGAAGAGGAGATCGAACTGGAAGTCTGGATAGCATAACTGGCAACACATCGGCATAGTGAGCAGGAGTTGTGGGTTCCGAGACCCACTCTGGGTCGATTTTTCTTCTAGTGGTTCTAAATTATTTAAATTAATTAATTAAATATTATAATTATTAAATTTAATAAGAGATGGCACCTAATGCTTCCCTCTAGTGCCAAATTGGTTGCATAATTTATCTAGTATTTAGCCATATCTAGCCTGATAGAATTTGGCATTTGTTTGGAGTCTAGCTTAAATAAATAATAAATTTGTTTGTAAACTTAAGTGGAGTGGAAGTGGATGCCAACAGAGAGAGAGAGAGGTTTTTCCATCTATCACTCTCTGTTGGAGTATTAGTGTGAAAAACATATCTGTGCTGTTCCATATAGTGACATCTGATATACAGAATGGGTGAAAAGTACATAGGCTTTGAGAAATGCATAATTTGTATATTTTGAATGCAAAGATGAAAATTATTTGACATGAAACTTATTAAGTTGAAATAAGGATGTATACCTTAAAATTCATTGTATGCACTGACACCATCCATCAACTTCATCAAATGACAGGATCATGATAGGAATGGACAGCCTCTGTGCAACCACAACCACAACCAAACCTGTGGTCATTAGTTTTGAACGACAATTCTTGAGTGTTTCTGGACAGATTGTTACATAATGTGAGCCACCATCTCTAGAAACAGTAACCACTGATTTCCATACCTCACAGTGTGAAGCAATCTGCACTCATCCTGAATAGAAAAGTGGTTGGCATCTTTTTTGCCACTATACATGCAACCTCTCTCTGTCCACTGCCCACACCACCAATGCAGGAATAATAAAATTCCACTGATTGATATACATGCACGCACAAATTTTATTATGATTGCATATTATTACAAAACTTATAGTAATTTCTCAATACCTAGTTACTTTCCACCCATCCTGTGTGTATATTTTTATTTATATAAAAAGCATGCAACGTTGTAAATGCCATTTTTCTCTAAATACATTTTATTTAAGAAATGAATTCTAAACACAATGCTTTCTGCTGCAAAAAAATATTGTGGTGATACTGATGCTGTAAGTGGTTGTATTTTTAAGTTGAGTTTATATGCATGCAAGCCATAAAGTTTTAAGTACCAAAGTGCAAGTCCTATGTCTTTTGGCACTTACAATGCCTCAGCTTATGTTTACATCATTTTGTTATTCCAGAGAATTTGTAACCTGGTGAGTTTTTTATTATTTTCCTTCAAGACTTAAAGGAATTCATTCACTGGAAAAAATGTTTTTTATCTCTCCTAAAAAGTTTGTTTTCTGGTATTTACAACATTATGGCATTGCATGCTTCATATATTAAATTTAAAGTTTTTCTAATAAACAATTAATTACTACAGGAGCAATATATTACAGAAATTTTAAATGTAACACAATTAACGAAAAATAGTGACAGAAATTTTTCTCTCTCTCTCTCCTAACAGTATTTTCTAAATAATTAAAATTTGCAAACAAGAAAAATTAATAATACTTACTTTCTTTCTTCCGTCTAGTACATTATTATCAGATGCAAACTGAGCACGCTTTTCTATCTCCAAAGCTACACCTGCAAAAGGACGACTGGCCATTTGTTCCATTTCCACAAATAACCGCTGACAATAATGATTATTATTAAACAATTGCAGAATTATTGATAAAAAAAATAAACACAAAATAAATTACTAAATATTATTTCAATAAAAAATAAATTTCAATTACCTGTCTTCTTCTATAAAGATCATATTTTTGTTTAATCTTCCATAAAACTGCAGCAATAATTAGGAGAGATAAGAAGCAACTAGACAAGAAGAATAATTTTAAGATATTTTTTTAACATATATTTATAATTTTAACATTTTAAAATTATATTTATTTAATAACTAAGTAAAATGGTATCTCATACTTCAAACAACTCTAACTTTCAATGTTCCAGACTTCAAACACTAAATTTGTGAGAAACTTAACAATCTGTTCTGCACTCAAGGGATCTCTTGCTCTCACTGTAAAAGCATCTATTGCATTACCTTGTATTGAAAACATACAGGTAATGCAATAGATGCGTTTTTTTCTTTATTTTTGATGTGTTTGATTATATATATATATAACCCCTATATATTAATTATGACATCCAAGAAAAGTATGGAAGGAAACAATGAAGCCTGAGAGGGTTGTAATATTGACAATTGAAGTAGTAAAAAAGAAACTTATCATGAAGCAAGAAAGCAATATGTATATGATGGATCTGGTGACCATGTTTAAAATGTCAGTCAATGGGGTTCAACATTCTTAAGAACAAGGAAGCAATAAATGCAGTAAATGTGAGTAAAGGAGATAGCATGTTTATTGAGGAAATGAAAAAACTCCTAGCATGGATAAATGAGAAGCAATTAGCTGGTGATATCATCTCTGTGAGAATTATTTATGAGAAAGCCAAGCAGCTGCATAGGTTGCATAGTGACCTTAAGAAATGGCATTACCACTCCTCACTAAAATACAGAAAATGCAATTTTCATTTTATTATCCACTATTTATATTTTTTATTTATAGTTTTCATGTTTTAATTTATCATTTAGGGCATTTAATTGTTTTTTTTACATTAAATTATATATTTTCTGGCTAAGTTTATCAAAATAGTTAATGTTTAGAATCTGGAAACAGATTAATTCACTATCCATTATTTCTAATCAGGAAAATTGTTTTGACTTCAAACGATTTAGAGTTCAAATGGCCTCCTAAAATGAATTATATTTGAAGTATGAGGCACCATTGTATTTCTATCTAATCTAAATGTATAAACTAATAAATAATCTGATTTTGTTAATGCAATGCAACAATGTCTTGTTTATAAAATAATTCAAAAAATTATAATTAATTTGTTTTTAACTTCTACATTTGTTGAACTATTTTGCATTAAAAAACATTTGCTAAACTTATTTTTATCAAAAATTTTATGTACACATATACTTTTCTGAATAAATGATCAATTCTGATAAATAATCATTGTTTGAATTTATCCCTATTACATGTTTAATAATATTCTCTTTGTTTCTTTTGTCCATGATCATTATTATATACAGTGAATGGCAGAAGTCAGGAAGCTTCTAGTTTTATATTTTATGATGCATTGGCAATGTCTAGTAGAAATGCTTTATTGAACTTTGCAACTTTTCAATCATCCAGCTGTCAGCCTGTTATTGATCAAGAGCCAAAAAGTTTTTACCAAACCAAAAAGAAAATTTTCTGTTGGAAGAAAAATTCCATTTTAATATACAAATTTTGTTGCTCAGAGGAACTGCTTAGATTTCCTTTTGTACAGTTGAATTGTTTGGTTCTAGCATATAGAGTGACACAGAAATAATGTGTTGGGTTTTGATAACAATTCAGTCACAATGTCAACACACAATATACCCAATAAATATGGTAAAGTATATGATTGAGAAAAAAAGTTTTTTTTGATAAATAATTATAACAGAAATAGGCGTTTTAAAAAAAAACGACTTTAGAGCCTTTCATGCCCAGTACTCTGCCTAAAGTCTAAAACTTTTACAATAATTTTTTGTAGATTTTTATATTCCAATTCATATCATAAAAATAGTAAAAAAAATGAAAGTTTTGTACCAGTCTACAATATAAATAACCATAACTTGAGTTGAATCAGTTTGTAGAATAATTTGTATATCAAACTAAAACTGATCTGGCTCAAGCTGTAGCTAATTTTCAGTCAAATTCTGAGAAAAATGATGGTATCTTTTATATATTGCTCATATTTCTTCTTCTTCACTATCCATAAATGTTTTGTGGAATTTAAATCTATGCGTTTTTTTTTTAAAACTATTTTTGCCCTGTGAGCACTAAGAGGGCTTCTTTTAGCAAGCCCATTATGAGTTCAGCCAGGCCACAATGGAAAAACTGGGTGGTGAGGGACAATGCCCAACATATCCAGATGGATCTCCGCCTGAAAAATTCTGGGACTTTTTCAACCTGTCTGGATTTGATCCCAGGTCTCCAAAGTGGTAGGCTGCAACCCTGACTGCTCGGCCATCTGGCTATCAAAAATCCAATACACTGATCAATACATTAATTTGATTATTTGACAAATATTCAGCTTTAATTATTAACTAAAGACAGTAAAGAAAATCAGCATATCAGATTTTTACATAAATACAAGACCAATTCAACTTCTGTCCCAAATTTCAGTAATGGCAATGAAAATGTGTGTGTTAGAGTCCAATTTATGTCTTTTTCTCTAGCTACTCCCACTCCACATACTGACACTTCTCCTATTGTTTTAGCAACGATGCTGTGTGTACAAACTAAAAGTATTTTGACTAGTGTAAGAGCACAGCCCTGAACATGGTGAAGGTAATCATCATACTTACATAGGAAATTCTGAATCATCTCACATAGTCTGGATCTGTAATTGTGCATTAATCACTTGTTTGGCCCTTTAAATAAAGTCTTGGAAAACAGAAGCATTGGGAGACAAGAGCCCACTGCATGAAGAACCTTGAAGTCAGAGTTCATCATGTAGTGGCTCTAACACTATCCAAAATACTTTTATTCTGCATGCAGAGAATTTTTGTCAAAACAATAGGAGGAGTGTCAATGTGTGGCAAAAGAGCACACAAAGAAAAAAAAAAACTATAGATTAAAATTATATAACAAACACAGTTCCATCACTATTACTGAAATTCCAGACAGAAAGTGAACTGATCTTGTGTAAGAACCTAATATGTTAAATCTTTATAGGTTTTGGTAAATTGTAAAACTCATCATCCACATTTCTCAATCTTTAATTATTGGTTATTTGTGTTATCATCTCTTCTTTGTTGTTATTTGTGTATTACTATTCCGTTTTAGAAAAAATGTAATGTCTATTGTGTTAGTTTAATGTTGAAAGCATTCTATATCATTTAATTAACCAGATTTCATAATTATGAAATTAGTATTATTTCACATCTTATGCATCAGTCAAATTAATTCAGATTAAATGTAAAAAAATATTGAAATCTAAGTTTATTTAAATACCTTGAAAATGTGATAAAGAATTGCAACAGATCTAATGTTCTAATGCTGTGGTGAAAATGATATTTGTAACAGAAATGGTGTGCTAAATCCAAATACACGAACATAAAAAGTTGTATTGTCCGTACCAAATATATAATCATCATGAAAAAACTGCACTTTAAAATTGTTGCATTTTTCACCTTCATGAAGTAAACGTTTAGTCGTGGAAACTGTAAATACAGAAATAAAATTAATTTAGAAAATAGCTTAACATTATTTCTAAACTTTGTTTAATTAACTCACAAGATGCAACTGTTATATTTATAAGAGCATTATCAGAACATATTATAGTTAACTCAACATCTACATCCGGTTTGACAGGAACATTCATAAAATTAATTTTTGTAAAATGTTTATCTTCATTTTTTGACATATTAAAAGTATACTGGAAATCTGTAGAGAGATTATCTAAAAAGAAAAAAAATAATATTAAAAATCTGAATGAAATGTTTGATTGTAATTTATCAAAAGATTTTATTTTATAAGCTATAATCGATGGAAAAAATCATCAAATTATATAAATTTTAAAAGATTGATCTCTAATCATAGCAGGAAAAAAACATTGATTATATTTACAACTTCAAATTTTCTTCAAGAAAGTCAAAGATTTAGAAAATTGTTATTTTTGACTTCATGAAGATGTTTGGAAGTTGTTATTGTACTGGATAAAATAATTAATTAATTATTTTATTTTACTAATTTGATGTGCTGACAATTATAGTACATTCTATATTCAGATTATAAATATTGATATTACTGAGTTATTATAACTAGAGATTATTGAAGCTGTAATTTATTATTGCAAACATTTTAGGACAGAAGAGAGAATTTCAGAGATTGATCCAGTCAATTCTGTAGCTGTATGAACAATAAAATCTACACACAAATAAACACAGATAACTTAGGAATTAAATTTGTTTTAGTACAACTAATTTTGATTTTTACCCAAGTAAATCTGACCTAGAAAAATTTGGATAAAAGACTTGCAGCCAGTTTTGGGATTCTTGAAGCTTAGACAAAACTAAATTCTAATACAGTTACTGTCTGCAGATCAGTTCAAAAAATTTGATTAATTTTTAATGAAAACTCCTGTTGAGAAATCTATATCTGGATTAGTCATAATAACAAACAGTTCATATGATGACAACATTCCTTTTAAAATAGAACTTGTTACAGACACGAAGTTCAAGTTTACATCAATTCGTGTACAGACTCTATAATAGGATGAAAAGGTATAAGACACTCTTATGCAAGGATAGATCTCTTTTCAAAAAGATCATTTTTTTAAAAAATCTATGCAGTTTATTATAACACAGATACTATATTCTTTTTAAGTGTTCTACTTGCAAATTACAAAACAATTTATTAAATATATGTAACTGATTCTGTAATATTGTTTTGCAGTATCTTATGTCTTGTCTTTTTTTAGAGTTTTTCAATGCCTTTTTATTTTATACAGATCTTTATTGACTTGACTTGCATCTTTACAAGGAAGAAAAAAAAAAAACAACAAAATAATTGGTACACATAACATAAATATCATATATATAGATATTAATAATTAATAATAATTATTATCATCATATCATAGCATGACAAATGCAAATATATAAAGTAAATAGAATTAGTAGTTAGTATTATGCCATAAGAAATGTAATGAATATTGAAAACATTTATATACCTTAAACAATGTTAAGGAACTTACATTATTGTCAAGTAACAAATAAAAATGAAATTCATACCCTAACAAAGATTCCTTTAGATATTCTAAAGGTTCACAAGAAATAAATGTATGCTTCTTAATATCCTCAACAAGCATATTACAGAAGGAGCACCTAGTATTTTTCATATTTATTTTTTTACCATTAAAAGAAATAGAATATGCATTTAGTCTAAACTGTATTATTAAAGATTTAATCTTATAATTCAGATTTGACAGTAAATAATTACATATAGGCCACGAAAATGACGAAGTGTCAAACCAATTATATTTCTGACTAATATGCATCCTATCTTGCAACCAATATTTATCACTTAGTGCTCGTAATAATTTGACAGAAAAAAATATCATCATCTGAAACACAAGATTGACAAGCATACAAAAATCCCAGCTCCTCCAACCAATATTTAATAATGTTTGGACATAAGTCAATAAAAGATGATTGTTGTATACCATCAATTTGTTGTAAACTAATTTTCTGAAGTCACATTCAGGAAAATCAAGAATTTTAAACTAAAATCAAAACACAGTCACATGATGACCAATTGCTAAATGCAGTCTACCCAGTTTGCATCTTATCAGGGATCCAGAAATTGAACAGTTTAAATAGAAAATCCATTTAAAAAACCATAATTGAACCTTTTCAAGTCTTTCTACAAAAATGACACCTTTTTTTTTTTTTGATATCTTGAAACCGTGTCATATTTCTATTGTTGTTTCTAACACGCAATGCAGTGTAATCCAGTGACCACTTGGCTTATTTTCATCTTTATTTCAGTTGATACGCGTATACATTCCACATTTTGGGTCTAATATGCCCTCTTCAGTCAACTAAAATTGTTAAAAACAAAAGATTGTTGCATACAATACATTTAACCCATTATACATAATATACTTTAAAAAAAGGGGTAATCGAATTGTTAAAAACAAAAGATCTTTTTAGACAATACATTTGAACTATTATACATAATATACTTTAAAAAGGTATTCGAATTGATCACTTTACTTAATGAACCCTGAATTATTGGAAACATATAACTTAAAGTCAATTTAATTATTGAATCAAAAAGTCTAAAATAATTCTTGACAGAAAACATCTTTATTTTTGTTAATAATTTCATTATATTTGTCATTTTCTGCTTAAAATCTTGCAAAATCCTTTCAAAATGAAAAGAAAATAAACCTTGAGAAGAAAAGTGAATAACTAAGTATTTGAAATGAGACACTATTTTCAATTTCTTATCCAACAGAAAGAAGTTATCAGCCTTCCCAAGTTTTCCTTCTCTGCAAAAAACTAGTATTTTGGATTTATCTTCGTTAATTTAGTTGAACATTGTTTTTACAATATTCAACTAAAACATTAAACTTCAATTGCAGGGAAACAATGAAATTATGGCAATATAATATCATCTGCAAATAAAAGACAGTCCAATTCAATCTGCGAGGACAATACAATACCCATAATTCCTTTTTCCCATATAAAATACAGATCATTTATAAATAAATTAAAGATAACAGGACTTAGGTTCATCCTGATGTAAACCCTTATTCAATGTACAAGAATCTGTTCTGATAAGATACAATGTAACTAGTGTTAGAAAATAGCTGTTTCAGTAGATTAATAAATGAATTGGAGATGTCTCTCTTAGCAAGTTTCCACCATAAAATATCATGATCTACAGAATCAAATGCTTTTCAAATCAATAAATCCTACACATAACTTATGATGTTTTTTTGATAATGCTAACTGACTAATTCCCTGTAAAATAAAAGATTATAGCCAACTCCTCTGTTTTTAAAGAAAACCCCAATTTGGGGATACAATATTAAATGCTTCAATCCAGAGATTCAGATGGTTTACCAAAATACAAAAAAAAAACGATTTTCTAAATACATTAATTAAAAATATTCGTCTATAATTAGTTGACACAGATCTAGTATAACATTTTTAAACAAACTTCCTACCAAAAGGAAGGAAATCTGCAGTTTAACTTAAAATCATTAAACAATTTTCAATGCCTTTTTATCGGCCTTCTTTAAAAATTTCTGTCTAAAGTTCCAGGCCTTATTAATTAGTATACACTAAGAAATAGACCATAAAGATATACAATATCTGAATGGATGTATGAAACAATTAGAATAAAAACAAAATTTTTCTAAAATATATTAAGGTAATAACAGACAAAATTCATATACTCACAATAACAAGAACCACCTTCTTCTAAAGGGTTTCCAAAATAATGATTACTTTCATCACATCTAAAATTATTATTATTTTAATTATTTCACAGATTATAAAATATTTTTCTGCAAAGAAGAAACAAAACATTAAAACACATGCCTTTCACAATGATTTCCAGCCATTCCTTTAGTATTACAATGGCATTTTCCAGTTTCTTGTTCACATAGATGACTATGATTATTGCAAAAACAAGGCGTACAATTCCCACCATTTACTGGATTACCATAGTATCCAGCTATGCAATGTTGACAATAAGGACCTATAAAAATGCATTAAAAATTTGAAAATATTCTTTATAAAATACTATAATAAGTAACTAGGTATTTTCTAGGAAAATGAAACCAAGCTCCATGGCATAGATTTTTTCTGTTTCAACACCACAGGAAAATACAAATGTGATGACATGCTTCTAACATTCTGTCTAAAGCAGTTTATACATGCAGGTTCTGGGCAGTACATGAATGTCCAATGTAATAACTAACGAAAACAACAAAAAATATTTAAAACACCCACATGTGCAACCAGCAGCTTACAAACTCTAACAATTGGTTAAAACACACATATATGGCTGTGAACAATGCATGCTAAATGCCCATTGTAAAGATGAAAATAACAAATTGTCATAGAGATCAATGTAAATTGATAGTAATCAAAAACTTGAATGACTTGTAGTGTGTGACCAATTTATACTAGCAATTGGCCCATAGACTTCACTTTGGAAAACTTTGACCCAAAATAAACTGACAGATAGATCATATTTAAAAATTCCAGCTTTGTCATGGCATCAGCCTTGCTGAGTTATAAATATTTGCAAAAAATCTTGTTTAGTGGTCATATGGTTGATTAAAACTTTAATCACAGACAAAACATTTTCTAACTTATGCTGAGTTCCACTCAATTTCTAACTTATGCATAGTTCCTATCCATAAACTTACTAATTTACTAACCTTGAGTAAGATTACTACATGGTTGCAGGCACACATCTGTATCATTAATGCATGTACTGTGGCCATTGCACTGGCACTCTGGAAAGTAAATAAATAATTTTATGAATGAATAAATTAAATTTGTCACAAAATATTCACTATCACAAATTTCTCACTTATTGCTTAAGACTTATTTGCTAGAATTATAATCTCATAAAGAATAAGTTACTAATTAACATCAGAAAAACATTTTACACACAATCCATATTCTAGTTAATAAATATCATATAATCCTAAAGCATACATTTCATGTAGCCAAAACTTAATTTTAATTAAGATTAGAATTCATTTTCACAAAATGATTATAATTGGTTAAAAAGAAAAAATTTCCAACCTGAAATCAGTTTTCACAACTCTAAACTTACATCTATAAAAAATCTTGCTAGATAATAAAAAAAAAGCTTTTAATCCTTTTTTCCTAGATTAGGCCTTGACTAATTAAAGCTAGTCTAAAAAAAGGATTAAAGTCTAAAGCATAGTCTAGTCTACAGCCTTTTAATGTTAGTTCTTGTTAACAATTAAAAGGCATAACCTATTACATGTTATATATACTGGGTTGTATTCAGTAACACAAAATGCAAAGTAAAAAAATTTAATTAGCTAGAAAGATGAAGCAAAGAACTGTTCTGAGTATCTTTGAGCAATATCCAAAGTCAGAGAGTCATACTTAAAATAATGGAAGAAGTAAAAAATGATTATCTATTCATTGTAATCATAATTTTTTATTGCTATCAAAAACACAGGTATTCCTTACTTAATGTGGGATTTGATTATTGTGTGAAACTAATTGTGGCAATCCCTTTATAAATGTAGTTTTAATTAACACAGCTTTCACAGTTATCTTTACTTAACATAGATATGTTTTTGTCAGCAAATAAGGTGTTGGAGAATTTGCTATTTTCATGCTGAAGATGATTTTGGATATGGATATGCAATTTAATTATGATATTTGTGAAATTTAACACATTACTGTTAATGAGATATTGTGCTCTTTACTTAGAAGCTTATTTTAAAACTTTACTTCATATTTTGTTTGCAATAAAATCAAAATGTCTGCAAATAAAATGCATAATACTGCATGCTTTTTAAGTTTCGTAAAAGTTATAACACTATACAAACAGTAAAAAATACTCATAGTATAAGGGGAAGATGCTCCTAAATGTTGAACAGGTGAAATATGATTTTGAAAGTTTCATTAGAAAAATTTTGAACTAAAGGATACAAAATGCACGAGATGCCCAAAAACTGTTGACAAAGAGAAATTTCAGGAAGAAAATATTAAAAATTTACGAATAACAACTCATAAACTTGCAACAAATCTTAGTGTGTCACCAACATAATTATTGTGTTCTGCCTGCATTAAGTGAAAAAAAAAAAAAAAAAACTAGATTGAGTATAATTTTATCTGATGTATGTAGGTAGCTCTAATGTTTCATTTTATTTAAATTAGTTACACATTATTATCATAGAAAACTTTTCTTATTCTTACAGATGACAAAATTAAAATTAAAATATTTGTTATTAACTGAAAATTTGTTCTAGTAGGTCATCATTGTTCGATCAAGTACCAAGGTTCCACTTTATTTGATTAACACAATTTTGATATTCAAGGTATTAATTAATCGCATGAATCAAGAGATTCCTATTTATTTAAATTTATATTAACATGAACAGCCATATTTCAAATGAGCAATACAGACAATAAGGATACCACTAGCAAATCTTAGCACAGAAGAAAATATGTTGAATGAATTACTTAAAATTCTGAAAATAGACAGTCAGAGATTGGTTAGAAACAAGTCTAAGATCACAACTAACTACCTAAGTAGTCTAACATAAACCTAATTAGAATTAGCAAGAATTCTGTATTACTGAACACTGCTCTAATCACTACTGAGATATCAAAAAAATGGAATGAAAATAAAGTCAAATGTTAACAGAGCAAAACAATTGCCAGATTAAATTGGGCTACATTACCACTATTAATTATTATTAAATAATGAGTAATTTGGCAGTAGAGGTAGGCATTAGGCACCATCTCTTATTAAATTTAATAATTATGATTAAATTAATATTTATTAAATAATTTAGAAAATTCTGGAAGAAAAGAATCAACCCAGAGCAGAAATCGAATTGCAACTGCAGATGTGGGTTTGAGTCCCACTCCAGCTCAATTCTTTTTCCAGAATTTAGCAGTAATGTAACCCGATTTAATCCAGTAATCATTTGGCTTTAATATAATTATCAGGCTTTGATACAGTATGTTTACATCTTTAATAACTGAATACAAAATACCAATAAGAAAAGAAAAACACAACTGGACATTATAGTGCAGGATGAAGAATTTTAAAGAAGTTTCATACCCAAATAACCAACTTTTTATTGCCCAAAATATTCAAGGTAATTTTGATATGGTATCTGAAATATGTAATTTTTAAAGTAACTTTTCAAAATATGGTATTTATCATGCATGAATCTTAGATTTACTTATTTATTTCACTTAAGATGGCTAATGAAATGTTAACTATGTAATAGCATGTAAGTATATAAAAAAAATTCACCCCTACAATCAATCTTTATATCTTTTCATTTTACATTCTTTGAAATTAACAAACATGTACTGTACATTCCTATTGCTGCCTTCTGATATGATATTTTCAGTTAAATTCAATGACTGATTTCAATAAATATACAGTATAATTATTTTCAAAATTCATAAATAATAATTCAGGATTTATGTGCATATTTCAAGAACATAAATCTTCATTTATATATTAACTTAGTTCACACAGTGATTCATAGGCAAAATGCAGAAAATAGAGCAGTAAATATTGTGACAACAATGATGTCAATTCCAGTGAATTTTTCTTTTTCAAAGTTTAACTGACATTTCAACATGTTAACATAAAAGTAAATCAGCTTTTCCTAACATTTTCATCAGTAAATGTGTGTAAATCAAAATTGTAATTTGTAAAATATTTGTTTATAAAGTAAATAAAAAGTCACATAAATTAATACATATTTGTCTAAAAAATATATTAAAATTCCTACAAGAATTTTGTTGAGTAATATATCTGTATTAAAATGTATCTGCAGTCACCTTTATTGGGTGACCAATTATTTGATTTCCTGAGTGATAAATTGTTTTGTATTCAATATTTTGGTATGAAATGGTACCTGACAATCAGCATTAGTTATTGACAAAATATAAATGATTATTCCTTCTTAAAAACTAAAAACATAAACTTATATATGTTAGCTTATTCAGCTACAATATTGAAAATAAGCTAACCTAGATTTCATTCAGAAAGTAGTTCATAATGGATTTTAAATATATTATTCTAATAAAAAATAAATTATTCAAATTTAATTTCATTAATTGTGATAAATTATTTAGATGAATTTGAAAAAACCTTCTAGAATTATAAAATTTGTAACTATTTCATAGAAATAATTAATAGAGTAACTTATTCAAATCAATATATTTATACTAACTAGGACATGATGTGAAGTGCCAACGTGTTGAAGGACACAAAGTATTATTTAGAAGATATGATGAACCATTAAATGTCATTGGACCTAAATCAGAACCATCGTAACACTGCCCTAATCCTGTTCCACTTCCATTATCACACCAACCACATCTTGGATTTTTCTGACAATCATCACATGTCTGAATATCTTTACATAATAATCCTGTAAATACAAAATATGTTTAAAAATATAATTTAACACTAATAAACACTAGTAATAATTATTTAAAAAAATTCCAACCCATTAACATAATTGGAATTTATTAAATTCAAAGTATGTTAACCAGTTGAATATAATACATATAATTTAAAAAGAACAAATAATTTCTAACAAATACTCAAATTGTCAGCACAGGATATATTCACTAAACTTGCCAAATTAGAGTTTCATTTGGAAATTACAGGTTAAGCATTAAATTTATGGCACCAGATAATTCGGTAACCCTTAATCTGGACAGAATAATAAGAGAGAATTTCACAATTTCCTTAACTGCCAGACTTGTTTGCCAAATGGCCACAGATTCTTCTTTCAATTTCAATATACCAACCATTTACTATTTTCATTCAACAACAATTTTCATCTATTTTTAAAAACAGCTTTTTTTTGTTTTTTTTTGACTGTTTACATATTGATGTTTATCTTAATTTAAATTACACTTGATAGTTAAAATTTTATTTAGAAAGAGAAATATTTTGAACTGATAAAAAAAATAGCTCCCATTTACAAACAAAATTTGCATGTTTAAAGAATATATGGTAAAATTCTTTAAACATAGATATCACTGTCATCATCAGTGAAGAATGGTTATTTAATTTAGCGTCACTTTTACCAATTCTTCACGCCGATAACAAATAACAGCAATAATTGTTAAGTTATTATAATAAAATTTATATAAATTGAACACATACCAGGACATTTCCATTCTGTTGTCGTCCATTCCATACACTGTGCAACGGCAAATACAGCTGCATACGCATTTGATTCAATGCACAAACGTTGGTTGCTACACCACATGCAAGGACCTTTTGTACAGTTTTCACAAGTTGTCCTACTACTACAAGGTAATTCGCATTTAACTCTATAATCATCTGACAATATTGCTTTTTCAGTGCCATTACCTGTAAATTCACATTTGTATTTGAATGTATATTTTTAAAACCAATTAACAAGAAAAATAATTTTTATGGTTTAAACAATTTATAGTAAAACTTATATTAATTAATGAATTTGACAAAAAATTAGGCACATAAAATGGCCAAAGTTAATACAAACAGATTTGAATTCCATATTTTTACTTTCCCGACTGTTATATATAACAGAGGGACAAGTATGAAAATTGGTCAAAAAATGACTCCCCCAAAATTTATACATTTGATCTTAAGATACCTTCCAATGTAAAGAAATGCAAAAAAATGTGGGGGTTTTTTTTGTATATATGAATGTTAGTGTGAGTGTGAGTGTGTGTGTTTGTAGAACACAATTTTGTTCATCTTCTTTGAAGCTTAATAACTTCTGTACTTTTTGTTGAAAATTTCTGAAACTTTGCAGAGAGGTTTTTTTATTAGGAAGAATTGATACTATTAAATTTTGGTGATTAAATGTCAAGGGAGTGAAAAAATAAAGAGGGTCATATGTATCTCCAGTAGGGACTGACTTAATGATAATTTTACTTGTTATTAGCATTTATAATTTTTTTATAAAATCCATCCCTACTTGAAATTATGCTTTTTGCCATTTTATAATAGTTAAAAATATTAAAATAAAATATGATAAGAGATGGTGCCAGGAAAGTTAAGCAACTCTTGCTGAATTTTTCATGCTATACTTTGGCTAATTACTAATTAACTTAACTAAATAATTTGGCCAAAAGATGGCTCAGTTAGGCTGCCACCTTATAATAAATTTAATAATATAAAATAAAATTAGATAAAAATCAAATAATTTAGATGTTTCTGGAAGACAAAATCAAATCTGAGCAGGAATCGATTTTTGTTTCTACATCAACCAAAGTAGTGTAGCCCAAAAAAATCAAGAAATTAGTCAATTGATTATTAAATTTCAGATGCAATGGTTTAAAACATTATCAAACAGACTGACTTCTTACCGTATTTACTGTAAATTAATTAGTTTCTATTTTACATAAAATAAAAATAGTTATTGTATGATTGTGAGTAAATTTTGTCATTCCTTTTATCAAATTCTACATTTGAAAACAAATTACTGCATATCAACATTTGATATAGTGATTGAGATAATCAATATAATTTATATTCAACTCTATTCTAACTCAAAGTATTCAAAACTTTTGCTTTTCATTTTTCTCTTCAATTCATTATTTTATATTCAATATTCTATATTTTATTTTACTTTTTAAATCTATAATTATGTAAATATGATCAAATCTTAATTAGACTAGAACAAGTGGAAAATCCAAAAAAGTTTGAATTATCCATTTTTGAGAATTATGACAGTTTTCTGCAAATTTTTACTGTTCATCACTATTGCACATTTATTGATGATATCACTTTTCCTCTTTAAAGCAGTAGAAAGAGAGTAATGTTTTAAACTCTGAATTTGAAGATAATACATTTTCAATTAGACATTATATAGAATATAGTTTGACAATTCCACTAAATAGTCTTTTGATGTTAATAGTGTAGTGATATGAGACCTACTCATTTCCCCCGAATGTGATCTGTTATACATATGTATGTTATTTTATTTATTGTTCTAAGAATGCTAAAGTTTAAAAACTTAAAAAGAATGTTAAGAGAAAAAGTTTAAAATTAAAAAAAAAAATTTGAACGAAAAAAAGGATAACGAAATTCAAATGCTGGGAAGTTGAAGGGGAGAGCTTGTTTTTGGGAAAATTAACAAAAAATGTTTCGAATTCATTTTCTTTGAAAGATTTTTGTTAAAAAAAGGGACCTGTAGCGATATTGTATTCTCTACAGATATAAAAATACACCAGATTTTATTATTGTTTCTTTAACAACTTCCAACACTTTTAACATTAATTTAAATATAATTTCAAGGAAAATAACTGAGAGTTCAAATTATCTAATAATTTGAATTAATTAAGGTTACATAAGATTATGACTAGAAAGATGCTTCTCTGTTAAAAATAAAAAATGATTCATTCTGCTTTTTCCTGAATAAAACAGAATAAGCAATAATACTTGTATATAAGGCTGACAATGAATTAATAAAAAAACTATTCTGATTAACAAAACAGAAATGAGAATTATAAAAATAATTATAATCGTGATTAAATATTAAGTATTACAAAACAGAATTTGCATTGATTAATAAAATGATATATATTTCATAATACATCATCTAATATTACAAATTTAACAGGATAAAAAAAAACAAAAGATGTTGCAAAAAGTCTAACAAATATAAATTTTATAACATTATCTGAATACAGTCAAACCTGTTTTTATGCGCTCTTTTTATGTGCGATTTTTATTTGTGCGATTTTTTTAATGCGAATTTTTAATTTGTGCGGTATAGTTGGCGACTAGTCTCGTGCGATTCGTCATGTCTTACGTTGACTTATTATAGCTAAATAAACTTATTATAGCATAAATGCACTTATTATAGTAATATTATTGCATGAATATGCGAAAAATGAAATAATTTACTTTTTAAGTCAACAAAACACAACCTGTACAAAAATATGTAAAACAGACGATAGACCAGACGATGCAGTCAAGTGCTGACATCTGTTGTCAATAAATTCTATTTCGTACGGTTTTGAGTTATTTTCTATGTGAGACTTTTTTTATGCGGTCCCTGTTGACCGCATAAAAAAATATTTTTTTAATTGTGTCGCGAAAACTATTATTTACAGCCATTCGTGAAGTTTCGTGAGATTTTTTTTAATGCGTTTTTTTTAATGCGGTCCCTATTCCCCGCATAAAAACAGGTTTGACTGTATTTGCAAATTCCTTTTCCATTTGCTTATGTCACAATAAAACAGAGGAGATTATAAAATAGTAAATATCTTTTATATTTATTCATTTCATAATTTTTTCATATATTATCAGAGAGACAGAAAAGACATGATTACCAACACTGGCATAACTAGAATGGGGCTACTGGAGTCTATGTCCTGGATACCAAATTTGAGGGTGTCATTTTTATGATTAAAAAAAATATACAAAATCTAAAAAAAAAATTAAAATTTTACTTTCACACACATTTCAATGTTTTTCTTCTAAAAAGAAAAAGGACATGCTTTTAGAAATGTTTCAAAATTCAGTAAAAATTTTAAACAAAGTTGACTTAAGAGGACACTATTTTTTGATTTGTCACAAGAGCAATCAGCTTTGGTTAAACCTCTGTTAATAAATTAAATTTATTACAATGTTGTTATTTTATTGTAATCAGAAGAATGTTTTTAACATTTAATTAACAATTAATTTTGTTACATCTGATTAATTTTATTTTTTAGTCTCAGTTTAATACACATGCAAGTAACCCTAGGATTTCTGGCATGTCAGTCATTTTGCAAATATACAGTACAGGATAGAGCATAATGGAGTCCCACATTTACGAGGTAAATTTCAAAAAACAGTACAATAAAATGAAAAACCTTTTTATTTATTTGAAGTACATGTAAGAAAGTTTTCTGGTTAGGTTTTAAAAATGATGTCATTAAATCTTTACAGATGTGCCTCCTAGAGGTATTGTGGAGTAGCAATAAAGCATATTTCATTTGTCTGGCACAGTGAACAAGCAGAATTTTTGTTATTGGGTTGCTGGAAACCCCCGAGAATGCCACAACAACCTCTTCACAGCCCGAAAGTCACCATTTGGTGTGCTTTGTCCTGTGTAGGCATTGTGGATCCTTTTTATTTTTAAGAGGATGGCAACAATGTTACAGTGACTTCAAACCAATACTGCGACATGCTGGAGAATTTTTTGTGGCCCAAAAGGAAAGAATACAATACAAGTGGCTTTTGGTTTCAACAGGATGGAGCCACAGCCCATACAAACTGTTGTTCTCGCACAATTTTGGCAGAGATGTTCTCCGGTTGTCTAATCTTTGCGAGAAGCCATTGAATGGCTCCCTTGCTCCCAATTTGAGCCCCTGTGACTTTTTCTTATGGGGGTATCTCAAGGCAGAGAACCCTACAAGAACTCAAGGAGGTCATTCATGAGGAAATCGCCAAAATTCCTCCAGATATGCTGGTAAGAGTTGAAGAAAACTTCAAGAAATGGCTCCAAATGTGCATCGCCTGTAAAGGCCAACATTTGGACGACATTATTTTTAAAACCTAACCAAAAAAAACTTTCCTACATGTACTTTCAATAAATAAAAAGGTTTTTCCATATTATTGTACTGAATTTTTAAATTCACCTCATAAATGTGCGACTCCATTATGCCCCACCCTGTATAATCCAAGTTGTTAACAGGGATAGGGAGTCAATAAAAAAATACACAGCTCAAAGTATTAGGAATAGGAGTTGAGTTTTTTAAAACTAACTCCTACTCCTGACTCCCATAAAAAGATTTGACTCCTTGACTCCTGACTCCGACTCTCTGTCCCTGGTTGTTAATGTGCACTTTCAGTTCAGTGGAAATTTGTAAAATTAAAAGCTTTATATTTTGATTTATTGTAATTTTTTGAACAATTGCAAACATTGCAAAAATTTGTTAAGTTATGTGATCTGTAATGAAACTCAAAAGTAGGTCAGTTTGTTTACCATGTACACTATGTGACTTACATATAAGTTCTTTCATAATGAATAATGCCCATTATATTACAATTTTAATATATTTGATACATAAATCACTAACATTGTTTTTTCATATTGTGGAAAGATTTATTATATACTTGTTATATCTCTTGATCAAACTATTTTATGAGAAGAAATACTAACAATTAGTATAATTAGCATAATAATTATAGCGCAGCATAATAAAAAATAGGATAAAATGATCAGCACATATTAAAGCATTTTATATGCATATTATTTCATGCTATTTTTCATTTATTTTAGTTAATTACTTGTTTAAATTAAATAAAAATAAACAATTTATATTGATTCTGTTACTAAATATTGTCAATTTTGATTTTCTAATTTCCAAAATGGCATATTATTTTTTGAAATAATTAAAAATTTTGTAAACCATTTGAATAAAATTAAAATCAAATAAATAATTCATTTCCAAATTAAAGCAATTATAACATATTAATGTAACAAGCATCATAATGATTTTTCAGATAATTTTATAAAAGTTTCTGAAATGTGCCACAAGAGACTGTGCAGAGAAGCTTGTAGACAAAGTATAAGGGATAAGTGTATGTTATACTGGTTATAGGATGCATCATTTCCAGTCTGCAATACTGGTAAGCAAAAATTAATTACACAAAATATATATGATGGTTGAATCACTTTCAACTATTATGGGTGCAGCTGCATAGTTCTGTAACTAACCAGTATGTTGTAGGAAATAAACTTGTTTTTTAATAAATAACACACATGCAAGTAACCCTAGGGTTTCTGGCATGTCAATCATTTTGCAACTTGATATCAAGATACCATACTTGTTATCAAGATGATATCAAGTATTAACAAGAACATGACATGTTATCTATTTTTTATTACTATTTTCAGTATTATTTACTATAAATAAACTTAAACATGACAATAATACAAAAATAGTAATACTTTGTGTATTAAATAGATGAAATAAAATGTATCATGCAATTTCAGTGTGACAAATTGCAGAACTGAAATGATGCATCACAACCAATACATTATACACTTACCCTTAATGTTTTGTCTGTACGCTTCTCTGCACAATCTCCTATGGCACATTACTTTTCAAAAATCATGTATAAAATATAGATGCATATTACTTGAAATCTTGTTTCAATATTTTAATAATTTATTTAAATTTTATTTGAGTAAAAATGTTACCTGTTTCTCGAACAAAAGTATAGCATTTCTCATCTTTTTGCCAACCGCAATGATATTCTGTATGGCAAGCATGGCAATTATGTAATTTATCACAGTTACTACTTTGAGCTTCTTCACACTGCTCAACAGCACTTATTTTCTAGATGAAATAAATGAAAAATAAATTTAATATTAAGGCAATAATTTACATTTGTATAACAATCATTGTGTATATACACAATGATTGTTATACAAATTATACATGAGAATCTGGCAAGATGATTTTCTTGAGCAGTTTTAAAACACAAAAAAGACAAACTAAAATATTATGATTAGAAAGTATAGTTTATAACTTAAATTTTTACAATCAAAATGTTTTAGTTTTTTCAACTATAAAATTATTCTCTGGCACATCTTAATGCAAGATATATAAAGTTTCACAAAAACTGCATCATAAAATACTTTCTCAAAAGCAATAAATTACTTTGCTTTAACATTTATATACAAATTATTAGGTTTTAAAGTTAATTTAGGTTAATACAAGTTCATGATTGTTTTTCAGCAATTCTTTTAATTCAAAAAAAAAAAAAATTACAAGAAGGCACTTAACATTTCTGTAACTGTCACTCATTTATCAAATAGCCACAGATGATATTGCAAGTGACAAACATTCAGTTAGATTATCTACGTTGCAGTTGTTGCCATCCTTCTATTCAGTACAATTTTTAGCTTATTTTTCTTATATTTAACCTTAATTATGGTTCTTAAAATATTGCAAGCATCTATAGTATTGTTTAATACTATAATCTAGTATTAAACAAACATCAGTTCACACTATATTAGTATATTAATTCAAGTTTCTAAAAGTCTATAATGTAAATTTCACAGAAAAAATCAATATAGATATGTTCCAATTGGGACCCAACAAAAACAAGAACAATTCCTTAAGGTCAGACTACACACTTGTTGGATATGCAAGACCCCCTCCATCACATCTATAAAGAAATTAGTAAAACCACTGGACAAAAAATCCTATACAAAAGGAATCCAATAATCTACAAGCTTTTATATAATGATAAGGATCCCCCAACTCTAGCAATGTTCTGAAGTATAACTATTTCTCTTAAAGATGAGAAATTGCACATGACATTCAGTACACAGTGGTCACTTCAAGATTTTTAGAAGCAGGACTGAAGACGCATAAGTATGACATTCAGAAGTCCAACCAAGTTATGACCCTTGCAGCCTATGCTCTTTCTGATTCTGTTGATGTGGGCTGGCAACAAGCTAAAATCATTAAAGGCATTAGAAATATGATCATATATGTTACATGAAAACTCTCTACATTTACAAATCTGTCCAAAAGGTAGTTCTATCAATTATAAGGATCTCAATGACCTTTTGACTGCCTGGAAAGCCTGCTATGAGTAGCATATTGAGTGACCTTGACACCTTTACACTCTCTTTCTGCATGTTCCCTTCCTTCTTTTACTTGCATTCTTTATTTAATTTATTTTATATTCTCATTTTTATGTATTTTTTATTTTATTTTGTTATTTATTTCTTTGTTCATATTTTTATTCTTTTGTTTTAATTTTTTAATTTAAATTAACCAGTATTTACTGTTCCAAATGAATGACTAAAAACATTTATAAGTTGAGATCTTTGATGGAAATGTAAGATTTGTAAAAAGTCATCTAAATGCTACATCTGTAACAAACATCAGTCAAAATATTTCTTTGTCTCCATTCATCTGAAGACTTACATGTCAAAACATGTAACGAATTTTGAATACAGTAGAATCCTGTATAACATGATGAAAAAATTGCGACTAGTACTCATACAGCGCAATAAACAGTTCCATATAACACGTAAGATAAATTTAACATTTTCACATAGTTTCTGATTTTTTGTTTCAAAAAGCAAATGTATAACTTACCTGTTGTTTATATAAGAACCAGTGAAGCTACCAGTTTAAAAAAAGCAACAGTTTATAAAAAAATAATAATACATACACATTTAAAGATATAAGAGGAAAATAATTTTAGAAAACAATCCTCATACCGGTACATCTAAAATCCAATATAACTTCTTAAGCCTTTTAAGTTTCCGGTACCCAAGACGAAAATTAACAACCAACTAACGTTTTCGATTCTCCTCCAAGATCTTCGTCAGGTTCTTTGACGGTTTTGAAATAGAATGCAATTCAAATAGAATGTTTTTGAAATTCAAATGATAGAACATCTCCTGCGTGCAATCATTGAGACCGATCTAACATGCATTTAATATACACGATACTATCATAAAAATGACGCTGTCCATCCATACAGGAATACTACACGGCTACCATTGCAGGTGCACCTTGGAGATATATCGCCACGCATACGATAAAACGTTGCCATCTTTGAAATTAATACACTTCCCCGATTTTGACGCCTTGTAAATCTCAAGGGTCTCCAAGGCCCTGATGCGGTCCGTATCGAATGATGTTTTAATAATTTTATTCAACTTTTTATTCAATTAAAATAATTTTCTTCAACTTTTAATAAAAATAAAAATACGCACTTCATTTAACATTTATTCACTATCAGAAGTATCAACAAATAAGTTCCAACGACACTGTTTTGTTAATAGTGGTTGTACAGATTCATCACTTGAATAGTCTATAGTTTTGTCTTGATTGTTATCATTATTTAAAAACAGTACTTTCTCCAGATCATTTTTAGATTGAAAATATGGGGATAGACAATCATTCAATATTCTTTTAAATTCCATAACCCGCTGTATTGATGGATCAATTTTCATAAAATGTGTTTCTAACGTTTTGGCTATTTGTAACCCTTTATTTATATCTTATAAACTCAAAGGTTGCTTTGGCACATTAAAAGTCTGGACTGAGTTTTCCTCCTCATTACTAGAATGAAAACAATTTGCTAATTATATTAATTCGATTTCATTAATATCTTTATTGTAATTAATTAATTTGGTGATATCAGTCTCATTCATATCAACAAAACCCTCTCCACCAATATTTTGTCCAGCAGTTATTATGCTATCTACATCTGTTTCTGATGGAGTTGGAGAATTTGCAGTAATAACTAAATCTGGCCATAACTTTTTCCAACAGGCGTTGAGGGTCGAAGATTTCAGTTCTTTAAGAGACATGTTTATTATTTCTATGCAATTCAGTATTGAAAATTCTTTCCAAATTTGTGGAACCGCTGCATTTGAATTACAATAAATTTTTCTAAATTTTCAAATGTACGATGTAAATAAAAAGTTTTAAATGTTTGTATTATCCCTTGGTCCAATGGTTGAAGAATTGATGTTGTGTTGGGTGACAGACAAACCACTTTAACATTAGGAAGATTTAAATTTATAGGAAGGTCTGTCGCATTATCCATCAGTAACAAAACTTTAAAACTAATATTTTTTCATTGTAAATAATCTTCAACCTCTGGTACAAAACAGTTATAAAACCAATTTTGAAACATTTCACATGTATCCATACTTTTTTATTGGCTCACCAGTGAACAGGAAGTGTTGATTTTCCTATGTTTTTCATTATAAGTGGATTTAATGTATGATTAATTAACATCAGCTTAGTTATATGTTCTCCAGCTGCATTAGAACACAAAACCAAAGTTATTCTGTCTTTTGATGCCTTGAAACCAGAAGCAAAAGTCTCATTTTTTGTAATATATATCCTGCCAGGCATTTTGTTCTAATACAGGGCAAATTCATCAACATTACAGACTTGTTCTGCTATATAATTGCCCTCTTCTACACTTTCGGAAAATCTTTGAGCTGCTTCTGTATCGGCTGATGCATTTTTTAAACAATTCTCTCTCATATTACACAAAAAAAAATCTCTTCTTGAATCTGTCAAACCATCTTGTGCTGGCTTTAAATTTGGGTTTATGCAATTCATTAGATGAAACGCTCTCAGAATCTTTTAAACATTGGTAAACCTAGAGTTCGTTTTGTTTTATGACAACACTATTTACAGGTATATTTCTCAAGTAACAGTCCATATCATCAAACACTTTTCCATCTTAGGCACTAACATGTCTTTTATTTGAGCAACTTTCTTCAAATCTAATAAAGATGTACTAGACAATATGGCTTGTATTTTGCTTTCATTTTGTCTTATTGTTCAAACTGTTGACTCTTATAAGTTCAATTCTTTAGCAATGGTTCCCACTTTTGGACTAGATTTCAATTTATCCAAAATTCTAATTTTGTCATCCAGAGCTATACGTTTTCTTCTCAACTTCTCAGGTATTTTATTTATTTCCGTATGCATGGCTAAAATATATATTTTTCTTATAAAAATATTATTATAACACATACAAAACTTTTTTTATAATTAAGTTACATGTATTCTGTTTTGACTTCCCTTTATCAAAAGAAACTTTATTTGAAACAAATTAGTTACGTATAACACTAACAGTCCGTTTGCAATGAAATAATATTTCAAACTGAATCACATCTCATTAGCACATTGCGACAACCATTACACTTTACAGACATGCCTGATTTTGCATAAGTTGGTCTTATAATGTATGTCCCATATAACGTGATTTCCCACAATACGGAACATATCCCCCACACTGTATGGGACTCTACTGTAAATGGTTCTAATGCTATTTCTAATGTCTTTTGGCAAGATGAATATATAGAAAATCATTCATTTGGATCTTCTTCATAATTTGTTAACTAAAAAAAATTCATCAACCATTTAGAAGATGTATACTTTACTAAATAATCAAAAATACACATTATTGTATTTCTGATTATGTAGGGTGTGCATCTAACAAGTGACCAACAGCTAGGAGTCTATTTGGAAATGCTTATCAATTGGTTGATTGGTAGCAGCAAATGATGTGTCACCAGTAGTTGGTAGGTCATTATCTAACCTTTTTTTAAGATTGGTATGTCTGATAGTGTGTGATAACTATCAGCAAATCATCAGAAACATTATAGGTGTATTTGAATGATGCCTGGTCTCAATGGTTGAATCAATAAGCATTTCTGAAAGACTCTAAGTAAGCAAACCAATGAAATAATCTGTATCATAAGAAACCAACTATATCATTGGCTTACTTATTTATTTGCAAGTCACCTAGATGAAACCAGAGTATCTAAGTGCATTCATCTCCAAAATCTCATGCAAAGCATCACTACTCCCAAGCTGGTGTGTTTTGCAGGAAATTTTAAAATAATCTTTATTACATATAGTCTAATACTCTACAAATAATAAACATGTTTTAATTTTTAAAAAAATAATACAATGTAAAATTTTAAAATATTTCCTTTATTTACAGTTTATTGAAATGTCCAATAATCCACTTAACAAATCTCTAATTTTAAAAATCTTTATTATGTAATACCAAACAATCTGCTGAATTATTGGGCTTTTTTGGGCTATGTTAATGCTTAGTACTAATTAATTTGACTATAGGTAGGCAGATATGCTTCCAGTTTGTATTAATTTTAATAATATAACAAATCAATTTTAACACAATCTGGAATTTAGAAATTTCTGGAAGAAAAGAATTAGGCCACAGCAGGACTCCAACCTGCTCTGGCCATAAGTAATTCAATCAGGTTGAGTTCTTACCTTAATTTTCATGACTAAACAAACACAAAAACTAAAAACAAGTAATTAAGGAAACCAATGGTAAAATAAAAATCTTTGATAAATGTTTTTGGTCTTTATTATAACCAGCTTTGGCTACATTCAAAATTATTCAGATTGTATTTAATAATTTTAAGTAATTAAAATCAATAATATTGCATGGTAATGATTAATAATTTTAACAGTTACTGATAATTAACAGTTAAAAATACCTTCATTCCTGTATTGCATTTTCCATGATAGCATGACGTTCCACACCAAACACAATTGTAAGTATTCTCAATACAGCTTGGACATAATGTTTGCCGTCCACAGAGATATGTAACATTTACTAATATTAAAAATATAAATACTCATAATTAGATACAATAACAGTACTAAATTCTGCCAATACAATCCAATACCAATATAAATAACCTCAACTAGACATAAATACCAATAAACCAGCAAAAATAAAAGAGATAAACATTTTTTAAAATTTTAAATGGTCATCTTCGGGTTTGAAGAATGCAGATATAAACAAACCAATTCATTTATATCTGCATTCTTTGAATCTGAGAATGACCATTTAAAATTTTTTTAAAATGTTTGTTTTCAGTTTATCTCTTATTTTTGCTGATTAGTATTTACATTTAGTTGAGGTTATTTATATTAATTTACACCAGTAGTTTTGTAGTGATTGTACCAATACCAATAATTTTCTAACTGATCCAGTCCTATATGCCCGTCTATCATTATTTTAAAGGTGTTGTAATATATGAAAGCATAAAAGCTCATTGAGTTAGAGAATATTCACTAACCATTCAAATTCAAATATAAAGAAATAAAAGTTTACAAATCAATTTATAGTCTCCTTTCAGCTTACTGTAGACAAGGTCTGCAGTAAGCCATTAGGATTTAATCTACACACTGTTGTATTTCTGATTATATAGGGTGTGCATCTAACAAGTGACCAACAGCTAGGAGTCTATTTGGAAATGCTTATCAATTGGTTGGTTGGTTGGTAGCAGCAAATGATGTGTCACCAGTAGTTAGTAGGTCACTATCTAACCTTTCCTTAAGATTGGTGTGTCTGATAGCAACCAGCATATCACCAGAAACATTATAAAACTCTAAGTAAGCAAACTAATGACATAATCTGTATCATACAAAACTAACTATATAATTGGCTTTACTTATTTATCTACTAGTTACATAGATGAAACCAAGGTATCTAAGCAAATTCATCTCAAAAATCTCCTGCAAAGCAGCACCACTGCCAAGCTGGTGTTGCCAAAAGCAACAACTGTATGTCATATGGCAATCAATGGCAAATTAAACACAGAAAGGACATTCTATCTACTATGGATTCGTTTTATAGCACAGTACGTCCATCCCATGTTCAAATGCCTGGCAAAATGTTATCAAAGATGCATATTGAAAAAAGACTGGAACATCAGTTTGTAAAACAAACCAATTCTGATATGTGAATATACCAGTATCAGATTGGTATTGGTTATATCTCTACTCATAAAACCAGTTACAGTATTAAGCAAATACATAAATTTCATTTTAATTACTGTATATAAAACAATAAAAAAGACAACAATATTTATAAACATACCTCCTCTTCGATAACATGATGTATGGTATGTTTTAACACGATCTGGAATAACTGAAAACAACTGGCATAAACTCATTTCGTAATTCCAGACACAATTAACACCTAATGCAGATTTTTCACAAGCATCAGCACTATGATATTGTTTACAACTTCCTAAATATAAAAATAATCATTTTTAATTAATAAATTATAAAAAATATATTCTATAAATAAACATTATTTAGGTTGCTAATAATTTCAGCCATATTAATTGCTCCTTTCCAATGAAAAAGTAAACTTATTATAAAAAAAAATAATTAAATGAAATAATACAATTTAAAATCCACAAATGAGAATCAAAAGTTAAATTTTTAAAAATTTCAGTTTTAAAAAATATTTACAATACAAATAGAATACAAAAGTTTTAAAAATATTTTAAAAATATATACATATAATACACATACATCTTTCAGCAATCTTATACAAATCAGTACATATAACATATTAAAATAATGCTTTATAGTTATTAATAATTACTTCTAGCTACAATTTTTCTTTAGAAATTTCATCCTTGATTTTAAAACTGATATAAAAAATATTTATACATTATATGTAGAAAAATTGTAATGATGAAGGATTAATCTCTCAAAAGTACTTAATGTAAGAAAACAATAATTTTAAAATATGCACAAAGTTCAGTGCATTCTTGGATTCATAATGCATGCATGAGAGGAGAGTAGAGTGAATTGGTAAATAAGAAAACAGAAGTAGTCTGCTTTCAGGTATGTAACTTTCTTCAAAATCATCATAATGATAGGAGATAAACAGAAAGATAGTTGGTAAAAAATAGATTTTTGTGTACATCATTTAGATGGGAAGAAAATCAGACATTGCTAGACATTTTGTGACTGGTTTCAATTGGAGGTGGATTAACAAAATCCTGGATGGACTAAAACATTGTGACAACAGTAGAAATTTATGTTTTTGGTCAAATAAAGGTGCAATTAGAAAACAAAGACAAGTGCAGCCTAAAGCATATACTTAATACCAAAAGTGGTTTCAATTACAATTTATTGGTCTAAAAATATGGGTTAAGAGACAAAATTATGAAAAAAATAATGATTGACAGATTGACATATATGCATATATGATGAAAAGGCAGTAGTCTGCACCAAACATGAACACAGATCAAGAATAAAGGCAATAGTAACAACTATTGTCTACTCTCTACAAAGGCAACCAGAAATACTGTAAAGTTTGGTTGGAAATACAGATTTGACCTCTCTATAATAAAAATTGTTTTTAAAAACATTGTACAATAGCTTTAATCAACAACAATCTAAAAGTAATGGATTATTCAATAAAAAACACAAAGGTATTACTATGCTTATAAATACAAAAAACTTATTAAATGTCATAATGTCCTAGTAATAAATTAAACAATGTATTAATAATCAAAATTATATGACTAATAAAAACAATAATACAAGAACATTAAGTCACAATAATTAATATTTATGTGAGCGATTCTATAATCAGTTTTCAGTACCTCTCTCAATCAGCATCAGATTAGCAACAATTTTTGGCATGGGAGTATATACAAAATATAGACCCATATATGTAAATTACTGATGGCCAAGGTGGTTAAGTCCAATATGGCCGCCAAGCAGATGGCCATCATTGTTCTCACTCAGCAGTACTAGAAAACTCCACCTTGATATTCTCACCATCTCATCCATATCTACTGGTATAGTGATGTTACAACTGCCATCTACCTCATGTACAGTACATATTCAACTTGGATCTATACTTTATATGTTCCCTACTAGCAACAACTCTAGTTCTGACAATTCTGTAATGATTATCTAAAGATGAAATAAATTACATTTATGATATGTTTTTGCTTGTTTCACAGTTATACCAGAAGTTCAGAAGTCACATGATAATGGTTTTCTCTGTTGCAACAGATTGAACAGTAAGATGCTTTTTATTTTATTTTTTCAATCAGGAGTGTTTAGTAGTCATACTAAACTATACAATATCCCCAAAATATAAAGAAACAAAAATAAATAATAAGAACAAAAGAAAATCAGGTTCTCTCTCACAATGCTCCTTTCATATTTGATGTAATCATACACAACAAAAGATGCTATCTTATCATGCCTCCTAGCTTACTTTGTAAAGAAAAGAGAAATACCCAATCACAAGGTAAAGCTGTGCTGTAAACCAAAATTTAGACAAAAGTTGCTGACCTGGCTTAAAGCTGCATCACAAGAACCACCAAACTCATTTTTCATGAAATCAAAAGGAGTTGTAAACCAGGACAATTATGTAACTGAGTACATTGAAAACAGATTAGTCACTTGTATCCAAAAGCACTACTCAAACACTTATGAACAATAAAAATTTTAAGATTAGGGAGGCATATTCTAGATCATTGTTCAGATATAGTTTAATTTACTATTTAAATAATTTTCTGTATTTATGGTCATCTTTTGTATAAGGATCATTCAATTAGATTTTTATCAAAAAAAAAAAAAATTTCTTTGCCTACTTAATTCTTTTATTGAAAAAAATCCTTTATCATCACTATAAATAAACTTAACTTTTAGAATTTTTGTACAATTTACTGTCAGACTTGATTAATAGTAAACTCAAATTTTTTTCTAATAAATAAAAGTTTGAATTAATTACTTAAATGTAATTACTTTTTATTATACATTTAGAAGATAAAATTTATTATAAGCAGAAAAGTCCAAAATTTGTGATACAAGATAAAACACAATTAGTCACCAAAAAACTTTCTGAAAGAAAAATCTTATTTGTATATACCAACAAAAGATATTTTTTTCTACTTGTTTAACAAATACAATCAGCTAAGCCATAAAGAAAACTGCACTGAGTAACAAAAATGTTTATTCAAGGAGTTTATTACATCTAATTGTTTTTCCATTATTATAAATAAAAAAAAAATTATACAATGATATGACTGCTGTTAAGTTGCAGAAGCTGCACATAACCTAAACGAAGCTCTAAAACATTTAAAGAAAGCATATATCTGCAATTTGACATATGATCCATAACCTGTTGAATTTATAATCTACAACCTTCACATACAAATGTAAACTTGTCATTGTGCAATACAACAGGTCGTCTAAGATTTGTGGCACTCTGTATCTCATTACAAAAAGTCAAAAAAGATTCTATATTTTAAACTAAATTTTTCATGTTGAACCATCTTGCTTCAACCTACATCATTATTTTCTGACTAATATGTATAATTAATTTTTTATATGTATAATCTAATGTTATGTTCTTTTAAGTTTATGAAATTCAAAATGTATTTCCTATCATATCATATATAGAAGTTTTAATTTATAAATTTAAAAATTTTTGACATGATATTTAAAAAATTAAAAAAAAAAGCATTTCAAATCTTTGCATTTTTCATAAATGGAAACCACTTACATTATTTCCATTTATGAAAATTGTTTCTATATTTATAGCATCTAAATTTAAAAATTAAATTGCAAGTAAAATATTACAAAATTTCAAATTTATCACAAATTTATAATCTAAAAAGTGCTGAAATTGTTTAATTAACCAATAAATTTTAAACATATTTAAAAAATTATTTACCAGGTGAAAATCTTTGAATATCATTCAACATTTGTCCATTAAATCCTCCAAAGACATACATAGATCTAAAAAAATTAATTATTATTATTTCAATATTTATAATAAAACTTTATTATTATAAAACGCAATTTTTTAATTAGGTTATCAATATATTAATTGTTATTTGGTTGTCAAAGCATTTTAAAGTGTATGAAGACTTCAAAATTCTAAGAAGTTGCTCAGAAATATTGTACCAAGTTTTCCTGATACAACAATAAAAGCTCAACAGATAATTTTGTTTATGCAATGAATGCAAGTTCATTCATTGTTTTATCAAGTCTAAAAAACTTTTAAAAATTAACTCAACTTAAATATCTTGAATAAGATAATTATTAAATATAAATATTGTTTTCTAACAGAAACATTTCAAATCAGAAAAGTAGAGAATATTTAAATTATATTGAGTATGATATTTGTCTAAGTGAAATTTCCTATTTTTATATAAATTTCTATAATTTAATATTTAATTTAATAATTTTAAATTTATGTAAAAATAACAAAGCTTTAAAAATAGGAGCTTTGTTAGAGAAGAAAAAACCAAGAAATTTATAAACAGAAAATAAAACTACTCATTTACAACACACTGTTCACAACACACTTTTAATGATTACATACTGTTTATAATAACATTTCAAAATATTTTAGAGCTTTAAATTCATCACACTATACTTTATACATATAAATTTTAATGTCTTGTCTGTATGTAAATTTTTATTTCAAATTACATTATATTTATTTTTGTAAAAATTATTAAATATTTAGTTATGTAAATTAATAAAATGAAAGCTTTAAACATACTCATTATAAAGAACTGCAGTATGACCAAATCGTGCAATATTCTTTTGTTGGTCTGTTGGAAATTTTAAAGTTGTCCAAGCATCACATTCTAAAAAATAGTAACATTAATTATTCATTCATCAGAAATCAGAATTTTTTAAAACATGATACTGAGTACTTATTATAATAAATAAATATATAAATAATTATAATAGTAATAATAAAAAAAGAACAATTATATAAATACTTTCCTTTCTTTTACTTTACAAATAATAATATTTAATTATAGAATTTGTGTATTCAACTTTACAGGTATGGCCTAATTAAATTTCAGAGATATTACTTGATCTACAACTAAAGTTGTGAAGTTGTAATTACAAAGTTCAACTAGTTACAAAATTTTTATTAATACACATCATTCATTGTATTATAAATATATCAATCTAAACATCATTGTGTTTTGTTATACATTGCTGGGGACTTTATACAGCAAAATAAAATCAAAATGCTGTAATGGAATACAATTTTATATCAGTTAAATATTGGCATAAAATGCCAAACCCACACACACACACACACACACACATATACATATATATATATATCTCCAGTGATAACACGTAACACTACTTTTGAATGAAGTACAACAGAAATTTCAACACAAACAGAAGTAGATGACCTCTTAAAGAGTCAAAACTGAAATGTGGAAGTGAATAAACCAGCCCTCTACTTCCATGATATTATAAATTATATTCTGTACTATGTTGGAAGTAGAATACTGGTTTATCCACTTCAAATTTCAGTTTTTATTCTAATTATAAAATATCATTTACTTCAATTAGTTTTCTGTTTAGTGTAGTGTCTAATGTCATTAAAACTACATCACAAGTTTTTGAGATGATTCAAAATTTTAAATTTGACTAAAAACGATTTGATTTTAGAACTGTCTTGGAATGTAGACTTCTAGAATTTGACACAAGAAGACTGGGCTTATCAGCAAATATATGTGAATTTGTTTTCTTTTTTCTTTTGTTAATATTTTGTAGTTCCTAGACTCTCAGACTTTCTTCTTGTGTGTATCCTTCCAATTAAATAAGCTTATACACTACATACAGTTTCTATATTTAATTTGATTTTCAAAAATATAAATTGAAATACTGATAAACAAGATCCTGTTTTACTTTATTTATATATAAAATTATTTATTAACTGAATACATTTTATTATCATTACAATACTTATGTCTGACAATCAGCAATAAAGGATTTGTGAACAGAAACGACATGCTATTTTCAGTGTAATCAGTGTGATATAAAAATATATCATCATTTTTTGTTTAATTTTTGCAAAGATAAATTAACTTATTCATAATTCTATAATTTTTCTGAACTAATTAGGTCAATGTAAGTGATAGGACCACTCTTATTCATTCAAAGTTCTGGGGAAATAAAAATAATTCTGATTTGATAGACATATTCCAAAGCCACGTGAAAAATGTTTCATAAATGCATATAAATTTTGACATTTTTTTTACAGCTTGGTCATAAGACTTTTATGATAGCATAATATACAGAATATGTTAATGACATGTTAATTTAGAGTGAAAAACTTGTAAATTATAAAAACATTATAAATTTTTATAATTTACAAGTTAAATGATAATTTAAGTAAATCCATTATTCTACAGATTACATACACTTTCAAATTCAATTCAATTGTATTAAATTTTAAATTATTATTTATTAAATAATATAACTGCTAAAATGGTTTACTTTAAAAATACTTCATTGAAAAACTTTTCCTAACTGATTAGAATCCTACTTTATTTAAATCTCATTTTAGAATAAAATACTATAAATATGGACATTTTTTTATATATATTATACATTAGGATACTTTTAATGTCTATATTTAGTACAAGTCCAACATCACTTTTCTGATATCCTTCATTTCAAAGCCTTACTGAATTAAGTTTTTCCAGATCAATGATCATATAGTACAGTAATAATTCAACAATACATCCTGCACAACTAGTTACAGGTCTTCTATATCGCTAAAGCACTATAGACTGTTAGAAACTTCAATAATACATATAATTTGTTTGGAAGAAAAGCATCACAACTCAAAAATCACCATTTTACTTTTGCATAAAAAAACAAAAAATACAAAAGTAGCTGTATATATATGGGAAATAAATGTCATTAGTTGTGCTATTTGTCTGCAACCAAGCAAGTTTAATTTGTAACATTTTTCTTATTAAAATACAAATTTTTCCTATAAAAAACAATGATTTTTGAGATATGACAGTCTTCTTCCAAATGAATAATACATTAAATGTGAACTAATGATTACATTTAATATCAGTGATGTTTGCATCTTGTTCTTTTATATATACAATATTTATAGGTATATATAAATAAAGTAAGCTAAAAATCACATAAAATAGAGGAATCACCAACAATTGTAATATAGACAATTCAAGTGAATGCAAATTACATAAATGTCATCTGTAACCAGAACAAATTTAGTGGTTATATAGTGGTTATAGGAATTTTAAGTGCCCTCTCAAAATTTTGTATGAATTAAAAGATGCCAAAAAAAAAAAAAAAATTTCTATTACACTTATATATTTAATATATATATATAATGCATAGATATAAGAATTAATCTTAAAATAATTGTAAAATAAGATCATTTACCTAAATCATATGCTAAAAAATCAGAAGAAAAGCACTGGTCGCCACTGCTATGAGATGTACCATTATATATATTTCCACCAAACACAAGCATTAAGCCGTGATGAATAACTGCACTGTGTAGGTAACGGTGTGAATGACTAGGAGTTAACAATTTCCTATTCAAAATAATTTTTTTAATTAAATCTAATTCAGAAAAAGTTAAAGTCTAAATTATTTTAGACTAATCATTTCTTAAAATATATGAAGAAAATCTTAATCTAAAAATTACAATGAAAAAATTAATAAAATGTCCAAAATATTTGTTGTTTCATAATTTTCATTTACATGTATAATATTTATAAGAAATTTCAAAGTTTTCAAATTTTGTAGTTAACAAAAGATATTTTCAAGTAATTTTGATCTATATGAAAATGAAGTGAATTTTTACATTCTAGCAGATTATGTTGCTGCCAGGCAGATATTTTATACTGATGCAAATTTCTGCATTAGTATACAGAACTTTGTATCAATATAAAATATACTCAAAAACAAGAAATTTTTAATAAAGAAATGATATTTATAATACAGTTCTTGGAAACTTTGCTTCTAAAGTAAAAAAAATCCAGCAACAAGTTATGTAACTTTCCTGGCAACAGTTAAAAATTGTGTGCTGCATCTGTTATGAGATTTCATTTTAAAAACTTTTTATATTTTTAATTATTACGAATTAATTAATTATAATTCTTTATTCACAAAAAGGGGATTATCCCTGTTGCAGGGGGTTGTACAAAATTGACTTGTAAATTTTCATATTATTAAAACATTAACTAGGTTATTAAAATTTAACAGTCGTTATACATTGGTTTTATATTATTTCGTTATTAACATAAATAAAAACAGTTATTTTAACAAACACAGTAATATAATTATACAATAATGGTGAATGTTGATATATTTTGACATACTGGCATAAATTTACAACATTTTTGTAATCTTAATGAAATAATTATACAGAGAATAGAGATCATTTTTATTTAGGTTATTGAGAGAATTTCTATAATCTTGGGATGAATCACTTTGGAGTATTCGAGGAATGTTGAAAGAATCACGTACATTAGAGAGATTTTGACATTTCTGAAGTAAGTGTTCAATTGAGAAGTTATCGAATTTGCACCATGGGCAATGATTGTTTGACAGGTCAATATAGAAATTATTGATATAAAGGGAATATTTATTTAGACGTAATTGTGAAATTAGCCTTTTCACGTTGAAGTTAATTGATTTTATCATATAAGGTTGTACAGAAGGTATTTGTAAAATTTTTAAGTACCAGGGATGATAGGTATTGTGATTTAGGCTATTTTGATCCATATTTATAGATTGAGCGATAGCTGATTCCATTAACATAGTATATCCAAATTTCCAGTCCTGAATATTATCTTTGAATAGAAGATTTGATACTCCAAAAGAATTTAGTATTTTATTTAGTTTAGTTTGCCAGAGTTGTATTGTAGTTGATTTTTTACTGCCTTTGATTATTTCGTGGTGCAGAAAGGTAATATTACTGTCAGATTTGAATTTTAAACGATAGTAGAATTTAATGATACGTTTTAAGAACAATGGATAAGAGCAGATACGGTTAGTTTCGTGGCGAATTGCGTAGCCTGGGACAGTTCTTTCTAAGTGAAAAAGTTTGCGGAGAAAGTAGATGTGAAATTTTTCTAATTTATATATATAATCGAGACCCCATATTGGGGATGCGTAATATATGATTGGGTTAATGATTGTGTTATACAGTTTCATATGAATAGATAAATCGGAGTTAAGAAGAATATAAGTTTAGCAGATTATCTATAGCCAGTTTTACCTTATTGTTCAAATACGAAATATGTGCAATACGAAATATTGTTCAAACCTTATTGTTCAAATACGAAATATGACTTCATTTACCATTTGCAGAGGTTGCTTGTCTAGATATATCGTTGTTTCTTTTTTGGAGATTTTACTATTCTTACGGAATATAACGACTTTCGTTTTGGTAGGATTAATTGTTAGTTGGATTGAGTTGAGGTAAGAATTTAAGCGATTAATTTTTCTTTGTAGTGATATTTTTGTCGGAGCGAAGATTGCAAGGTCATCAGCAAATAACACATAATGAAAGGTCCTGTCACCAAGTTCTATTCCATCTGAGCAATTCTGAAATATGTGATCAATTTCGAGTAAATAAAAATTGAATAGGTATGGCGAAAGAGGGTCACCTTGGAGTATTCCACGTGTTAATGTTAGCGATGGTGAGATGGCTTTGCCCTGTTTAATTTTTGCGTTATAGGTTGAGAATAGCTTAGATATTGTGTTTGCAAATTGATTACCTGCTCCATTAATTTTTAATTTATATACCAGTAGCGGAACAAAAACAGAGTCGAATGCTTTTTGGATATCAATGAATGCAACATATATTTTTCTTTGCTTTTTTTTCAGATGAAGTTGTATTATGGATGATAGTAGGAAAATAGCAGATTCTGTTCCTTTATTTTTGAAGAAGGCGTATTGAAATTTTGCTTCGAGGTCAGTTATTTTAGTCCAGTATTGGAATTTTGTAGCTAATAAAGATGTAAAGCATTTTCTTAGTGTTGACAGTAATGCTATTGGTCTATAATTAGTTGGAGAAATTTTATCACCTTTTTTATGTATCATTGATAAAATTACTGAATTCCAGGAGTCCGGGTAATTAGTTGTTTTGTACATAGAATTGAAGAGTTGTAGCAGTTTCATTCTTGCTTGATTTGACAATGTTTTTAGGAACTTAGTTGGAATGTGATCATTTCCTGGTGATGTATTAATGCGAGTTTTATTTATGGTATCATCGAGTTCCTTGATTGTAAATTTAGAATTAAGACATTCGTTGTTGGAGTTGTAGTTAGACATTAAATTAGGTATAGTTTGGGTAACAGGAAAGCGTTGATAAAATTTTTTCCAGGCTTCGAAACTTATCATTGAGTTATTGTCACATAAGTCAAATTTAAATCGAAATTTTTGTATTAGAGTCCAGAAAGTTTTGCTATCATTGCTGTTTTTTAGTAGTGTTGTTTCAAGTTTAGAAAAATAATTTTTCTTTTTTGCTTTAATTAGATTATTGTAAGTTTGCTTGAGCTTTCTGTAGTTATTGAAATTTAAATTATTTGAGTTTTCACGGAATGTTTTTAAACTTGTTTGCTTCATCTTTTTCATCTTGTAGCAATCTTTGTCAAACCATGGTTTTTTAAATTTGTTTTGAATGGTTCTTTTATCGTTTTTAATTTGGATATAATCGTTCATTATCTGAATTATTTGGTTATATATTATATCAGAATTCAAATTGGTTATTTCTGGAATATTGTTGAATCTATTTTCTATTTCATTGGAATATTTCGACATTTTATAGTAGATTCTCGTTTGTTTATTGCACTCCTTAATTGATGAATTTTCTGAGGACAATAGGAATTTTGATATGGTTGGAAAGTGGTCCGATGTGTCTTGCGTAGTTATGGCGAAATCTAGACAACAATCTAACATGTATTCAGAACATATTGTTAAGTCTATGGTGGATTTGCCATTATGTTCAATACAAGTAAATTCGGCTGGATAATCAGGTTTGAGACGTCCGTTTAAAATGTACAGTTTATGGTCTTTTATTATTTTTATTAAGTTTATTCCTAGTTTATTAGTAGTATTATCTTTGGATCGTCTGATATTTTGTATTTGGTAATTAGGACCATTATAATATGAATCTGTCATTTCAGCGATTCTTGCATTAAAATCTCCCAGTAAAAGGATATATGGAGTTAAATGTTGCCACTGTTCGATTATTTTAAAAATTTCATTGAGTTTTGTCAGACAGTTGGGTGGAATATAGGTGACCATTACTATTATTTGTCGATAATCTTTGTTGCCTAATATTGGTTTATTCATTGAAAGTAGGAGTAATATATAGTTGTCAGATTTTTTGGTTTGTTGTATTTTACAGCAATGTTTTTTTAATAAGATACACAATCCACCACTTGGGCGACCAGGTCCAGAAGGTTTATATGCTGGGACTGTAATTGTTGTATAGTTATTGAAGAAAGTAGAATTATAAAACAGATCCAGTGTAATCCATGTTTCAGTTATTCCAATTATATCAGGGTCATATTTTAATTGGAGAAGATTTAGTGATGTTATTTTATTCTTTAAGCCTTGACTATTCCAATTGATGACAGTAGTTGGGTGTATATTTTTGTTAACTTTTTCCTGATGAGATTTATTTTGTAATGTATATCAACTTGCTGATTCTGGTAAGGTAGAAAAAGGTAGAAAAGTATCCACATAAACCAGTTTTCCCGTATCGATATTAAAAGTTATTCTATCTCGGTCTATTTGTAGAATATCGTTACGTAGTTTGACTGAATGATTTTGTTTTCTTAATTCGAAATAAATCGGTAATAAGTTTTTTCTTCTTTTACGTGAGTCCTTAGTAAGGTCTGGTGCGATTTGGATGTTTCCCCAGTTTTCCAATAATTTTTGTTGTTTCTTTGATATGAAGGAATTAAAAATCTGATCACGGGTCTGTTTATTACTGAGTGATAATCTGATAACAGGATTCGTTGATTTGGTTAATTGAGTTATATCAAGAATATCTTCCTGGAGTACTTTGTGCAGGTTTAATGAAGAGTTAATAAATTTAAGAATTTCTGATTTGGAGATACTATTTGACGTGGGATAATTATATATTATTATATTATTATAGTGATGGTCGTTGATCAGGGTGTCCATTTTATACTGTATCAGTTCCTTTCCTGATTTTAAATTGTCGATTTGTAGTTTTAGATTTTCAATTTGACTGTCCATTCTTTTAAATTGTATTTTATTCTCACGTATAGTTTCATGGATTAAATTCAAATCTTCTTTTATAGATTCCATTTGGGTAGATAGTTTATTATTAGAAGTATTAATAAGTTCCAAAATTTTGTACCATAGATCTGTTGTTAGAGTGTCATTCGAATTTGTCGAAGATGATGGATGGATTATATTGGACTCACCTGGTGAATTCTGTAGTCTTTGTGGAGTTGTATCCATATGCTGGTTGTTGATTTCTAAGGCTGGTTCTTGTGATTCTTTGTCCATTAATAGATTAAAATCCGTTATAAGTTTGGAGTTGGATGCACCTGGTTGAGACTTTTTACTTTCCGGTTTGGTTCTGTTAAGCGGAGGTCTACCTCGTTTAACTGGTGAACGCTGCATATTTATTAATTGTTAGTATTTCTTCGAGAACGATGATTTCTATACAGTTTTAGTAATTTTGGGTTAATAAGATTAGAGAAATACAGTAGTTTCTTAACACTTGTTGAACCACAACGCAAAAGTCACCAACACCTCCCACTGTCGAGCCACGCCCCCTATATTTTTAATTATTCTAAAAGGGCAAAAAACTTAATTTTGAGAGTAGAAATGAGTTTTAAAAAAAATTGCAAATCCTAATAACAAATAAAATCTTCATTAAGTCTGACTACACTTGATGTATGATATGCAACCCCTGCTATATCCCCACCCCTTGACCTTTAAATATCAAAACTTAATAGCATCAATCATCCTAATACACAAATATTCTTGCAAAATTTCAGAAATTTTCAACAAAAAGCACATGAGTTATTAAGCTTCAAAGTGTATGAACAAAATTGTGCCCATCACACACATACACAGACAGACAACCATATATAGAGAAAAACCCTAAAATTTTTTTTTTTTTTTTTTTTTGCATTTCTTGACATTTTAAGGTCACAAGTCCAAAAATATAAAAATCTTGGTAGGGTCATTTTTTGACCAATCACTATACTTTCCATCTGTTATATATAAGAACCAGGAAAGTAAAAAAAACAAAAGGGCCCTACACAATCATTGTGATTCATTTACAAATTTCAGTCACAAGAAAGTGACTGAAATTTTAGTAATTTTTAGTTATCATTCTTAACTAACTGATGAAAAGTCTCAATTGTCAGAAAGCTTGAAAATAGATAGCTTTTTGCTAGAGCTGAAATATGAGAAGTTATATATGAAAATATGGGAGGTGTATATACAAGATTGTAAACAAAAGTTTCTCCTCAGCCAATTATTTAAAAAAATAATAAGTCAATCACTGTAGATGCACTATTATCTTTTAATTGATTCCAAAATATCAAGTAGGATTTCAGACAGGCTATCAAATACAATAAAAAAATACTTTGCTGCACAACACACAAAGGGTAGCATACATTGCTGTATAACACAAATGCAATACAGGAGTGGTTGAATATGGAGTTAGGTTAACAAAATATGGATATGAAAATGAACCAATTTAATATAAAATATTAAAATGCTATTAAATAAAACTGAACTGTATCATTGCTTACCTAAACCTAATCATATATTCAATCACTTCTTCATTACTCTATGGTATGCAGTAATGCATGCTACTCCTTGTGTGTTGTGCAGCAAAGCATTTTCCTGTCATATTTGACAGCATTCTGGAATGGCACTTGATATATCATAATGTATATTTTTCATCTACGGTGATGCCGTATTACTTTTCAAAAATAATTGGCCAGAAACAGACTTTTGTTATCACTCCGTATATACACTTCCCATATATTGAAATAGCTCTAGCAAAAATCCCAGCCATTTTTAACCTTTCTGGCAATTGAGACTTTTCATCAGTTAGTAAAGAAGTATAACATATTAAATTTTCAGCCAATTTTACCAAAGGCCAAAACCTATAAGGATTGTGGAGGGTCCTTTATCTTTTGTATAATATATATTTGCAGTACTTCCCATGCTAAGGAAAAGAACCATAACTAGAACTTTTCAAAACTGAGTTAGGATCATTTTTAGAAATCTTACTAGTAACTTACCTCTGATCAATAAAAACAAATATTTAAGTGGTCAAAAACTCATATTTAATTTACCATATCTATAAGAAATGTTTGAATGCACGGTAAAATGACTGTATCTAAAAACTAATAAAAAAGAGAAAAAGTCTTAACTACTTATCATTAGGTACAAAAAACATCTTACCATTCATGCTGCCAAACATTATAAGCATACAAAAAATCTACTAAAGCACCTTCGGGACCAAAAGATTGATAACCTCCATACACATATATTCTCTGTGTTCTCTTGTCATAAACACTTGTGTGTCCAAATCCTCCTTTAATAATAGCTCCTTTTGTTGAAGTAAGTTCCCAATTTCCAGTAGCTAAAATGAAAGAAATAAATAATTCAAATTTTACTTTACAAAGAAGATAAAAATAATGATTACTCTAAGGAAAATATAATTTGTATTACATAAGCTGAAAGTTATAATACATTAAGTTGTACATAAGCTGAAACATAACTTGATAATTGAACATTAACAAAAATATTTTTTGTAAGCTAAAGCTTAACTTATTAAAATCATATAAAATTTTTTTTTATTGCAATATAACAATTATAAAAATTAAATAATAAAGAAAAATTTATATTATCAATTTTATTAATGGACACAGAGGCTAATTGTATGATGGCTTAAAAGCAGACTATTACAAAGTCCATTTTGTAATGTAACAGTGTAACAGAAAATGAAAACAAATCAGAAAAAATCAGCATCAAATTACTCTAAATCATATGAAGTTAGAAGCAATTGAATTGAGCTAAATATGGATAGTTGCAATACTAAAGATTGTTGGTAAAATTAACAATAGAAAAAACTAGCAAAGATATTGACGTATACAAACTATTATATGATACATAAAAGTATTTTCCAAACATAAAAGATAACAGATAATAAATAGAGAACATCTCACATTATATATGTCTAGCAAAAACCCACATATTCACTGTCAAAAATGTATTTGCAGTGTAAAATTCTTAATTGTCAACACTGAAAAATTGAATTTGCTCTCTTAATATCATTAAGTACAATACATACAAAGGACAAATTTCATATCAAATGAAAAAATGAATTAAATCTCAAACACAATTTTTAGTAACTACACAGATTAATCTAAAGTCAAGCACAACTTTAAAAATTCATATCTCAGTGAATTTTCATCCTAAATAATGCAGTTTTCACAATTTTTTTAAAATTTAGAGGCATTTTATAGACAATCAGTAAAAGGAGTGGAATGTAGCGGTACATAGTCAGAAACGAGATGCAAAAGAAATTCAGAAACCCGTTTCATTACTTTTGAGCACTACCTAATACAGAAACAAGTTTCATAGACAAATCTTTGCTTGATTATTCTACATGAGTTAATTCAAGAAATATAATGGTAAAGGTGAAAATGGAAATTTTAAAATGTAAGAAACATAAGCATTACACTTCAGCTATAAATATAAATTATTTTAGAAGAAACTGTTCAGATATGATATATAGATATATCACTACTGTATATAGATATATCATATCTATACAATAGTACTACCGTCTACAACAGAGGATACATATATCTATACATCTAGTATACATGCAGTGGTGATATTCGAAATATTTAACAAAGGGTTCACTAGCAGAAAATTTTTCCCTGACAATCACCAACAAACGAAATGGAAGTTTTGGCTAGAAATAAATACAATATCTTTTCTTGCGATATATCTAATAATCAGTGGCATATTTGGAACGTAACGAGCCCTGGGCGAAGACCAGGTAACAATAGTATATTAGTGCTGTCGACCTTTTTTTTCCTTATTTTTTTTCCTTTAGGCAGAAAATTTTTCACCCTGAATGGCACTGCTGATAATAGACAGATGTCATCATCTCTCATAATACAATATCCTCTTTATTTTGCTGTCTATAATCCGACACATCTTCCACAGCCATCTTGTATTATCTCGCGCACGTGAGATTGTGGGATCTCTCTTATGACTGGATCTAGTTTCAAGAACTCTCTTGAATCGATCACAATTAAACCTCGCTTCGGTCGAGATTGAAACAGTCGAGAGAGATCGCGCCAAGACATAGTCCCCGACCTTGCTCACAATCTAGATTGAAATGCTCGGTGTGAACGGGGTATAAGGCTCTAGTTTAGTAGTATTACAGAGTATAATACGTATATTTTAATATATTTAAAAAAAAAAAACAAAACCACTGAGAAATGTTCCATGTGTTTAACAAGGTTCGGAAAACTGAAAATTTTAACAACGGGTTCAGCCGAACATGTGCGAACCCGCTGAATATCACCACTGTATACATGTATCTTCTGGTATAGATACATCTAATAATGTAATAAGATGGCAGCACAATAAACAATTTCAAAATATTCTTCAATTACATCAACAGTATATTTCCATATATTAAATCCACACTGAAAGAACACAATTTCATATCCGTTGATTTGTCAACATCTTTTCAAACAATAATTTTCAGTTTAGCATCTATCAGAAAAACAACTTGTCTCCACTTTTCCCAATTAAAGGATCTTATCAATTTAGTAAGTTTGCCATTAGATGGTGTATGTTATTAAGATCAGAGTCCTAAGACTCAAGATAAACTCTGGGCAGGTTGAAAACCCCAAAATTTTTCAGGGAGTGATCTGTACCAATATGTCAACCTTATTCTTCAACACCCAGATGTCCAATTGTGAGTCTTGTTGAAACCACACTAGGTTTGAAAAAGATCACCTTATTACCAGGGCTGTGGAGTTGGAGTCAGAGTCGGGAGAAATTTCTGGCCAGAAGAGTCAGTCAGAAAAAATGTGTCGATTCCAACTTCGGAATTTTCAATTTAATTTAGTTTTTTTATTTAAATGAAAGAAAATTTATTTTACATTTATTAACTTTTTTTAAATCTTTTGTATTTTGTTATAATTTATTTATTTTAAATACAAAATGCAGCAATTTAACTTTAAATATGAAGTTTTCTTTGTAGTATTTGTGTTTAGTAGTTAAATTATTTTTAAATTTATAAAAAGGGAGAATCTCAAAAAGAACATCTAACTGTAGACAATATGACATTTAGTTGATGGCTGGATGGCTGAGCAATTAAGGTGGCAGTCTGCTGCTCTGGGGAACCTGAGATTGACCCGGATAAGTCGAAAATTCCCCAGAAATTTTTCGGGGGTGATCCGACCGGATGTGTCGGCCTATGTCCCTCACCATCCAGCTGCCTCATTGTGGACCTGGCCAAACCCATAATGGGCTTGCTAAAGGAAGGCCCTCTTAGTGCCCACAGGGCAGATAGTGTTAAAAAAAAATGACATTTAGCACTATGGAATCATTCAAATACTTAGGGACTGACATAAACAGAAACAAAGACATCAAGGAGATAGGGACTCGCTTGCTAAAGGGAAACAATCTACTTCAGGCTCACAAACATACTAAAAAGCAGACTCCTTAGCTAATTAGTAAAAGGACAAAGCTAACTGTATATGAGTCACTGATTAGACCTGTGATTCTGTATGGATGTGAAACATGGCAATGACAAAGCAGGAGGAACTAAAACTACGGAGATTTAAAAACAAAATACTAAGGAAAATCTTCTGACCTGTGAAAGACCATGATGATAATGGTGTTGTGATCAATGGAGAACCAATATGGAGGAGAACAAACCAGGAACTGCAGACAACCTACGACAAGCCCATGATCACACAGACGATTAAGGCCAGCAGATTACAGTAGCTGGGCTATGTCGTAAGGCTTCCTATAATGGCAACAGTTTCACAAGGGCTCCACTACAGGGGGAAAGGGAAGAGGCCAAGAGACCATCCCAGAAAATGGAGGATAGATTGGGTCACTGAAGATCTCCAAGACCTCGGAATCGAAGATTGGCAGAGGCAGACTATAGACAAAACGAGTTAGAGAAGGATTCTGACTGCGGCTAAGGATATCCAAGCCCCATAATGCCAGATGAAGAAGTAGTAGTTAAATTCTTTTGACCTAATTAAATTTGAATATTTTTAAACCATTCCTTTTATTATCCTTTTTCTAAATAAGTACTCCATTTTTCTGAATGAACTTGACTAATTGATCAAAATATATATTTTTCTTTTCTGAACAAGCAGCCGAAGTAGCTAGATTGTACACTTTTTAGTTGGACTAACTTTTCTGAAAGAGTGAAATTGAAGTGCAAATGTTGTAGAATAAAGATATGTAGATGTAGAATTTTATCGCCTCCTTTCTCCTCTTATTAAATATTTGTTAAAAATTAATTTTTAATATACAAATAAATATTAATGTAAGTTAGATATTAAAAACACTAACTATAAAAGTAATTTTATAGTTAGTGTTTTTAATAATTTAATTTTCCTGACTCTGCTAAACTGAATTTATTTAATTTTGCCGAAGTCATGAGTCGGAGTTGTATTTTATTTTTTTTAACCAACTCTACAGCCTTGCTTAATACCCATAAGACAGAAACAGTCAAAACTAGTAGAAAACCTTTATATTAATTGCTTCTTGTCTTGTTGTATAAGTATTATAAAATTGTCCACAAGAACCACACTTTATTTAAGGACATACATCAAGGAGAAGGAGTCCACAAGAATTAGAGGATAACAATCATTAATCATATAATGATTAATGATTAATCATATAATGATTGTTATCTCTAATTCTTGTGAACTCCTTCTCAACATAACAAATCTTAAATAAAGTAAGGTTCTCACACACATTTTTTTAACAGTAGTAAACCTATCTGTTAATGTTGCCTTTGCATCTCATATAAGGACACACAAATGTTTGTCCAGACTGCATTAAAGTCAGAATTAGAAATAATGTGAGGTTCCCAGTTGAATCCAAAACCTAGATAATGTACATAAAAATTAAAAGAATGTGAATACAACAAAAATTAAAACCAGAAGAATGTATAGAATAAACAGCATTGTAATGAAAAGATATTGCCAATATAAAAAAAAATATATATTTTATACTGAACTGTATATATTTTAATGTTATTATACTAAATACAGTAATACCTCAACTTATGCTACTCTGACTTATGCGAACCCAGAGTTACGTGATTTTCAAATCTCGTTGATTCGTCTTTTGTTTGAGCGCTACACAACTCTTCATTACTCACTCCCCCCCTATTGTTCAGCTTACATGTTTGGACGTGTCGCGCGGAATTGATGCATATTTACAATTTATTTTGTGTTATTTATTTCTGTGTTTGTTATATCTACGGAGACTTGAGAGTCTCTACTATGTCATTCAAATGAAATAGTAGAGATGAAGATTAGAATAGATAGAGATGAAATTCTTCTGCATCAAACAAGAAAAGAAATACTTTATCTTTGGAATGTAAAATTAACATTATTAAAGACAATTAATATAATTTGTATGTATTTATATGCAAAATTATACCCCAACTTATGTGAATTCGACTTACACAGTTATTGCTTGGTCCCACCTATCGCGTAAGTTGGGGGTATTACTGTATATATATTTTATCAGAAAATAATTAATATTTCTTACACCCAGAATTTTGAAATGTAAGAATTTAAAAATAAACCTGATGCAATTAGTTTGAATAAGAGTGCTATTAAAGTGTATTATCTGTATTAAAAATAAAATATTTCATTTCTATTATTCACACAGTAGAAATCCACTTTTACATTTTTAATTTGTTTGTGAAAAACACCAATTTCCTTTAAACTCAGTGTTATAAACTTAAGTTTGAATTTATAAATTGATATATATAAATATTACTTACTTAAATCATATTCTTGTACTGTATTTAAGTAACCATATATTGGATTGTGACCAAATATTACTATCATTTTATCACCATGCACAGCAGGAACAAGAGTAGCAGTGTGACCAACAGCAGCTAAAGGACTACACGGTTCAGCTGAACACTGATGATTTGTTTTGCTTTTCTCTAAAAAACTCCAAGATTTGTTCTGAATATCAAACTTCCATAATTCATTTTTAACTGTTCCATTATACAGTATTCCTCCATACATATATAAATAGTCCTACAAAAATATTTTCAAAATGTTAACATGCATTAAAATTAGCAATTACATTCACATATAACACATCACTCAATAAGTCTCCAGTCTGACACATATATGGCAACACTTTTGACAGACCCATATAATTTCTGGAAAGTACCAACCTTCAAATGATATGTATCAAAATTTCATGGCATTCTGACAATTAGTTTACAGGTTACAGCGGTTTTGGTGCCACCAGTTTCATAATTTTCAAAACAACGGATAAAAAAAATTGTGTGTTGATTAAACATTGTTTTTTTGATGGGGGGAAAATACTGTTGAAGCCAAACAGTGGCTTGATAAACATTATGGAGACTCTGCACCAGGGAAATCAACTATTATTCACTGGTATGCTGAATTTAAATGCGGTCGTACAAACATCGATGATGCTGAATGCTCTAGTCGCCCAAAATCAGCAGTTGTTCCGGAAAACACAAAAGAAGTCTACAAAATAGTTTTGAAAGACCGTAAAGTGAAGTTGCATGAGATAGTTGACACCTTAAAGATATCAGAGGGTAGTGTGTTTACAATTTTACACAAAAATTTGAGCACATGTAAGTTGCTTTTGAAGTGGGTGCTGCGTTTGCTCACACCGGACCAAAAACAACATGTCAATGATTCAGAGCGCTGTTTGGAGCTGTTCAAGTGAGATAAAAAGGATTTTTTGTGTCGGTATGTGACAATAGATGAAACATGGATCCATTACTACACACCTGAATCAAAAAGATCATCAGCGGATTGGACAGCAGCTGGTGAAAGTCATCCAAAGCAACCAAAAACTCAAAAGTCAGCTGGCAATGGTATTTTGTTCATCAACTATCTCAAAAAAGGTAAAACTATCAATAGCAAATATTACATGGCACCATTGGATCAATTGAGTGTAGAAATCAAGAAAAAATGCCCTCACATGCAAAATAAAAAAGTGCTGTTCCATCAAGACAATGCCCCGTGTCACAAGTCAATGAAAACAATGATTAAATTGAATGAATTCGAATTGCTTCCTCACCCATCGTACTCTCCAGATCTGGCCCCAGTGACTACTGGCTTTTTGCAGACATCAAAAAGATGTCCAGGGAAAGAAATTTGGCTCAAATGAAGAAGTGATTGCTGAAACTGAGGCCTATTTTGAGAGCAAAGACAAATTGTTCTACAAAAAACACATCAAAAAGTTAAAGGAGCGTTGGAATGAATGTATCACTCTTGAAGGAGAGTATGTTGATGAATTAAGTCAAATTTCTAAAAAAAATTGTTTTTCTTAGTTAGACCAGAGACTTACTGCGTGATGTGTTACATCAATATACAGCGAGTTCAAAAGTCTGAACAAATGATAAAAATATCTGTGCTGCAGCCAATCGCAATATGATGAAAAGAACACAAAAGTACATAATATAGTGATTCAAAGTACATGGAACTTCACAGTAGATATATAAAGCAACAATGTAAATAAGAGTAGATGTATAATAAGCAATAAGCAATAAAATTTATGCAACCTAAATTCTATTGATTCCAGACTTTTCAACACCCTATATATATATATATAAGTGATTCAACTTCTAACTGGAATTTTGCCTGATGCTGAAAATTAATCAAAAATTTGAATTTTCTGAGAAAAATCTATGTAATTCCTCTAAGAATTTGTGTGTATCCAATTGAATTGCTATACACAATATAGTAAGTATAGAGTACAACAATGATGAATGTTATGCTACCCAGACCTCCATCCACTTCCAGACATATTTAATTTATATAACCATAATACTGCCATAATAGGCCTTGGATGCTGAGTCATCCGTTGTCATCACCATGAGTAGCTAGTATTGTTATATAAATGATGAATGTTTCAAATAGGAATAATTAATAATGTATTATTAAATTCTTTGCAAAAAAAAGTATCAAGCTGGTTAAAATATTCAAAAAATTAACTACACAGTTTGGTAATAATACTATATCACAAACATACAAGTGAGATAGTAAAAACCGCATTTGTCAAAAAATAGAAGTCAAGAAAAAATAATGATGCTGATGTTGTTCTGATATGTTTATTATCTCAGAACAACATCAGCATCACCATTTTTTCTTCACTTAATGCTTATCATATGATAAGCATTAACTTCTTGGATCATGCAACTGCTATTAATACTGAATACTAAAACTATAAGTAAATTGTTCTGGAAGAAACATCTGCAAAGTTAAACAAGACTAGCAACTGGCTAACATGGCTAAACAGTCTAACAAAGTTAAAAATGCACTATTTTTAACTTTTCCTTAACAATAAAACACAGTCAGTGAAACACTAATGTGAAATTGTCCTTAACAATCAATTCTCTATCTTGAGAAATTCTAGAAAACTCAATTCATACAGTCTAAACTGTTTACCAAGTGATTCTCTTCTCTAAGTGAGTGTCCAGTTAATAAATATTGAGTAACGAACAGTTCAAGTCCAACAAAAAAGAAAGAAATGAAGCAGTGTGTTGTCCAATAATTTCAAAATCAACAAAATCATTTTGGTGTTATTAGAATATAAACACTACCATATTGATGGAATAAATACAGTGGTACTCATACTTCCAATTTAATTCATTCCATGAGGCAGTTTGAACTCCGAATCATTCAAAGTCTGAAGCAGTTTTTTTACGTTAGAAATATCGAAAAGCAAATTAATCCATTTCCGGATCCTCACTTCAAACAATACTCATTTCGATAAACTTAAAACAGCAAGTGCACACAATTTAATGATAAAAATATGATAAAAATAACACAATCAAGTGCCATAATAATAAATTAAAACTCAAAAACAATAAAACAAATGTGTAAATAATGTATAATAAAATGAAAATTGCATTTACTGGTTGCATACTGTCAATTTTGGCATCTTAAACATAGTTGCCAGATCCACCACATGTATCACTTTTTTTTAAGTTCCTTTTTCAACTTATCTTTTTCCAATCCTTTCTCTTACTAGTTTGACTTCATTGTTTCCACACACTTCTTGGATGCAATGATTAATATGTAATGGTTATATTGGATTGAACAGAAAGTTTCTGCAGAACAGTTCTTTTTACTTAACGTAGATGTGTAATTTAATTATAATACCTTTAGTTGAAAATTTTAACACATTATTGCTAATTTGAAATTATGTTCTTTGTTCAGAAGCATATTTTACACTTTGAGTGCATTTTCATTTCATGCACAATTCGAACTTTGAAGCAAATTTTTGTTAAATTTGGCTTTTGAACTCTGAAGCATTTGAAGTTAGAGTTGTTTAAAGTACGAAGTACCACTGTAATAATTTGTAGGAAAAAACATCTCAAGAAAAAAAAAACAAACTGAAAGTAGATAGAATATTTATGTTTTTAGATATAATCAAAATTCCAGTTAGAAATTAAATAATCATCTGCATAATCAAGTATTTAAGTAAAACAGATACAGTAATTCAGAATATAGATCTATATATAAGAAATTATGAAAAAAAAACAGTTCTGATGCTGTAAATTACTTACTTCAAATGCTATTACTGAATGACCGTATCTGTTAGCAGGCTTATTAGATGTAACTTCTACAATTTTCCAAGTATTAGTTGTAAAATTAAACCTATCAAAAATTATAATAATTATTATAATATTAAGTCTCTTACAGAAATTACTTTTTGAAACAAAACATTTTACATTATAGTGTCCTGGAAGACGTCATGATTAAAATTTTCTCCTCCAATAATCCACATGCTGTCTTCCACAACAACAGACTGATGTAATGCTCTTCCTTGCATTACAGTATTTGTAATTACTTCTTCCCACCATCCATTTTCTATTTTAAAACTGCAATCAGACCCTGTATATAAACAGTAAAAAATTCTCTTCATCAAAATAAGAATTTTAAAAGGCTATTATAATAATGAAATGCACAACCAAGAACAGTTCTTTCTTATAAAATGCATACTATTATATAAATGTGATCACAATCATTGAGCATATGATTATTAAAACTGTGCATTGAGTATTAAATCTATAGGACCCTACATAGAATGGCTCTGTTACCTGTCTGTCATTATGTAACAAAAATCTGCTTTATTGGTGTTCACTTTAACCTGTTTTTCCTCATTTTTGAACAAGTTTTTTTTAAATTTATTAAATTCATTCAATATATAAAACAATATAAAAAAACAAAAATTAAAAGAAAGAAAAATTATTCCCATTTTCAAAATTTGAAATTAACAAACAATAGATACAGTACAATAATCTCTTCTAACTGAAGTTATCCAGCTGGATGACATCATACTGTCTTTATTAATAATATAAGCAGCAGTGTAATTTATTTATGAAATTATTTAATTTTAGGATATTATTAGGTACAATTCTAAACACTACTGTACTGATTGATGACAGACTCATTCTATGTTTTTGCAATGTTCCCAGTATACCAGCTTGAACACCATTTCATACATTTTATATTTGTATTTATTAAATTACAATGACTATTAATGTTTAGGAGAACCTTATTGTTTATTTAGTTATCATATTTAAACAAATTAAACAAATATTAAAAAGAGTAATAAAGAATAATTGTCATTCAACTGCTCAATTTTTTATCAGACTATATTAAAGCTAATTTAATAATTAGAACAAATAAATAAAATAATTTGGCTAAAGAAAGGCAGTTAAGCCACTATCTCACAATAAACTTAATAATTAGAAATAAATTAAGTTTGAATTTAAATTTAGAATACTCTGGAAGAAAAGATAAACCTGAAATAGGACTCAAACCTGCAACTCCAATAAATACAGCCGAATAACTAATCCAGCAAATCATTTGACAATGCTAATTGAATAGGGTTATTATATAAGGAATAATTAAATTTAAAGATGGAAAAGATATTAGACAACAAAAGTGAGATTTCTATTTTAATAATTTGTCTTAATTTTTTATATTTCAATTATACCTTATGAAAACCCATAGCAATTTAATTTAAAATATTTTTGTCTTCATTTTATTCATTTATATAGTTTAAATCAAAAATATTTGATGTTATTAATAGTTAGACATGTTTATTATTCTCTGAATTAATATTTAAATTTATTTTAAATATTCACTAAGTTTTTAATAGTGTATAATTTTTACAAAAACAATTATATTCAGGAATTTATTAGGAAAATTTATTTGAAATTATTAATTGAGTCTAGTATTTATAATTTGAAATAAAAACAAGTTTTAATCAAATATATAAAATAAATACCTGTATAACCAGGATTGCATATACAAATATGCTGTTCTTTTTCACAATAGCCATGTTCACAACCATTAGAGCATATGGATACGTCACAAGCTTCTCCAGTCCAACCTGCTGAACAGGTACAAATACCATCTACGCATGGTCCATGACCCGAACAATTCTTTGGACAGCTATTGATACTGTTAAATTATAGAAAATAACAATTACAATTTAAATTTTTCCTTACAAATGTGTTTCATGATGTGTCAAACTACACAAAACTGTCATGGCTACCATTACAGATGATAAAGTGCCAATTAGCATTTGAGTTGAAAGCCATTGAAAACTGTATTTAGCATAAAAATTTGAATCATTAAAGTGTGATATTATCTTTGGCATGTTCAAAACAAATTCACCCAGCAAATCAAATATGATCACTGGCTAATCAAATTCTATGTAAGCATGTAAAGAAGAGCCTGTTTGTCAGAACAATTCAGAAGTTAGTCCAAATGCATTCAAACAAGACCAACAAATGGTCATTCAGTTTTTGATGCAGAAACAGTTTCACCAATGGAAATTCATACACAAAGTTCTGTATGGCACCCCATGTGTCACAGATGACAGTGAACAACTAGTGTCAGAAATTTCTTGATGGATATCAAAACACATCAGATACAGATTGATTCAGGACTCTATACTCCTCAATTGAGAATGTTCAATGAGTGGACACACTAATTCATGGAAATTGACATACAACTATACAAGCAATAGCAAATGTCATGGATGTCAGTGTCAGAACTATACACTTTGTTTTGCATAGCCTGAAATACCAAAAAGTGTGCAGCCAGTAGGTTCCCCATAACATGTTACAAGAACAGAAATCACATGGCAATGTCACTGGGACATTTGATGCAGTAGAAACAAGGTAATTCATTTTTAATGAAAATAGTAAGCATAGATGTAACAGGGTATCATCATCATGAACCAGTTAGCAAGTTGGCAACTATAAATTGAAAGCACCTGATGTTGCTCCAAAGAAGAAAATCAAGGTAACTATCTCTATGGAGAAATAATGTTGATTTTCTTCTTTGACAATGAAAGACTACTGCTGATGATATGACCAATATGAATATGAATGCAGAACAGTATGGCCAAATTCTGATCTGTGCAAAGTCATCAAACTCTAACTATCAAAGTCATCATCAAAGTCAAAAATTATAAATATGCATAAAAATTTTTGCTTTCTAAACATGTTCTGAGTATCTTTTATTTTGCAGATATAATATATTATACTATTTAAAAGTTCACAAAAATAATTGAAGAATACAAAAAATATCTTCACATTTTGTCCTTTCTACATCTCAGGAAAATGACATTCTTACAGCAAAGCCAATCCTTTATAGCAGGCTCTAAGCTTTCACAATATGTAAAATGTGCCATTGCCAGGAAAAAATTTTTTAATAATTTTAAAAATATATTAATCAAATATATCGTACCATCTTTATTCATTGCTTTCAATTAAAACTATAAATAAAAATATTAATTTTAAAAGAAAATGTAATGTCTAATAACTACTCTCAAGCTTGAATCTACACAGATTACCAAATACCTAAAGCCAGATTTCATAAAACTATCTTCTACTAGACATTTATTAATTAATTTAAACCAAAGGTAAGAGATTACATCACTATCTTGTACTAATATGTAGAGCCAAAAATACCTCTGAAATCCAGATTCAATTAATATGTTAAAATATTACTATTTAAGAGAATCAATTTGAATTATGTAATTTCATATAAGACACATCAAGTACATATCAAGGAATATATTTTAAATTGCATCTATATAAAATGTAGTTACATTTTATATAGATGTTTACTTTAAATGTTAATAACAAAATTTACAATAATTTATCAAGTTTTAGAATTAACAAATAAAACTTAATATTTAAATAAAAAACTTCTCACCTATAACTAATATTAAAACCACTCATATTATAAGCAGCATCACTGTAGAAATATAAATAAACTCTTCCAGAATGAGCAACCATTTCAGGTAATTTATTATTTTCTCCATCTTTTAAGATTACACCACTGAAAAAATAAATAAATTTTAATGTTATATATATATATATATATATATATATACCATATATCTCAGGTAGAACCTTAGATAAGACAAGGTATAAATTTTTGTCGAAGTGTTATAGTTTTAGCATATATCTGTCCTATAAGACAACCCCCAAACTATCAACAGCATATGAATTTAGTTTAGATCAGCGATCATCATCTGAATAATAATACTGTATAGTGTATACGGAATTATGTCCTATTTGTAATTTTTCGAATGAACAAATTTTATTTTCTTGCATCTGGTAGCACTGCCTTGTGATTGTTGCAAACATTCGCACTGATTCGGCATTTGGGTAATGACTTTGATTATTCACAAAAACGTCGTACAGGCTATTCTATTTTGTGTACATACCCTACTCTCTACTAGTAAATAATTACAGTTTGTCTGTTTTTTTATAATGGTTTTAATTTATATAAATTTCAATCTAATTTTTTTTGTATCTGTCCTATAAGACGACCCCGAATTTCGGGAGCCTTTTTTTATGATTCAACTATCGTCTTATCTGCCGAGATATATGTTATATATTTTTTTATTACCATATATAGTAATAAAAATATATTTTAAAAAATAAAAAATTTACTTTAAGTTCGTATTATTTTCTTTTCAAATAAAACAGTGATTCTTTAAATAAACATTGACAGAAATTTAATAATCAAAAATACAATTTATCTTCAATAGATCATTAATATTTTATTTGAAAGAATGCTCATCTGGCATAACACATAACTTTTTTAAATATATGATACTGTGTTACTCACCAAGAAAAAATATTCTGTATCATTCAGTAAATTATCAGTATAACAGATTGCATATTCTCAAAAGTGGTAACTGAAACAGTTACTTGTATATTATCTCTATAATTAAACCATATTGGAATTGTTTGTACTAATTTGCAGAAAAATATTTACTTCTGCTTTATGATAGCTCATAAAAGCAGAGGTAAATAATATAAATTTTCTATTAAAAATGATGGCATGTGAAACAGCAGAAAAAGTAGAAACTGCTAACCTTTTGTCACAAGAACATAAGATGAACATATGCAGCAAGTTAGACTTTTAATCATATGCAATAATGTAGCTTCTATAGTTGACCATTATGTTTGTTTCAAAACAACATTCTATCATTTGAATAAATGTTTCTGTATGAAATGACATTAGAGAGCTTTTATTTTTCTTCAGAAACTTCGGCAGAAGCTTCTATTATGAAAATAACATATGGCAAGAAAGACTGAGTTTTGATGCAAAACTATTTCATAACATGGCATGAAATAATTTTGCAACAAAACTCTGTATCAGCAATCACATTGTTGCTTTTTGCTACCATGCCACATATTTATTGTCCTTCATAATTATATAAAATGATGTATTAATTTCTACAATAAATTTGAATGTTTATAAAGTTATAACATGTAAAATAAAATTTTAATAAATAATTTATTATTTATGACTAAATTGTTAAATTAATTTGAAAAGCTTATATTGTTTTACAGTAGTAACCTTAAAATTTGAACAATATAAATATAACAACTATGTACTGGAAGTAGAATAAGTTAAATAAACTACACCTTTATCAATCCAGCAAAATTTAAAATAATAACGTTTTCAATTGTTTTTAATGATCTTCCTCAGTTACAAAAAAATAGAACATTAAATATAGAACATAAAATGTGTTCAGAATAAATTAACGGAAAATGCTCAAGCGGACAAAATATAGATAAATAAACAAAATAAATAGCGAAAATGAAAAAAATATAAGATATTACAATGAAACCAGAATTGTCCATTAATAACATTAATTAATGTAAAAGGATCTCCACACGGTAGACAATGTGTCTGCATCTCTATGGTTTATACAACCAGTTGCCACATGCGCCTTGTAGATTTCCAATCTCTCAAGATGTTTGACCATTTACCTATTCGTCGTTGTTTTTATAATTGCCGCTCGATCCCATTAAACGTTAACATCCTGCTGTCTTGTGTATGATGCCAGTGCAGTGTTGTCAAGGTTCTTACTGATTGTATATTTGTGCTCCTTGAGCATTTGTTTTAAACTGTGCATCATTGCACACACATAAGCAACCTTGGAATTGAAATGTTGGTCATGTAAAAGCACTGAATATATACCCGTTGTTGAATTCCGATCCTCTTTCTTTTTATCGTTTCTTAAAAGTTTGAAAACAGTGGGATTACGTCAGTATACAATGCAAAAATTATTAGACCTGGCAGTACATCTATGTATCTTGTTTAAAAATGGGATGTAATTAAGCACTATTCTTTTTGTACTGTCCATAATGAGAGAATACCATGCTGTGGATTGGAAGGATGTAATAAGACCCTCTATCCCCTCCGTGGTATCTGTGTTGTTGGGCTATCTGAAGAATGTACTCCAGCTCCCTTATCATGTCATACAAGCTTGTATAAGCATGTTTAATCCATGCCCTGAAAGATGCCAATTTGATGTGCTTGGGATTGATGGGTTGGCATGGGATAATAATGGGCTGAAAGCAGGGTTTATGGTATATGTCAATCCAGATCTCCCCTTGCTTGCATGTGATGGAAATGTCCAGAAAGTTAACATTAGTATAGCTCTTTTGGTCAAGCTGTAGTATTAAACTGTAAGGGTTATCGTTGATCTTGTTTAAAAAATGTTGCAGGTTAGGGTTATTTTGCCAAAGTATGAAATTCACATATTGCCTGACATATTAAACAAAAAGTTCTGACATTATTAGGGCTGATTTAACTGAAGTGACATCACATGTTACATTGCTCTCAAGTCAATTCTTTCCATAGACAAACTATATCACAGTGGAAACATACAAAGCTCAAAGGGTCTATATTTGAAATACTTAAATTTTGCATAAAAGCTACTAGCATCCAAAACTGCTGAGACAATATATTGTAAGTCTACCAATACTCATTAGAAAAAGAGTAAAGAATGGTCATATAGCATCCTTTTTGAGTGGGCAAGTGTCAAAACTACAAACTTGCTATATCTATGATGCAAAATTTTCTCATGTGCCAACCAAAACTTTTTGGGAGCATATTATTATTTGGCATCTTTTAAGTAATGAGAGAATCTTTTCAAATAATCAAAAATTCACAAACATACACACACATATGAATATATATATACTTTAGAAAACCAATAAATTCTTCATGAAACACAAAAAATATATAAAACATAAAGAAGGAAAAATAAGAAACTATAAGAAAAAATCAACTAGACCAATGTGAATCATGTATTCTGTGATTGTGAAAAGGATGACAAGGATATTTTTATTTGTATTTGTATTTTTTGCAATATATCTTAAAATATTACATATTTATTTTTTAAGGCAAGTCCTGGGTTTTTCTTGTGTTCCTCGAAAACTTGTCTTTCAATGAGGCAAAACTCATGAGTATTCAAGGAGTACAAACTGCAAACATTGGAAATATTTAAGGCAACCCTAAAAGGAGAGTGCATTAATAATACACCATGTCATATTGTTCATTGCCTAACAATCATTTTTGATAGCCCTCATCAAAGTTTGAAGGGGCACACAACAAGCAATAAAACCAAAACACAAACCTGGTTATATGTATTATATTTATAATCTCATGTTTACATAAATTTTATATGGTCTGTGAAGAACTGATATCCATATTTAATTTTGTACATTTATAGTAAGCACTAAACTTATTCTAAAAACATAATTATGTTGAAGAATTTTTAGAGCAGTCCAAAATAGAATTCTCTAAGCTTTTGAATGTAACAGTTGAACCTGAAAACAAGGTTTCTGTTACATTCTGAAATAACCCAAAAACGTTTGTATGTTTTAATAAATTATTTTGCTAGAAAAGTGCATATTAATACAAAAATTAAAAGGATTGTTTTGTTTTACTTTCAACGTCTAAACTATTTTCATTACTTAACATTCGAAAAGTTAAATTAGTTTTTAACTTTTAAATTAAGAACTTTCATAAAATTAAAAATTTATTTTATTATTAGCAAATGCACTCTAACATAATTTCCATATCATTACTTCAATTATGAATTTGTAATGTCTTAAAAAAATAAAAAAATTACACAACTTAAAACTCAGTAATTCTTGAATAAAACAAAATTATTCAAATATTTAAACAGAAATAAACATTTACTTCATTAGCTACAAAGGTAATTAATGTATCTTACCTATAAGCTGCTAAAAGTGGAGAAAACACAGAACCTCCATCAAAGATGTAGAGATGGTCCCAATTACATTCTGTTTTTAAATTAATTATTTGTAATCTGATAGTACTATTTGGTTTATTACTTTCAATAAGCCATGTACATTGCATTTCGACAGTATAGTTTCCGACTCCATCAGTAATATATCCTGAGCTTTCTGTAAGTCTAAGAAAAATAAAACAAGTTTTAACATGACATTTTACATACATTAGATTAATATATTAAAATTAATAAACTAAAATAATAAAATTATTACATATGTTTAAGTGTAAAGTATAATGATAAGCAACTGAATATAGCTTCAATAATGTTGGCAATCTGATTTGCAAATTAATGACAAGTTGAATGAGTTTATGCTGAAAGGAAATATAGGATCATAATATATATTAAAGATAATAAACAAAACATCTGAGTTCACAAATACTGTTGCAACACTATTGATATAATGGATTAACAGAGAGTGCAACAGTCAAGTAATGCACATTGTTTATTGTATCACAAGATATCATGGTCATCTAAAAAAAATAACTTTGATACATGTGACACAAGCAGCCTTTTTAAATATATCAGAATACTAAATTTTCAAGTAGGTATTATACATTAGCTACCATCAAGCTACCTAGCCAATATTCTATATATACTAACAGTCTAATAGTCATAGTCTGATATTCTCATATACTGCATTTTCCTTCTAACAGACACCTTCAAACAGACAAATTTAGTCTTTTTTTTCTAAAATCCATTATATCAGGATCTGTAAAACTGAAGGTCAACATCTCTTAGAAAAATAGTAAGTTTTACATGTGACTACATATCTCTCTCTGACTTTTTTACTTAGAAAATAGCTTAAAAATTACAAAAATAGTTATTTCTGTAAAAGTATTTTACTGTAAACCAAGAAATAATTATTTGTAAATTTTACTTTTTACCAAGTTTACTTTATTAGAGTTATAAAAATAAAACTTCCATTCATAATAAATCTACCAAGTACTTTTGAATTCATCTTCTGGGATCATATTACTGAAAAGCCCTTATCAAATCAATCAAAAAGCTCTGAATTTATATTTTGGCAAATATTTTTTTGTTAATGCATTACCCTGAAAAACTTATTCAGTCTCTGAAGTCCTTTTAGACTTCAGAGTTTCTATAAAAGGAAGTTACTCGTTTTTTGACTCCAATAAAGTGGATTTTAAAAATTTATAAAAAGTTGGAGTACTTCTTAAGCAAATAGTTCGAATAACTTCATCATCATTTCTACTTTCTTTGTGAACAAAATGGGCTATCTGCTTAATTCCTGATTAGATGATTGTGTATCACCAAAAAGATTTAATTTATTTATTGTTACTGATATATGATAACTGCTGCTAAAATTATTTAATCATAATAATTAAAAATGATCAAAATAAATCATAATGTACACAGTAACCTTTAAAATATTTAATCTTTAAATAATTAAAGTCAGATTTATTGGAAAAATCAATAACTTTTTATAATGTTTCCCTTCATTTAATTGAATATTATTAACCAAAGTTTTAGCAATTATCAAATGTAAATTTAAATCTCTGGATTATTTTTAGACTATATTAAGTGAAGCATAGTTAAATATTTATTAAAATTTTGTCCAAAGTGATAGTGCTCCAATTAACTTTTTAAGATTAACCAAGTTAATTTTAAGTAATTTTTAAAAATGTTGGAGTTGAAAAGATTGATTCAAAATGAAGACCTAAACTCATAATCTCTGCATATCAGAAAAACACATTTAGCAATCAAAAAGCATATACTATATCAAAACCTAATACAGTAGAGCATCGATTATCCGACCGCGTTCTAGTCGGCAAATTCAAATGTCTGCTAGTGATGTGGCACTACAATATTTGGTTATGTCTTGGCTACTTTAATATTATTTTTGTTAAATTTTTGCATGTTTTAGCTGGCAGCACTGGCTCGACCATGAAAGGGAGGCTAGTATTTAAACCAGGCCTAATACACTATACTAATAATGTATTTTTTCATACTTTTCAGTTATCCAACCAACCCCAGTCCCCAATTAAGTCGGATAATCGATGCTCTACTGTATTTTCATTATTACCATTTAAATTTAGTACGCATTTTATTTTCATTTTGATAATTAAGATAAATGCCTTATAATATTTAATTTTATTTGATATTCTACATATTCTTTAATATACTTTATACAGTGTGTTTCAAGTAACATAACCTTGCATATATAACTTTCAGTTGATGTGAACAGGTTTTAGTTTAAAATCATAAAAAGTTTCATTTGAATGAACTTCCAGCATATCAAATTTTAAACAATAGACAAGATAGACGACAATTTAATCATTTTCTATCATCTGTTTAATCTAACAGTAACAATGAAATATTCAAAACATTGATTTTGCAGATCCTTTTGTCAATGACTACATCTACTTTAACAGTATTAGTTTACAAGCACTCAACCATTAAATGCTCCTAAACAAAAAAATCTGATATATCACAATGCAACATTTGATAAAACAGCCTTTTAAATCAATATAAATAGTCACTTTTAAATACAGTGGAACAAAACTCAGATATAACTTAACCTCAGTTTTATTGAACCAGACAGTCTAGTCCTGGCAAACTGCTATGCTCTTAATGCATTTTTCATTGGATATAGTGAATACAGTTATAATGGAAACTCAATTACATTGAACGAAATTATTCTGAACCTCTATTTGAGAGACCTCAATTACAGTAAACTGCCTCCAGTGTACTCAAAAACACCTGGTAAATCTGCTCCTTTTCTTAGAAAAGATCTGTTGTTTACTAGAAAGTACAATAATTTATCAGTTACTGGCATTAACATAACTGATGAATCACATTCCTCATTAACCTAAAATTCTTCACTCTTTTGTATTCAGTTGTATTTGCAGCTTTGACAACAATCTTGCCACAGAAGGAGTCCTTACAGATGAAGAAATTTTATGATCTGTGATTGCCCCAGAAGAAAAAAATGGAGGAAGATGAAAAGGAAGAAAAAGAAAGTGATGAGTCTGAAGCAATTGTTCCTATTCCAAGTACTGAAGAGACCGAGAAGGCACTGAAAATAATAGTAATGTGGGGACTTGCCACTCTTCAAGAAGAATCAGATTCAGATATATTCTCAAACAATATTTGTCAATTGGAAAAAGTACTAAATGAAAATCTCATTGAGAATTATAAACAAAAGTTGATTAGAGATTTTTTTCAACATTGTACAAAATTAGATAGTCATAAATGCAGTTCTATTGAATATTCAGTAAATTATTGCATCTTTCAATGCATTTTAATTATTCTTTTAATACATGGTTATAATAAACATCAAATACAATGAACTAAAACTAGTAGTCCCTTGCCTGTTCACTGTATCAAAATTCCACTTTATATTGAAATAAATTCTTTATATTTAGAAGTTCTTTGTAACATTCTTGATTAATACTTTTGATATTGACTCTCATCTTTAGATCTTAACACCATTAAAAAAAATCCAGCAATAAATTGTTTAACTTTCCCAGCAACATTTGGCAGCATCATCTATCATCATATTTTATTAAAAAACTTTTTACATTTTTAACTATTATAAAATGGCAAAAAGCTTAATTTTGAGGATAGGGATGGGTTTTATAAGAAATTGTAAATGATAATAACAAGTAAAGTTGTCATTAAGTCTGACCCTACTGGAGATACACACACTCCTTTTTATCTCCCCATCCTCTCAACCTTTAATCATCAAAATTTAATAGCATCAATCCTCCTAATAAACAAACTGCCCTACAAAATTTCAGAAATTTTAAACAAAAGCACAGGAGTTATTAAGCTTCAGAAAGAATGAACAAAATCATGCCTCACACACACTAACAACCTTACAAACATACATACAGAAAAAACTCACAAATTTTTTTTTGCATTTCTCAACATTTCAAGGTGTTTTAGTCCAAAAATGTAAAAGTCTTGTGAGTCATTTTTTGACTGACCACCATACTTTTTCCTCTGTTATATACAACATTTGGAACTTTATTTATTCTTCAAAATTTTAGGGTTTTTTACTTTTACAAAAGAACTATATTAGTCAAGTTCAGAAGTATCAGAAATCATTTTAAAAAGTTTGATTGACTGTCACTTTTGAATGCTCTCAAAAATACATTCACCAAGAAGCTTAATTAATTTCCAGTAATATTTAATGTAAAAATTTGGGTTAATTTTTTCAATCTACAAATGCATGACAATCCCCATATGATCAACACAAACAAAAATGGTATTCATTATAGTTCAACTCGATCATGTCATATATCGAGTTTAACTATAATGAATACGATTTTATGTACATTTTTATTGTTACTTTTTCCTTTTTAATCACAGCTGTACCTTGCATTTATTTATTTTATGTATTCAAATGTTATTTCATTTTATTTTCAAAAAGTATCCTTATTCTTTTCTCATGTTTCGTCTTGAAATATTCTGACCTGAAGATGATCTCCACTTGTAGATCAGTGTTAGTCTGAATTTTTCATATTAAATATTACTTGAAATTAATTACGGCTTCTTCGTAGATATATTTTTAAGGTTTGAAGTCTTTCCAGTTTCCTATTGATATTTTTGAATAATGATAAGACTTGGCAATGAGTCAATTCTGAAACATTAATGAAGACTGTTTACAACATTAAATTATTTGCTGGAGTGTTTAAAAAGGTGGTGATTTATTTAAAGACTGTTTGTTATGAAGACTTTCTGAATGTAATGAATTTATTTTAATAATGTTATTTTATATTATCAGTAATGATAAAAGTTATATAAGGTAGTCCTCAAGTTATGACAAAGTTCTATTCCAGTACCATCTTAAGTTAAACATAAAAATAATAGTAATAAAAGAGTATGATTTCCAAAGCCATACACAACTTTACATGATAACACTTATTATAAATATATATATATTATAATCAAAAGCAGACTTGTTTTTAACTTAATATTAATTGAGTTATTAATAGCATTTTAATTAATTAATTATATTTTATCAGCACAAAAATTTGCAAAAACATACAGGATGATTACCTGTTCAAAACCACCAAAAATCATACTTGATAATACTGCAATTTTTAATAGAATTGATTTCATGCTTATTTATTTAATTCAGTATTTATTCATTTTATTATAAAATTGAGACTAGAATAATAATCTAAGCAGCTGCTCAAAAAATTAGTTTCATCTTTTTCTTTTTGGAGAGTAATTATGTAAACCCAAGTTATAGCTAAATATCAATAAATTTATGAGTTATTGTAATATAGCATGTGTTTACTGTCAATTACTTTTAATTGTTATAACGTATCATTTGTAAGTATGATCACTTGTCATTTTTCAAATGAAATTGAAACTTTACTTTCAATTCTTTTAGCAAAATAATAGTTATACTCACAAATCACACAATATACTAACAAAATGAAAACTTTGGTTTAAATTTTGCAAACATGTTCTTTGTAAAGATAACAGAACATTGCATCAAGCTAGAGTTAACATTTTTGATTACATTATTATTTTTAGTCACTAAAGTGTACTTTATAGAATGAAAAGAGATGAATTTATAACTTATTAGAATGACAATTATCTCATCACATGTTAACCATCAGTATACAAAGAAATTTTAACATTTCCCAAAGATGCTCTTAGTGACTTTAGACAAAGTAAAAGTTATTTAAAGAGCTTATAATTGCAATTTAAAACTGGCATAAACCTAAAACCTTCTCATTGCATAACCCACACCCTCTTTCAAACTGCTTTTAAACACAGATAAATCAAACATAAAAGCTGGCACACTTAAACTGGAACTATATAATAAACCAACTACTTGACACCTAAGTGCAAATTCCAGCATAAAAGAAAACAAAGAATGTTTAATGTATACTTATGTTGGAGATAATTTAAAAAACTGTAAACATATTTGTGCATTATTATTGTTTTCTTATAAATGAGTTGCATTTTAACATACACTTATGAATAATAAAAAATTGGACATTAATAAGATGCCTTAAATTCAAAATTTAACATTTTAGAAATGGGCTTGACTCTTTGAATGAACTGAGTTGAACCAACATTAAATTTACTTGGGGAGGCAAATAAAACTTTCTTTCTAAATGTAAAACAGTTCAATTAAATAAATTTTATCGTGTTCAAATAAAAGACAGAGCTAAATTAAATGAAAGGGAATAAAAATGAAATCATCTTTTTTGATAAAAGTATGTCAAAATTCAGCAGTAGCTAAACGTAAGTATAAATTAACCTTTATCTATAAATAAAATTTTTTATTTGTTTTAAATAATGAAGTCATAAAAGATATAGCTTTTTTGTGATGCAAAATTTTATAATTTTGTAAAAATTAAATTTTTAGAAATGAAAATCATTTAAAAAGAATTTAATATCAAATTTATATTCATAAAAATAACTATAATTATACCAAATATAATTAATGTATATTCTACTTATAACTAAGCTTGCATACACAATTAAAATTATTATGCATGAAACAATAACATCATTACACTAAAAAAGTTTTTAATAAATACATAACTTTTTATTTCAGAACTCATACCAGAGAAAAATCAGCAAAAAAACTGTTACATGAATATTATGAAAGACATCCAGAAAATAAAGAATGTTTGGCTATAAAAAAAAACAATAACAATAGGAAAAAAGTTGTTTTATTAAGTAATCAGTATAAGACTAATTACTTTTCTACATAGTCACTCACCACTATGATTAAAGCACTTGTCAATGCATGACACCAAGTTTTTGATTCTGTTGTTGACTTCCACCACCAGTTCATTCAGCCAGTTAGTGCCAGTTAGCTTCTTTCACCTTGTCATTCATTCCAAAACATTCCAAATCCATCCAAAAACTCTTTCAGATTGGAAAAGAAGTGAAAGTCACTAAGGGGCCAGACCAGGACTGTATGATGAGTGGTCAAAAATGTTACAGCCAAATTTCATTTTCAGGACATTTTAATTTCAAGAAATGTTTAATCAAGAAAGATAATATGCAACCGCACTCTACTGCAGTCATTCATGACTACAGTAGAGTGCAGTTGCATATTATCTTTCTTGATTAAACATTAAACACTATTTCTTCACACTTGCTTTGTTCATAATATGATTACCAAACACTTCTGTGATTTGTTTATGAATTTCTATAGGATGGACTTTCTTCATGTTTAGAAATAGAACAACATTTTGCACTTTGCATTTGGTGGGATTTTCAATTTTTGTACACATTTTAAAACTTTTGACAAAACAGTAACAATAAGCCTATCATTATTGAAACTCTACACATGCTAAACTAACACATCAGAGAATAAATTGACCTTGAATCGATGGTGGTAATTTATCTATGCAGAGTGTTACACGCAAACATTCTTTATTTTCTGGATGCCCTTTGTAGTATATTTTATTAAATTAAATTGCATTTGACTGTTCTTGCAGAATTTTTTTATTATTAAATTATTTAAAATAGCTAGACTGAGATTCTTACCTGTGAATATTTATTTGCAAATGTAAGAAAGTGTTACCAGAAACAAATACTAAAACATACTCAAAACATTTAAGGAGCCAGAAAATTTTTTAATTGTAGAATGATTAAATAATAAAATAATAATAATATCAAGCAGATCTGAGGTCAGAATTTAAAATATTCTGAAAATGTTAATTATTCTACAATTAAAAAATTTTCTGGCTTCTTAAATGTTTAGAATGTGTTTTAGTCATTTTTGTAAACTTGTGAAGTCATCTTATATGGTGAAGTGTTTGGTTTTAGTCAAGTTTAATTAGTAATTTAAATGTTAATCTCCTCCTCTCTCTTAAGTAAATTAAATAAAATATTAAAAATTTCTTGGGAATAATTTTTTAAAAATAATTATCATACAGTACAATATTAAAATATTTACGTACAGTATTATATAAATTTATAATTCCTGCAATTATAGTCATATCAATTACAGGAATTAAGTTCCACAACATTTTCATTGAGATTTTATACATTTTTTTAAATGTTAAATTATTCTTTCAACATAAATTTTAGCTGCTCCAGCTGTTTTATTTTTTCCAGTATCATTCTTGCTAAACTGTTTAATACTTCTGAATGGTGATCTAATAAGTTGAATAAATTTCACATTTCACAAATTTTATTAATGAAACAATACTTTGATAGTATAAGAATAGTTCATCATAAATCTATAATTGAAAATTTATCTATAATTCTATTTTGCAAAAAACTTTCCTTATATGAAGTCCTACCTATACACTCTTTCCCATTATATGCTATTAAATCTGAGTTTAGAGCAATTAAATATTTTGTAGTAATATATTTTTTTTTTTTTTGTAAATTGAATAGGTGTTGATAGCATATTTCAAACATTTTGATTGGGTTAATTAAATTTCAATGCAATCTAATACAATTAACTTTGAAATTCATAAAAATTTTCACAATTTCTTCTTTACTAGGAAAATAAATAACTGTAGATAATATAGCTGTAAAAATTGCCATTATTTGCAATATTAAAATAGAACATTTTAAACTGAACAATTAAATACTGCTTAAAAATTTTTATATATTATGTTTAATTTGATCATTGTTAAAACAAATCATTCTTTAATAGATAAAATGTATTTATTTGATAATATTTTAAACTTTCCAAAACATGTTATCAAATTCTAAAGTAATTCCATAATAGTCAAGCCTGTTTCTATTTATAGTATTTTCTGATAATAAATCTAGATTTGTTCCTAAAATCTGTCATATTTCCTTTATTTTTCTTATTCTCTTTAAAAAGTAGTGATAAACTCAATAAGATTTCTGCTGAAACATAATATAAACACAATGATAAACTAACAATTTTCAATAAACAACTTCTTACATAAATAATGGAATGCATACAATTAACATTCAAGAGCCTTAAAAATCCAGTAATAACACATTTAATAGAAAACTAATGTTTTCAACCATACTCCATCTTCTTTAGGTTTTTAAACCAGTGAGATTCAAACATGTGAATGCAAAGAACAAAAAATTACAAAGTATTTTTAAAAAACACATGAAACAGCATGCACACAAATTGATTTTAAACACATGGAACACTCCAGGCACGTGTAGAAAACAGTTATGCATGCAAGTTAACATGTCGATGGAACAATAGCAGTAACAAAGAACATTAATTTAAATAAATATGTAAAAAAAAGGATGGAGGGGTGTGGTTGCTAACTGCTGGTGTGGGTGTTGCCCATTTCTTCATAGCAGTACTTCCATGCGTGGGACACATTAATGGCATCATTCGAGTTAATACAATTGGCATGTAATCCGGCTTTGTAAATTTCCAATGCCTCCAGGTTTCGAAGGTATTCAACCCAGAGAGACAGCCTGATCAGTTTAGCATCATGGAGGTCAGCTCGTATGTTGAGGTCTGTGGCATAGGTGGATAGGGTGGTGGTGTACCTTTTATTATCAATATCATAATTGTGTTCCTCTTTGTATGTACTGTAATTTTTATTTCTGTACTTTTATTATTACCCATATGTTAATTTGTTGTTAGTTATTGTTTTTTGTTTCATGTCATTATTATTTGGTATATGAATCAATTGTTCCCATTAATTTTTAAAATTTTTACATTTTATATATTTTTCTATTCCAAATTTGTTGTAACATTCTGCTTTTACATTTATAAACTGCATTTGATCTGTTGACATTTTGTGAATGTTTTTGATATTCAATGTACAGTAGTCTGATGAAAGACTTTTAAAAAAAAGGTCAAAAGCATCAGTTATTAAAAATTTGTGCTAAGATTTATGGTTTGTTTACATTTTCCGTTTGAATTTATTCATTTCTGCAATTAATCTCTATGATCTTTTTATATCAAACACCCAAAATTTTGATCCCAGATTCATTAATTAGTGTATTGTTCATTTCAAGAGATGCCTTAGAATTGGAAAAACTCCAAAAATTCATTTTAGGGGTTTTCCAACCCCAGAGCATCATCTTATTTCTTATCATATTGTACATGTTTAAAATGAATTTTTAGACAGGTAACAATGTGACTGATATACCAATAATCACACAATTGTATGATGGAGTTAGTGACATGTCAGGGAAAAATCAAGTTTCCAAGAAAAAATAAAATAGACCCACCCCAAGCAATCTATATCCAATGTTTTACAGATAGTTTTTTACAGATAGCTCAATTTTGTGCTTATTAACTCTTATACAAAAGTTTCATCAGCATCTGACTTTTTCAACATTTTCAAAGCCTTACAGGACCATTTCTTATAAATTGTGTCTTCCTATAAAAGTGCACAACACTATGGACATTAGAACCAGCTACAAAATGAAATTATCACTAGATGAAACTGTGGTCATGAAAACTGTAATGCTGTATTGAGCAATTAGAATGTAATCATAGAAGTTCTGAAAAAAAAAAAAAAAGCCAGACTGCCAGACTCAAGATAAGAGCTCAGTGGTATACTGACTTGACAAAATTTTGTTTAATAATGCATTTGTTTGTGTTCCAATAAGTGTTATTAATAATGGATGTACAAAGTAAACACTTCCAAAGTAAAAAAGCATCTATTGGTTGAGCAAGTGAAATAATAATAAACACCACATTACTAGTTTTGAAGAGAACAGAAACTGATTCTACATCTTCTGAAAAAGTAAAGAACTTTGTAAAAGACAAAATGTGAAATTTCTCTTGAACTTATTTGAGTGAAAAGAAAGACTAACTGAAAGAATGAGTTTTTTCCTGAAATGAGAGTTTACAGTAAAATATTTTGGCAGTCCCCCAAAATCAGATACAAAGTCCCCCAAAATGTTGGAAAATTAAATGTTTATTACCAACTTCAAAAATAATTTGAAAATCTTTCTTTGGCACAGTCAGTCAGTCGATACCTAAGTTTAAGTCAAACTTAAAGTTCAGAAAAAAATTGAGGTTAAACCATAGAGAGGCTTTTGTTGCAGCCTCTGATGTTATGAAAATCGACACTTTCATCCTGAATATAAAACAGTACCAAAATATTAGTTACTGATAGTATATAACTCAATGCATTCTATCAGTATGTGTTTATTGCTAAAAACACAGTGATATGCATGACTTATCAATTGGTCCTCACCCTTTAAATTATATTGATGAGTCAGCTGAGAATTTCCAATTCATCATAACCATTTGATTATCAATTCTGTAACCTTGTATTACATATTTTTCTCTTAAATTTAAAAATGTATAAAAAGTTTCTAGATATTTAAAATGATTTTTTTATTAAATAATTTTTAAAGAATTACTATGTGAATTAGATCTATAGTTAGTTCAGTTACTTCTTTTTTATATTAATATATTTTTTATGAAATAATTAATTATAAATTTATAGTATTGGATAGAATATTTGCATTATTCATTGCATTTGGCTATATTCGGTCATAAAGTAACTATTCAGTATTGAGCTGAACACTAAATGAATGTATTCAGCATTCAGACTGAATACTTTCTCAAAGCCAAATAACCTCACTTTAGTTGGGGAGGGTGAGAGAGAAAGAAGGAAAAAATAAAACACAAAATAAAATAAAAACAACATTTAAAAACTCAGATATTTAAAAATATTGTTGTTTATTTTTTTCTGAAACAAATATAACTTCAATAAATAATCTTAAGCAAATACTATTTATTAATAATCACAATTCAAGAGTGATAAATTGTAATGAGGGAACAGTAATACTTCTGCATTTGTAAGAAGTAAGCAATTTCCTTGGTTGTCATAAATTCTTCTAGCTTCAGGCTAAGTATACATTTGGTATTGGGCGTTGCGTTAAATGCACGTTAGCAGCATACACACCATGCATTTAGCTCGGCGATCAACGACTGTTAGTAGGGCGTGTGCACAGGCTCAGTTTGGAAATGGATGTGAAAGTGATTGCTTGTGTGTGGCTCCTCTATTGTCGCTATAAAAGACGACGGCAGAGGCAAAGAGAATTTTAGGTGCATCCAATATTACGAGATAGACTGACGCATGGAATGTTTGTGACGTTGTATCCAAAACTAAGACAATATGAACCCAAGTTTTTTAATTATTTTAGAATGTCTATAAAAATCATTTGATAACTTACTCCATATTATAAAAGTGGATATTACTGGTGAATCAACAATTTTGAGACTCAATTTCTCCAAAAGAAAAACTCATTATAATGTTAACGTGCATCCACTCTACCCGAAAGCACACAATCGAATGTACAACAAAATGGCAGCGCATGTATCTCAAAGTGTGTAGCTGATGCTTGCGCAATGCACGTTCTAACCAAAATCTGTCAATATACGTTTGGAGTGTGCTTGGCCAGAAGCGCGCATTTACGTGTGTATTCCTACATGGACCTCTTGGTTCTTTAAAATGTGTATTACAAAGCGCATGCTTCAAAATGCCCAATGTGTACACATTGTCACTGAAAAGAGTGTATGTTCACTAAATGCACTATTTTGTGAGATACCAATATTATTATATTATCATTTAATTATTTAATTTTTTTATTCTCATCACATAATAACAATAATAATATAAAAAATATAAATACATATAATTATAGTTGCCAACCATCAGCATTTCATATTCTCTGTCAGTGGACTGGCCACTTTTCCCTTTTCTCAAAGTTTTTAAAGAATTTGATATCATCACATAAACATTTCATTTAACAAGTCTAACACCAATATATATATATGTAAAGACATTGTATGTATTTTATTACTGAAGTGGACCAGTGACATTTTCAGATTCCTTTAATTGGGAAAAAACAATTAATATTTTTATATATGTATGTTCATATATGTATGAGAATTTTAGCTCAAATGTGATAATTTTAAATGGCAGATAAGATAAATTGCATCTTTAAGTCTGGCAGCTTTAGTGCCATCATGTTGGCGGTTTTATCAATTATAGCTAAATCATCAGCAGAAGGAAACAAGTTACTTTTACAGTTATACCAAATTATTGAGCAGCACTACAGTTTCTCTTCTCAATAATAAGAAGAAACATCTAATTCATCATTTAAGAATATACAGATTAAATTTTCAGTGGTATCATTTGTTTATTTCAAGTTTTTAAGATTTCAATATTTCGAATTTGCATATTTACAGTATATAAAAAGTTATTAAGATAAGGCAATTGTTTTCTACTCATCTATATATATTATTGAATTAGAATAAACTGAAGAATAATAAATGAAGAAATGCTATATTTTATTTTGTCATGCTTCTTCTATTATCCAATATCATTTGTCATTATCCTACTATCTGATATCATTATCTAACAATTTACAAACCTTAAGTCATTAAATGATAAAACAAGATCATTTAACCATTATTTTATATTAGCTTTAAAACTCATTATTATTTTATTCTTATATCAATTTCTTTTGTTAAAATGAAATTTTTTTTGTATTTAATAATTGAATATGTATACATTTCTGCTTTTCATTTTCAAATATATTAATAAATTATTATATTTTATACTTCCAATAATAATTCATTCCTATTTTATTCAAATATATACTTGTACTTCGGTATAAAGTTAGTCTATTCAGTTATTTGTTGTGCAGCTTATCATATAAATGACAATAATATTTTTTTGTGTATTTATTTTTACCAATAATATATTCCTATTTGATATTAAAATAGTTAATTTTCTAATTCTGTCAAGATAAATAAGGAATAGCTGTAAGAAATATTGACTATACCTTTCCTTTACAACTCTATATACGTGGTACGATCCAAAAGTTCTGGGAATGCAGTAATCTATGACAACAAAAGCATGTATTTGAAGTTACAGCGTATGAAATGGATTCTATCAAACCACCTCTTCGTGTTCAGGTTAATTTCACCCATGTCATGTGATTAAACTGCAAGCGCTGCTGTTTTTTTCCAGAGATTGATTACGTCGCAGAACAAAGGTAACTAAGTGGAGTTTCAAGAACAACCTCCAACATTTTGACTTCACCGTGACCTTTCACCGTAGAATCACCGTACACCTTTCTTAGCAATTTTAAAATCTCCATAGGTGTTTTACCTAAACGCTGACAAAATTTAATGTTGGAGGTTGTTCTTGAAACTCCACTTTGATTACGTTGCAGAACAAAGGTAACTATCTCCGGAAAAAAACAGCAGCGCTCGCGGTTTAATCACATGACATGGGTGAAATTAACATGAACACGTAGAAATGGTTTGGTAGAATCCATTTCATATGCTGTAACTTCAAATACATGCTTTTGTTGTCATAGATTACTGCATTCCCCGAACTTTTAGATCGTACCACGTATATATATATATATTATTTAAATGTACAAATATGTAACTGCCAGTTTCTAAACCATACTTAGGTTAAACAAAGTAATTTGGTATAAATATTGGTTGTTAGGTTTTCATCTTGTATTAAATTTTACCATTTACCTTTACGCCAAATTACTTTGTTCATTTAATGAATTGCTAGAACCTAACTGAATAACCCAAAAAATATTGGGCTTGGTAATTGTTTATGTATATAAATATTTATTTTTATTCTTTTTGTTAATATTTTTAAATAGATACTATATTACTAATTTATATACAGAAACTATAATATGCTTTTCAAATAAATGATAATTCCATTAAAATCACACAAATCAATTCTGCAACTAGGGTTTTATGTATCTGGAGCAAATAATTGTCTTGCATAAGATCAAAGCAACAGTAAACATTACTTTTAATTAGTTTACAATAGATTTATTGAAATATTTCATTATAAGATTATTTTCTATGTTATTGTATCACAAAACTTATAGAGCATACACTCCATTTATGTATTTGAAAATTTGCAACTATGAAACAAAAATAAACATCCTTGCTTGACACACGATTTAAATTCATGAACTAATCATTTTAATAAAAATATCTAACTATACCTTCTTAAGCCTTTTTTCGAATTTCCGGTACTAAGTACTAACATTAACGACCACTTAACTAACGTTTTCGATCGCCTCCGCGATCTTCGTCAGGTTTTATTCGACGGTTTTCGAGATAGAATGCAATAGAATTCTTTCAAAGTTCAAACGATCGAACCTCTCACCGCGTGCCATAATTGCAAACGATCCAACTTGTTTTTAATGCCTATAATATAATCATAAAAATGAATGCGTACATCCGTACATGAATAGTACACTACTCTGATATGCTACCATTGCGAGTGTACTTCGGAGACATATCTCCACGCATATGATAAAACGTTTCCATCTTTGAAATTAATGCATTTCCCTGATTTAGACGCCTTGTAAATCTCAAGGGTCTCCAAGGCCCTGATGCGGTCCGTGTCGAATGATGTTTTAATTAGGCTGGTTTTATCAAAATCTGCCTTTATATCGGGGTCGGTGGCGTAGGTCGAGAGGGCGGTGGTGTGTCTTTTCTTGTTGACGTCATACCTGTGTTCCGCGATCCTCTTTTTCACGGATCTCTTAGTAGATCCGATGTATATTAAATCCGTTTGGGACCTGTGATCCCTTAAGCAAGGGCCAAACTGAATTTTCTTTTGGAATGCAAGAAGAATGACGTGTATCCCATGTCTATATACAGGATATGTTTGCCATTGGGATGCGGATCCCTAACACCGAAACTTAGGTGGTTGTGTTTGAGAAAAGCTATTCGAACATCTAAGAGGTGCGTATACTCCGGCCTCAACAGACTGACAGAAATGGAGGATGACCTCTTTGAACACCACCGCGATTACTTACAACTGGAAAATCGAAAAGTTACTGTATTTCAAGAAATATTGGCAAGAAATTTGGCGCGGAGATACAAGAAGAAATTACAGTGGATAATGAGTAAACAAAAACCCATCAAGAAAAATGTACCCCCCACCCCTCTGGTCTGCTGGGACGACATAGTTCCTCCGCATTACGTAATTGAAACGGTGGCGCACGGACCGATGTACACTCCGGGCTCGGATAAACCCTTGCTTGAAACGGTAATGCCGGACATTGAAAGAATGGTCTGCGGAATGGATGAAGTTTCCAAGGAGCACTACAGGTGGAAGGCTGCCATGAGAATAAGTGGTAACAGAAGATGTAGAAAAGGCAACATATGGATGCATATAAGAAAAACCAAGAAATGGCTTGCAGAGGAGCGTATTATTCTACTAAGGGCGGATAAGAACAGAGCACTCGTTCTACTCAAGGAAGAGACGTATAAAACTATGTTGAGGCAATACATCGTAGATACGAACAGTGAACAAGTCGCGGATAATTACATAGACAGGTTACATGCACGGGTGGTGCGGTTCACGTGCACCCCCCTGGCGAAGGCGCAGGGATTAGGCAGGGCGGTAGTGGCGTCACCTGATACACCCAGACTTTTCGCTTTCGTGAAAACGCACAAACCTACGCCTGCACTCAGACCTATTTTGGATAAGGCTAGAGCCCCTACGAGGTTGCTAGAAACCGAGTTACACCGCATATTAGCCAGGCATCTCCAAGATTACCCCCTAACAGTGAAGAACTCCAGGGAGTTGGTCGACGCATTGAAGCGCACACAGGTTACAGAGAGCGCTCACGTCACGGTATTGGACTTTCAAGCCCTATATTCATCCATAAAAATCGAACCGTGCTTTTGCGCCCTTAGGGACGTCCTATTAGCCAAATATAGCCTACCAGCACATTGCAAGCACGTGCTCGAGCTCGCACATCTAGTGTGCTACAATTCGCTGTTTGGATTCGACAACGCCACATATTTACAAAAAAGGGGGGTCCCCATGGGGAGCCCAATTTCGGGCGACCTGTGTGAGTTGATTTTACGGCAGTTAGAGAGGGATGTCATTCCCAGGTTTACGCACGATATTATTTTATATCGTAGGTATGTAGATGACGTGATGATCATATGGAAGAACGGGCCGAACGTCCATGATTTTCTGCGCAGTGTTAATGACAACCCGTATGGGCTAACGCTTAAACTGGATCAAATATCGAGCACGGATGTGCACTTTTTAGACGTCACCATACAACTCAGAGGAAACAACATTGAAACGCGGGTGTATTACAAGCCCGACTACATACCTATGTACATACCTGCTGGGTCTGAAGACCCTTATCCGTATAAGATTGCGGCGTTCAGGGCGTTAGTTAGGAGGGCGTACACTCATAACTCTAAAAGGGAGGACACGCTCACAGAGCTGGCACACATAGAAGACATAGCCGCTAGCCATGGATACAGACGTGGCCTAGTCCGTAAATTAGCGCGTAACTTCCGTAATACAAACGCGGCACATCACGCCGCAAGGGCACGGGATAGGTCCAAGTCGGGGCCGAACCAGCGCACGGTGGTCCAGTACAACAGAGGTATGCATGACATATACAAGGAAATAGCGTGGAAGAAGGGCACCGATTTGACGTTCTCAAAAACCCAATCGATCTATTCGCTATTCAGGAACGTCAAGGACAAGCCGGATTTTCTAAGAGCACCGGGAGTGTACAGTATCCCGATAAGGGATCACAGGTCCCAAACGGATTTAATATACATCGGATCTACTAAGAGATCCGTGAAAAAGAGGATCGCGGAACACAGGTATGACGTCAACAAGAAAAGACACACCACCGCCCTCTCGACCTACGCCACCGACCCCGATATAAAGGCAGATTTTGATAAAACCAGCCTAATTAAAACATCATTCGACACGGACCGCATCAGGGCCTTGGAGACCCTTGAGATTTACAAGGCGTCTAAATCAGGGAAATGCATTAATTTCAAAGATGGAAACGTTTTATCATATGCGTGGAGATATGTCTCCGAAGTACACTCGCAATGGTAGCATATCAGAGTAGTGTACTATTCATGTACGGATGTACGCATTCATTTTTATGATTATATTATAGGCATTAAAAACAAGTTGGATCGTTCGCAATTATGGCACGCGGTGAGAGGTTCGATCGTTTGAACTTTGAAAGAATTCTATTGCATTCTATCTCGAAAACCGTCGAATAAAACCTGACGAAGATCGCGGAGGCGATCGAAAACGTTAGTTAAGTGGTCGTTAATGTTAGTACTTAGTACCGGAAATTCGAAAAAAGGCTTAAGAAGGTATAATGGATATCATATGTACCGGTATGAGGATTGTTTCTAAAAATATCTAACATATTCTGTTACCAGATCCACTATAATACAATATTAAACTGCTTCTAATATATTTTGCATTTCTTATATTGCAGAAATGACAACAAATCCAAGAAGGCAGAATCTCAACTTTTTATCATTAATTTTACCATAAAACTCCTTATCTACAGTCTCTTCCTGACAAAACTTGGTCAAATTTCATATTTTTAAATTTCCAAATGTTAATTGTCAACCAATATTTAACATTACATATTTACAGAAGTTTTTAAAAGTATTATTAATAATTAAATTTATACTGATATGTTTTTACTTTCTAGCTCTGTTATATTTAACAGAGGAAGTGTGGTGATTGGTCAAAAAATTACTCCAAGATTTTTAAATTTTTGGACTTTGGGGCCCTTGGAACACTGAGAAATGCAGAAAAATTTGTGGGTTTTTTTCTGTATGTATGTATGTATGTATGCATGGTTGTTAGTATGTATGAAGCATGATTTTGTTCACTCCCAGCTTAATAACTCCTGTGCTTTTTGTCAAAAATTTTTGAAATTTTGCAGGGAGGTTTATTTGTTAGGGGGACTGATGCTATTAAAAATTCATATCTTAAGAAAGGTTGGACTTAATAACAATTTTACTCATTATTAGCATTTACAATTTTTTATAAAACTCATCCCTACTCTCAAAATTAAACTTTTTGTCATTTTATAATAATTAAAAATACAAAATTTTTAATTATTATAAACATTGCCTGACATTGCCAAAAAATGGTTATATGATTCTAATCCAGCAACAAATTGCTTAACTTTTCTGGCAAAACATTTCCAGAAAAGTTAGGCAATTTGTTGTTATACTTCTGATAAACAGCACTGAGTTCAGCGTTAACGTAAATTCTTCTTTTTACTGCAAGCACTTTCGACAAAATTACGTTCGTCGTCTTCAGGCGAATAAGGAAGGAACAAATTTGAAAGTGGCACGTGCCAAACATTCCAAACCGATAACAGAAAATTTTCATTGGCAAATTTTTAAAAATAATATATTCTTTTAGCGTTCGGTAACTTCGCCGGTTTGAAGGAGATTTTAAATCGGCGCGACTGATGGCGCATGCGCTGAAAAGCACACGCGCTAAATTTGCGACTAAATTTGTTGTTGGATTAGCATCATCTAATTAATTTTCATATATTATTGTTTGTATCTATTAAATTTTGCATGTTTTGATTAGAATGTTTGATTTTTTATTGAATTAGCTTGCAATAAAATAACAGAGAATATGAATCTTTTTGTATATAGTAGTAGCCATGGAAATTGCATCACCTATGGTATGTATCATAAAGCACTCAACAGATATGTAAAGTAGCATATTTAAGCATAATTTCTCTGTAGTACAGAGAAACCAAGAATAAATCAAAAAAACTGCAATTTATTACATCTAATAGGCTACTACACTGAACTTAAATACCACACCACAGCATCATCAATACTGTTAATGAGCACTGTCACAAGAACTTCACAGTTATGGAAACAAAAATAAGGGTTCACAGCAATAAAATAAAGCTGAAAAATATAATACAAACAATTATTTCTCATTGAATGGAATCCTAATAATCTTAGGACCAACTCAAGCCTTAACAGTTTTGTAGTACTCTAGCATAGAATGGTGATTTCTTCAAGTTTTCTATATCAAGCTCATGAAACCAAACTCTTCTAACACATTTCTGTAGTTGCTCATTATTCTTAGGTTTCTTTGCAATTTTCAAGCTCATAATATGCCAGCAGTTCTCCGTAGGGTTGAGAAAAGATCCAGATCAGATGCCTAGCCAGCCAGGTAACAGTCCTGATCTCAATCAGGACTGTTACCTGGCTGGCTAGGCATCTGATCTGGCTGGACATTTAGTAGGAATTTTTTAAATACCTAAACAGCAACTTGTGTGTCCGCTTAAATGATAATAATGCTAACAAACTGTAGAGAAAAGACACTTACTTTACTCACCATCTTTACACAGTGATATAGGATGCAGATTAATCCTGAAGATGCAGGATTTTGTGTAAAAAAATTATTCCTTGACTGCTGGAATTAACTTCACAAATAAGATGTTTTTACTCACTGCATTCACAGACCCATTGTAAATAGACAGAATACAAACTACAAACGAACTGCTTCAAAACATCTTATTTGCCAAGCTAACATTATTGTTTTAATAAAAAGTAAAAATACTTTACAGATGGATACTAGTATCCAGCTATAAAGTATTTTTGCTTTTTATTAAATTGTAATTCTGCCAGCCCTTTTTAAAGTAACATTATTATTAATTACAAATTCAGCATTACATGTTTTTGCATTCAGCATTTTCAAAAATGTTAAGAACAAGATGTAAAGCTTGCAATACATTACATAAGAACAAATCAGTAAAATTTTTTAACAACAAGCATTTATATGGAACTCCATACAGTGATTTGAAATTAATGTGTGGGGTTCCATTTAAAAGTTTGTTATTAAAAAAACCCAAATTCTGATCCAATGTGGTATGTGGTGAGCTTAAGTTATCCATTGGAACAACTTACAATTTGATAATGCAATTTAAAAATGATTTGCTATTGATTAAATTATGATTGAAACTCTGAACAGAAATGGAAAAGTTAAGATATTTTACAAATATGTTTTTAGTCTGATTTCTATCATACTGGTAATATAAAAACCAAAAATTACATTCAGTTTCAGTTGTATTGCAAAACTCTAGATTTTGAGCTTCTTGGATCATAGCTTAAATATACTGCTTTGCACATTAAGCTGTTGAGCACTTTTATTATATTGCAATTTCCATGGCCACTACTATAAATATAGATACTATCTTAACTGTATAAAATCTATATGTATAAGCTAAAAAAATTATAAATTATTCTAATATGGAATATACATTTCTATTAGTGTTGCAACAAATAGTATATTCGGCCAAGAGCATGGCCAAATAGCTGAATATTTGGCCAAACTATTCAGCTTGATTAACGCATGTACGAAAATTGGCACGCAAACCGCATTATGGCAAAGACCCTGCTCTCTATTGGTCCACTGTCACTACGCTTTGCCAATCGCATTAATTCTTGACAGTTGTAGCAAACAGACAGGAGCATCATGGCAGTATGTGATAAATGATATCAAATGTGAGTAACAATAAAATGACCTACACATGTAAATAACGGAAAAAGAACAGAGAAGGACCGTGAAGTGAAAATTTGAAAATAAATATGAAATTGAGAATTGATAACATAATCAAACAAGTTGAGGCAGCTTATTGGCACAAAATTTGCAGCCATCAATAATTGTTCTCATAAACTTTGGAAAGCTAAATGCTTGTAATGAAAGTCACTTAGCGTGCATAGGCGAAAGCTTGGGGCTGTTCAGGCTACCAAGCTGTGTCGAATCCGTGAAATCATAACTGTGACTTATACCGATGTCCTCTGTCTCTTTTCTCCGTTATCATCAGGCTATGAGTCACGTAATTGTAAAATGGGAAATCTACGACAGAAAAGTGATGAATCGAAAGTATCGTGCGTGCACATTATGATGTATGAATAGGCATACATGGACTAAAGCAATAGAGGAAAGAGAAAGGGAAGAGCAAAGACGAGTGCTTAAAAAGAAGGATAGGCAGGGTCAGACCCTCAGATGTGCAATGATTCTTGAATGAATAGGTGTGTACGTGTGCTGATCTTTGTAATTATAAATTGTGAATACATGTGACTAATATTATTTTGTTTTTTATTTTGTGCAGGTTAAAGTTATAAATAAATATAAACAAACAACACTAACCCAATAACATTAAATCTAAATACCAAAATGATTAATTTACTGTGTTTTTGTTATTTCTTACTCCTGTTTTTAGGTATTCGGTATTTGGCTGAATAGTGAAAAATAGGCCAAATACCAAATAGTAACCAAATATTCATTGCATCATTAATTTCTACAGTTATAAATAAAACATTATTTCTATAAATTTGAGTAAATTACATGTGCCACAGAACTTCTAAAAAGTGAACATTTACATTAGAAGGTATTCAAATAATTGAATTTAGTTTTTTCAAATAATAAAACATTTTTTGTTATTCTAATTCTACTAATCTTAACTTAAAAATAAATTGATGAAATTATAAAGAAACCATAATCATAACTATCATTAACTAGAAACAGGCCTAGATAATGTTATAAAATTAAGATTAAAACCATTTAACGTATTTCAAGATTTTAAAAAATTTGAAGAATTTGTATAATTCTGGATCATCATTACAATTAGTATATGACAGAATACTTCTCAAACTATAAATTCAAGTCTGTAAACTGATGTACATTTATTTCATATATAATTTAACACTGATTTAATTCTTTAAAGTTGCCACTTTACCTAAAATAATAAATGTACATAATATTAGTTTAATAAATCACTGCATAAATTAAAGTAATATTTAGAGCATAAGACAGTAAATACAATGCATCAGCATTGATATTTAACCATTGCAAGCATTGTTTTAAATAAGCATACCCTGATCCATGCCATTCTGAGTCAGCTGTTAGTTTTATGCCATAATGGTTGTAGATGGATTAGAATGAAATGGCTGTAGAATGATTAATGCTAACCTAACCTTGAATGAATATCTCAAAAGGTGATATACCATCTTGTTCAGTCCCAAAATAGTGTCAAATCCACATCAGTAAAAATTAACATATAGGCTTAAAGTACATAAAAACAGATATTTAGTAAAAATATATTAAAAATTTAGAATTTTAGAACTATTTTTAATAGTTTTCCTATGATGAAATATTAGAAATTCTTTCATGTGCCACAGTTGAATTATAAAAGACAAAGGAAAATTCATGGAAACTTTTTGAAAAATTGTATAAAATATAATATCAGACTTTCATTAAAAGAATATAAAATACAAATCAGTTAATAGATTAATCAAAATATCTGAATTTAAGTTATCTACTTATAACTATCATATGTATTAACAGAATCATAATGTAATAATATTAGTGATGTAAATAAAATGATTTTACAGAAAAAAATATCAATCAATCATTAATTACATTATATAAAATTTTTTAGTGTTATTTTAATTATAGCTAAATTAAATATATAAATTAATTTAAAATTTAAATCATTTAAATACATTTTTTGAAAGCGTGACAATCAAATAATCGCAGTTACATTTTGAAACGACTTATAAATTAAATTAGAAGCTACAAATTAGGAAACCGTAAAACACGTAGATAATCATAGAAGCAAACGTTTCAAAGTTCATAATTTTATTTACAGGACAAAAATATATTACGATTAATATTTCCCTATTAGTAATTTTACCAATGTAATATCAATGGATAATCTTAAACTATCTTTTAACTATTACAAAATTATATAATTTAAAACTATCAATTAGGATGCGAACATCAGAAAATATACATTTAATTGGTCAAAAACTTCAATATCCTCCAATCATTTTTCTAATAACATAATTCTTTCATTATATAATTCATTTATAATTACATTTCAACCAAATTAACTGAAAATAAAGTGTTACAAATCAAATGTTCATCTTTAAAATTTAATTAATTATCATCACTTGTATCAAATGATGATGATAATATTGAAACAAAATTGAATCTTAATATAAATCTCACCATCTCATTTGTATATAATTTCAAAGAAATGATACATTAAATCACATTTAAAGGAACTAAATGGGTGAATCCTTTACTGTTTTTCTAATGTAATTAATATTTGAGTGAAGTATATAATGTGAATTGGATTTAAATGCAGTTATGCATTGTTTCAATACCTATATAAAGAAGAATTATACGTTTATATACATGTAGATTGATACAATATATGTAATGGTAGTTGATAGTGGATCATGTAATGTGAAATTACTTATGAGAAAGATATCGTTCAGGAAATAGAATTTGTATAAGTTTAACAGATGTTATTGTGGATATAATAAGTTATAAAGGCCATTACCTAACCCGTCCTCCGCATCGATGACAAGACGAACCTTGCCAACCTCGATCACACAGACAACGTCCGTCTTGGCAATATCCATTTAAACACACAATATTATGGCAAGACGACGTATTCGACGCTACAGCTTCTCGTACGTTCTCTTGGAATATTATTAAAGTTAACAGAATAGCAAGTATTTTAGCAAAACGTTTAAATTTTGCTCTATGAACGCACCAATGCATTAACTTATCCATCATCGACTAGCCATTTTCCGTAATCAAACTTTGGTGACTCCAGTTCCGGGTTTTAACACCAGGAGGAGCCATAGATCTAGGCCGGTTTTTCGAACGAGATGTTGTGAATTAACTCCGGTTCGGTTCAACACCCGCTAGGTTGAGGCTGACGAACCCGTTTAATTTGATGAATTTTCTCCACCCTTCCTGTCTATCACACTATTATGACGTTTATGTTTCTTTTAATCTATCCAAAGTTTTACGGCTGCTATATAATGTAATTGTTATACACCCGTATTTTATACAATAAATAAAGTATATTAAGTAAATTTCTCATACTCGATATTTATAAAATATTATATACATTTTTAAAAATCAATTATTCTCTTTTGTTTCTGGTTTGTTAATTGCCAATTTCAAATTAATTCGTGTATTTAAAACAATTATCGTTAATTTCGTGTTTGTCCGCACGGAGGCAGAAGGACATCTGGTCATCTGAGTTTGTGGAATTAATAAATTATTATGTTTATTTGTTACTGGAAGCTTAAAAAATAAAAGATATTTTCAAAAATATTTTTATTTTTGAAGTGTTTTTAAATTCTTTAAATTATATAATTCCGAATTGAATATTAGATTTCTAATTAGTGAAGGCGGATAATTAAGACGTTTTGTAGCCCTGGAGGAGTTTGGGTTCAATTTCAAATCAGGACTTCAGATATTTTCAAAGCTGGCATAATTCAAATTTATCTAGCCCATTGTTCATCATCCGGCAGTTCATACAGACCATTACCAGATCTAAAATGAATGTGATTACGCTGATATGGGTATTTTAAAAAAAATCTATATAATCTACTGTATAAAACTGAAAAACTGTCACGGTATGCCAAAACCAGGAGCTAAGGTCACTATTGTATGAATTAAATGATAGGAGCGTCCCTTGCTATTATTCAAATTAACAATAAATTCAGTTTTTTTGCGTAACAATATTAAAATAACAATAAATGTGATTTTTTGCGTTTTAGCAGGGTACGCCATGAGAAATTCAGTATATTATTTTTTTATTTGTAATATGAATTTATTATTTATACCACGGAATGACACCGCTGCTGCTAAAACACCCACTAGGGGCGTCCCGGGCCACTAGTAGGATATATAATATCAGTATAATCCTATATAATAGGATATGAGAAATTATATATAGTGTTCGGGATTTTAATTTTTATTTAAATTATTGATAGTAAAAAGAGTTTCGAGAAGTAAAAAAAGGAGTTAGTTTCAAACAAAAAACGAATCCGGATCCTCCTGTCAAAAACGCAACGTCACTCATGGCCGGATGGCCGAGCGGTCAAGGTGACAGCCTACCGCTCTGGGTGACCCGGAATCGAATCCGGGCGGGTCAAAAAATCCCCAGGAATTTTTCCGAAGTGATCCGTCCGGATTTGTCGGCCCCGTCCCTCACCACCCGGCCGCCCCATTGTGGGGCTGGATAAACCCATAATGGGGCTTGCTAAAAGAGGCCTTCTCAGTGCCCACAAGATGGAAAGAGTTAAAGAAATAAACTAACTACATATCGCCACTTAGAAAATTAAAATATTATTACGTTTATTGTATATTTTAATTAAAATTAATAATAATAATAATAAACACAAGAAATATTATTTAAATTTATATTATCATTTTTAAAATGCACTTTTCTTTTCAATGCATAATTTTCTTTCTATCTTTAATCTCTAATCGCTGAAATTACAAATACCACGATTAGGCAATGTTGGTGAAACACCCAGTAAGATCCACAGACATAATCACTACCCCCCCCAAAAAAAGTCCCTGCAGTTGCTTCCCTGAATTAGATCTCGGGTACCGTAAAGTGGTAGGGTAACACTTTAACTAATTCGGCATTTTATTATAGCTTTGGCCAAACAAATTTTTTTTTAAATATATATTTTTTATTATTTATTTCATGAATTAATAATGCAATAATAGGTCAAATTTCTGCAAATCATAGTAATACAAAGAAACCCTGGTAGAAATCACAATAATATATATATATATATATATATATATATATATATATATATAATTTTACTAGCGAAAACAAATTTTTTGAACACTTCATTGTGATACAGCATATTAAAAAAAACATTTATTATGTTTCCTATTTTCTTAAGAATACAGTAAGACCCCGCTTAACGCTGCCTCGCTTAACGCCGATTCAATATAACGCGGTTCGCTTGATGCCTAAAAAACGCTCAAAATTTACGCTAATTCAAATTAACGCGGCATTTCATTGATTCGTATATAATATGATTATTCCCAAACACGAACCAATCAGTAAAAGGTGGTAATAGCGCTGTACTTCCCTTATATCTATGTTTGTTTTGTGCAATTTTGGAAAAAAATATAACATCATGGATGCCATAAGAAATATCGACTTTGCTTGGTAAGAATTAACTGATAAATGCATGAACGGAGTGTGGAAGAAGGGCTAAAGGTATAGCTAAAGGTATCCAAGAATTCCTATCGAGAAGCGTCTATGCTGCGTCGTTAGGTTGACAAAATTGTCAACTTAATCGATACAGATGTAGAAGAGCAGGATATTGAGGAGTTACTGCAGGTTTCTGGTAAGAGCCTTACCAACGACAACCTTCAAAAACTGGCAGAACAAGAAATTCGTGTAAAACTGGAAAATAAAAATTCTGAAGACGAAGAACCCAAAAAATTTCTCTACAGATTTCTTTAGTAAAAGTTTGGTAGCGATAACCAAAATCCTTGATCAAATTGTAGCAGATGATCCAGATTTTGAAAGTAGAGCAAAAGCAAAACGAGGCGTTTTGGATGCGATCTTCTGCTACCGACATTTGCTTAGGGAAAGAAAAAAGCGACAAATGAAACTTTGCGGCTTTATTGCAAAAAGACAAGAGTTTCAGAAAACCCAGGACCTTCGTCACAAAAAAATTAACTTTACATTTTTGTGCACATATGTTTATGTGTTATTTAATGTATATTATTATGCAAAAGTTTATATAAAAATAACTTAAAATTATAGTAAAATTTGCTTATTTTGTGGTCGCGCATTCCCCTATCCTATTTACTATGTTAAAATGGTTTCGTTTAACGGTGTTTCGCTTAGAGCTTTGTCGTCTAGGAAAGCATTCACCGCGTTAAGCGGGGTCTTACTGTATTACTCTTCACTTAAACAAAATATATTTCTTTATTCACAGATATTGTATGAATTAAATGATAGATAAAAGATTAAAAGAAATATAGATGTGTTATCAAGTTTTTTTTTACATTCAGCTAAAATTTTTTTTCAATTTAAAATATCTTTAAACATTTTTTTTTACAATTTTTATTAATTTCGCTTAAACGAAATATGGTAATTAACAGTTTTCTTTTACTATTTCTTCCCTATGGATACGAAGAGAGTCTTTTAATCAAGCCCATTGTTGGTTCAGCCAGGCCCAAACTCCAATGGGTCGGCTAGATAGTGAGGTATGAGCCATTTACATCCAAAACAGAGCTTCCCATAAAAATTAATTAAGTAATTAAAAATTGGGTGGTATTTTCATTTTTTTTTATTTGCAAGGCTCTAGTTTCTTGATGATCAAAACCTTCCAGATAAAAATGATCTTGCAATCCATACATTGCGCCAATAGGTGAACCAATAGCGAAAATATTTCTTTTCGTCATTAAACATGAATAACGTTGAAAAGACAGTGCTCTCAGGGATAATTTATCTCATAATTTCAATTCTTTCTGTGAGCGTTAAAAGTCCTTTTTTTATGCCCATCATGGTGTTGGCTAGACTCATAACAGAGGCAAATTAGTGATTTTGATCTATTCGAGACAAACTTTTGTGTTCCTTGATGAACTTAGACTTTTCTAGTTTGATTATTGTACTAAAATTGTTTTTCCAACGCATCATTATGATATGCATGGCTAAGCGCATCAAAACTGCTCAAGCATAATCGTCAAATTCAAGGAGCAAATTTCTCAAGAAATATAGGTCCAAGTTTCCAAATCCGGCCGTTACATAATACAATATAATTTAAGCTTTCTAATAATGTATAACAGTTTCGTATAACGAAAATGATTAATAAAGTATGAGTATAAATGTGAAGAAAATGAAAGTACGTGGCAAATTTCAAGCAGACATATACTTTTTTTTTTTTTTTTTTTTTTTGTAACTTTCCGTCCACTGGGCACTAAGAGGGCCACTTATAGCAAACCCATTATGGGTTCGGCCAGGCCACAATGGGGCGGCTGGGTGGTGTGGGACGGGGACCGACATATCCAGACGGACCACCTCCCGAAAAATTCCTGGGAATTTTTCGACTGTCCGGATTCGATCCCATGTCCCCCACGGCGGTCGGCTGCTAACCTTGAGCGCTCGGCCATCCGGCCGCACAACAGGCATATACTAAGAAGTATACGGTATTCTTACTTTTATTAATGCATTGTCTTATTTTTATACAAAAATATATATGTTAAATAATTTTTTATACTTTATCGTTCTAATCTTTATAATTTTTCATAATAATTTAGTGCATTGTGCTCCATTTTTCACTCGTGACGGTTGACCCCATTGAGGGTCAGACCTTATTGTTAATCAAACTTGTTAATCAGTAAAACTTGAGACAAGTCTATTGAGATATTAAAAATCTAATTAATGTCGAGAAAACTTTAACTACTCCAGCATACTTAGATCTTGTAAAATGATATGCAAATCCTTAACATATTAATTACCATGTTGAGCATGGGAACTATAGATCCAAGCAGCATCATGTAACATCATAATCATATTGATTACAAAACACTTTTTAATTGGCTATTGTATAATCTCAGGAGCATATTCTTGCACATTTTAAATGCAATTTTAAAACACATTCGAACCTCCAATAAACAAGTCACTTTCTAATAAACAGCGGCCATTTCTTTCAGGAACTTTTTTGAACAAAAATGCATACAAAATAACCTACGAGCAAGGTCCATTTTTTTCGTTTGTGGCCGTTGTTCATGGATCTGAGTGTATTAAAATAAAAGTAAATAATTTATTTATTTTAACTAAGTAAATAATAATAATTGATAATAAACGCTTCAATAAAAATATATTATAAAATTAATATTTACGTCTTTATAGCTGTAGCACTGGAATTTAACACACACACACACAAAAAAAAATACGAATTAAATTTTATCTAATCTTAATTTGTTTATATCAAAGATCGAAAATGTATATTTTTAAAATTTAGTGTTTATGTTATTCTCATATAAATCATCGAAATATAATTTGTAAATTGTGTTTTACACACACACATATACATCCATGTACTGTACACACGCACATACAGCCTTACCTAAAGGGTGAATCGAAAGTCTGTTAACCGATATATATATATATATATATATATTAGATATTTATATATCATAAATTATTTATCCGATATATACACTATGTACGAGCATATATATATATATATTGGTTAACTGACTTTCGAAAGTTATATATACTTTACCGCTGTTCATAGAGATGGCCGTTGATTGGAGGTTCGACTGTATTATCTAAATTTAAAAAATTCTATAAAAAATTCGTAACAAAAAATTAAAAATTATCTTAAAAAATCTTTTAAGATAATCGTAATTTCTATATAAATGTTTGTAAATTTCCTGTTGAAATTATGATGAATCACAACAATAATTGTCGGTCAAAGTTAAAAGTTGGATAAATTGCAACAAATTCTATTTGATTATTGATAAAAGTATTATCACTATTTACTGATTTTTCTTTTTTAGTTATTTAGAACCGAACGTGTAATATTTCTTCATTGTCATTTTTTCAGCGTAAATTCTCTCTTTAGATATTTGTAAGTATTATTTTTTGTATATAGAATTATTTAAATATGGGCGCTCGATGAGGGTTAGAACCAACATATCTATGCACAACCCTCACAAATTCGAACCCTTTCAGAGTGGATGAACCCCTAAAGACATCAACTTGCAGCTCTGTAAATCCGGATTCGAATTTAAGTCGACTGCGAGTTAATCGAGGTTCATCGCACCCCATTGTCCTCATTGTATATTTGATTAGGTAATATATATCATTTATATTTATATATTATACTTAATTTATTTAATATTTACAGGGTGAGTCAGGAGGAGAGGGAAATAAGTTACGAGTATGATACTATAGGTCATTGTAAGCAAAAAATAATAGTTTTAAAGATACAGCTGTTGACAGTTGCTAACATGCACAATAATAATGAATGATATACGTGTTATATTCACAACAAATATTCAAAAATTGAACTGTGAACCTCAACACACTTTACAATCGAACTTTACAACTCTATCATTATTAGTGTGTCCATCCGTTTCTGGGAGATGCTATGATGCGTCTCAAATTTTGTCAACCGAGATATAGTCATCGCCGAGTAACTAGAATAAACGACACAGTATCTTCAGACAGTTGTAAAGTGTATTGACGTTCATTATTAAAGCATGTGCGAGGAAACTTACAACTATTGTATCATTAAAACTACTGAGAATAATACCCATGTTCATATAAAGTATTTTGCTTACAGTGATCCATATTATCATTTCCCAACTTGTTTCCCTCTTCTCCTGGCTCACCCTGTATATACGTATTTACATAAATGATTATTGTTTATGTATACATACTCGTATGTGTGTTTTTACAAAACTGTTTATATGAAATCGTGTGAGGGGTATTTTTCAATCTCCGGGAGGTATTACCCTTCCTAACTCCCTCACTGATAGAAATCCTGGATGTACTGTACCAGTCGCAAATAGAGATATCAAATGCATTAAATTTGCCTCAAAGTATCAAATCCAGAGTTTGGAATGATAGCCAGATGGCCGAGGGGTTAAAGTGACAGCCTAGTGCTCTGAGGGACCCGGGATCCAAGTTCGACCGAGTCGAAAAACTCCACGAATTTTTCAGTAAGTGCTCCGTCCAGATATGTTGGACTCTGTCCCTCACACCCGGCCACGTCATTGTGCGTCTGGCTAAACCCATAATGGATTTGTTTGCTACAGAAACAGCTTAAAAAACTTTGGGCAAAGTTTCAGATAACAGGAGAGATTACACACCAAACAGGAAGTGAATTACACTCCATTAATAAATCCGTTATATGGCATTAACTGCTCATCGTAATAGGAATATGTCATGCCCGTTATGGGTTCGGTCGCATTATTTTGTGTTTTAATTAATAAATATTTTACAAAAAAAATAATGATAATTATATTACATAAAAATCTGATATTAGTTTATAAACTGTTTTAATGGAGGCAGGAGGAAATATTATCAAGCGTATGAATCTTCTATCTCAATATATATTTAGATGAAAGATCATGTGTTTGATAATAAGTATTTTTTCATATTTCTCTTATGCAATATTTAGATGAAGTTACTCTTTCGAATGCACATTCATTTGATATATTTTTATTACAGATACATACAATTCATAAGAAATTCATATAAACGCATATAGTTCACACATATATACAAGGGCGTCGCCAGCCAATGGGCCAGGGGGGCAAGATGATATAAATTGATAAAGGATATGAATTGTATGTAGGTAAAATAAAAACGATTCATAAATTTTAAGAAGCTTAAGAAGATTATTTTAATTAAAACATAATCTTCTTGGGTTTTTGGTGAATTTTTCTACTACTTTATTATTAAAATCCTTTATGTTCTCATTGATGATCTTTCTATGGATACTCATCATTGCAAGACCATTGAGGCGACTTTCCACCATGGTACTTCTTAGCCAGGTTTTCATCCGTCTCAGGCTGCTAAAGGATCGCTCTACAGTACACGTTTTTTTTTTAACTCTTTCCGCCCTGTGGGTATTAAGAGGGCCTCTTTTAGTAGGCCCATTATGGGTTCGGCCAGGCCCATAATGGGGCGACCGGGTGGTGAGGGATGGGGCAAACTACAGTACACGTTGTGCACGGTAGAGTAATCAAAATTTTTAGCGCTTTACTCGTTTCGGGAAAGAAAGTTTTCGTTTCTTTTAGAACATCCACAACGGCCAGCTCAGTTACATTGGGTTTATCCTGCCACAATTGTTGCCACAGTTCAATTTCGTATTTTATGTTTGGTAAATCGTAAAATTGAGAGAAAGTTTGGCAAGCTTTTGTGAGACTTTCCATGGACATGGTTTGCATTTGCGCCGGGTGTAATTTAGATAATGCGAATGATGGAGTATTTTCTTTTACAAATCGTCCTTTAAGAGAATTAATAATGTCCAGGTATGGTATTATTAAAGACCTTTTCCAGTATTCTGAAGGACTTCTTGCTGGATGGTTGCTTCGATAACTTTGTCTTCCAAAAATGCGCGGCACTGATGTCATGTCCTCCTCCAGTCCGAGTGTTTTTGCAATGACAAAAGCATCCCTTAAAATTTCATCTGTGACTTTATCGGCATCATCGCGGTGTCTTTTAAGCAATTGCATAATGTTCTTAATGTGCTGCGAGGCCTTGATCGCGTCCAAAGTTACAGACTGGAGTACGTTTACCACGGGTTCCATCAAAACCGAGTATTTGGCTATCAACAAAAGGCACAGAATAAACGAAACTCTTGAAGCGGCGGCACGGAGCTGGAATGCATGATTTCGAGTCGCACTGTTTCCATCACGCGATAAAGTTTCTAAGGCCTCCATTATAACATGAAAATTATCCTTAAAAACTCTGATGGTTTTATGTTTCTCGCTCCACCTTGTTTCGCAGAGCGTGGAAATATTAGGTATTAACTTCCTCCTCAAAATTGATTCCCGAAAAAATGAAATAATGTCTTTCGTGGTTCCTATGGTGTTCCGAATTTCAGGCAGAGCATTGAGATCATTGATTACTAGATTTAGTTTGTGCGAAGAACAATGAAAGAACAAAGCTTTAGTGTATTTTTTGCGTAAGATTGCTTGTACACCACTTTCTTTTCCGGACATTGTCGAACAACCATCAAATCCTAATCCAACGCATTTTACTGGAATAAGTTCTTCTTTTGTCAAAAATTCATCAATGGTTTGTGCGATAGATTTCGCATCCAGACCTTTTAGCTCAACAAATCCAACAAACACTTCTTGGACTTTGTTGTTTTTCTCATGAAAATAACGCAGTCCAATAGATAACTTTATTATAGAAAAGATATGTCACTTTATGATTTAAAAAAATTATATTTATTACAAATGCATGGCATCGTTTTTACATTCAACATAAACACGCATAGGTGTGCGTTTCAGGTCGCATCGCGCGGGAATTATAAATCGGGCAATAAATGACTTAGCATTTAAATAATTTTTTTCGCATGTCTAGGGAGGGGCAACTGCCCCTCTGCCCCCCTCTGGCGACGCCCTTGCATATATACGCTCATTTATTTAAAGATTAAATGTATTTACACTTTTAGGCAATTCCTTTACTATAATATACTTTATGTGAACACTATAATCGGCCAAAATCACTTAACAAATTAAATTTTCTTCCTTCAAAATTTTATAAGAGTTCAACGAACCCATTAATATTACACTGTATATTTATTTTGAGTATCGGATATCATCAATAAAGAATTTAGAGCATCAGACATGAATTTTACGAAATCTTACAACTTAAATTTCATCCAGTTCTATTTAATATTTTAATAATTTTTAGGGAATGTCCTCGCCTCACCATCCTACCCATTCCGGAACCCGATAAACACTGTAGTAAATGTGTGTGTAAATGCACTGTAGTGTTGTACATGCACTGTGGTATTGTACTGTACATGGTGGGATGTGGTTGCTAAGAGTAGTTTTAGATAGTGCATAGGGCGCAGCTGTATCCACTTCTGGGAATTTACCAGAATAAAACATATAATAGCATGCAGAATAAAACAGATAGTAAAAACTTTTGTAAGGCATATTGTTTCTAAAGATTTCTGAACTGCTATTGGCGGTCACACCCACTATCTCCATCTAGAAAATCATAAGCAATAAAAGCGTTTTTAAAATTTTTTAAAATACAATATATTAAAAATTATTTCATTAAAATTAAAAGAGATTAACGATTTAAGATTAAAATTTCTTTATTGTAATACGATAAATTAAATCATGAAACTGAATTATAAATAACTATTTGATAAACATAATTCTAATTAATGATAATCAAAATCTAACATTAATGATAACTAATATTCGGAAAAATTATTAATCATGCCTCAGCAATAATGGAAAAGTGTCACACATTACAAGATGTCTGCAAGTTCTGAAAAACTGCTTTTGTTGCATAAGGAACTCTTTATTCGCCATCCATTGTGCACGACCACGCGCGACATATGTCTGCAGGAGAAGCAAGACACGATACACTTCTGTCTTGGCCTGAGAGATCACTAGATTTATTATCCATTGAATATGCAAAAACATACTTTTTATGCCAGACCACACTGAGACTCGTCTGCTGAAAATAACTTTTCGGTCTGAACAGAGGTACAGGAGGGTCTAATGATGTGTTCACTTGTTTATAATCGATCAGCGCCGCCGTAACTTATCCGTTACAATTCCCAGACACGCACCTGTTATCAAAGAGTTGACCGTTACGATTTGACCGTTACGAGATTGACGGTTGCGATTTGCGCTGATCGATTATAAACAAGTGAACACATCATTAGACCCTCCTGTACAGTTCCCGCGATGCCTGTGTTTAGACCCAACGTATCAGAAACATTCATGCAGGATATTATTGTTAATTGTCTACTTAGACTTTACTTATTAATAGGACTTTATACTGGTGTTTAAAGATTGGCACAGTAATGAGAGTTAGTTCAGGAAAAAACAAAATTCCTTCATTATATCACCTGTAGTAATAATTTCTGTAAGGACAGTAAGGCTTTTACAATTAATTCATGCAGGATCTTTTCCATTCGATGCAACATACGCGGCGTTGCATTGAATGGAAAATATCCTGTAAAGATATTGCGTGTATAAAGATAACTTCGCGTACGTGTAAAGCACAGTTATTGCCATCCAGAGCGAATTCAAACCAGGTGCATAATTTTCAAAAAATAAACAAAAAGAAAAAAAAATACATTGTTCACTCATAACTTAATTTTTTAACTTTTGTAATATAGGAACATGGAGTAACACAATATGGAAAGTTGGACCCTATTTAGGTGTTATAGGAAATCCGTAAAATATCACTCGGCCAGCCTATTGGTAAAGAAAATTGATAATTACACAATATAGTAGATCTTCCAATAAAAACTCTAATGGCTATTTTAAAAGTTTTTTTCATCAAAACTACATACACAATAGCCTCCAGACAACAGCCACATTTTATGTTCCCGTCAGTGGCCGTTGTTCAGAGATTTGACTGTATTGTTTTCCTTTATTAATATAAAGCTTGAGAAAAATTTTTAAAATACTTTTAAAATGCTAAGAAAAACTTTTACTTGACATTTTCCAACGTTTAAGAATGCTACCAAGTGGCCGAGCGAATAAAACCACTAAACACTGATAGATAGCAGGTTCGTACATAACCACGGGCTGACCACACGGGGTTCGAACTACTCAAGTTTTTTTCATGTACCAAAATGGAGGCCAACTTCTGATATAAAGTCCTCACAGAAGGCATTCCCTTCTCAGATTGCTGCTCGTGTGTTGCATTACCCAATTCCATCATTCCAATCCAAATTTTTAGTATAAAAGTTTGAATAAAAATATAAAAATAAATATAATAAATATAAATATAAAGATAAAATATATTTTAAAATATTTTTTACTCAAACAAAATGATAATTTTTCTTTTATAGAAATAAGTTATCTAAAACTTCCTTTAAAGATAACGAATTAGTCACAATTTACCCAAATTTATTTAATTTTTGACAGAATTTCAAGAGTAAAAGTAATTTATCAGCGAGATAAGAGTTAAAAGGATATGCATTCATCCACAAAAGATCTATTGAATTTTGCAAATTCTGCATCCGACAACATCAAATCCATCCTTTGCAAACCCTCTCAACATAAAAGGAAAGTGAATCATAGGAATTTTCTACGTAAACAAATTCGAAGATTCAAAATGAATTCCGAATTTCAAATGAAGACCAAGAACTATTTACACAAAGAAAAATCAAATAAATCTATTGAACATTTATTGAGCAACGAGAAATTAACAAGTGAAGAGAATTGTGATCATCATCAAGATGAAACTCTTCCTGAAAATTCGACTCAAACACATACAGTAATGAGTAATTACCCTTCCTGTGTTTATGATTATCATTTCCTTTATGAAAATGATAATGAATTGTTTAATGAAGATAAGCAAAATCAATTATTCATCCCCTCCATTTCTATAGATTCATTAAGAAGAGAAGAATGGGGCTATATTGACAGCATTGTTTCGTCCAGATTATGATATTCTTGCATTTAAAATATTTTTTGATGTCTTAATTACAAATATATGGAATAATTAAAATTAAAATTTTGACTATAGAAGTATAAAGTGGTTCAAAAATAATTATATCCAGTATTATATCTTATCATGACGATCAACGTAATATTTTTTGAGATATTTTGATGTTTGTGCTTACTTTAGTGAAAAATTTGCACTAAAAGCTTTATATCACCATTTAAGCAGGTGATTAGATGCAATCAACACTTTTTATCTCTTTTTTTCTCTCACACACCTTTTTACAGTGATATAAAAAATATATCATTCCTTATAGTGGAATTACAATTAACTTTTCACATTGGCACTTAATAATTGTTTATTGTGTGCACAAATAAATGTCTTAACATTTTATAATCGATTTATTTTCCTTGTTTTCTTTAAATACTTTTAGATTATAACGTATAAATGTCATTGTTTACAAGACCAGCCCAATATTACTGTAGAGTAAAGTGCATACAATTGCTTAGATAAGATGTTAAGCCTAATGCAACGATGGATCCAGGTTTGAATTTGGTCCACAGCTCCATAGTTTATCATAGACAGAATAGTCAAGGCATTGTCTTTCCATTTTTCGGCCCCATTGCAGTCAATACCACTCGTAATAGATGAAATTGTGGTCAGCCATATAGTTTTTTTTATTATTCTCCATTCTAAGCACACTAAAAGCTAAGTTCACACTATCGTGGTTTCAGCATAGAATTTAGGTTATGACATCATCTCCAGCGTTTGGAAAGTGGAATAAGTTGTAGTTTCTTACAATGAGAAAATTCGTGACCACGACAGAATTATAACGGCTGACTTTTTAGGTGTCTACACTGTTTCTCCTCAGCGAGAATACAGCGTGTAAAACCTTGCAATAGTGTGAATTGCATTAAGACGGCCTTTTTACCCATGCTCATCATAGATTCGGCAGGCCTACAATAGGCCAATATAGAACAATTGCCTATGAAAAATTCTTCAGATCACTTGCCCAGATTCAATCTTGGTTCTCTGGGATTGAATACAGGATTTAATTGTCTCAGCCATTAACAGTATAATCTACTGGCAAAATATGCGCGGTGTCTGGCATTAATTACTAGTTAACTAATCATTATATTCAAAAGATGTTTGTTAAAAAAAAATTTGATATTATATGAAAACTTATTCAAAATTTTTTAATATGGATGTACTAATATGGTTCAATGCATTAATATTACTTGAACAAATATTGCAATAAGTATAATGTACTTCATAATAAATAATTCTTTGCTCCCAAAATTTTTTGTGATTATTTCATTTTGCCTTTCAAAACATATTTAAATGACAGATATATGACCTTTTAAACAACATATTTAATAAGCACACAAAAGTTAAATATCTATTCTTTGTATGGTGTAGATAGGAAATTAAAAACAATTCAAGTACAAAGTAAATTCTTCTTGGTTATATTTCTACATCCTGCTTCCGAGTTACTCTACTAAATTGTTTTCAATATCTGCCATTTGAGTGTTAACATAAACTTTAATGGCTGATGATTGGCTAATTTGAAAAATTCCAATACTGTAAAAAGTTGGTCATTTGTCTATATCTTAGGTACTCTTCTATATTCAACTATTGATTCAAGGGGGAGAAAACGACATTTTTAAATGGACTATTGAAGCCCATGACGTCAGCGTTGGTTCACCATTGAGCTCAGTGGTCTCAACCGATGAGGGGACACTATCAACTAGGCGACGGTGAGTGGTCGATGGTCAACGGAGCTACCCCCAACTGGATGCGGGACATCTGTGCGACAAAATACAAAGCTTTTTATTGTTTTCTTTATTAAAACTGCCATTATTTTTTATTGATTCGGTACCCAATAAATTTAAATAATTTTTTTTAAGAAACAAGTTAAAAGAACGATTTGTAATTATTACAAACATATTTATACATGTTACATTGTTTATTTGTTTTGTTAAGTAACGGCAACGCAACACTTGGGCGATCTGCCTACGGGATACCATCCGGGAGGTCTTTTTAAGGGTAACTGGCCCCTATTCAGGCGTTACAGACAGGGAAAAACCCGGAAAACTCCATGTGGCAAGCCCATCTTGGCGAGGCGCGAACTCCCAGTGTTCAGGGAACAGAATCGCTTGGTCACTGGTAGGCCATACATGTTACATACTTTATTTACTTTTACAAGTAAATACTTTAGGAAAGTCCCGAAAGGCAGTTGATATCTACCCCAAGATTGACAAATATACATAAAAACGAAGAAAATTAGATAAAATTAAAAATACATTACATTATAAATTGAATACAATCTATATATATTATTTAACAGCAAAATGTTCCTTCGCAGCCAACCGAAACCGAAACTAACACTTTACAAAGAAGTGCTATAAAAAAATAGAGAATCAACTCTGACTGCCAAGATGAAATATAACCAAATCAATCAAGACGGACAAGTACTTTATCCACACTTTCCGAAATATTATGTTTCATTTGAATTGATTTCAATTAATTACAGAAAATCCTCGTTAATTCGATCCCGTACTTTTGTCCCGTTCGCGTGTATAGAAATTTACATATTAAGGAATTCAGTCAGTTCGAAATACGGCTACATCGAAATTCAAAGAAAAAATTCTGTCCGAACTGTGATAAAACGTATGTTAATTCGTTCGTTTAGATCGAAGTGTCTCCATGATATAAGAGAACAATAGACCAAGAACAATTATGGCTTTGCTTTTACAGTAACAGATTTTCGGGTGTCACCTTACCCATGGACTAACCATTTCTTATCTCATATAATATGGCTGGTTTTCGGGATTTCAAAATTGGGCTACGAGTAGCAGATTGAGACATTGTAGAGCTCTAGGTTTCTACTTTTAAGTCACTTTAAAAAATAATTTGGGCTACATTTTCAGGAGTTCTGCTTCACTTTCGGAAAACTTATCTAGCAACCTGTGATATTTCACCGGACAAGTGCTGTTTACCTGCAATTTATTTATATTACTAATTAATAATTATTAGCAAAATAGCCGTATTCTGCTTACTTAATAAATTAGATCAGTTACATGGCATTTGGAATATTGTACAGAAATATGAAAATCTAGGATAATTTCGAACTGACGATTTCCTGTAATTAATTAATTTTAATTTCAGTGTAAAGATCCGTTTTAATTAAGTGACTTCTTCTTCATCTGGCATTATGGGGCTTGAATGTCCTTAGCCGCAGTCAGAATCCTTCTCCATCTCGTTCGGTCTGTAGCCTGCCTCTGCCAATCTTCAGTTCCGAGGTCTTGAAGATCTGCCCCTTGAAAAGTGACCCCATCTATCCATCTTTTTCTGGGACGGCCTCTTGGCCTCTTTCCTTTCCCTTCATAGTAAAGACCTCGTAAAGCCGTCCGTTAGTGGTGACAGTTTGTCTCTTGAGTCATTTTCACTTTTATTGTCTATCTCCTGGGTCATTCTGACAACTTTTACTAGAGCGATGTTAAAGAGGAGACAGGGCGTCTCCCTGTTTTCCTCTGAAAGCTGTCCTACCTTGTGGCCCTGGTTTTTATTGCATACCACCATCGGCATAGCCAGGGTGTTATGGGCAACACCGGATCCAATAGTTACGAGGTCCGATTGAATTCTTTTTTGCGGGCCCCTCAAACTTTAAATAACAAAATTAATTAACAGTTAATTTACATATTGAAATATGTTGTTTTATTTTTCATAACAGTATACCTAGATATTTATTTTTGTAACATATCTATTTTTAAATATATAAATTTTGATGTGATGCGGGACCCCTTCAAGCGCGGGGCCCAATTGGCACCAATCGCTCCAATCGCCTAAAATCCGGTTCTGGTTATGGGGGTCTAGTAGAGGCTGTAATTTTCTGGGGAGGGGCACCAGGTTAACTGGGGAGCGTGCCCACCCATGTGTAAGATTCGCCGACTTTAAGGGGGGATACAATTAATCCCGCGTCAGGATGAGCTTAAGGGAACCCGTGTATGTGGGCGATTGCGAAGGAGGCAAATGATGACAAGTGTTTACATGCAGAAAACCGTTTATTTGGACGAATACATGCTTACATCGGTTAGGTTGTTCCAAATCTCGGCGATCTTCAGAACGTGAGAGTTCGGCAGGTAGATCTATCTAGTCCCGGGCGGACGAGAAGGGCTGTTGGACGATGGTGACGGGCGGCGACACACTTAAAGTTCCGAGTGACGACACTACACTCACTGTCTTAATCCACAAGAGGCATGTCCGTTCTTCCGGAAAAACTCCTTTTGACCTTGAAGTCCCAGTTTTTATACGTTTTTCTCGTGTACTATCCACCTTGCGGATTGGTCCCTCGTCCCTTTCCTCGCTTCCCGATTGGTCTCCCCTTTGTTTTCAAGCGCAAAACGAGACCATGTCGGGTCGCGGGAAAGGTCCGATTCGAGGTGTCTATTTGACACCCTTTGTCGACTATGCTCCAAGATTGTTGATAGAACCACAACACCTGCACTCATAATTTAATCCGTTGTTTATAATTGATGTCATTTTGGAATTCTAACGATCACGCGATATTTTTCTATCTCTCCAATTTTTCCCTTTTTCTGAAATTGTTTTCCTAAGTTCAATTTTTTCCTTTGAATACTTGTGTCAAACTTATACCTCTTTATGAGTGCGTGTGTCAGAGTTCTACCTTTGGATTAAACATTAACAGGTCGTTTAACACGCGTTGACGTCATCCCGAGACTCGTTTACATTTTTCGTTACGTTGTTTTGATTAAGAGTTTTTTTCCTCTCTCTCTTTCTCATAATTTATCGTTATTTTTTTCACAACAGGATTCTGCATTTTTGCGATTTCGGACCTCGTCTGGGTCCTTACACATGCCCCTTCCTGGCTACGCCCATGTATACCACATCTCATTAATGCAAATTTCCGCAATTCAGGAGAGTTTGTCTGGTATCTCAAACTCCTTCATGGCCTTCCACACTGACTGCCAGTGAATGCCGTGGTACGCCTTTTGAAAATCAATGGACAACAGGTGTCGACATTGTATTCCCAGTTCTTCTCAAGAACCTGTCTTAATGCAAAGATTTGATTGGTTGTGGCTCTATTTTTTCGGAAACCAGTTTGATATTCATCCACGATTCCCTCCATGTATGGAGTCAATCTCATCATAACTAGAGGACAGGATCTTGTATGTCACCTGGAGTAGGGAGATCCCCCTGTAGTTTTTACACATCCTTTCTTATGGATGGGGATTATGCCTGCTTTCTTCACAGATTAAGACAGATTATAGATTGTCTTTGCAAGCTGCTGTTCACCCATGGTTCGGGTTTGATATTGTCAGTCCCTGCAGCTTCGTAATTATGGAGATTTTGTAAAATGACCTAAACTTCACTCTGAGTAGGTTATTTAACTTCTGGTTGGACAGTGTGTTTTGGGAGGAATGTGGTTGGAGTCATGGGGTCTGGACAGTTCAGATCCTGAAAATATTCTTTCCATCTTTTGGAAACTTCCTGTTCGTTGGCTAACAGCCTCCCACATGCATCCTTGATGACCAGCGATTTTGGTCGATGTGTTGTAGTCTTAATGTCTGAAGAAATCTCTCACGTTCTGCTTCTTGTGATTATTCTCTGCTTCCTTAATGAAATCTGAGAAATTTCATTTTCTGCTGTCTAATAGTCTTCTAAGATGTTTTGATGCTTCTTCATATCGGTTTTTGATGTGGTCTTCTGGGTTGTCTAGCCAATTCATTCTTGCTTTCTTATTTTGATTTACCACTTCTTCACATATGCTGTTAAACTATGGTTTCCTTGGTCTGTATTCTCTAGGTAAGATTTTGGATATTTCTAAGATGGATGTGCGCATTTCTTTCCAGGCTTAATTAACTGACTATTTAGTATTAATAAATATAAATTTTTGTCATTTAATTTAAGCATATTTAAACACCAATTCTTGAATGCCATTATATTACGTGAATGTTAAATAACGCATTTTTATTAAAGTCAACTGTAATGCGCACCGACGAACAAATATCTTTCCCGCATGCACAGTGAAATGTAATTTAAATAGCAACGACATCGATTATTCGTATTTTGACGCGAGACGATTTTGGTGCCAATAACTTCTGAATCGGTAGTCCTGTCGATTGGTAGGCCGTCGATTTTAATATAGGAAATTGACCATCGGTGGCCGGTTCTGCAGAGATTTTTCGGCAACTGGGAGTAAAAGTTCAAATTTTGTTCGTAAACCAAATTATTCGAAAAGCGAGGCATTCGAAATCCAAGGTTAGACTATATATATTTCACTAGCTTTCATTCTTGTCTAGGTGTTTTTAAGTGGAGCTCCCTTTATATTAGAATTTTGTCTATATGAAGTGAGACAAAGAAATTATTGATACATATAGACAATAAAACACTAACTTTACAAAGGACACCCCATATATATTGTCAAATTAATAGCAATTGCATAATATAGTGATATAAAGACCAAGTACTGTAACATTTTAAATATGTAATTATGTAATCTTGGCTTTTACTTTCCCGCCTGTTATGTATAAATAACAAGAGAAAGTAATGGAATTGTGTCAAATTTGACCCTCGAGTTTTTTGCAAATCTCCGTTTTGAGAACTCCCGAACCTAAAAATTTCGTTATGTGTTAGCATTTATTTCCCTTAATATATCAGGACAGGGTGAAGAGAGACAAAAATTTGGAACGGGAGCTTGTATATAAGGGGTATTGAAGCTATTAAATTTTGGTTGTGAAAGGTCAAGGGGATGAAGAAAGGGTGGTCATGTGATATATCTCGCAAGGGGTCACTTAAAGATTTTACTTGCAAACATTTAGTGTTTTATAAAACTCATCTCTACCCTCAAAAAAAAACTTCATATATTTTCAATTTTATAATTGAAAATATATGAAGTTTTTATAACAATATCTGATAACTGATGGCACCACATATAATCTTAGCTATTTATTTTGATTAATACAATACAAATGTTATTTTTAAAATAAAATATCATGTTTGTCAGATGTCTTGCATGAGCTAAATTTCACCACTGTTGTAAAATGTATATTCATGTATGTAATTTTTCCATGAAATAATTCAAAAATTTATAGATAAAACAGTTATATACAAGAATAACAAATATTCAACACATAACTAATTAATTAAAACTGATACGAAAAATCAAAACAGAATTAATGAAACACTAAAAAATTTGTGATTTCAAATAAATAACTCATAAATACTCATTCAATAATAGCTTGTTTTTTTATTTTCAGAAAAATTTGTATTTTATGAAGTTTCCATAGCTACTGATTCTTCTGTATGCTTGCCTTTTCCTTTATCTGCCAGTTGTTTTCCTTTCGCTCTGCGTTCTAAAATACGCTTTCTGTCCTTATCCATTTTTAATTTGACAATCACCATCTAAAATAATATTCAAAAATAAAATTCTTTTATTAACATCTTAAGAAACTTGATATTAATATTACAAAATAAGAACCATACTTTTATGTATATAACCTCCAATGTTATATACCCTGGCAAAAACTGCTATAACAAACTTTCACATAACCCATCTTACCAATCACACTGTATTTCAAATAACCCACACAAAAACACAATAGATTAATAATCATTCAACTATTCAAAATTTTATTTAGATGATCATTTGGTGATGTTTCTATATAATAATCAGACTTTACAAAGCAAAAAAAAAAAAAAAAAAAATACACTGACTTTTTTACCATATATTGGGTTGAGTCATAAACAAGTTCTGGTGGGTAGGTGTAAATGACTGTCAGATACTTGTGAAATGATGTGTTGCTTCAACTGAGTTTTATTAGTGGCTATTAGCAAATAGTCTCTAAATGTAAATTTTAACACGTAAATGTCAATAATGTAATAAAAAATTGTTTATGAATCCATTTAAAATGGAACATTTGAAAGTGTATGTATGCCATATCATGTTGTGGGAGTTTAAAGTTGTCAATAACACTACAGAAACAGCAAAAAAGAGTTGCAATGTCTACGACAGTGGAGTAATTTCAGACAGAACAGTTCAAAACTGGTTCACAAAATTCTGTTCTGGTGATTTGTCCTTAAAAGATGAAGAAAGATCAGGCCACTCCTCAGACTTCGATGATGACATTTGAAAGATCCTGATTGAGCAGAATCAACAGCAAACAACAAGGGAGTTAGCAGAGAAGCTGCACACATCCCAATCAACCATCAATCGTCACCTCGAAAAACTAGGAAAAGTGAGCATGCTGGGAGTTTGGGTTCCGCATAACCTCAGTGAATGGAATAAGGCTGACAGGTCAATAGCTGCTACTTGCTTTTTTGGCATAAAGAGGAACCTTTTTTGACTAAAATTGTTACAAGAAATAAAAAGTGGATCACATATGAAAATATCATTTGAAAAAGACAATGGGTTGACAAAGATGATCAGCCAAAACTGGACCCCAAGCCCAGTATACATGGAAGAAAAATTTTGTTTGTATGGTAGGATCGTCAAGGAATTATCCATTTTGAGTTGTTTCCATGCAATGAAACTGTTACTGCAAATGTATACGTACATCAATTAGAGCAACTTCGGCTAAAACTTCAAGAAAAGCGTCCTGCACTTGTTAACAGAAAAAAGATCACCTTATTTCATGACTATGCAAGACTGCACACAGCAAAGATTACTCAAGAAAAAATTTTGAAGTTTGGCTGGTCTGTTTTGCCTCATCTAACGTATTCACTGGACCTGGCACTAACAGATTTCCATCTTTTCTGAGCAATGCAGAATGCTTTACAAGAGCAATGCTCCCAAAATTATGACATGGTTCAGGAGTTTGTCCAAGAGTTTTTTGATTCGAAACCACCTGAACTTTATGCAAGGGGAATTGACAAGTTGCCAGAAAAATGGCAAGAAGCCATCAATAATGATAGTGAATATGTATTAGATTAAAGTCTATTGTTGTATATTTTATTGACAAATAAATTTCAGCTTACAAAACGGAACTTATTTATGACTCAACCCAATAAAATCACTACAATTTTCATCATATTCATTTTCCAGTGATTTACATTTTTATAACTTAAAATCAACAGAAATCATTAATTTTTATTAAATTTAGATTTACAATAAGAGAAAAAAGTATTAGAAAATTCTAAACTGAAGTTATATTATCATCATCTACTTTACATATTTTAAATATATATATATATATTTGTATATTAATTCAAAAGCTTACTCAGATAACAAACCCTCATTGAACCATAAAAATCACATCACCTTTCCTACTTTTCTGATGAATTTTTTCCAAATTAACACACTACATCCATACATTGCCCTTATATCAACCAATTGCAGCTTGAGCAGAAAAGACTTTTATTCCCAGAGGATATAAAGATCTTTTTGAAAACTTAAAAGGTTTAATAAAGAGTTTTGGTCAAATATGTGGCAATCCTCAACATTATACATATAACAACAGAGTAACATTCTTTTGAAAGTACAAGTTTAACAGATCTGCCAATATGCTAAAATTATAAAATTTGATTATAATATATATTTAATATGTATATCTTTTTGAGTATTTATTATGTTCAACGTGATATATTTTTTTTAAACTAACTTTTTAAAAAAGTTACACATTTAACTTAATTGGATTAATATTTAACAAGATCATCTTTTATATATATATAGAAATTATGACTTAATATAATGAAAAGTAAAAATAAAAAATATGATAACACTACCTTAGAAGGATGAATTCCAACATATACAGTAGCTCCATTTGCCTTCTCTCTCTGGATTCTTTCAATATACACAACATATTTTTTACGATAAACTTGTACTACCTTTCCCACTTGCTGGCCTTTATAATGTCCTCTTACCACCTACATTATAATTTGAAATCATATTAAATTTAATGCAATAAATAATAATCATCATATTGTATAAATTAAGTATAAATTTATGTCAAATAAAACACTTTTCTAGTTCAAGAAATTATTTGGTTACTGAAGGAAAATACATATACTGAAAGTAGCATGATGTCCTTAGCTTTCAATTCAAATCTCAATTTTCTGCCATTTTTCTTGAATGGTGAGGGTTTAGTAAACTTTTTTTATGTTGCATTAATGCCCAGTTTTATTTCTAACAACCAACAGCATATTGTTTTATAGTCCTGAGCTATTCAAATGGCAAAAGCATCAACCAAACTGCTATCACTCCAAAAAAACAAAGGTTAATTTGTCTTATATCATTTATATATTGAATCATTCATCCAAATGATAGAATAGTATTATTTTTGACAGGAAAGGTCTGAAATGAAGAATATTGACATAAATAAAACAAAACATGCTGGTTGATAATAAGAACTGTTGATGTAAAATTCTTCATTTTTTTTTACTTTTTTAAATATTACTTTTAATGAACAATAACAAACTGAAAGTACAGTAAACCAATTTAAGCTTCAAATTTAAGAACATTCCAAAATGTTTTAGTTCATACTTCTTGCTTTTGGCCATGAAATTTAATGATAATATAGCATTATACCCTGACGATGGGTTTCAAGAACACGTTTTTGAATTTTGCAATGAGAAAGCACATGTCTTGGCAGCCATTAAGATACTGCTAGTTGTTAGAGTAGGTCTACAATTTTTAGTTTTTTATTGGTGACAGGCCTTATAAAACCATTTCAGGTAGATATTGTGCAGTGGTTAGCTGTTAAAATAGCCAGTATGTTCCTGAAAGTGGTTTGAAACTATACACAATAAACATAACATGATACATCAAGATTGTCCATGTATTCAACCGTTCCAGTTATATTCATTTCGATGTGATGAAAATTTAAGAAGAGAATGGGTGCCATGCATGTATATCCATCTAGATAAATAACTTTTCTATCATTAGACATACAAGTCCATACAGAATGATTACTTACAGATAAGGTTTGTGATGGCTCTACATTTGTCTTAAGAACACAAATGTTTTGTGACAATTTATTAATTAAAATTTCACCTACTTTACCACTTGAAAAATAATTATGAGAGTCAAGACTCATGTAATTAAGCATTTCTTAGTAATCATAGGCTTTACTTTTAATAAGATATTCAAATATAACTGGATACTCTAAAAGTGGCCATTCTCTCATCATTATTCCAAGATTTTATAGTACTAATTGGTGGAAATGACTGTTTATCTGAAAATAAATTAGGAAATACAACTTTATAGAAAAATTAGTAAAATTATAGAAGCCAATTATTTTCTATAAAAAAAAAAAAAAAGAGGATTTAAGTTTTCTTAATTTTACTTTAAATTATTATCAGTCTTAAAAGATATTTCCCAATGATGCACGTAGCACACTTCTTTTGTTAGAAAAAATTTAAATGTGTGTAAAAACGATTGAAAAACCACTCTTTATAATTTAAAATATAAAATCCCTTATAATTACTAACAAAGTGGGCATTATGAACAAATTTCTATTAGTAATTTCAAAATCAATTACATTCTTAATACTATAGTTCTGCAGTATCTTAATGGCAGCACAACAGTGGTGGTATAATACAAGAAAGTACACAAACCTTCTCAGGACACTTGTGGATACCATTGAAGCAGTTATTGATGTTTTGTTTAAAGTTTTTGAAGTTAACAAAAGTTCAATTTGAATGCTGAATCCAGAAAAAAGTCAAAGAATGCTAAATCTAGTATGTACTGTACAGTTGTTGTAGGACACAAAAGATCTATCGTGCCAAACTCAGCCACTACATTAGTAATATGCGGGCATGCATCATCCTGAAGCAGCAATTACAGTAGAGCGTCGAAAATTGGAACGTCGGTAATTGAAATGGCCGGAAACTGGAACGATTTTCAGTCGGACTGTGTCGTGCTGAATCGAACGTTTTTGATACTAAATTTACTTCTAAAGTATAATTTTCATGTTTTTTATATTCTTCAATATATTTATTTTGTTTGTACAAAATAAAGAAATAATTTTTAACGATAAGATAGCCTCAATTATTATTATAAAAATTTTTGTTAGGCTTAAAATCGACGAAAATTCAACACGAAGCGACACGCAACGGAGAAAAATTCAACAGGAAGCGATATGCAAGGGAGAAAAATTTGAACATTGGACAGGTTAATATATTTTTTCGTACATAATCGGAAATTGGAAAAAAATCACTACTTGGAACGACCCCAGTCCCCAATTGGTTCCAGTTATCGACGCTCTACTGTAATAATCATTACAATTGAGATTGGGATATTTCATGCAGACTGCATGTTTCAGTGACCAAACAAAGTATCATTTCCATGAATTTTTTTTGATACATAGCCATTCATTGCAGTGATATAAATTTGTAATTTGTTGGTATCATGCTTTTAACAAGAAAAAATTCCAACTCAATTTGTATTCACACATGTAAGCTCAATATAAGACAATTAGTGGAGGTATACACACCACAATCATTAAATGTAAATTTGATGCTTTGAATCAGGCATCAAAAAATTCAACAAAAACAAGTAGGAAAAAAACATTTAATTCAAGCACTTTTGCTTGTGACATTGCAAGCTTCATGAATGAAAAATGAAACAAAGCTCTTTAATCACGTACCTGGAACCTGTAACTGGTGTGGGTGATAGGACAGATAAATATATCGCAAACACTTTCGAACAATAATAGTTCTTCCTCAGGTGAGACAAAAAAAAAAAAAAAAACAAGTGACAGAACAGAGAACAAAATAGGACATGAATATTTAAAATTATAATCAAATCTATGTCTCATGCAACAATGTTGTGTTGGACATGCATATTCCTGTGGGTAGTCAGTAATTACAGATCGGTGTCCATGAGGGCCTGCCAGGCAATGGACAAATTCAGCTTTTCTGTAATTTATGCAGGTGGTGGTGCGGCTAGTTTTATAAATAGAAATAGCCTCTCAACCATCTCAGGTACTCAGGGAGAGGCAAAGTGATGATGACCCTCACTTGGTTGAAGATGGCCTTGATGTCAGGGTCAGTCGCGTAAACAGCAAGAGCTGTAGTGTTCCATGCCGAATGTACACAGAGTGCTCACGTATTCTAACTCCCAAGAAGTGTTTGGTGGAACCGATGTAAATAAGGTGCCTATCATACCTGTGGTCCTTAAGAGGGATGGAGTAAACTCCTGGGAGTCTGTTCTGATTGGGAGTCTTTCCCATTGTGGAGGATGTCCTATAGGTGATCCGAAAGCGGCATTAAAGACTGCTGCATTTAACGCTTTAATAAGAAGAGCATTTTCACATTCCTCCATTCCACAAGCTCTAGCCACTGAATTAGCATATATTAAACGCATAGCAACCAACCACAGGTACCCTAATCTGATCTGTAGGTTGATTGATCACTACCACCGCTCTGTACGTGTGTCCACCATCCACACTTGCAGTGACAACTGACCGGAAGGTAAAACATGTGTCCCCATCACATTTAATCCATACATTAAATCATTATATATGGAGATCGCCAACAAACACCACTTTCGGATCACCTACAGGAGATGTCTGACCATCTTGGACATCCTCCACAATGGGAAAGACTCTCCCAATCAGAACAGATTCCCAGGAGTTTACTCCATCCCTCTTAAGGACCATAGGTATGATAGGCACCTTATTTATAAATACATCAATTCCACCAAATGCTCCTTGGGAGTTAGAATATGTGAGCACTCCGCAGACATTCGGCATGGAACATTACAGCTCTTGCTGTTTACACGACTGACCCTGACATCGAGGCCACCTTCAACCAAGCGAGGATCATCATTACTTTGCCTTTCCCTAAGCACCTGAGATAGTTGGGAGGTTATTTCCATTTATAAAACTAGCTGCACCACCACCTGCATAAATTACAGAAAAGCTGAATTTGTCCATTGCCTGGCAGGCCCTCATGGACACCGATCTTTAATTACTGACTACCCACAGGAATATGCATGTCCAACACAACATTGTTGCATGAGACACGGATTCGATTATAATTTTAAATATTCATGTCCTATTTTGTTCTATGTTCCGTCACTTGTTTTTTGTATCGCCTGAGGAAGAACTATTATTGTTCGAAAATGTTTGCAATATATTTATCTGTCCTATCACCCACACTGGTTCCAGGTTCCAGGTATGTGATTGATTTCATCCCAGTGTTCTTCACATGTAGAAGTTTACCAAAGCTTTTCAAATTTTAACAGAACATTCTTTTTAAAGATAAAATGATAAAAAAAAGTTACTTTGTAACTCTTTTCTTTGTGCTTTTATTATTTACTTTTATTATTCCCATTTGTGTTTTTTAATATATTAATTTTTATTAATTTTCTTCTAATACCATTATCTCTCTAAAAATTACTTTTTCTAAAATCAATGGTTTTAGGTTGTTAATAGAAAGCCTTTAGTTTTCAAAATAGACAAATCTTGGCCTTATTACATCAAATGCTGACAAACTGCTAATTAACAAAACTGAATAGAAAGATTTACTGAACTTTCAGCTTATATTTTAATTTTGATTTGAATAAAAACAAATAAATAGTATATAAAAAGTGTAGCAATGTAGTGGAAAAAATTTTTTTTAATAAAATTAATCAAATTTATATCCTCTTTTAGGCAAGTCTCTAATTGATAAATATGGATTTTGTTATTAATTAAATCATTCAAAATGGATTTATTTTTTATTATTCAGCTTTTAACTTATTCTTATAAAATAGTTAAGAAGAATGTACAAAAATCAATAATTGTAAACTGATTGAAATTTTCAACTTGAAGCAAGATAGCACTCTGCTGAAGACAGCTTTCTATACAATATAAAATGCTATAGTAGTTATTAAGGTGTCATTTAATATTTTAATTTGACCAAACATTTTTCAAACATTTTGCTTCATTGTCAGATCACAGCACCAAAAAATATGAATAAAACTATTCTTTGAGTTTTTGGCAAATTGTTTAGTCATGATTAATACAGAATAGGACTCTCTGTGAAAATGTAAAAGAATCACAAAGTGAGATACAACTCTGTACCTTGATCTGCATTCCTTTACAGGAGATCTATAAATGAACAGAAATTGCAATCACCTCAAATGCTTAGTGTTAAGCCAATTAAATAGCAACATGTTTATGTTGAAAGCACAATGCTCATATTAATGTAGGTGCTATCTGGTAAAGCCGCTTTAGTTAAGACGCTGGAGATTACTTAAGCAGTTTACACTTTTAATGGAAACAACTCTGTTACCAGTGCTTTGCAGTTTGTCAATATTATAAAACAATATCAGAGTGCTGATAACATATGTATTCCTCAGTCTAAAAAAAACAGCAGAACTTTTTGATAAGACCAATACATGTTTTCTTTTAATTCTTTTTCTTGAAGTGAGGTATTTTGATAGATATTTCCAAAACATAGAATTTTGTTTGGGGTAACCCGTAAAAAAAAAGGCTATAAACAAAAAATCATAAGACTACTTACCAGATATTCACCATTTGAGATGCTGTTGCCTAAGCCTGTTTTCATCACAGACAGCAAATGTGCATAAAGCGTGTCACAGGACCTCACTTTGATGACATTTGGTCATTAACTACCTCAAAATGTCGCTCACCTAGTCCATGCAACATCTCTGACCATTTCCTGACAACTTATTCTTCTTGCAGAAAACTTCGTTCTTTTGGGCTAAACTTTGGGAGGCAATGTCACATTTTTTTTAAACATATGATTCATCTCTTTTTGGTCTCAGAAAGGTGCAGACCTTGCACAGCTTGAGTTAAAATTTGACAATTTATTTTGCAAGACTACTTTGTAAAAAAACAGAAGTAATAAATTATTAAATTACTTTAAAATTCAGATTAAATGCTTATAATCCTAAATAATTAGAAATTTGTTATCTAAATTTACAAATTTATGTTTTATGTAACTAATCATTTTATTTTATTTTAAAATTAACCAAAATTGAGTTGTTATTTGGTTGTTTGGAAAGTAATTTCATTTTTTTTATTACTAGAGGAATTAGATGTATTTTTACCAGCCAATTTTGTTTTAAACCACATTTTCATTATATACTTCGACAGCTGACATTTTAAGACTTATTTGTAAAAAATTTTGTTTGATTCCGTACAATTGTTTTTTTTCGGTGACCCATCAAATATGGAAAATCAAAAGCATCATTTTCGGCATATTTTGCTTTTTTATAACTAAAAAATCAAAATGCTGTTCAAACAAGAAAAATATTGTGGTACATGTTTGGAAAAGATGTGTTGAGAGAAAGACAGTGCCAAAACTGGTTTACAAAATTGCGCTCTGGCAATTTTAATATCGAAGATACACCACATTCTGGATGGCCATTTGAAGCCAATGAAAACAAAATAAAGGTACTGATTGAAGCAATCTGCTGTATAACAACACATGAAATCACTAAAAGATTAAATCTGTTAAATTTAACCATTTATTATTACTTAAAACAAATTGGTTTCGTTTCAAAGCTCGGTATATGGGTTCCACATGTTATTAACAAGAGATGCTCTCTATGGTTGGATTTTAAAGAAATTTTTTTTGAGCTTTTACCAGACAATTTAACAATTGATTTGAAAGTGTACTGCCATCGAGTAAACAAATTGAGTAATATCATCAAACAAAAAAGGCCAAAATTGATCAACAAACAAAGTGTAGTGTTTTACCATGATAATGCCAAATTTCACACAAGTTTGGTAGCTCGTCAGAAACTGTTATAGCTTAGATGAGATGTATTATCATACCAACCATATTTGCCAGATCAGGCACACTCAGATTATTACTTGTTCCAGTCTATACAAATTCTTTTTAACTGTAAGTCATTTACTTGAAATGACTGTCAAAAATCACTTGGATCAGTTTTTTTGTAAACAACAATCAAAATTTTTATCAATGTGAAATCATGCTACTACCAGAAACAATGACAACAGGTATTTGACCAAAATGGTCAATATATAATTCAATAAAATTTTTATTTATTATTAAAATATTGCATTTATTTTTCTATGTAAAAAGCAAAATTACTTTCCAAACAACCCAATACATATAGACTCATGTTTGTAAAAATTGCAGCACTCAGAAGGAATCATGAAAATAAACTGAAACTTACAGGAAATGAAAAGCAGGGTATGTCATACAAATGATTAGAATATCAGTGATAACATACACATGGGCTGAGAAGTGCCTTCTAAATAGTCATGTTAGTTGTATAGTAGCAGAAAGTTGTGTATTTTTGTCTGCCAGTAGTAAAGGTTTCATGAGAAGTCACTATGCCTCATAGACAACAAAAGGCATCATATGTTACAGAGTTCAGACTGGGTGAAGGGGAGTTTTATTATCACAAAATTTCTGCTCATGTGAGGCATAATGCTACAACAGTGATGCAACCATAAAAGCTGTGGGCTGAAGAGTACCAGACAAGACACAAATCTGGCATTGGATAATTAAATGTTACGTCAGCATGGGATGACAGACCGTGCTGACACCTCATCCACACAACAATTACAGACTATACAGCTTCATCACGACAGCTGACACAACATTGGACCACTATTACAGGTGTCCATCTGCTGTGCCATGGATTGCATGCAAGCATTCCTTTGTGCAGGATTCCCCTGATGCAAAACCATTGATATTTGCAGTATAATGGGCTCATCAACACGGCCACCAGCATGCCAATTGGCAACTAATTGTCTTCTCTGATGAAGACCACTTCAATTTAGAGTACAATGATGGCTGAGTATGTGTTAGATGCTATAGAAATGAACACCATCTTCCACAGTGCATTATCCAGTGTCATACTGGCAATCACAAAGCATGATGGATGGTTTAGGTGCTATTGGATATCATGAGTGATCTTGGTGCTCAGCATTGAGGGTACTCTCAACAACCACTACAAGAAAAGTTGTGGAGCCTAAAGTCATACCCCTCCTTCAATGCATTTCTGGAGCTGTATTTCAACACGACAATGCCTGTTCACATGTTGCTAGGAATGTTCTAACTTCTCAGTACAAAGATACTGCTTCTTTCCTGGTATGCCTATTCACATGACCTGTTGCCTATTGTGTCAGGGATTTCAAGTGTCATAAACTCACTGGTGATACTCGTCCCATAGCCGATACAGATGGACTTTGGTTCAGAGAGAAGCAATTTGAACCCAAACAATATAATCATGTATAGTACAGATGCACAATCAGCAGCTCAAGAAAAAGATTATGAAGAAGTAGAAAAAAAATATATTCAAGTACAATCCAAATTATCAGCATTAATCGATGAAAATGCACCAATAACAGAGACATCAACACAAATGCTATTCCTCAAGTAGACATTCAAAACCTGTTTGATTTAATGCCACAATGTGTAGAAACTTCACCAAATACTGATTTTTGGCATGTAATATTGTTTGATTGCTCTGTAAATTTAATCATTTCTTTGTATCACTATAGGTTACACATGGGATAAATTTCCTTTATTTCTGATGATTCCTTCATGGTGTTGCAATTTTTACAAACATGAGTGTATTTACTTCAGGACATTTGCCATCTTTTGTTGTATCTGATTAATATTTATCATGATAATCTACAAGTATATCATAAGAAAATTACTGTATGTTTCATCTTTGTTGTTTCGTGTAATCAATGAAAATAAATTGAAGTAATAACTGTTTTATAATTGCAGTAGAGCATCGATTATCCAAATACCGATCAACCAAAACATGGTTAACCAAAAGCGTTCCAGTCAGCAAATTCAAATTTCCTCTAGTGCTGTGGTGCTGCAATAGTTGGCTGTCTTGGGCTACTCTAATATTATTTTTGTTGGTGTGCATGCTTTAGTTGGCAGCATTGGCGTGACCATGAGAGGATGTGCCAGTATTTGAACAAGGCTTTTTTCCCCATCGTGAGTGGTGAGTTTTGCTTGTTTTGTGTAGTGTTTTTCTGAGGACTGTGTGTCATGCTGAATCGGAACATTTTTAATACTAGATTAACTTTTGAAATATAAAAATTAGATTTCAAAAAAATCTAACTTTTATATTTTTCAATATATTTACAGTAGAGAATTGATTACCCGACCCCCGATCAACCATCACATTGGTTAACTGACCGTGTTCTAGTCGGCAAATTCAAATGTCTGCTAGTGATGTGGCGCTACAATATTTGGCTGTCTTGGCTACCATATTTTATGAACTATAAGACGCTACGGACTATAAGAAGCACCTTAATTTTTAAGCAATTTAAAAAAAAAAAAAAAAAAAAAAATACCTATAAGACGCTACGGACTATAAGATGCACCTGAATTTTGGAGGCAATTTTTCGAAGAAAAAAGTGCGTCTTATAGTCTGTAAAATACGATACTTTAATATTACTTTTGTTAAATTTTTGCGTGTTTTAGCTGGAAACACTGGCTCGACCATGAAAGGGAGGCCAGTATTTAAACCAGGCTTAATTTTCTATTTTTTCTTTATTTCTGTATTTATTTTGTGCAAAATAAAGAAATAATTTAAAAGAAATAATTTAACGATGATTATTATTTTAAAAAAATTTTTGTTAGGCTTAACATCGATGAAAATTCAACGCGAAGTAGGTTAATAGCAATATACTAATATGCTTATTACATGGGATATACTAATATACTATATTAATAATGTATTTTTTCATACTTTTCGGTTATCCGTTTTTACAGTTACCTGACCAACCTTAGTCCCAATTGAGTCAGATAATCGATGCTCTACTGTATTTTGTTTGTGCAAAATAAAGAAATAATTTTTAACGATACAATAGCCACAATTATTATTTTAAAAAAATTTTGTCAGGCTTAACATCAACAAAAATTCAATGCAAAGTGACATGCAATAGAGAAAAATTTCAACATGGAATAGGTTAGTATATTTTTTCATACATAATCAGTTATCCGAACAACCCCAGTCCTGAATTGTTTCGGATAATAGATGCTCTACCGTATTTCATTTCACAAAAATAATGATACATGAACAAAAACTTTGAGAAGCATTGTTCTAACACACATTACATCAATCGTCTTAAATAAAATGTTTGATTTCCAAACACAAGTGTCTTTATAATATTGGTCATCTATCTTACATATAATTATTATATAACTTTAGTTTAAATTTTAAAATAAAATGATTAATTATATAAAACATATATATTTGTAAGTTTAGATAACAAATTTATATTTATTTATTTATGATTATAAACATTTAATCCAAATTTCAAAGTTATTCAATAACTTGTTACTTCCTTTGTTAATTTTTGTGAAGTTAATCTTGAAAAATAAATTGTAACCAAATCTTAAGGGTCGAGTTATAAACTCAGTAACGTAACCATATCTATACTATATCCATAGCTGTAAGCATATCCGCATAGCATGGTTATAAACTCCATATCGTATCTGTATGGCGATACCATATTCCATAAGAAAAGTTTGGATCAATCAAACTTTTACAATAGGGATACAGAGAATTGACCAACTGCACATGCACTAGTCACTATCTGTCGATATACAATCGAAGTTGTGTCGGAAGCAACCAATGAAACTTTGACAAATTGGTTGAAACATAACTTTTGACTGACAATGCTGCTTCTGAATAATATAAAATTTTAAGATAAGAATTACTTTGGTCATAAAAAAATAAAAAAATGAATAAATAATTACAGTATTAGATGTGGCAACAGCAGCTGATGATTTTGCGCAAGCTCACAATGGACTGCTTTGTATAATGTAAGAAAGTTTGTTCCTTTACAAATACATAAAAGGCCTTACAGTAGTTTATAACTATTGCTATAGGTATCCAATGTAGCAAACATTTATGAATATGGATACGGTTACGTTATGGAGTTTATAACTCAAACTATAGTCTGAAGACTTCAGAATTTCAAGATGGGTGAATTGCATGTTAAAAAAATATGAAATTACCTCAAGTTTAGTTGAAAAGAACAAATTGTCAGGAAATACATCAGAAGTTGCATGACCAAATAACAGTGAAGTGAGGTCACAAGACACACTTTATATGCATTTGCCATTTGGCATACTGCTTCATAACAAAAGCAAGCTTAAGCAATGGCATCTTGAACGATACTGATTTTTAGTTTACAGCATTTTTTGTGTATGTTGCTCCCAAAAAATTCTATATGTTTTGGAAATGTCTATCATATATGTCTCTTTTTTAAAAAAGAATTATGCATCCAAGATACCCAATGAACAGGCCCACGATATAACTTTGAAAGGAGGATTACATATAACCAATTCTTCACAAAATCATAATCTTCAATATGCTACCCATTATTAGCAAATACATCTAAATAAAACTGATTTAAATGAGTGAAAAATCTAATTTCTCATTTATAAATACTTCTGTATGTTGGATACCAGAATTAACCATATTTTATGCTGAAAATGACTTTGTTCATTAAAAATCAATTACTTTAATAATTACTAACCTGAACCTCATCGTCTTTTCTAATTGGCATACTACGAACTCCATATTTTTGACGAAGTTCTTTAGATAATGGAGAACTCATAATAACTCTTCTTATATGAGAAGGTGCATTGAAATGCCTCTTTCGATTCTTCCTTCGAGAGGAAGTAACCAACTTGTTCATCTTCATTTTGAATGGAAATCTAATTATAAAATTAAAAATCAAGCGTTTAATTCATTTACATTTCAATTTATTCGAGAATTTAACACTAATGAATTCAAAGTAATGATTATATTATGTTCAAAATTCGTACTTTATATGTAAAATAGGCTTAAACTAATATCTGATAACAAAAGAATATAAAGTTTGCTTTCGTAATATAGTAAAATTCGCGTCGGATGCTTAAAAATAAGCAAAACTTACAAAGATTTTACTGACCTACAGAAATCTCACCCAACCTGCTACTTTAACAACACTTCCAAGATGGTGGAAGAACGAATCAGTGTTGCCAGTATCCGTTGATGAAAATATAAATTAATGATAAAATTATAGAACACGTAAACGCTATGTGATAAAAATTTTAAATTAACGCTTTTTGTAGTGTTTAGTCATAATTATTATTTATCAAATTTTTATAATTACCATCATTGCTCTTATCCCAAAATTTAAATTGGCAATGAATCTTTTTATTCTTAAGTTGGTTTAATCGATTTTGCATTCACCCTCCTGAGAGGCTCATGCCTGGACTTCAGAATGTCGTCTTACATATAAACAGTTATAAACTTCAAATAAGAAAATTAGAAATCTATAAAAGCAAGCTTAAAGGGAATTGCATTAACACAAGAGATGCCGAGGGGCTTCCTTCCGCATGGAAGTTTGCAGTTATAAACTTCAAATAAGAACGGTAGCTTTATTAATATGTATAGTTAAATGAAAAACTCTGTACAGCTTATTAAGCAGTGTTAATATTTAGTGTTATTAATTTGTTTATTAAGACGGAGGTATTAATATTTTGTATACACTATTTGTTTGTTATATATTAATATTTTATTGTTAATTTTTAGCAGCATTTTTATTAATTTGTTGATATTTAGAAACGTTATTGTGCTGTTAGTTACATATTGGTTAGCCGTTATATTTTTTGTATTTTGAACTTGTTGTTCTATTTTGTAATGTTCTATTTTTACCTGATGATGATCCATTGATTGGATTGAAAACGTTTGTGTTAAGAATAAATATCTCTCAGCGAGTGATCAGGTGCTTGTTTAGTTTTTGTCTTACATATCTGTCTTCTCTAGAGTCTAAATCAGAGGTGTATTCGATAATACACACCTGATGGCAACATTTTACCTAAAAGTCCCAGAACTCGATTTTTGACAGGCCCAAGTCCCCACACTACTTTAGAAAGTCACTCTACAGCAGTGGTTCTTAACCTTTTAGTGATGAGGGACCATTTATCAAAATTTTTCGTTTGCCGTGGACCACGAGCTGTTTGGCAGTAATATAAGTTCTTATAAGGTTGTTCTATAAATTAAACATGTATAAAATTATTCGAAACCAAGAGTATTATATTATTTGCGAAAATGTTACATTAATTATATTATTTTAGTGCAATTTTTGTAACTGCATAGTGTTTACCAACTGCTGGATTCAGTGCTACTCAAAGCCAAACGCATGTCGGCACTGGCATCCAACCGATTTCGATGTTTATTTTTAATTATCAAAAGCACTTTTTTTTTTTTTTTTTTTTTTAACTCTTTCCGCCCTGTGGGCACTAAGAGGGCCTCTTTTAGTAGGCCCATTATGGGTTCGGCCAGGCCCACAATGGTGCGACCGGGTGGTGAGGGACGGGGCCCGACATATCCGAACGGACCACCCCCCGAAAAATTCCTGGGGATTATTCGACCCGTTCGGATTCGATCCCGGGTCCCCCAGAGCGGTAGGCTGCCACCTTTACCGCTCGGCCATCCGGCCTTATCAAAAGCACTGAGAATCCTTGCTTGCATAAATATGTGGTTGAAAATAAAGTTAGGTACCGTAAAGCAATTTCTCGAATTTTAGAGAAAGCAATAGCTTTATGGCTCCAAAAATCTTCAAGATTAATTCCTGTCTCGAAAGTATCCTTGCAGTTACTATCGTGTTACATTTCAATTAACTCTTCTTGTATTTTATCCGGCACCTCAGAAATGTTGACTATGAAAGGATTGTGAATCAGTTTCCGAATAATGCCTTCCCAGTGGCGTAGCGTAGTGGGGGCGGCAGGGGCGGCCCGCCCCGGGCGGCGCTTTTAGGGGGCGGCAAAATTTCACAATAAATAATAATAATATCTTGTAAAAATTTTTGTAATAAATGTGATTATTATGTTGTAAAACATATATACATGATTTTTTTATTTGTAACATGTACAATACACAATAATGATGATTGTTCTTGCCGAAAAGTTCTTTAAAATTACTGTATATTTTAGTCTTTTAAATTGAGATACCTAAATAAGGGGGCGGCGAAATTTTCCTCCGCTCCGGGCGGTTGACACCCACGCTACGCCACTGTGCCTTCCAGGAGGTCTTTTAAAGGAAACTGGCCCCTATTCAGGTATTACAAAAGTGGAGAAAACCCGGAGAACTCCACGTGGTCAGCCCGTCCGAAAGCAGTGGGAACCCGCGACCAAACTCCCAGTGTTTAGCGACAGAACCACTCGGCCACTGGTGAGCATCTCAGCACACTGCCTGTCAATAATTAGGTTCAATGTATCAAACGCAGAAAAATTCTCTCTTTCAACTTTGCTGATCAATAGGTCGATTTTAGCGATAAACGTACTGATTTTATCTTCAAATGCAAATATATTGCTAGTGCCTTCCAATTTCATATTTCCTGACCGTTGCAGTTGAAGGCTCAATTTATTTAGTTTGTGCAAAAAAATCCACTAAATAAGCAAAATGTATTTGAAATTTGAACTGACAAAACTCGTCGTCATTTATTTAATAATTTTAGGATGACTTCACGGACCACTTCGGGTGCTTTCAGGGATCACCAGTGGTCCACGGACCACCGGTTAAGAACCACTGCTCTACAGAAAAAAGTCAATGAATTCAATGTTCTTCTGGAAGCAAATTTTTTAAAATAAATACAAGATTTTAAGGATTTATCTTAAAATTTAAAATATCAATAGTAATTCTAGTTTAAATGTGTCAAGTTTTAAAAGTAATAACATTCTTTTAAGAAATTTACGATATTCAAAGGAAAAATCGTTACTGGTCATTTACACTTATAGAAGTGGCGTTTCTTTGTTTTATTATGATTTTCTTTGTCTACTTTCGTTAAATTTTGCTGTAATAAAGTCAAAAAATATTTCAATTCTTGTACAGTACCTTAGTTCATTACAAGGAGGTTAATCACAATCATTAGTAATACGAAAAAGTGCGAGTAAATGTATTTGTCTGTTTTAATACAATCCGTGACCAGTTTGGATCACTTATTACTTAAATTCTATAAACAGGAAACAGTAGCGTTTTATAGATGTATAACGCCTCTGCATATTTCGTTTTATAGATTTCCCCTCGAAATAAACCTCGGTCCCACAGATCAGATTCTTGGCTTTCCTACTACTCAGAAGTTATAATTTCATTTCCTTTTTTTTAAAAAAAGGATCGTGTTTTAAACTAATCTTTAAAGAATTTCTCGCCGACTATGATAATTAGAAATTTTCGTTTTCGCAACATATATTTCAGCTTTCATTATAATCGTTTGTGTGGGGCTCCGGAAGTGGCCTGGACCACACATACAGAATACTGTAAATAAATTTTGTTTTCTTGTGTAAAAGAAAAAAAAAATTATTATATTTTGTAAAAACCGAATTTTTCTCCAGCGATATTGTTGCACTTTTTACGGGCCAGGCGCGTAAATATTTACAGTTCAGTCAAGTGGCGACGTCATGTACAGGTTATTTTGAAAGCAAACATTTTTACCGATACAGTGATTAAGAAATGTGTCGGCAAAGCTACATCAGATGTAATACAATTGCAGAGTTGCGGAATGCACGATTGGTTAAAATTCTGAATTCATTTTTTGACTTTTCCAAACTGTAGAAACGTTTTGACTGATTCTGGAAAATCTTTCGGCGAGATGTTTTCGAAAAGAAAGAAGCTTAACAAGATCCATAGTCGATGTAAAAAAGACGTTTTTCCAAAATGTAGATTGAAGAAATCAAATGTTTGGAACTTGAATGATGAATTAAATGAAGTCTTTGAAAAGAGACTAAAATGAATCGTGCCTTTATCTATGGAAATAAGTGCAGTTTTTATATTTTTATCTATTTTTTTATTCTACATGAGAATTTCTAAATCTACATTATATAAACGCTTGGCAACCATTTAGCTTCATCTATTCATTAGAAAAAGAACATTTAAAAAAACACTTTCGGCAAATTAAAGTGAATCTAATATAAATATTTATGCAGCTAGATGTTAATGGAACAATAAATCATATTTAAACACAGTCCCAGACAAAATATCTGGCTTCCAGAAATCTGGCTATTTTTGAATTTTGAATTTGTAGTTAACCACACACTTTGTTTTGATTTATATGGTACGCATCATACAGTGCATTTCAGTGTGACTGCTGGCATATGTCAAATACAATTTCATCTTTTACTTGTTTCCATTGTTTCTTTTATATTTTTACAAATTTAGCCTGTATCCAGAGCACTGGAAAATCTAGAAATCCAGACCATTTCTAGTTCCAAGCTTGCTAGATATTTGATCCAGTGCTTATAATATATTAAAAATAATCGTCATAAGATCTCATTATAAAAATTCTCATTTATTAATAAAAAAATATTTAAAACATATTTAACAATAAATAACCATACAAATTAATTACTTTATCAATCCTATTGAAGAACAAGTTAAACTTTAAAATTGAGCCATTTGCTAAATAATAAGTTCATTTCTTCTCGCTTCGCTTTATTACTGCAATTAACAGTAGGTATAACACGTTTAGGTTTCAAAAACTGCACAAATTGTTTTAATTCTTCAAAACTGGAATGTTCACTGTAAGGAATACCTTTAAAATAAAATAAATTATAATTAAATACATTTTAAAATAAAACTATTACTTCAAAACTTACCATAGATAGTTATGGAACCAAGCAATTTAGGTCTTATATTATGCAAATTTTTATTTTGTAACTGAGAATTAAATTCCCATCCAGTTGGTTTCAATGCTAGAATTTCACTAAATTTTCCTTGAAACTTTTCAAGATGTTGATAAAGACCCTAAGAATAATATCAATAATTATAATTATAAGCAATGTAAAATAATTCATCAGAACCATTAAATTGTAATTTTTACAAATTATTAATAAATCAAAACTTTTTCTTTAAACTATAACCTTATATTATAAAAGAGCTTCTTGTCTCAAAAACTGTTGAAACTAAATCTCAAATACTATACTAATAGAGACTTATCACACTGCTATTGGTAACATCAAAATGGCACTTCTATCATCAAAATGCAACTTTATTACCGATATGTATTTTGGTACAAAAGACCATCATCAGCTGTACACAAAAATATATAGCTATCTGTTGAACAAATTCACAGAGAAATTGACATTAGTTACAATTTAAACATTAAAGATTTACTTCCACCTACAGTGCAATGGATCTTCAAAATATAATCTTATATTTGAAAGATCCGTTAAACACAATTTATTGAGGATCACTCCTGAATAGTTAATTAATATTGAGAGAAACTACAACTCTACAATAAGTAGCAACATAATAAACTTAACTTATTAAGAAGTCTTATTTATTGTATATTAATGCTTTGGAAGCCAAGATGGTTCAATTTATGCAATTTATATTTGAAACTGCATCTGATGATAAAGCTGGACTCTTAAAAACAATAAGACTTTTTAATAATATTTTTTTCAACTGTTAGATTTTCAGGATTTATTTTATAATAATGTCAAGTTTCCTAATTTGTTTAAAATACTGAAAACACAATTCAAGAAATAAACATTAATAAAAAAAATCAGCAACTAATAAGAGTCCCCATGGGATTCCCAGCATTGCGTGACATTAGATTTTCTTAAATGGATGGAAGGTAGGAAGGAGTATTGTGGACTTTTTGAGCAGCATCAAATTAATATTATGATATGTGGACAATATTTAATTTTTGAAATAGTAAAGCCAAGATTCAAAAACTTATAAAAGCAGTAAATAATAATTCTACAAAAATATATATCAAGCTAACAGAGTTTTGAAAGCATAAATTTTCTGGATTTAAATATATTACTTATTTTTTTGTCACTTTTGAAGCAAATGTTTTTAGAAAAATGCAAAACCGTTTTTAAACATAACAAACATTAGTAATCAAATTATTAGCAATAAGAAAAATGCTCATAAAACTAGGAATCAATAGCCATTTTTGTTGTTAAAAAACAATTTCTTGTATTTAAATTAATTAAAATATTTATAACTGTAATAAGATAATAGTAAGGGCTTATCACACCAATGATAATGGTTTGTATTTTTTTCTAGAAATGTACATTTTTTAGTTGCATCATTCTTGAAACAAGGGTATGATAAATTAAAAAGGTAGAGGTCATTAACTAAAGCACTGAGGTGCAAAAAAGTTTTTCCAACAAGCATTTTTTGAAAGACTGAACTGAAGAAGGCTCAAGAGTTTATCTCTGCACAACTCACCATACACTTCTGTCAATTGGCGATGAATTTCAATCAGTTTAACACGACATGGAGGCGAGCTGTTATGACATGTGCATACAAAAATTGCCACACCACATACAAAGATGCAAAGATCAACCAAAATGGCAATTACATTATTAGAAAAATAGATAAATGTTCAAGCTTTAAAATGATATGAACATTATTGAAAATAAACATTTCTTTGTATTTTAAAAAAAATAGGAGACCTTACTTTGGGATTACTCTTGTACAATCAAACCTGATAATAGTGACATTATAAACATTGAAAAACATTTCTGTAAAAAATGTTAGTACCAAAACTTACTACTATCGCACTATTTTGGCACTGCACGCAACGAAAATCCAATTTGCTTTATATAAGCACACAAATTTCATCTAAGTTCTGAATTCAGTGATGTCATTCTTATAAGATGGCCATTGATGGAATGTGCAAATGAAAAGCTACTTCCAGTGGATTTTGACACGCTCTGTAATACTGAGATACTGAAAGATGCTCAACACTTTCGTCATACCCCAATTGCAACAGTAACAATGTCTTGAGTCAATCTTTTGCATGCAAGATGGAGCATCTCCATATTGGATGCTGTGTACAGCAAACACATCACACTAACCTTGTATAGCTTTGCAGTTAATTTTAGAAATGTAACACTAATGTTTTCAATCCACCCTAGGACCTTCTTCAGGTGTTCTATAAAAATTTTTCTGGTGCAATCTCAGTTCAACTTAGCTTCCGACTTTAAACATTCCAGTTTCAAATGTTTCTATCTTAAAAATTTTTTAAATTTTAACTTTCCAAAAGATGTGCACATGCATCGATTGTAATAGGCCAGGTCATACATAGCCTGCCATGCTGTCAAGAGTTGTTTTTTGTCTTTTAAAATCGATTGACAGGCCTTTGCAGTCCACTTTAAAAATTTCTTCCAGATTCCGTAGTTGGTTTATATGCAACACTACTGCCTTAGATATATAAGCCAGTGAAAACGGCATATATATCTAACTTCAACAAGTGACAATAATCTGGCAAACTTGGCATATAAACCAACTATGGAATCTGGAGGCATTAGAAATTTTTAAAGCAGACTGCAAAGGACTGTCAATCAATTTTAAAGACAAAAAACAACTCTTGAGAGCATGGCAGGCTATATATGACCCGGTGCTATAACAATCGATGCAGACGCACATCTTTTGAAAATTTAAAATTTAAAAAAATAATTCAAAATTCAAAGAAAGAAACATTTGAAACTGGAACATTTAAAATCATAAGCTAAATCAAACTTGGATCACACCAGAAAAATTTTTAAAGAACACCTTAAGGAGGTCCTAGGGTGGATCAAAAACATCTGTGTACAGCATTTACTGAGATATTTCACCATTAACAGAGTGATTAGTTGTGCATTTCCTACTGCCTGATATCTTGTTCTCTGGATCTTAACTTGTGTGATTTTTGGTTCCAAGAAATTTAAAAAGGATGGTTATCAAGGACATGTTGCAAATTTGGCAGCCTTGAAAGACAGTATCAAAGGATCAATTATAGTCAGCTATTGAACACACTACACATCATTCAAAATAATGACAACATTGAGCAGTATCCCAAGAATTACTCGTCTTAGTATAGCACATCTTATATAAATAAAATGTTAGTTTCTTGCAGACTAATGTGCCATAGTGGTAAGTTTAAATACTAACTTATTTTTATGAACATGTCTTCCAAGTGTCCTAAAATATAAGTGCACTGGGTTTCATTTAGATTGCTAAATATGTCTAGAAAACATAGAATACAAGGTACTTTAATTATGATCATTCAATATATTATAAGCAAGCTATGGGAGCATCAGAAAGTACATTCTGTTGTAATCTTTTAGAACTAGTAATGAACAAAAAATACAGGATCCTCTTTTATCATCTTTAAATGGTAACCTGACAATGTAAAACTGATCAAAAACATTTGTTTTATTAAATAGTTTTTTCAACAAGACTTCTATATTTGTATAAATTTTCTTTTTTTGAAAATGCAAGAAACAATGTTTAAATATTTCAATAATGATTCCATATTTATTAGTCTCCATAATTAACAGAACAAAGAATTGTTGGATATGATGTATACAAAGTACAGCTGTCCTACTTTTCCTTTAAATCAGAAAACAGTAATATAAGCCATTTTAATGTCACTTTCACTTCTATTTTATTTTATTCTATTCACTTCAAGACATTACTTAACCTTTATTGCATATTCAACATACAGAATTGTATTATTAATTAAGATAAAATTAAAAATTTACAATAAACACCTTTGCATTCAGTTGCATCATAGGAAGAACATGAACTTTTGCATCTTGTGCAGATGATACAAGATGGTTATTAATAAAATCATCATCTAAGCATTGAAGAACCTTCCGCTTGCTGGCAGAAACCCAAATTTTACATTCTAAAGCAGCAGCTACAGCTAAATTATATTTCATAATTAAATTAATTCATATATTAAAAAATACAACTAGACTATAAAATAAAGATATTTATAATGTTTATTAATTATTATTAAAAGTAAAAAATTAACAAAGCAAATCTATAATACAATAACAGCATTATATATTAGAATAAACCACAAATTTGATAATTAAACCAAGTATTTTAAATTATATTATTTAATATCTAATGCAGGGATAGTGAACCTTTTTGAGTCCACGTGCCATATAGTAAGTGCACTTATCTTTAAAAATGTTTATGCATGCCAAAGCTTCAAATAACTATGTTTAAATACAAGGGCTTCGCGAGGGGGCAGAGGGGCAGCTGCCCTCCCCTAGAAATTCGAAAAAATTATTTAAATGCTAAGTTTTAATTAAAATAATCTTCTTAGGCTTCTTGTAAATTAAAAAAAAATGTTTTAATTAAGATATCTCTTTTCCGGTACATAGTAAATGATTAAAACTTTATGAATTGTTTCTATTTTACCTACATACAATTCATATCCTCTATCAATTTACATCATCTTGCATCCCCCTGGCCCATTGGATGGTATCGTCCTTGTTTAAATAAATAAAATGAATGTGCTTTAATTAGCATAAATGTAATTAAACTGATTGAAAAAAAAAATGACAGGTGATAAACTAAAAACATGATTGAAAAGAAGGGCGATAAACCGAAATTATATGTTACATGGTAGATGAGTGTTCTGATGTGCCACTTTGGGCATGTGTGCCATAGGTTTGCCTGAAAATGTTTCATTTTATTAGTGTAATTTCTGGCATATAGTAATATTCTGGATTAACTGTCATAGAACTATCAATATAAATTTTTATTAAAATACTTACAACTTAGTCTAACTACATTTTTGCAAAAAAAATTGTAATTATTTTGTTGCACAGAACAATTCAAAAATGTTTTCTCTTTGTAATATGCTTCATACTTATTAAAAGCATTAAAACTGCTTCACCTACATCAATGTAAATGCAGGTTCTAGTACATTTTCTTGTATGTCTCGCATCATTGGCTAATTTCAAAATTGATTCACTATTTATTATGGTTGATAAACTACTAACAGGAATTCCAAACTTTGCTATAATGTCTTTCTTTTTTTGAGCCTTTATCAAATTCCCACAATACATTAATTTTTTAGTAATGCTTAAACACTGTAGTTGTCCATAAATTATATTCAAATCTTTCTTAACATTTTTACTACCCCTCCTCCATTGTCCCAGTTTGTCCAAGTTTCCATAACTTCCTCCCATCTTTGGACATCCAACAAAACTCAACCCCTTCAAAATCTTTATCACTTTATGAATAATAAAATGTATAAACTGTGTAAAATTTAATGAAATAGAATGAACATCCTATTCCTGTTCATTCTATTTCAAGTTCAACCCCTCCCTCCCTTGTCCGACTTCTCATAACCTCCTTCCGCCCTTCCAGTGTGCACATCATTTATGGACAGCCTCATATTTATAGTTCTTCAAATTCCAACTGGACAACTTATTAAATAAAATAAAATGTCACTAACCTCAAAAATTAGTCTAGTAGTTGTCAAAATTATCACCTTTCTAATGTTTTCAACATTCATTAATTGTAAATCATTTATCTTTCAAGGATGGCACTTGGACTTAATCTCACTCTCCCTTCTTTACCACTGGTAGCCATGTGGGGGGCAAAGTACATAATGGTTTTAAAAGCTAACAATCAGTATTTCTCACACCTAAGCTGCAGTTTTACAAAGGGTTTACAGATTGATACCTGAAATTGAACCTAAATCCAACTCAACCCAGAAGGAGTAATCGACTTTTAATGATTGATGGTTCTTACAAATAAAAAAAAATCATTATATAGAAATTTAACATCGTTATTTAGAAGCAATTTTACATATATTTTTGGCTGAAAGAGCAGTGTATGATACAAAAATTCATTACACGGAGAAATTCACTACATAGAAGTTTGTAATATGGAAGTTTGACTGTATTTAAATCTGATACTGATACATTTTTATTAAGATCACATTTTTCAAAAGATTCAATTTTCAGTAATAAAACTGGGAAAAGATTTCAAAAGTCAGACATAAAAAACTGGCGCACACAAATTGGAACTATATACTAAACTAGGCCTGGCCAACCCAAATTGTTTCGCGGGCCACTTTCATCACGCGTAATATTATGGTGGGCCACAATTTAGGCAAACATGCTTTTAGAAAAGTAAAACAAATACAAAATGAATAAGATTTTATTGTTATACCAAGAGTTCGTATTCGCACTTGCGCATTATAACAATGACACATGCAAATTTTCATTTATTTAATTGTTTTGGTATACACATAATGGGAAACAAAAGTTTTAATAGATATATAATATTGCTTAGCGGGCCACACAATTTAATGTGATGGGCCACATGCGGCCCACGGGCCGGCCAGGCCTGTACTAAACCAACAAAATTCACACCTAAATGCTAATTCCAGCAGTAAATGAACAAGTAAGTTTAATGCTCGAACGTTATTGGCTGTCTTTCAGAGGTCCTCGTCAGGAAAAATGCACAAAATAGAAAAAAAAAAAACATTTTCCTTATCAAACATCGGGCTAACTTTTACAACACCATATATTATATTATTAATGAATTTATTTATAGCTTTATTTTAAAAATAATTTATTCATATGTTGTAATATGTAACAATCTTTGTATTGAACATCGGTTAAATGTTTAAAAAATTAGAACACAGCTACGTTAGAAAGCTAAAACTTTTCAAAAGATAGAACTGTTTTTCTGTTTTGTGCATTTTTCCTGACAAGGACCTCTGAAAGACGGCCAAAAACGTTCCAGCATTAAAGTTACTTGTTCATTTACTGCTGAAATTAGTATTTAGGTTTCAATTTTGTTGGTTTAGATTTCAAAAGTTTATTCAAAAAATACTTTATCAGCCAGAAAGAGTCTTGCTCACTAAAAAACTGTCTTGCACCCACGGTTACAAATCACTAAACTAAACAAACATGCATAACATAAACTTTTAACGATATGAATATTTACTTTTAAATACTTTTTCTTTTCCAACAGTGTAACTGCCACAAACAATTAACAGAGAAGAATTGTTGGTTGCTTTATCTATCACTAGTGATTGCACGTAGAGTAATACATCATCTTGAGAAGGGAAATTGTAGAATGGATCACAATATCTGCAATAATAAATAAATGATAAGTGTGAAACAATTAAACATAAAATTATATGCAAGATAAAAATGTAATGTAGCAAAGAAAATCTCAAATGGAGATTTAATAAATATGAAAACTGGAAAAAAATGCAGGAAAAAATAGGGGAAAAAAAATGCTACAAATTTAATAATTTATATTTTACAAATTTCTTCTTTGAACTCTTACTGATGCAACTAAATGTTGTAATTTGAAGAAAATTCTCAAAGTGAGATGCTAGAAAGAACAAATTACTGAAAACTGAAAGAAAATGAGAGTGAGAGAAAGACAATAATATTTAGTAAAGAATTACAAGTTACAGTCTACAAAAGCTACTACACAAAAATGAAGACACGGAAAAAAATACAAAGCAATTTATCAGTCTAAAGAGATGACTGTTTATTTAGTTTTGACCTTTTCACACTCATGTTTTACAGAAAGCACTGATCTGGCTCTTCCCTCTCCCTTAATGGCTCCCATTCTGTTGTTAGAGCTGGATTTGAATCAGAAGGGATGGGCATCTCTCTCATTCCCATACTTTCCCAGAGTTTACTTACAAACTCCATGGGGTGATAGCCTGTAATTAAGGAGATGTTTTATTGCTAAGAGTTGGACATCTGGACGGATTGCCTAATTGACATGTAAAGTACTTTCTTCATTTTCTTTTTGTGTATTTAGACTTAAAACTGCTGTTTCCTCTCAGCCACTTTCTCACCATAACACAATCTCTCCCACTTCAGGTTTGACATAAATTACTGTTTATAATTCAGTTTTTCACAGAGAAAAAGCACAAAAACATGTAAGTGACTGTGAGGTTCAAAATAAACCTCACAGTCAACAAAAGCCTAGTCTTTGAGTTATAATAAAATGTAGGTGTTTTTTATAGTTTGCATACAAAATAGTAGTTTACACTGGTAACAGCTCCGAACACCCACAGTCAACAACCCCCAAGAAGATTCTTGTGGATTGTTGAATTTGTCTTTAGGTAATTTTTAAAATTTAATCAAAGAAGACACAGTCTGTTCAAAAATAGTTTTGAATCCACCATTTATTTCTTATTACGTGTTCCAGAACACCTTTCGACAACTGGACTTTTCCTTTGAGGCTGCTAGGTCACCAGGTAAAAATCGTTCCTTTAAAAAACACATAAACACCAAAGTTAAAACAAGAGTAAAAAATTTTTTGATTAAATTGTGTCTTCTTTGATTAAGTTAAAAAAATTATCTAAAGACGAAATTTAACAATAAAAAATTTTAAAGTTAATTCGTCACCAGAGGGACACCATTGAAATCTACATTAAACAGCACTCTCTAAGTGGATATAAAAGTCTGGAAGTCCCTTACTGGATAGGATAAAAACCTGAAGATGTCTGCAAGATCTGCCAGTTCCAAATTTTTTACTCTTGTTTTAACTTTGGTGTTTTTTTAAAAGAACGATTTTTACCTGGCGACCTAGCAGCCTCAAAGGAAAGGTCCGGTCGTCGAAAGGTGTTCTGGAACATGTAATAAGAAATAAATGGTGGATTCAAAACTATTTTTGAACAGACTGTGTCTTCTTTGATTAAATTCTTGTGGATATTTTATATCACATCTAGTTGAACAGTATCACAAGTTCATGATTTGTGTTGGTTTTGCTGAGCAAGATGCTTTAAAATTCTGTCATGTTCATTCAGTATTTTCTACCATATTTAGAATAATTTGTAGCTATTGTCCCATATTAAAACCATTCATTCTAGACTCTTTTGATATTAATCTATGAAATCTGAAGTTCATTATGTATGTTTTTAATGTCTTGCAGGTTTGTCATAGCACAACATTGCAACTACAATTATAATGAGAGCCATAAATTTTTGGTAACAAATGTCAAAGGCATTGTTATTAACAAACTATCATTTTATAAATGTCTTCAAAAATATGACTGAGTTACATCTACTTAAGTAAGATATAAAATATTAGGAATGAAGGGAAGAGTCCACTCTTTCTGTCATCCTTAACATTTAAATAAGTTTGGTCTGATTTTTTTTATTATAGCACTGTATTTTTTTATTTTTAGAATGTATCTTAATTGCTACATTTATCTATCACTACTTGTGTTTTATCCTTTGTATTTTATTGTATGTATCATACATATAACATGTACATCTCAGTTGCATTATATACTTTGCTCTTATACTGCATATGTATGTCTATATCTGACCTTCATTTTTTATCATTTTACTAAATGTTTTAGTCCTGTGTTCTTGTATGTTGTATATTTTAATAAGGTACTATTTTTTGAAACAATAATCACATGCATTTAGATATTACTTTTGTATTAAATAATAAAATAAGTAAATAATTTATATTTGTCTGAAATTTTAAATATGCAACCATAAATATATATCAACATAATTATAATAAACTGATTTATTGTTACTCAGAGCATTTAATAAGAAAGTTAAAGTGTTTTTAAATGATAAATACTAAAATAAATTTTAATAATGCTTACGTAGTATCTAGATATATTTCATCTATTGAACCTTTTAAGAGTAAAGGATATTTTTCCATTTTATCAGTGGCACGGAAGTCTCCTGTGTGCAAGAAACAACGTCCATCAGGTAAGTTGAATAAAAACATCAAGGAACCAGGACAACTGAAAATATATATATTTAAAAATTATAATCAAAAATTTGTTATGAAAATATTGAAAAATTCAAATAATAAATATGTGAACAAACTGATTTGCATCCAAAGCAGTTACTTCTACGCCGTCAAGAATTATCGGCTCATTTACGTTTATGTGATGCAACATATGTGTACGAACCTTAATTTTTAGTGAAACCAAATTGGCTGTAACCTAATTTAACAATTCAACATTAAAATTATTCTTTAATTTTAAATCTTAACTATTATTATTTATAGAAAATAATGTATTTTACTTACTTTACTACAGTATAATGGATGTGAAAAGTTTTTTGTCAATCCCATATAATGGTCATGATGAAAATGACTAAGGAAATAGTATTTTATACCAGGTATTGAACCATAAGAAAAGGCATCAATGCAAAATGATGTATCTAAACAAATAAATAAAATATGTATAATTTTAAATCATTGTGTGTATATATTTACCAGATCTAGAGAATGACATGACTGCATTAAGATTACACTCATATATGACAACAGATGACAAAGTATGACTTATGAGCTACATGTGACTCTCAAATGTAAGTGATATGATCTATGCAATACATATGACTATTCAGATACTAAATGAAAAGCCTAGATATTGCTATATCCTTTCAAAAATGATAAAAATAATATGTTATAATGGATATACCACATTATATATCAATATATATGCAGTAAATAATCTAATTAACAACAAAAATGCAGTACTGTCATTGCATCATTAGCATAACAGTGATATTGCTCTACTCCATCATCAGCCCTTACATGCAGCTCTTGAAGCATCTCTCTCCAGTATTAGTTAAATATATATAAATTTAAATATTTAAATGATAATTTCTTTTATGTCAATAATTTTTAAAAGATATAAAAGTTTAATTAATAAAATTAATAACTATTTGTGTACAATGTATTTACACAAATATGGCCAAAGAATTTTCTCACAATCATCATAGACAGGCTTACCATATTTTTTCCTCAAACTGGGACAATTTTGAGAAAATAGTCACAACAGAAAATAAAGCCTACTAGGATAAGTACAGTACCTATGATTGAAAAGGCTATATAAAAAGTTGTTTACAAAAAACAACCAGTTAAAAGCAATTTTTAATAACTCAACTAAACATATCTTATTATTAAGAAGTTATTAATATTTATCACTAGTGTAAACTTTCTTTAAAAATTCTTTGTCATTTAAATTGGAACCTTTAAAATCTGACAATATATTTGAGGCAATCCTAGTAAGAGGGAAGTTCCTTCCCCTGCTACTAGAATTGCCTTATATTTTGCACATTTCAAGTAATGGGGATACTATAGATTACTATCTATGGAATTTCGGGACTTTGAGTATATATCTGAACTGAGGAGACTGAGACAAGTTCAACGATACCCTACTTTTTGACCGGAGACGAAAAATAAGAAAGTTATCATAGTTTTTTAATGCTTTCATATGGACGGCACTGTAGTTGCTAGTGCTGCCATCTCGCGGTAAAGTCTGCAAACAAATTTAAAAAAAAGCACTCTGAAAGGCAAGAAATTGCATGAACAGTCAAACGCCACTTCCTTTTTTTTCTTTTGTTCAGGAACTACCATGAATCAATAACTAGCGACGTTAAACAATCGGCGGCCTGCCGGCAGCTCCCCTCCTGGGGGGAGTCCGTCGGGAGCATAAACAGTCGAACACCACTTCCTTTTTTTTCCTTGTTCAAGCATCGCGACTCCTGATTGCGATAGCATGGTCAGCTCGTAGTACTAGCCGACCACGAGTGATAGCGAGACTAGGGGCAGTAGCCCGAGATCAACTAGCAAGAATGTGCGAAAAGGACTTAACTCGAACTGTAGACGATGCTCATGAATCAACATCTGCCACTGTTGAAGGTATATATGGCCACTTGCTGGACCGCCTGTTAAATACACGATAGGATAGCAGAGAAAGCAACGCGACTCCTGATCATTGCATGATCACCGAAAAAAGTATGATAACTTTCTTATTTTTTGCCTCCGGCCCAAAAGTAAGGTACTGTTGAACTCATCTTGGTCTCCTCAGTTCAGACATATACTCAAAGTCTTGAAATTCCATAGATAGTAATCTATAGTACACCCCAAGTAATTTTTAATGTTTGAACACCCACCATGAGTTACTGAAAATTCTGAAAAGCACAGTTCATATTTCACTATGTCAATACAATCACAGACATTTTTCAATCACCAGTAAACAGTTTCTTTTTAGCATTTTGGAGATTACATTTATTTAATGTACAGTACAAAATAGTCACAAATGCTGACTAGCAATTTGAATTCAACTAAGATAGGACATGCGCAACAAAGACATGGCCAGTGTAAGTTTCAGTGTTGCCAACTCTAATTGAAACAAAATGTCTAAAAAATGCAATAAAAATACCTGGATCTCAAAGGCTACATGCTATTATAAATTCTGTGAAAAAATATCTGAATGAAAAAATAAAACATCTAAATTCATTAGGCCAAATGCTATAAATTTTGGGGAAACATCTAGACAACATTAAAAGTACACCTATCCCTCGATTTACACGGATGATAGGTTCCTGAGAAAAACATGTAAATCAAATTTGTATCTTTCTGAATGTAAAACCATGTAAATCGAAAAGTATGCAAAAAACGCATAATTTTGTTGTTTATTAATTATGAATTTTTTTCAATTTTTTAAAGGTACATAAATCAAACAAAAATATTGAAAGGCAAGGAAAAAATATATATTCTTTTATTAATTAAATACAAAGTACAAAGGAACAAAAAATAAAATCTGAAAGATTCATAAAAATGTAATGTAATTGTGTAATGTAATGTAATGTAAAAAATATAATTAAAAATAATGTAATTATTTTTAAAAAAATTGAAATTTAAATGAAAAGTGAAAAATTAAAATTTTCTGGTTTAAAACTATGTGCAATGAATGCAACTTCATGCGTATGGGGGAGTACCCTATATCGGTTTATTGGTTACTATTTGACGGATTGAAATAAAACTGTCACCTAGTATCCTAAATATCAACAACAACATATAATTAAGGTGGATTGGAATATAGATGTAGATTAGAGTTAAAAATTGTTCCTTTTGATCATAGCCAGTTTATTTTCTACATTTATTTTTTAAAACGTGTAAAAGAAGTACCGTGTAAAACGAGGGATAGGTGTACTTAGATTCATATACAACTATTTAAACTGGCAACAGTGAGTTTAACAGAGGGGATTATTTAATTGCCAAATTGCCATTTTACCCGAGGTAGCACTATTTTTACTTCTTGTATATTCGGCCCTTTTAAATTTTACCAAATAACCGGGACAAAATGACAAACTGGTCGGGATGCTGGGACATCGTCGTCAAACCGGAACAATCCCGGTCAAAACGGGATGTGGGGTAAACCTAATCATAAAAGAATTTATAAAAATATTATGAATTGAAGAATCATTTTCATATTTTTAAAGTGAAAATAAGATTTAATTAATATTTATTGAGAAAAATATTATTTTAAACAGTTCCAACATAAAACTGACAATAGAAAGATTATTGGACATAATAAAAGAATAGAAATAGCAGAAGAATGAAGACATTATCTAATAAACACAGCTAAACACCTATAACTGGCAAACAAAACCAATATATTTTAAAGAAAGCAAATGTTTTCTTCTGTTTTAAATGGACATCATCAATCTACATAAAACAAAAATAAAATTGAATGCTTATTTGAAAAATAAAGCATAACATTAAATTCAAAATTAAAACTGCCATAAATGTGTGATGCACAGTGTGGAAGTAACACAGAGGAACATATTGTTTCAGTGTTTTACAATTTCCTGATGATGAAGTATTAGAAAAAAACTGCATATTTTTTTAAACTTCAATTTAATTTTTTTTCTGTTAATTAAAATTTATAACACTATAAGATAGTTTTAAATTAATCAATACCAAATGTGGTTTGTTATTCTTAACAGATATAATCAAAGAATCCCTCACCGTCTGGCCATCCCCACTGTAGGTCTGGCTGAACTCATGATATATAAAAATAGGGAACTCTCTTAATGCTGCCAGTGCAGCAAAAAAGTGGAAATGTTTTGATTTATACTTTTAGTAATATTTTCATTAGCCTTGTGTTTTGGAAAAATCATAATTTTAAAATAATTAAGATGTAAAATCTTTATATAGATTCTATATTAAAGATTATTATTATGTTGCTGATGAAACATCATCTCAAAAATGTTTCAATTGAAAGTTTCAGACTTCTTGAAGATTTGGTAATAGTAATACAAAAGTAATAGTAATAATAATTAGCAATAGTAAGACAAAAGTATTAGACTATCCCAATTGAAATGTAACAAACAACTATGTACTGTACACTGCATTACTACACACAAACTACTTCAAACAACCTTTACTCTGCAGTAAAATTAATTCTTTAATCTAACGTTTTCGGTTAGCTTTACTAACCCTCTTCAGGATTGCCAAAAAAATCGTTATTTCGAAAATTACGTTCGAAAAACTCTTTACAATTTAGAATGTTTTTAAACTTTCCGGCTGCGCAATCTCAGATCATTCTTTCACAGCTGCATACCGGCCGCTCTCCAAGCTGAAGGGATTCGATATGATTCTTTAAAATTAATGCTTTGTTCTTTTTCATTATACTTGTTAATACACCATGCCTCCGTATATTTAAGTTGCCTTATATTTGCCACTTTCTGTACAATTTTCGCATTGTCCCAGTTGATAGACACCTCGTCCGGATCCGCTATCGCATAGTTGGCTAACGCCGTAACTGGTTGCCTGCATCTTACATTTCTTTTATGCTCCTCTAACCTTACTGCCAGCGATCTCTTCGTGGCCCCTATATAATACAGCTCCGTACTCCTCCTTTTATCCTGCACTGGTATTCTGTAAACCCCTGGAATTTTCATTCTGTCTATGGGCGCTTTGTCGTTCCGTAGCAACTGAAATATAGTAGGGTTCCTCCTGTATGCTACTTTTTTATTCTTCTCTATTCTATTCTTCTATATATGTTGCTTAATTGAGCTCTATACTCCATTATGGTAAATTCTCCCTTTTCTTTACTCTCGTTATTACCTTTCTCTATTTCCTGCACCAACCGTTTTATTTTGCTACTCTTTACTCCTACATTTTCTGCTATTTTCTTGATGTATTCTACCTCCCTTCTTGTGTCTTGCATCCTGCTACAATGCGTGTACGCTCTTCTAAGCAGTGCTCTGAAGGCTGCCAACTTGTAGTTCGTCGGGTCATGGGAAGCCCATGGTATCATCTCTGGAATGTACGATGGTTTACGATACACTTTAGTAGTTATTTTTCCTTCTTCCTCCACTTCTACATCTATGTCCAGGAAATGTATTTTTCTATGGCTCTGCTGTTCTATTTCTAGTTCTAGCCCGAAGATATTGTTATTCATATCTCGACTGAATTTTTCCACGTCTGGCTTCTCGTTCCATATAATACATACATCATCTACATATCTTGCATACAGCACTATTTTTCCTTTATATTTATGCAATTTGCTACTTTCCAGAGATCTTACTACTAATTCGCATAATAACCCTGACACGGGGCTACCCATTGGCACGCCCCTATGTTGCTTGTATGTAGTATCTTCAAACTCGAAGAACGACGAAAAAGTGGCTAAGTGCGCCAATTCTAGTACTTGCCTTCTTACTTTTGCTGCATTTTCTACTTTTTCTAACAAAAAATCTCTCAAGTGCCCAAAACACTCCAACTTTACCGATGGGTACGTTGCCTTAAAATCGAATACTGTCATGTAGCTTTTTTCGTTTAATTTCAATTGCTTTAACTTCTGTATTACCTCTACTGCCTGCTCTACTATTCGGGTTTGGAAAAGACCCATAAACCGGGAAAAAGCATAAGGCCGGTGGTAGATAAGTGCTCTGCTCCTACGATATTGCTAGAAAAAAAGCTCAAAGAATTTATGATGATAAACATGCCTGCACATCAGTATAGCGTAACGCAGGCAGTAGAGGTAATACAGAAGTTAAAGCAATTGAAATTAAACGAAAAAAGCTACATGACAGTATTCGATTTTAAGGCAACGTACCCATCGGTAAAGTTGGAGCCGTGTTTTGGGCACTTGAGAGATTTTTTGTTAGAAAAAGTAGAAAATGCAGCAAAAGTAAGAAGGCAAGTACTAGAATTGGCGCACTTAGCCACTTTTTCGTCGTTCTTCGAGTTTGAAGATACTACATACAAGCAACATAGGGGCGTGCCAATGGGTAGCCCCGTGTCAGGGTTATTATGCGAATTAGTAGTAAGATCTCTGGAAAGTAGCAAATTGCATAAATATAAAGGAAAAATAGTGCTGTATGCAAGATATGTAGATGATGTATGTATTATATGGAACGAGAAGCCAGACGTGGAAAAATTCAGTCGAGATATGAATAACAATATCTTCGGGCTAGAACTAGAAATAGAACAGCAGAGCCATAGAAAAATACATTTCCTGGACATAGATGTAGAAGTGGAGGAAGAAGGAAAAATAACTACTAAAGTGTATCGTAAACCATCGTACATTCCAGAGATGATACCATGGGCTTCCCATGACCCGACGAACTACAAGTTGGCAGCCTTCAGAGCACTGCTTAGAAGAGCGTACACGCATTGTAGCAGGATGCAAGACACAAGAAGGGAGGTAGAATACATCAAGAAAATAGCAGAAAATGTAGGAGTAAAGAGTAGCAAAATAAAACGGTTGGTGCAGGAAATAGAGAAAGGTAATAACGAGAGTAAAGAAAAGGGAGAATTTACCATAATGGAGTATAGAGCTCAATTAAGCAACATATATAGAAGAATAGGAATAGAGAAGAATAAAAAAGTAGCATACAGGAGGAACCCTACTATATTTCAGTTGCTACGGAACGACAAAGCGCCCATAGACAGAATGAAAATTCCAGGGGTTTACAGAATACCAGTGCAGGATAAAAGGAGGAGTACGGAGCTGTATTATATAGGGGCCACGAAGAGATCGCTGGCAGTAAGGTTAGAGGAGCATAAAAGAAATGTAAGATGCAGGCAACCAGTTACGGCGTTAGCCAACTATGCGATAGCGGATCCGGACGAGGTGTCTATCAACTGGGACAATGCGAAAATTGTACAGAAAGTGGCAAATATAAGGCAACTTAAATATACGGAGGCATGGTGTATTAACAAGTATAATGAAAAAGAACAAAGCATTAATTTTAAAGAATCATATCGAATCCCTTCAGCTTGGAGAGCAGCCGGTATGCAGCTGTGAAAGAATGATCTGAGATTGCGCAGCCGGAAAGTTTAAAAACATTCTAAATTGTAAAGAGTTTTTCGAACGTAATTTTCGAAATAACGATTTTTTTGGCAATCCTGAAGAGGGTTAGTAAAGCTAACCGAAAACGTTAGATTAAAGAATTAATTTTACTGCAGAGTAAAGGTTGTTTGAAGTAGTTTGTTTGTAGTAACAAACAACTTTTTAAACCAGAATACACTAAGTGAAAACAAATAGAAATTAATGAATATAATAATACACAATGATTCACTAATGTCTATATATTCAATATTTTAATTCATTGCTTGTTGCATGTTTCATTAAAAAATAAAAAAGCAAAAACAAATCAAAGACAAAATTATTAGACTATCTCGTCTAAAATCTGATTGGATGTACTTTTGCTTTCAAAATAGCCTTGATCCATAGTGGCATTTGTTGAATTAAATGTTGGCACAACTCAGATATTTCAGACCAGGATCATTGAATTGCATCTTTCAATTCCTCTTTAGTACAGGCCTTTTTTGTTTCAAAACAGTCCATATGTATTCAATTGGTTAAGGCAAGCAACTATTTGCAGGCCAATTCAAACAAGAAATATGCTTAGCCTGCAGTCATGATGTTACATGGCAGCATCTTTGACATGATGCATTATCATCTTGGAATGTAAATGGATTATCCCAAACTGTTCAACTATAGAAAGTTACTGTTTAAAATGTCAATATATGCCTCACCATTTACTATTTCATTACAGATGCATATTTTTCCTATGCCATATGATGACATGCATCCCATATCACAGATAATGGAAATTTCACACCCTTCAGGAGATATTCATCTTTAAATTTCCCTTCAGGTTGTTACCAAACTTTGGTTCCCACATTATCACTGTATCCTAGGCAAATGTGATTCATCAGAGAATATAATTCAGTTGCAGTCATCAGTGGTCCAATGTTTGTGCTCATTTGCCCAGGTCATCTGGCATTTTACTTGTCTAAAAATAGGCTTGGTGTTTTTTTACAAAATGTAGCCCATTGATTTCAAATGCCAACCTGTTTTTGCAGAAACATTGACGACATATTTTCTCATTCATTTGCCATTTCCTGATCAGAGCTGGTTCTGTTTTACAAATTGCACCTAATATTTTATTTTATCTCTGCTGTTTCCTTTGGTCTACCAGTTTTTTCTTGTTCTTGATACTTCCCGTATCTTTAAATTTGTTGAGTACATATTGCACAGTTGTTTTACACATCTTAAGTTGTTCAGCTATTTTCCTTTGTGACTTTTGTTCATTGCGTAATGTTATTCTCCTCCTAATATCATCTTAAAGCTCTTTTCCATGGGCCATATTTATGATCTTTTGTCAGCAGCTAATCAGAAAACATTACATATTCTTTATCCAAATTATTTTATATGTTCATTTACATGCCTATTCTCTATAGTTTTAACATTTTATTTTCATAACTCATAAATTTTTTATGCAGTGATCTAATAATTTTGTCCTTACTATTGAGTGGTCTAACACTTTTATCCCTTGTTGCAAAACTTTCTTGATATTTTGTTTTATGATACATGCAATAGTCCACTGTTAAGATCCTGATATACCTGGGTATACAGGGTACACAGTTGGGAAACAGGCGGGAAACAGGCAATACAATATAAAGAAAAACAAAGGACTTCACACTTTCTCATACAGTGAGGTATTAACAAAGATTTATTCCTGGACCCTACAGGCTTATTTATATACATACAAAATTCTAGATAACATAACATAAATTTACAAACTATTCTATTACCTCTCTGTGGGGTAACAAAATTTTTATAACACCACAAATCGAAAACCTTAACAAAACAGTCTTACATGTGTCCTTTTGTAGTTAATAAGGAATATCTACCCAATTCATACACGTGTCTTCAGGCAGGCTTTGGATGAAAACTGATTGCTTCACACATTTGAATGGTCTCCAATCTCTCTTCTTATCGTACACGATGATCTCTGACGAGTTCAGTCCAAAGGCCAACAAAAAAGGTGTCGTCTCCAGTGAAGCTCCTCCCTTTTATACCATTGTTGACGTCATAACCTGCATACGTCAACTTTCACATAACCAATAAGAGACCCGTGAGGTTACACAAAAGGTGAACTCCCGACACAAACAAAAACAGGCACGAATAATTATACAAAAATTACAACCCGACAAAAAAAAGAAAGTCTAACATCCATAATGCAGGGGAAATACGGTTACATTAAGTGATGGATCACTACACCACTCATTTAAGTTAAATAATCTCCATAGATGTCAGCATATGATTAAATAATATTATATTCATTTCTACTTCTTTTCACTTTGTGTATTCAGGATTAAAAAGTTCTGTGTTACATTTCAATTGGAGTGGACTAATATTTTTTTCTTGGAGTTGTATTAGTACTTAAATATAGCCATTATTTCTTTTTTACAATACTAAATTAAAAGATTTTTTAAATACTTACCTGGCACCTTCTTATAAAATGGGCAGTATCTCTTCCTCTGATTTAAAATTTTATCATCTTGAGTAGCTAATAGAATACTTTTAGGACATTCCTCAGCTTTTATTTTTGTTACTGACAAACCACCATTTGTAACAGTTTCTTTTTCCTCAAATGTTTTGAAAAATGAAGTGATTTTAGACTAAACTTTACACTTTAATGAATTTGTTGCCCTTAACTGCTGTACATTATTATTATTTATGAAATTTAAATTCTTACAATATTCATCACTTGATTGTTTTTCTGTCTCATAACTATCTTCGTGTTTAGAGTTTGAATTAATTGCATTAGTCTTTTTATTGTCATTATTAAGAAATCTCATTTTGATAGATTTTGTTTTCAAAGAGTCTAAATTTAATGACAAAGATCTTGTAGGTCGTTTGTCAATAGATTTAGGACTCGAAGAACATTTTCTTTTCCTTCCTCGTTTATTATTCATCGCAGATTTACTCTTGTTTTTATCAAAAGTGACCAAATTACTTTGATTATTTTAAAGTTTGCAAAGTATTTGAAAACGGTTTATTGTTATTTTCATTCAGTATTATTTTCACATTACTTCTTAAAGCTGCAAGTTTAAAATGTGAAAATTTGCTGAAATGACTTTGAATAGTTGAATTCCAACAAAGATTTGGACATTCTGAAATTAAAAGTAAATATTAAATTATGTATTATTATATAAAAATAAATTTTGTTAATTATGATCTTTCAGTATTTGTTTATTCAGTATTCTATATTGTACAAAGCTGAGAGATAACTAAACCAGTGAGGAAATCAGAAAAAACATTTCTTCTACATCAGGGGGTGGCAAACCTAAGGCACAAAGAGAACTCAACAGGCACATAACACATCATACGATTTCAATTTATCATGTCTTTTTCAATAATCCATTCAGTTTATCACCTGATCATCTTTTTTCAATCAGCTTATTTTACATTTATTCTAATTAAAGCATATTGGTTTAATTTCTTTAAATACCATTTGAATTCTAAAACTTTGGCACACAAACATCTTTAAAGCTAAGTATGCTTACTATATGACACTTAGGCTCAAAAAGGTTTGTCATCCCTGTTCTACATTATTTTTTTATATATATAAATATATGTGAAACATAGTGGCATGCCGTGACATTTGATGATAGGCAGGGTTTCTTAAACAAGATCCTGGGATCCCGGTTGTTTTTTTAACCCGAGAAATCCTGCAAATTTCTTAAAAGTTCACTTTTTTCTTATTTTATGTTAAGGTTGTGGAAATTTTGCCAATAGAAAGCATAATTAACTCATAAACTGTCAGAATACATTTGTATTTATTAATTTTAAACCTACTGATTAGTTTTTTTAATGTTTCCTTGTTATGGCATGTCAGAAATGGTCAATAATCAATTTATAGCTTATTTGTGGCAGGCCTCTGAAAATTCTTTTACTTGTCAGAAGCTATAATATCTGGAATAATTGTGCTTATGCTGTCTTAATTTTTAACCATGCTCAGTAGCTTCAATAACTGCATAGCTGTAATGCCAGGTTATGCAAAGTGGGCAAGGATACAAACGAGTACGAAGTCTGCAAGTATGAAGTTTTTCTTCATAAACCTAATTATTAAAGCCAAACAAATTGCTGGGCTATAAGCTTGATGCTGCTATTACAGCAGCCAAGACAGACAAATCAAGAATACTAGAGAGCAAAAGAAGTACTACAATCTCGAAAACAAACTAGAAATCTTCCAGGCTTCAGGTGAAAAAAAAACGTAACATCTATTTTCTCTTAAATGCATTAAACATGATTCCACTCATATCAATTGAATCAGAAAGAACATTCTCACTAGCAGTACTTTTCATTACTAAAATAAGAATTAGATTGAGTGATTCGAGTATTGACCATCTTTGCTTTTTAAAATCTTATTATAAAAATTTACAATAATATTTTGTATTACGTTTTATTTAAATCGTGAAAATTTCATGTTTTATTTAAATTTTCAACTTTTCTATTTCAATTTTCAATAGTTTCCAGCAAATTTTAATAAATCTTTTCAATTTGTGAAAATTTCTATGTAATTCAAAGGTAATTTTTAATATATATCTCACACAGCATTATTAATATGATTTTAGAGGTTGCAGAACATATTAAATTACTTTAAAAAATGAAAAATAATTATATCATTTAATTTCAAGGTATTTTGTATATCTTAAAAATAATTAATTCTATCCTGGGATTTCGGGAAACAGTTCATCTTTTTCCCAGAATCCCGGGACAAACAAAAGACAGGGAAATGAGAAACCCTAATGATAGGGAGGCTGTGTTTATGTAAAAAGTCGACTTCCAGGGGCAATCAGTTAATTGTGTCACTGATGGTCTCGTATTCATTTCTTCGATAGGCCAGTAAAATCTGTAGACTTCTCTAAACGTATTTTTAATATTACAATTACATTCTAAATCGCTAGCCATGATATAAGGGCTAAAATTAAAAAAATTATAAAAACTTACTTGGTGAATTAAAATGTGTGGTGGATATACATACCTGGTACAAAATATTCTTCAATTGTATGAATATACTTTTAAAGAAAATTATAATTCAATATAGCTTTGTAAAAAGAAACATACATAAAAATAACACAAAATATTCTTTACTTTTTAAATAAAACAATCCACTTAGTCAAATAGTTCCCTACAAGTGGCTAATGAATGGAATCAGAGACGGTCCTGATAGGTTTGCAGTGTGTGCATGCACGCAGGCTGACAAATCCCGAGGGTGCCGACAGGGGCGGACTGGCCTTAAAATTTTTGTGCGAAAAAAATTATTTCCGGCCCAGCCCATAAATAAATAAAAAAATGTTTTTTTTTCTATTCATATTTAAAGATGCAAAAATGACTCAACCCGAGGGCCAACTCTAGTTGCGTCGAATATATGTACGAAGCGGGCTCTTGATATTTAGTACGATTACAAACGACTAGATGCCAATATTTTAAATTTTTATTTTATATAGTGTTATATTGTCTTGTAATATTTTGTGCAACGCCACAGGTTGCCCATCTACAAGCAACGCCACCGTGGGTGAATGGCAAACTAAAGATTAGTTGGCCGAACCTAAAAAATAGATTATTTTTAATTAAATCGTTTGGAATATAGAGAAATTATTATTGAATAAAATTTTTACTTACCTAAAATAAAGGAAATAACATAATCGGCCGTTAAATCTGTTATGACTACAGTCAGCGGGTGGAAAACTAACAACTCGTGTTTTCAAAGTTTAGCATTAAGATTCGTAGGGGTGGTGAATAGTTTCTAGCAATGTAAACAAATGATCGATTTTGTCTGTTTTGATTATTTTTCTCCTATGATGCTTTGTGTTTGGGCCGAGTCGGGCCAATGTAGTGTTGGACTCGGGTCGGCCGGACTAATTTAACTTCGGACTCGGGTAGGGCCGGAAAACGATAAAGGCCTACACGTATATCTATATTACACCTAAAAATTGAAATTTATCTTACTTAACGAAAAAAAAATAAATGAAATTTTTTAAAAATAAAACCGAACAAAACGATATATTATGTACGTACTGTATTTAAAAAAACGGCCCAAATTGTATACGGCCCATGTGGAATTTTCCACATTTTCCACATGACCAGTCCGCCCCTGGGTGCCGATACTGGTCAATATCAAATGCCTCTTTTGTCGCATCACTAGCATACCTCAAAGGACATGACAGAGTTGTTGTAAATTTTAAATGTTTCTTACCACAGCTGTAAAAATCTAAATACGTTAAACTTAATAGATTGTCCATCATTTGTTTTCTAACTAATTCATTTTAGGACCAGGTGTCCACGGAAATTTCCAAAATTTACAACTTTTCACTCACTCTCATTGAACTGGAAAAATTTGTCTTTATTACATCTAATACAAAGTTATCAGTCCCCACTGTTCTTGGCTAGAGATTGGTTCAGTTAAGCTTTTGTTTAAGTAAAATTCCGGCTCTTTCAGCAGGGTTTTATTTATGTTCCTAATTCCCTAATCTCTTAATTATTTAACTACTACATAAGTAGAAATAAGTCAAAACTGGTTACTTTTTACTTGAATATTTGTAGTCTTGGGAAAGAAGGGGAAAGACAAATTTTTACGACAATGGATACATAAATCGTAAATTTAAGGAAAATAAATTCTAGAGCTTTTTTTGTATCTTGTGCATCTCATTCATTAAATTTAGTTGTAAATGATGCTGCCAAAGTAAGTTAATTTTTTAACATTGTACAATGTTAAAAAATTAACATTTAGAATTGTACACATTTTTTTCTGCATTCCCTTATAGATGAGACATACTAAATCGTAATAGCACTAGTTTAACATTGAAATCTGTAAGTAATACAAGATGGGAGTGCAGAATAAATATATCAAATATTTTAATGGATTTTTTTTAAAACTATCAACTATACAGAACTATCATAAAAACATACCAGTAAACTCCTATCAGTTGGGTTAAGTTATAAATCTACTAACAATTCAGATAATGGGATGAGGGCGGCCAAATATCTAGCAGGCTGGTGGCTAACACCCCAGAACCAGTTCTAGACAGAATCATTCGAAGAGTTATATATTTTAGTGTCTGGCATCCACCAGTGAGATTGGTGCTCTGTAAAGTGCATGTGCAAATGCATATAATCTGGCTGTTCTACACCATTCAGATATTTTGCCATGGAAAGCTGTCCCATATTCAACAATACACCGCTTCCATTCCGCCACTGATATTCAAATATACAATAGCAGTTTTATCGTTTTTTTCACATGTAGTATAGAAATTTGTAATAAGATACATAATGCGGTTATAATAAAATATGAATTTTAATTAATTCAAAGTACGTTATATGAAAATAACCGCACAATATGTAGTTATATTTTAAAAAATACAAGGGAAGCGGCGCTTCCACAGCTTCCATGGACGGCACGCCACTGGTGAAACACCTAAAAGTAATTTCTACCTAATTTTTATTCATCAAAAAGCAAGTTTTTAAATAATGTTTTTAAAAAATTTAGATGCTACTGAATTAATTTATTTTATGCTTAAAGTCGCCTCATTTATACTTCCGAATAAATTATAATCACCTGGAAGAATATTAACTCTCATGTAAATGACTTTCAATAGACTGACCGGTAAGTGCTTTGACAGATTAGCATTTCGGACAAAATTTCACATTCTTTAGTTATGCAGCTTTTAAGCCTAATTCTAAGTGATGAACCTAAACATAACAGTTATTCAAGCAAGACTAATAATAGAAAAAGCCCGCGAAACATTAAGCAAAGAATTCCTACCTACTTTAAATGAACCACCTAGCGTGAAAAATTAAAAAAGTTTAAAAAATTTTTCAAAATAATACTGTCATATATTTTAGTTATCAACGCTTTAATAATGATTTAATGTTAATTAAAGTATAATTTATATATACCTAAATAAAATTTTTATTTTAAATAATATTATGTGAAAGCTAAAGTCCTATACAGTATTTGCAATGATAAAAAACCTAGCAACGAGAGTTGCGTAACCTTCCCGCTGAGTTTTTATTAAAAAATAACTTTTATATTATTAAAAAAAATAAAATTGTGTGTGGCACCATCTGCTATGAGATTTTATTATTAAAAAACTTTTTATATTTTTAATTCCCATAAAATAACAAAAAGCTTAATTTTAAGAGTTGGGATAAGTTTTATAAAGAAAAAAGTGTATATGCTAATAACGAATAAAATCTTCGTTAAGTCCTACCCCTCTTGAGATATGACACATCTCTTTGTCTCCTCACCTTCTCGACCTTTAACCACGAAAATATAGTGGCTGGATGGCCGAATGATCAAGGTTTTTTTTTTAACTCTTTCCGCCCTGTGGGCACTAAGAGGGCCTCTTTTAGTAGGCCCATTATGGGTTCGGCCAGGCCCACAATGGGGCGACCGGGTGGTGAGGGACGGGGCCCGACATATCCGAACGGACCACCCCCGAAAAATTCCTGGGGATTATTCGACCCGTTCGGATTCGATCCCGGGTCCCCCAGAGCAGTAGGCTGCCACCTTTACCGCTCGGCCATCCGGCCGTCGAATGATCAAGGTGGTAACCTTAATCATTCGGCCCTCCTGGGGACCCAGACTCGAATCCGAACAGGTCGAAAAATCTCCAGGAATTTTTCGGGGATGATCCGACCGGATATGTTGGCCCCCGTCCCTCACCACACGGTCGCCCCATTGTAGGCCTGCCGAACCCATGATTGGGCTTGCGAAAAGAGGCCACAGGGCAGAAAGAGCAAACAAACACAAAAATATAACAGCATCAATGCTTCTCATACAAAAGCCTATATATGTATATATATATATATATATATATATATATATATACATATAGGCTTATATATATATATACGTGGTACGATCCAAAAGTTCGGGGACTGCACTAATCTATGACAACAAAAGCATGTATTTGAAGTTACAGCATATGAAATGGATTCTACCAAACCATTTCTACGTGTTCATGTTAATTTCACCCATGTCATGTGATTAAACCGCGAGCGCTGCTGTTTTTTTCCGGAGATAGTTACCTTTGTTCTGCGACGTAATAAAAGTGGAGTTTCCAGAACAACCTCCAACATTAAATTTTGTCAGCGTTTAGGTAAAACACCTACGGAGATTTTAAAATTTCTAAGAAAGGTGTACGGTGATTCTACGGTGAAAGGTCACGGTGAAGTCGAAATGTTGGAGGTTGTTCTTGAAACTCCACTTTTATTACGTCGCAGAACAAAGGTAACTATCTTCGGAAAAAAACAGCAGCGCTCGCGGTTTAATCACATGACATGGGTGAAATTAACCTGAACACGTAGAGGTGGTTTTATAGAATCCATTTCATACGCTGTAACTTCAAATACATGCTTTTGTTGTCATAGATTACTGCAGTCCCCGAACTTTTGGATCGTACCCAGTGGCGTAGCGTGGGTGTCAGCCACCCGGGGCGGAGGAAAATTTTGCCGCCCCCTTATTTAAGTATCTCAATTTAAAAGACTAAAATATACAGTAATTCTAAAGAACTTTTCAGCAAGAACAATCATCATTATTGTGTATTGTACAGGTTACAAATAAAAAAGTCATGTATATATGTTTTACAATATAATAATCATATTTATTACAAAAATTTTTACAAGATATTATTATTATTTATTGTGAAATTTTGCCGCCCCCTAAAAGTGCCGCCCGGGGCGGGCCGCCCCTGCCGCCCCCACTACGCTACGCCACTGATCGTACCACGTATATATATACATACACATATCCACAGAATTTGTTTGCCTTTTTTTTCGGTTCAGGAGGTCTCAATACATGGTGATTTGCAAAAAACTCGGATGGTCAAATATGACACGATTCCAATACTTTGTATACAAAACATCCGGGAAATGAAAAAGTATGAAAGTACATTTTATTGGCTACAAGATTGTACTGTACATTTACTTCTCGACGATATCGCCATTTACAGCTTTACATTTCTTCCAATGGTGAACGGTGAATTCTGACGGTTTTTCCTTGATCCACGACCTCACTGTGCCTTTTGTAAGAAGCCGGGGGGTCGATGGATATCGGTTTAAACTCCTTTGATCGGCGTCAGCCTGGTAAGGGCTGCTCAAGTATCACTGGATGGTGTAATATATTAATTGTCGTCTGGATTTGCAAGATCCTTTCATCGTCAGGACCTGACACCAGTTAGGATTAAATTTAACGCGTCCTAACTCGCGAATCGTAAACAAATGTTGAGTAGGAAGGCTAGTTCGGCCGTCGAGTGGATATATACATACACATATCCACGGAATTTGTTTGCCTTTTTTTTCGGTTCAGGAGGTCTCAATACATGGTGATTTGCAAAAAACTCGGATGGTCAAATATGACACGATTCCAATACTTTGTATACAAAACATCCGGGAAATGAAAAAGTATGAAAGTACATTTTATTGGCTACAGGATTGTACTGTACATTTACTTCTCGACGATATCCGGAGAGGGCGCAATAAGTCCGTCGATAGCTCCGAGTAAAGACATGTTAACAGGTTAACAAATAAACGATTTAATATAAAAACAAAGCGAGTTACAATATACAGCTAAGTATTTATATGCTAATAAACCGAGAGAGAGTTCACATAAATTGGTTAACTATCATACCGCGTTACGGTAGTGGATTGTTGTTTCTGAGGAGACTTCACCACGGAGGACGGGGGAGACGTTTGGGAAGACACTTGCACATTGACTAAAGAATAAAGATAAGCCTTCGGGACTATTCGCGGATAAGGCACCAAACCAAAAGATAGCCTTTTTTGGGAGCTGGTCAGTAGAACTTCTATGCTCTTTCTAGTATGTCCGCTCCGACGATGGTCCGGCCGTTATATCCCTCTCCGGTGTGGGAATTTGGTCTCGTGACCTTATGTTTGTAGTGATGATACCTTCGAATGCGTCATTGACGGGCCGGCTAGGGCGTTGGGAATCTGACTTGACAGACTCACACCGTGAAATTGTTTAACTTTCGAAACTTTCTCAGATCGATGAGAGGGGAAGGGACTTGTTGCGTTTAAGTTCCCCCCCTTTAACACGAGTTTCTTAGAGGATTGTTTAATGTTAAAAATAGCACCTGTTTTTTCCCTTCGTGGGAAACGGGTGGGAATAAAGAAAAGTCTCTTATAAATTAGCTTTCTGCTAAAATTTACGGAAAAGCAATTCCCAGATCTTCACACCATCATCCATGGTGAATTGAATGAATTATCATGTTAGATTATCAGCTCGGGGAATTTTCAAACACAACACACACGTCTTCTCAAGTGTTGAATCAATCTGTCTACGAACTTTCAATACTTTTCATCAATCACAGAACCTGATCGGTTGCTGCGATGTTCATCCTCAATATTTGCTTTTCCAACTCCTGATAAACAAAATTTTTTTTCTCACCTATTCACAGTACTTTGATCAACAATTTAGATCAACCTATTCACAGTACTTTGATCAACAATCAAAAATCACCATATACAGCTTGTAAACGACAACATCATTAGGATTCACGTTTTCACCTGTTAAATATTCATCATGTGATAAGGAAGGTTATATGTGTTCCTATAATGCAAGAAAGGTAAAGTGTGTCTGAAATGTCAATGCATTTAAAACGACACGTGTTGTTTTAAATGCATTGGCATTGCAGGCACACTTGACGCCATGACAAGTTACTGACAAAGAATCAATGAACAGAAATCAACAAATCTTGACATGTTTGTAGTGCGGGAGTGTCCCAACGCCCTAGCCGGCCCGTCAATGACGCATTCGAAGGTATCATCACTACAAACATAAGGTCACGAGACCAAATTTCCACACCGGAGAGGGATATAACGGCCGAACCAAATAGCAACATGAGCTGCTCTGTAAAATGTTTTCGTCTCGCGTTAGGTGCGACTGTGCATTACTTTTCATCCGACCCTCGTATATAAATGGAGTTCATTAAAAACTATTTCAGGTTGCAGTTATATCTGAATATGTTAAAAATGATCTTAAGATTTGTTCCTGGATTTATAACAAATGAAAGGAGCCCTCCAAAATATTTTTCGGGGGACACCTGCAGTTTTCCGTTAATGCCTTGAATACTAGATTATATCGATGGATCAGAAGTGAAGTCACCTCTCATTCCTAAGTAGTAGTGGTTTGACACATACCGATCACAAATTTTAATTAATTATTAAATGTTTTTATAAATTTGAATTAAATTAATTTTATTTTAACAATAAGGCAAAGTTTCTGTATTAATTATTAAATATAATAAAAATTTATCGAGTAAATTTAAAACACGACAATTTGAAATAATATTATAACAATAAGGCAAAGTTTAATATATTTATTTTAATTATAAAATTAATTTGCGTTGATTTGCAATAATAATAACGATTTTTAAAACACAGCAATTTAAAATAATATAACATCAAAGTTTTGTTGACTGTTGAAACTTGTTGATTGTAACAAAAAATTACAGCTCTATTTATTACTTAAATTCAAAGGTATATCGACAGGTTTTTACTACAATAGTTATAAAATGAAACTGAAAATTTATAAAGCAAAATTTCAAAAATTGTTCAAAGGTAAACCTGATAAATGTCATCAGGTTCATTCAATGAACCTGATGACATTTATCAGGTTTACCTTTGAATTTAAGTAATAAATAGAGCTGTAATTTTTTGTTACAATCAACAAGTTTCAACAGTCAACAAAACTTTGATGTTATATTATTTTAAATTGCTGTGTTTTAAAAATCATTATTATTATTGCAAATCAGCACAAATTAATTTTATAATTAAAATAAATATATTAAACTTTGCCTTATTGTTATAATATTATTTCAGATTGTCATATTTTAAATTTACTCAAATATTAGTATAGCAAATATTCTCAACCGCAATATTTTTTAAATTTAAGTATAAATAAAAAGTAATTTTTCATTAGAAGTTTCAACACGATAAATTGTAAGCATATATCCAATTGATACATTTAAAAAGAAATTTAGTTACCAGCCTCCAAAAATTGAAGCATTTTAATTTACTCAACAAATTTTTATTAATTTAATAATTAATAAGAAACTTTGCCTTATTGTTAAAATAAAATTAATTTAATTCAAATTTATAAAAACATTTAATAATTAATTAAAATTTGTGATCAGTACGTGTCAAACCACTACTACTTTCCTACTATTGCTTACCGCTTGTCACGTGTCTCTCGACCTTTTCTAAACCAACTGTACATATGCTGCGTACAATAAATATTTCCTAAGTTATGAAATCGAATGCCGGAACCTTACTTATAACAGTTAATGTAGTTGATAGCAAAGTAAAAATGCGCCATTGTTGACATTTCGTGCAATGTCCTTTACCCTGAAATGGCTTCCACTGGCCTAATAAATATCACCAAGTAGTCGAGCTATGAAATTACTAATTATTCTGTCGATATTGTGCCACAGAGTATTGTATTCTGTGGTTCGAAATTTGAACTTACACAAGATAGTCGTTCCAAACTTTTCATGACGTCACTTCTGGTTATACACATATCAGCGTCAACGTCCAATAACATTAAGGATTGAAACGTTCCGTTTTTATTGAATATAAAATTTTCGAATTCGAATTATTCCACGAATTCAAACTCTATTCGAATGAAAATAATCATTCGATTTCGATACGGTTCTGGAAGCAATTTGTACACGATTCGGTAAAGTGTGTTGAATGTTAAATCATTGAAAAATCGTGTTTATTTAATGTGCTTGAATAAATTTAATTAACATAAAAATTTACTTAGCAGCTTTGAAACATGATTAGAAAGTGGTTAAAGTTCTGGGTTTTGGTATTATTGTCCGTGGACATTTCTGCGAAAGGAGAGATTTTCGACAAAAATTATAGATTTGAGGGTATCAATAAACGTTCGTACCAAGATGCAGATTCCACGGAACACACTGAACACAGTGGATTCACAACGGAACAAGAAGAAGGAATTTTAGAATTGATCAATTCAATCAGAGGACGAGATGAATATAATCAAGTTTCCAATAAAATGAGAATGGTAAGTTAACATATACAAATACATTAGAAAAATGAATTGGTAACAGTCGATAATTTTTTAAAAAAACTTTAAAAAATTTTAAAGATTTTTACAACACTTTCTGTTCTCTGGGGACTAAGAGCGCTTCAAGCATACTGTATTATGAGTTCGACAAGGCCTGCAATGGGACGGCCTAGTTGGTGAGAGATGAGACCTGACATATTCAGACGGATCCCGGACGATCCAAATTCCCAAAACAGTAGGATGCCATCCCAGCCGCTCGGCCATCCGGCCCTCTTTAAAATAATTAAGAAATTCGGTTATGAAAAGCGGGCGCGAAATCCTTTCTACTGTCAGATCTTTTGACTTATTTCAAAAAAAAATCTGCTTAATTACATGTGTATATAACATTTTATAAATTCATCTCATTTAATATCGTTTAAAATTAATTTTTTTTAATTGTTTTTTTATTTATTAGCATAAAAATTATTTTAGACTAGAAGCAGAAGACAAGGTATCGGCGATGGATTTCTTATAGAGACAAGTTAGAATTCTGAATTCGTTTGGAATTTATTTACTTTTTCATATTCGAATTTTTGAGATTTAGAATTTCGATTCTCGTGTCAATGATCTAGGAACAAAAGTCCAACGAATATTCTCTGATTTCTAGATATTTAAATTTGTTATATTTCATACGACGTTGAATTAAATGTTATACACAGGACTAGCTCAAATATTGGGTCTTTGGATGAATTGCTATAGACTCCGCAGATTGTAGTGTATTGAATAAGAAAAGTTCAATAGTTTATAGTACATAAGTCTGCAATTTGAAAATTGCAACTCAATAGTTAGGTAGAGTACATTAGATAGAGTACAGTACAATGGAAGGGTATAGATTATGAAAATCTATACCCTTCCATTAAATTTCAATCCTGCTATGGTCGGTTACTATCGGAATTAAGTAAACGCATAAACGGGTTGAGCATAACCTCTAATCATTGATAGAGATAGTAGAATTACTATATTATGTTACACGTCTTTCTTTAAATTTGAAGCAGGGCAGTTCGTCCCATGGCAGACCTACTACGTGAACTGAACTCATACTAAGGGAAACATCAATACATAAAGACTTAATCTTAAATTTACAAATTTACTTTTATAATGTGAATAAATAATCTGAGTTATAAAAACAATTAAATAAATTTCCCTTGATTTTCAGTAATATTTTTTAAAATCAGATCATTTTTACTATTAAAATTTCATCAAAAATTCAAACTTTTAATTATTATAAGTTATTACCTAGTCAAATTAATTGTAATCAAAACTATAAGAAAATAAAGTACAATAATTAATTATAAATTAATATATTTCTTATACATGGTTGTAATTCTAATTATAATTAAAACTTTTATGTAAATATTGAGAAAAGGAAGAAAATGAAATATACATATATATATTGTATTTCAGATGATTTATTAATTTCCAATGATATTTTAATTTAACAATATTTATTATTATTTTTTTTAAATTTTAAGCTTAAATGATATATTTTTTTCTTGAATTAATTTAAAACATATTATATTTTAAGATTTAAAAGATTGTTCCATTTAGTCAGAAAGATTTTTATTACATTTTAAAATAAATGTTTAAATTAAACAAAGGCTTTTTCAAAGTAGATAAAAGTGCTTGCTAAAGAAGATGAAAAATAAATAAAAGTAATAATGGTTCTTTCTATTTCAAGAAAATTAACTTTCTGAAATAATTCTATGTTATTATTTTATACAGTAAACCATGGTTTACAGAAACCATTTATTTAAGGATTAGGTCAAACTAATACACCTATACTTTGACAAGTTTAAAACAGATAATTAAACTCAGTATTTAAATACCAGGTATATATTCTTATCTCTATTGTACAGTACATGACCTACCGTCATCATATGTGACATCTTTTGTGTGTATAGACTTCGTCACTTTACTTCGGAGGTATTTTGCGTGCAATGTTTTCGCCTTATTTCAACTGTTGGATTTTAGCAGCTTACAAAGAGATTCTCCTTTTTATCCTCAGAACTTTGCTGTGGTTAGAGTGACATTACTACTGATACGGTTTGCTCATTCTGTAAACACTTCGTTTTCTTAATTATCTAATTTAGGTACCTCTTTGATTTATCGTCTTCGTGTTTGCAAGACTTCAGTGGTATAGAGGAAATGTCTTCTTTTCCTGGTGATATTGCTGCTGATAAAATGACTCTATTGTGGTCAAAGTGACCTCACAATACAGATATAGACTGCATATTCAACAGTTTAGAAGAAATGTACTCGTTTTCCTGGACAGTACACCTGCAATTGACTGTAGTATTAGACTATATTTTGTTACCTTATATATACTAAGGATATGTAGTGTAAATAACTGTTAACACTTTTATATATAGCATATCTCTTATGAAAAATATTGTATTTGTTAATATTAATATATATATTATGCTTGTAGCTATTCCCATATCTTACATATTTAAACTTATCATTGTATTATATTACAGAAATTATTTTATCTGTAATACCTTACAGTTTGTGATATACTAGTGGTGGAATGTTTAATCTGGGCAAACTCACATTGTAGGGGTTTTTACTGTATCTTACGCGAAATGTTTCAACTTTATGGGTTCATGTTGTAACCTTTTTCCCTGTTGTTATACGTATCTGAATTTCGTATTGTTACCAAATGTTACCAATTGTCACCAACGGTTAACAACTTTGTCTCCTCTTATTTATCCGCAAATCATCTGATTTAGAAATTGTTCTCACTTATTGATGTATCTAACTAATTTGTGTAAATCTACATTGTCTGGCTTTATTGTATTGTACGCTAAATATTCTATTCCTACAGATTTTATTGCAGCTTCTCCAAACTGCTATATATTTTAATATTGCAATTGTTAATACCTCTTGTCTATTAATAACATCGTTACCCCTCTTATTATTGTAAGAAAATCTGTTACGTGATTTAACATTCTATTTTGTACATATGGTATATCCTTGTTTCTTTTATGTAACCCTGATAATGCTTTGCGAAATCAGGGCATATAACTCTGTTATGTTAATTAAATCTAATGAAATGAAATAAAAAAAATGAATACTAAGGGATTTGGAAAATACTCTCATTCCCGAAATACAGAGCAGTATTCTATTTCACAAGCGTTACATCGATGACGTACTAATTATATGGATCACAAAGCAGACGTAGACAGCTTGTCAACATAATCAACAGTAATCAATACAGATTAAAAGTAGCCCTATACCAATTCAGTAACAATAGGGCACACTTTCTAGATCTAGACACAACTCTTATAGATGGGGAGATTAGGCACTAGTGTATACGTTAAAATATCATCCATCCTCTATATATTGCCAGCCGCTAGAATAATCCACCCAGGTATAAAACGGTAGCTTACAAAGCCTTCGTCGTAAGCGCTCATATCCACTGCACTGGAAGAGTTAAACAAAGTGACATAGTGGCCGCACACGGGTTCAGCGCACATCATTAATAGTTTAATTAACACATACACGCACAGTAGACCCCCAAGAAAGGCAGACCAGTCATCTTCGGCGTCACCAGTGACATACAACAGATCACTAGATAACAATTTCCGTAACGTCACTCAATTGAAGAACAAGTAATTACTATATAACGTAAGAGCACTGTTTATAGCCTACTGCGGAGTGATAAAGACCTGTCGATTCTACCACAATCCAGAGTACTGTATTTATGAAATAACATTCACCCTAAGTTTCGAAAACCGTATTAGCAAAATGTATTCATTTTATGTCCTGAAACCATACGGCTTAAAGCAGTGTTCCGCAAAGTGTGTGCCGCGGCACACTGGTGTACCGTGGTCAATAGTTGGTGTGCCGCGGAAAAATGTCAAGTTTTGTGAAGATAATGCATCTACACATAGCTGAGAGTTATGCGAGCGAAGCGCTTCGTTGCACGAGGAACGGGACAGCCCACCCGCGCGTGTCAATGTGATATTGTAACGCTGCGCCCCGCTTAGTCATCGTTGTCACGCGCTTTTGTAAACTGAAACAAATCGCTTTTCGCCAGTAACTAGCCGCTAGTTTGTGAATGTGTCGTCGCGAACTTAATTGACTTTTTTATTACAAATAAATAGACCCTAATACATGTATGTGTGTATAATGGTGTATATATGTATGTGTATATAAATTCCTTAAACCTACCGCAAGTTCGTCAAGTGAAACTAATGATTCCCAAGAAGCAGAGTCAACGAAGAAAAAACCTAAGCTTGTTAATCGAAAATATGATGAGAGCTATGTACGTTATGGCTTTATATATTGCGGAGACGAATCATGCCCAATCCCAAAATGGAGTAACTTTGGGTAATAATTCGATGGTGCCCAGTAAACTTTAACGACATTTAACTACTAAACACCCATCAGTGGCTCAAAAAGACAAAGCCTTTTTTCAACGTTTGAAAGACCAGTCTAAGAAACAGGTAACTCTTACGAGTTCGTCTTTCAAAACATCAGACAAAGCGCAGAAAGCGAGCTACGTGATCGCTAATATGCTCGTTAAATCCAAGAAGCCTCATTCTCTCGTTGAAACTTTAATTTTACCTGTCTGCAAAGACGTCAAGATTATGATTAGCCAAGAAGCCGCTAAGGAAATCGAAAAAATACCTGCGTCGGCAGATACGATCTCACGTCGAATTAATGATATTTCTAGCGACATTCAATCAACGTTAATTGAAAAATTAAGGCTTAGTGGAGTTTTTGCGATACAAGTCGACGAGGCTACCGATATCAGTGGTCACGCGCATCTCGTATCAAATGTGAGGTACACTGACGAATACGAAATAAAAGAGGACTTTTTATTTTGTCTGCCACTACCTGGTTATACCACTGCAGAAGGAATATTCTAAGTAACAGACCAGTACTTCAGCGAGTATAATTTGGAATGGCGCAACTGCGTAAGCATTTGCACGGACGGAACAGCAGCTATGACGGGAAAAATTAGGGAATTTATAACCAGGGCTTCTGAAAAAAAAACCCTAATATTAAAAATGTACATTGCTTTTTACACAGGGAAGCACTGATGGCGAAGTCTCTGCCTGATGAATTGTTGTCTGTCCTACAAGAAGTCGTCAAAATTGTCAATTACATCAAATCGCGACCGCTGAACTCTCGTCTGTTTAATGCAGTGTGTCGGGAAATGAAAGTAGATCATCAGTTACTTCTGTTTCATACAGAAGTACGATGGCTTTCTCGCGGAAAAAGTGCTTTCTCGAATGCACGAGCTAAAAAATGAGACCCAGACGTTTTTAGAGGATTTTACTTTTCTGTTTAAAAGAGAAGAATAGTAGCAAAACTTGCATATCTGGCGGGTATATTCGCCAGTTTAAATGAACTCAACAAAAAACTGCAAGGCAGAAATTCTAATATTTTAACGTTATCGGACACGATTGAAAGCTTTCGCGCTAAGTTGGTGTTATGAATCAGCCACGCTACCGATGGTAGTAATGAAATGTTCCCAAATGTCATGGCTGCCGATTCAGAAAAAAGTGAAACACTTGGAACTATTAGGAGAAAAAAATGAACTCTTATTTTCCTAAGTGTGACCCGCAACTTATGGACTGGGTACGAAATCCATTTTCAGATAACATTTGCATTGGACACCTACCGATAAACGAGCAGGAAGAATTCGTGGAGCTAAAAACTGATCGGACATTAAAACTAAAATTTTCCGAAACAGAGCTAGCACATTTTTGGCTGCATAAAAAAATGAGTATCCACTGCTTTCAAAGCGTGCTATTGAAATTCTCTTACCATTTGCCACGACCTACTTATGCGAATTGGGGTTTTCAACTCTCACTACGATTAAATCAAGAAAAAGAGAACGCCCGAGGACGATCGACCAAGAGATGAGAGCAACCTTATCAACGATTGTTCCAAATTTTGATCGTCTGTTCTCAGTTAAGCAGGCTCACATTTCTCATTAAACATTGTACTGATTTTTATAATAAATAAATATTAAATAAACATTGGTTTTTCCTTTGGTGTACCTCTAAAATTTCTTGATTTGGTAGTTGTACCTTGAACACAAAAAATTTGCGGAACACTGGCTTAAAGAACATCGATACAACTGTACAGTATGTACAGCAGACGGCCGGGTAGCCGAGCGGTCAAGGTGGCATCCTACCGCTCTGGGGGACCTGGGATAGAATCCGAACGGGTCAAAAAATCTCCAGGAATTTTTCGGGGGTGGTCCGTCCGGATATATTGGGCTCCGTCTCTCACCACCCGGATGCTTCACTGGGGCCTGGCCGAATCCATAATCGACTTGCTAAAAGAAGCTCTCTTAGTGCCCACAGAACGGAAAGAGTTTTAAAAAAGTGCGTAAAGAAAAAGGCAACGACATTAGTTTCATGGCCACAGTTGCTGAAAACATTCTCCACTTTGAAGACGCTAAACTCCTAAAGATTGTCAGAGACAAAGACAGCTTAACAAGTAACACATACAAACATCATACGAAGAATTCGTGTATCGCTGCATTGGAATATATTTTAAACCGACAGAGAGTTACCAACACCGTCTAAGTATCAATGCACAGTCTGCATCAAATTATATTTTCTTACATATTTTTATTAATATTTTATTTTTATTAATATTTTGTTTCATTTCAATTACATATTCATATCTTGAATACATTCTAAAAATTTGCAATTTTTAAATTTAAAAAAATTGTTTAGACTCCGATTTTTACGATACAAACCCATATTAATAGACTGATCTTGAAGATGACTGCTTAGTCAGCCGAAAACGTTTGATTAATAAAATGTTGTTGAAAAAGACTAGAATTGTTTACATGAAATAACTTACAAAATTATTATTTTTTTGAGTATGTACAGTACATAAGGAGAAATGTAATTTTCTTATGATTTTTAATAACTTTACAGGAATGGAATGAAGACTTAGCGAGTATCGCTAAGAAATGGAGCGATCAATGCAAAATGGAATTCGGTCCTCCTTCGTGTGAGAAAAAATTCAGTCAAAATAGAGGTATCATCAGCAATTATCTCCTTGATCAATTTCGCCAAGTAAATGATTGGGCAGATGGTTCTAATTATACTTATAAAACCAATACCTGCAATGGTATCTGTGATTCATACAAAGTGGTAAGTTTTAGAATTTTATATTTGAAGACTTGCGTTGTATAACATTGCAAGAGATAAAAATAGCCAAAATTGAATTTTTATAATAAATTGTGCTCTGCGAAATGATGCAACGAAGAGTACATTCGTTGCATCATTTCGCAGAGCCATTTAAAAAACCGGCTGGTAATCCTGAAAAATTCTTTCTTCTTATCAACTGCAAGGAAAAACGTTGTATATGCATAGAAAATGGCGGACTAGTAGGCGTTCTTCTTTGGAACTGTGGACCGTGAATACAAAATTTATATGGCATCATCAACCTCGAAATCGGAATCATAAGAAATTGAAAATGCAGGACTCAGGAAATGAATATTTGTCACACACTGAAAAATTAAGCCAGCTGTAAGCACCCGATTGAGGTAATGGAAAAACGTTGTAAGCCCCTTAGTGCGAATTTTGAGCATGGAGCATACAAAGAAAGATGACATGAAGGATCTCAGTGTTTTAGAAAATTTTTTCTGAGGACAAAGCATCTGAAAATTACTAGGCGATGTGGATTCAAATTACCCCACTGTAATTAAAATAAGACGCTCCCATGATGATTTATAGCCATGAGATGCATTTTCCTTACTGCCCTCGACGAGAAATCGTGCATACAATGAAGTTCTGAATCTCTTTAATCGCCTGCAGAACATCTATCTGCAGTAGACCGCTCCCAATGAAAAGTGCCAAGAAGGATGAACCTACCATCCATGTACAAGTTTCTGAGTCTAGAAAATGCAGACTTTTATAGACCTCTAAAATATAATAACGAAAGTAATAATACTGACTAAATTGAAATAAAACAGACTTTCCATTTGACAATTTGACAATTAAAGGTATTTTCATACACGACTTGCGAGAGCTATTACGTCATAAGCAACGTTTTTCTATTAACAACTTTTTTGTATGTACCGTAAAACTTGGAGTTTATAAAATGCTATGTCATAAATGAGAAATGAGAACATCGGCTACAAGAGAAATGTGTACTTTAAAGGCAGAACCCTGGTTTTAAATCAAAATAAATTAAACTTTTCAAATATTGCGTGAAAAAACGTTGCATGCGACATATATACGTGGAACTTTCTTTATTACACAGAATACTTTATCGTCGTTTTCTGAAGTATTTCAAGATAAAAATGTTGCAGCAATATCATTTCTACACCTTTAACTGAAATCAGTCATTATTTCAATTGCAATTTAGGGGTTTTCCGGTTATCTGAAAACGCTATTTTGGAGCTTGCAACATTATTCGACGCGAGCATTCATTTAATGTTGAATTTCATAAAAATTGTTTACTATAATAAATTTCAATTTAAAAATTACTAGCTGATGTGGGCCGGAAGTTACGCAGTTGGATGTTCAAAATCGGAGTGCAAGAATTTTAAAACCGGATACTTTATGATATGCAATTTTTATCCTCCGTGAGTTCAAATTAATATATTTTTATTTCCTATATTCTTCCTATGTATGTATGTATATATATATATTTATATATACATACATACATTTATATATTTAGGCCTATATATATATAATTTGTATATATATATATATATTATAAGTCACAAGCGAACAATAAAATCAAAAACAAAACACAGTTTATCACTTTATAAATAAATTAAACGATCGTAAGGAAATGAATTGAAAACACTTTGCAGGTATAATTTAGAACACACACGAAGGACTAACACTTTCTGGTCTGACCTTTTGCCACGCTCTGCTTCTGTCTGCTGAGTTTTTACCGTATTTTTACAAAAGCGCTGTTTGAAACGAATAACTTTATGGTTTTCACTATTAAACTGTATTAAAGATCTTTTTTTTTCTTCTATTTAATCTGATTTATACTGTATTATGTAAAGATTCGTTGATAGAGTCTGGATTTTAGATTTTTTATTTTCATTTGTTTACATGAAATTTAAATTAGGTTTTGGTTTCTTTGTAATTGTATTGTTTGAAAAGTTTGCGATTGAATTTGAACGTTGTTATTTTTATTCTATCGGATGTTTTTTAGCATCTGACAAAAATTTATGATGATATATCCAATAGAGATTATTTTCTGTCAACATATGAAGCTTAGCGTTATAATATCTATCAAAAGCTATATTAACGTAAAAATTACAAGAAAACACAGTTAAAACAATAATAAATAAAGGAACGTAAAGAATAAGTTTGTGGGCCTTAGGGGGAGTACAAGGTCGAACGTGTGTCATACGATATTGGACTAGAAAGTGCTAAGCGCTCTTAGCAAAGTTCTTGAAACTGCATGGTTCCACGAATGTCTCTTGCAATCGAACAGTTTTTGAAATTATGACATAACCAGATGTCATTGGTTGAGAATGGAAGTTTCATTTCATTATTTTAAATTAATTTTTAAAATAATTTCACAGAAAATTATTGAATTTATTTAAAATTTCAACAACACACAAAAATCTTTTTATTCGAGTTTAAAAATCAAATGTCAGTTTTCGAGTGTTTTGGTTCTTTCGAGTCCGTCAGCAGGAGATTACAAAATTACTTAATTTACAAAAAGGCAAAAGAATTTACACAATAATTAAAAAGTGATCGAATTAAACGTGGAATGCCCTTCAGTTTAAAAGGAAACAATGCCTTCTGTTTCTTACCCACAGTAGCCAAGTAGATAAAAACACTAAACATTGATAAATGGTCCAAAATTCGCAGCTGACCATGTGGAATTTCTGGGTTTCTTTACTATCTACCATCTAAATAGGGGCCAGTTTTCCGTACAATGTCCTTTGAAGAGGAAACCCCTTGGCAGACCGCTGTTGTATTGCGTTGTTTTGTCTCAACAAATCAGACTAAGCTTTTCATTTTTACCAGTGTGTCTTCTGTGAACATTATAATTGGAATTTTATAAATATGGAGATAATCATAATAAAAAGAATTAAAATATAAAAATATTTCTGTCATAAATCTTTTTGCTACATTAAAACTAATAGCGTTATGTAATTAAGATATTTTTCTTCTATTTTTAAAATTCTTTTAGTATTGTAGGCAAGGGAATTTTATCCCATGGGTGTGTCCAGGCCCCATTCCTCACTATCCTGCCGGGATTGTGGTGAGAAACATCCTGACATATCTCAGTCAATTTTCTCAATTTTTGAATCTATCTACGCTAATTCTCAAAGCTGGGATCCATGTTTGATTGCAGATCCACGTTCGTAATTACAGTTTCAATAGAAAAATAATTCACATATTTAGATTTTAATAAGTTTAGATTTTTAGATAAATAAATAACGTGAAATTCTTAATAATTAACGGAGCTAATTAAAACGAATATTAATTTAATGTATTATTAGAATTTTTTTAATATTTATTTTTTCTGTTTTATTTAGTATTCCAGACCTAGGTATGAAACCATATAAAGTAGGAAAGGCCTGTGCCGCTTGTCCAAGTGATTCTACCTGTGAAGAAGGATTCTGTGGTCAATATAATTTATGATTATATTGATATTTTGGTATATTTTATATCAATAGACTAAAAACATTCCAAATTTCCTTTATAGTTAAAATGGACAAAAGTATACCCAAAGAAACATTTGCCTGTACCAAAGAAACCATGGATCACGATGGAGGGAATGGAAAGAATGCTACAAGTAAGTGAATTTCTTTTTATGGATTCAAATTAAAATATATTTTGCTAAATTTTCTTTCTGACGTTTATTTCTTAATGTAATTGTATTGCAGCTGGATCCGGAAATCGACCCAATGCCCATATAGCGACTTTGCTCTTATCAGGATTACTGTTTCCATTACTGCTATAAATTTAACAAATATAATTTAATTAAATATATAAAGCAAAATTCAGTAAAAATTGTTAATTTTAATATTTTAAACATACTAATAAAATTATATTCTCAAGTAATTGACTGATTGATGTGTCAATGCAAAGTACCTTTCCAATATATTTGAGACGGAGCGTTAGCGAAATCTCTTTATGTGGCTTCTCTTCATCTCTTATAGGATCACTTTCATTTTTAAAACTTAATGAATCGATTTTGATTAAACCGCCATTTTTCATTAATTGCGATGAGGAATCCAAAACGTCAATGAATTAAACCCGGGCTCCTCCAGGGCTACAAACGATCTTAATTATCCGGCTTCACTAATTAGACTCCAATATTCAATTCGGAATTACAGTATATATTGTACATACATTTATAATTTTTTTAAAGCTGTATCCAATAATATATCGGGAAGTTTACGTGGGAGATCATCTTACGTAGGAATATAATTTTTAGACATCATAGACTTCAATTTATCAATTAACAATAACCTGATAGATCAGTGATTCCCAAAGTGGGCGCTACCGCTTCCTTTGGGAATCATAGAACTACATTGAGTTCTGTGATACTTCGAAAGTATCAAAGGCCCAGATTGATTTTCATGTGAGGAAAAAATCAGTGTTTTGATTTGCCCTCATTGGCAGCGCTGGATCCAATAGGTACGAGGCCCGATTGAATTTTTTTTTTTTTTTGCGGGGCCCCTTAAACTTTAAATAACAAAATTAATTAACAGCTAATTTACATATTGAAATATGTTGTTTTATTTTTAATAATAATATATCTAGATATTTATTTTTGTAACATGTACTATTTTTAAATATATAAATTTTGATGTGATGCGCATGTGACACCTTCCATGCTGAGAAATGTGCATGCAGAATTACTCTCGCGAATACACGTGTGTATCGTGAGCAATGGCAAACTTTTCAAACATACTCGACATTAACTTATCACTGTGTGACAGTTTGCCTTTCCGTTGTTTTTTGTGTGATGTTATCAAACTGTATTGACGTAAATACGTATTTTATGCAGTAAATTGTGCGTATTTCTTCATACCTATGGCTATTCCTTTCAAACGTTTACACAAAATGGCGTGCATTGCATTTTGACATTTTTGGGTATACAGGCGAAATTTATCTTATCCGTGTAAACCACATGTCGTTTCGTACTAATTATTTGATGCGCTAAAACTTCCTAATTGGAAAGTTTGCTCTATCTGTTTTCGTTTTCGATTTGCACTGTCTATCTTCCAAATTTTGCCACTAGGGGCGCTGCTGTCGTTTGCATTAGGTCGGGCGTAGTTGCTTTACTATACCGTTACCTCACTTGCATAGCTGTCGTTCTCTCCGTTCGCAAGAATTTTCCGGTTAGAGGGACTTTCCTATGCACCCTGGCACCCTATATTTATGGCATAGAAATTCTGGATATTTCAAAAATGATTAAAAGATTTTTTATATGTGATACTTATCAATTGATTTCTTTCACAACTCAAGTTTGATTGAAATATTGTTAAAAGTGGTTTGGATTATGTGAAGGTTTCGTTTCTGTTCTAGCAATTTTTTGCAGATTATCCACATGAAAATGTTTTCAAATGTCAAATTTCAGATTGTCAAAACAAATAAAGAAAAAACGAAACTTTAAAAAAATTATTTCATATCCAGATTAAAACTTTAATCTTTGTACAAGTTTTATTAAAGTTTATAACACTATTGTTTTCTATACAGCTTTAAATAAACACAATTAATTAATTCAAGCATTCAGCGATCAATCTCTCCAAACACAACATCCAATGTACCTGTAAAAGAAATAAAATCATAATTACTATAATGTACAGCTTTTAAAACCTTAAAATATATATAAGAATTATTATACCAATAATTGCAACTATATCTGCAAGCAGATGCCTTTTTCCAATATGATCTATGGCAGCCTGAAAACAAATTTAAATAATTTTTATTAATACTTGAGAAGTTTAAATAATATTTTTAACTTTCCTAAATAATAAAAACATTATTGTAAAGACAATATTGTATTTACCAAATGAGCAAATCCAGGAGCCTTAATTTTACATCTGTAAGGTCTACTGCTGCCATCAGATATTAAATACACCCCAAATTCTCCCTGAAAAGCATTAATTATAAAATTTCTAATTTATTGGATCAATTACTTAAACAAGTTTTCAATCTCAATCTACAGTAAATTAAAGACTGTGAATCAGAGAAAATTTACTTGCATAAACAAAGCATCATTTCAGACAATAAGCAATATCTACAAATTGATTATCAATAAAGATTTCCATTCAATTTTTTTGTTGAAGTACAGTGCCAGTTCAATAAAAACCTGTGCCAGAGACAAAACCAACTTCTGCTACTCATCTTTCCAGAATGGTTGCCAATAGAGACCACTTCTGGCACTGGCATTCTTGTATGATCTATCTATAAACAACTTTACAGTATTCTAAATTAAAGAAAAACACTGAGATTGGCATTATACTTAGTGTCCTTTTATCGCAAGCACTTTCAACGCACTTATGGACGTCGTCATCAGGCGAAAACGAAACTTAATGAGAAATCGAACGGAAATTATCCGACAAAAACAGAACACTTAACAATTGGAATTAAAAACTTCTTTCCAAACTGTTAAGAACACACATCAAATGTTCAAAAGTGTTCAAACTTGTATACAGCAAACTCCGTGAAAGGCAAAGCAGCGCATGCGTGGATCTAGGCTCACGCTACACATTTGCTGTAGGATGTTTATCGTTGTTTAATCGCTTGTACAGCATGATCCATGCACTGGGTAGGTCGAGTGTGGGAGAGTTGCATGCTTCCAAGGTGGTGGTTAGTAGAGACTCCCATATGAAAACGATTTCCTGATTATTACAGTTTCTGAGCATAACTGATTGGGACTACAGTGGGTTGTAACTCTGCTCCTTTCTTGATAGCTCTGTAGTGTTTCTTCCCCTCATAACATCATCCTGGTGCTCTGCAAGCCGGCTGGCAAGCATTCTGGTAGTGGCCCCGATATACTGCATGTTCTCTCCCATGGTACGATTCTCCATTGGAACAGCATAGACGCCTGACTTTTCGAGTATGGAAAACTTGTTCCTATCATTGCAAATGAGTTTGCATAGATTTGGAAGTGGTATTAGTGGTAGGACAAGGTTGTTCTGCTTGAAAATGCGGCAAATTCGGATGGAAATGGGTCCAAAGTATGGCAATGATGTTTGGACCACAGATAATTCCCTCTTGCTGTATAGTGTAGTACTTGGGAACAGAGATTTTTTTATCAAAATAAGCACATACGTAAACTTGGCACGTAGAAAACCTGCAGTGCATATCGCCAAACAGATGTTGTCTAATTCGATGTCTATCAGCCCTTGCAAAGATTATATTAAGAATGCCCTTCTGATGAGGGCGGCAATGGCAGCATTGACATATCGTGAGGGCTGGAAAGCCTCTGCTGGGATAATATGTGGTGCTAAATTAGATTTGTGGTGCACCGAGAATTGTGGCCCTTCAGGAGCTTTACGTATGTGTAAATCTAAGAACGTTATTGCAGCGTTCTTTTCTTTCTCCCACGTAAAGTTGATGGAAGGATAAACTCTTGAGAGTTGCTGCATAAAAATGAGGAAAGTCTTGTCCGTGTCTTCCCACGCTATCAGAATGTCGTCAACATAACGTAAATAGAGCCGCAGGTAGTGTATAGCAAGCAGGGAATTGAACGTTCTCTGCTCAATCTCTCTCGTGATGAATTCTGCTAGGATAGCGGATAAAGGGATAAAGGGGAACCCATAGGGACCCCTTGCTTTTGTAAATAGATTTTCTGATTAATTCGGAAGTAATTATTCTCTGTTACAAAGGTGAGCACATCTCATATATCGAGAACTTGTTGGATGTTGAAGCCCTTTTTTAGAAGCTAGCATTAGAGTTAGCTAGCATTACAGCTTTGAAGGTGGACACTGAAGGATATAAGGATATCACATCCAGTTTGTAGAATGTGTAGGTGTTAGGCTGTAGGTTACCAATGCTGGCCTCGATGGTGGATTATGCAACTACTGAAGAAGGAGTAACATATGGAGAATCCGGAAGAAGTGCACAAAAGAATTTAACAAGTGCTTTTTCTAAATAATAAGTGGGATGAGATCTTTTGTTCACAAGTGGACGTAACAGCCAGTTTTCCTTATGCGTTTTTGGTTGGAAGAACAGTCTGGGATATGCAATGTTTCAGGGGAATCAAGGGATCCAATTAGGATTGCTGAAACATCTGATAGGGCAATTATTCTTCTTGCCTTCCTTACAGTACAGTTGTAACTTTACAGTACATTTATGGGATTTTACTGTATTCAGCTTAATATTTTTATTTATTTTCTCCTTTTGGCTGCTCCTCTCATTTTGCTGCTTGAGGCAGTCAACTCATTGCCTCACCATTGAGCATCCTGTTGAAGCAAATTTATAAACTCTATGTCATACCTTTCTCCCTATGACTATTAACTCTTTAAGCTCTGAAAATCTTTTTCCTGCTATATAGCTAGAAACTAAATTGTTTTTACCCATCAGGCAACAAGGGAACTTGTACAGCAAAACCAGTCAGACAACTTTTTCTTTGGTCAATTTCATTTTGAATGAATAAGATCGATTTTGGCAGATTTTGTGTTTAAAAAACTATAAAGAAGTGTGTTAAACCACTCAAACATCTTTCGTAGAGAAATGCATGCTATCCATAAATTTTCCAAATAATTTCTAAAATTTCAAATCCAACATCCTTTCACTTTGCTGAAAGCATAAAAACTACATTTCTCTGTCATCTGTCATATGCATCATAGAATAACAAAATGGATGGTTCCTTCTTTAGAGTAAAAAGAAAAACATTCATTGAATATGTTGGAACTTGTGGACAAGACATTAATCTTATTTAACTGTTTAAAAAATTAATCTTACACTTTTAATATCAATAAAAACAGTATCTATTCATTACGATTAATTTTTAAAAAATTATTATATATTTCATAATTTAATATTATAATATTAATGTGTAATAATAGGGTTTCTCATTTCCCAGTCTTTTGCTTGTCCCAGGATTCTGGGATAAAAGTGAACTGTTTCCCGGGATCCCAGGAAATCCCAGGACAAAATTATTTTTAAGATATACAAAATATCATGAAATCAAATGATATAATTATTTTTCCTTTTTTAAAGTAATTTAATACGTTCTGCAACCTCCAAAATCATATTAATAATGCTGTGTAAGATGTATATTAAAAATTACCTTTGAATTATGTAGAAATTTTCACAAATAGAAAAAATTTATTAAAGTTTGCTGGAAACTGCATACAACAACAAAAAATGACTTTAAATTGAGTTGAAAATTTAAAGAAAAATGAATTTAGATCAAACTTCTAACTTAGAAGGTAATTTTTGATTTTTTAAATAAAATATAATACAAAATATTGTAAATTTTTATAAGATTTTAAAAAGCAAAGATGGTCAGATACTCCGATCACTCAATGTAATTCTTATTTTAGTAATGAAAAGTCTTGCTACCGAGAATGCCTTTTCCAATTCAATTGATGTGATTGGAATCGTGTTTAATGCATTTAAGAGAAGACAAATATTATGTGTTTCTCACCTGTATCCTAAAAGATTTCTAGTTCATTTTTGAGATTGTAGTACTTCTTTTGTTCCCTAGTATTCTTGATTTGTCTACCTTGACTACTTTAATAGAAACATCATAGCCCAATAATTCGGCACTTCGTTTGTCTTTAATAATCAGATTATGAAAAAAACTTCATACTCGCTGACTTCGTACTCGTTTGTATCCTTGCCCAATTTGCACAGCTTGGCATTACGCAGTCATTGAAGCTACTGGGCATGGTTAAAAATTAAGACAGCATAAGCACAATTATTCCAGATATTACTGGTAAAGAATTTTGAGAGTTCTGCCACAAATAAGCTACGTATTGATTATTGACCATTTGTGACGTGCCATAACGAGCAAAAATTAAAAAAAACTAATAAGTAGGTTTAAAATTAATAAATACAAATGTATTCTGACAGTTTAAGAGTTAATTATACTTTCTATTTGCAAAATTTCCTCAACCTTAACGTAAAATAAGAAAAAAGTGAATTTTTAAGAAATTTGTGGGATTTCCTGGGATATTTCCTGGGTTAAAAAAACAACCGGAATCCCGTTTGAGAAACCCTATAATAATGGGAAAACAAAATTACCTTTGGTGCTTCTACTGCTGTATACGTAGCCCCAGGTGGTACTTGATAACCTTCAGTAAATAACTTGAAGTGATGTATCAATGCTTCCATAGATGACTTAATAATACAATAAAAATTATTTTAAAATTGTGAAATTCACAGTTACTAAAGTTTTTGAATACAAATTTATTACAGTCATAACATATTATAAAAGTTAGGAAAATATTAAAAACCTAATGAATCTCTATTATAAATAAATGATTATGAACGTTATAAAAAATTGTAAATAATTATAAAATATTAGTTAAAAATACTTTTTCCAGTCACAAATTAAGAATTATATATTGACAGCTTTCACATAAACAAGGCATTAACTCCTCTGGGCTTCTCTTTGTAGGCTTTGTGTAAAATGATCTAATTGCTCTGCCAGATATTCAAACTTATATCATTTATTTCTAAAATATTTGTAAATTTTTTTAATCAATGTTTTAGAATATGTAAATTTGTAAATTTTACATATCTGGGGAATCATTTCATATCACTTTCCTAGTAGCCTACAAAGAGAAGTCAGAAGAGTTAGTAGAAGCATCCAGAGGAAACTGCAGGGAATTAAGCCTTGTTCAAATTTCAAAACATTATTTCAAACAACATTTATCAAGCAAACATGGTTTATCAAACCAGTCAGAATGCAATCATTGTGCAAATGTTAATAAAAGATATTTATTAGTTATTCAAATATTTTATAAGACCTCTTTGGATTCTTCTGGATACACTATTGAGAGTCAGTGCTTTATGTGAAGGTCATCAATATGCAACTTCATTTCTGTCAAATAGTTACTTTTTGAACTTAAAATATTGTAAATGATCACATAATAATTTAGTATAACTGCCAATTATCAGTTTATATCTAAGAAAGTATAAATTAATGTAAAGAAAAGATTTACAAGAAAACATGGATTATTTTCATTATGAGAAAATAAAATGATAAGTTAACTAATTTAATTAACTTAGTCTACTTAGATGAAGTATAGAAAGAAAAGAAAAACATTCATTGATATAATTGTAAAATAGTACTAGCTATCTTAATCGTTTCAATGCATGAAGTGTTGTTTCTGAGTGATAGACTAACAGTGGATCCAATTTCAAAATTCTTGAAATATTAGCACCAAGTAGGAGTATTAGTCTATCCTTGGAAACTTTAAATACTATTGCAGACAATAAAGATCCTAAAAGGCATTCTCTTCCACAGTGGCATAGTGTGGGTGTCAGCCGCCCGGGGAAGAGAAAAATTTCGCCGCCCCCTTATTTAGGTATTTTTACAAGATATTATTATTTTCTTGCGAAATTTTGCCGCCCCTATAAGTGTCCCCCTGCCGCCCCCACTACGCTATGCCACTGCTCTTCCAGTATAGTCTTGCCTCATATGCATTGAAAGTAAAATCTTCAGGATATTCACAATGGCTTGGAATTCTACAGGAATGCTTTAGCTGCTTTGATATCTGCATTTTCTAACTCACACTTATCTCAACTTTTCAACATTTGGTACAATTCTTACAGCTTGCAAACTATAAGAATTGACAACTTGGACATTTTAATTCACTAATTTCCTATAATTTGACATGATGTTCTTTTTCTATTTTCATTATTACATAATAACTTTACTATAAAATGGCAAAATACCACTTGGACAACAAACTGACACTGCTTAGAATCACTATTAAAGTGAAGTTTCTACCAGCACTACCACTAGGCCTGAAAAAAAATTGCATTTAGCATTGGCAAATATTTTACTCATTATGGGAAAAAATTTTTAAGTTTATCCTGGAAATATGCACCAGTGTTATTGTCAATTGATGTAAATCAAACTAGAGTAAAATGAGGACAGCCTGTATTGTTATTTTATTGTTAAAATATTTACTTCAAATTAATAGAAAAGATAAAAATACTTATTTCAAAAAATAAATAAAATTAGTCTAAAATGCAGATAATAGAAAACAAAAGGTCTTTAAATCAGGAAAATTTATCTAATTCTTTTTCATTACTTTATATAAAATTTTGAAACCTTTTTTAATCATAGTAAAGAAATTAGTAATAACAATCATACAGTCAATCAGAAATTGAAAAAGATAACTAAAATATTGTAAGACATTTTCAACCAATATTCCAAGTCAATTTCAGTATATAACAGCAAAATTTTCATCAAAAATCAAATATTTAAATAAAGTAAAATCAAACAAATGATAAAAGAATTACACTCACTTTCATTTCTTCTCTTTTTGGTGGAACTATCTTATGATCATCTACTTTTATTTCACCCGCTGGCATTTGATTTAAACACTGGTCAATTATATTAAGACTTTGACGCATTTCTTCAACACGACACAAATATCTAAATCCATCACAAAATAATTTATATTAGATAAATGCATATATTAAATAGCATGTTTATATCAAATCATGATCCTTACCTGTCATAACAATCTCCCTTTACACCTACTGGAACTTCAAACTGAAGCTTATCATAAACTTCATATGGTTGTGTTTTACGAAGATCCCATTTGATTCCTGAACCTCGAAGCATTACACCACTAAATAATACATGAGTACATATTACAATCTTTTTAATATAATAAAATAATAAATTTATAATATCTAACTAATTTAGCTCCATATGTTTTCATCTGTAGAAATCTGTATTAGAAAACAAATACATAAATATAGTTTCTGTTCAGTTATCTATACTAAATTTGATTTGCATTATATGAAACAAAAGTTTCATTTTATATAAATCAGATATATTTATACAAATATCAGATACATTCACACATTTGTGATAAACCAACAATTTGCATTAGACAATAAATGTAATGATTTTAATTTGAATCTTAACAATTTATTTACATGATCAATGATAGGTTTTGAAAAGAAATGTTATCAACAAGTTGCAACTATAAACTGAAACAAACAATATTGATTGAATGTTAACTAAAAATATAGAAATTCATGCGAACATTTTAATAAATGTTTATATTTGATGTAAGTAATGTAATATTTAAAAAATAGAATGATGATATGACAATTTAAATGAAAAATATGCTACTGAACAGGGAAAAAGAATTTTTAGCCACATTCTAATATCAGAACAGTACTGCTGAAAATTAAAATTTCAAGTTATGCAGCAAAATCTGTAGACATGTTTGTGTGTGTTAACCAATTTTTGTTTAACTGAAACAATTTCTATTTAAAAAATTTACAAGTTTTAAAAAATTTCAGAAAAAATTAACAGAAGAAAACACAAGGATTCTTCATCTTTCTTCATCCTTTTCACACCTCAAAAATAAGCAGTCTTACAGTGGAGTTGACCTTTTCCTGCAGGCTCTTTACTTGCTTCAATATGTATAACATGTAAAATTTTTTTTTTCCTTTATCAATGGCTGAAATCATAAATGTATATGTAATAACATGAAAGAATTTCTTTTACTGCATTTTGTATTCTTTCATCTTCCAGTTTTATCTTCATTAGCAAAAATGACTTATCAAGCTGTTTAAAATTTCAGTCAAAGCAACTATTGGTTGTCAATAATGCCATTTGCTAATATGGGACGAACACCTTCCTTCTGACGTGGTATGGGATGAATGCCCGGAACTTCGGTGTCTCCACCTTTTAAGCTATTGGCCTGGGAAAATGATTACATGATTGACTGTGAATGGAGTTGAAGGTTAATTCCCAGGTGCGAGCATAGGTTTCTTCCGTTGACTTTGATGACACTTGATTCAGCTGTCCCTCTTTCATAATGAGATGTTTTCTTTTTGACATCTTGTTGTTAAAATTCTTCTCCCATTTGTTTATAGAGAACGTCATTCAATCTGTTCTAGTGCGATGTTTTTTTCTAACAATCGCGTTAAGAAATTAAATTACAAAGTCATAATTTTAAGCAAAATTAGCTCAGGCCCACTCTCAGGTCCGCAGGCTCACACCAGTCTCTGCCATCTTTAAAATCAGACATCTATTTGGATAGTGTGATTTTACCAGGTAGAGGGATGATTACATCAAGAAAATGCTAGTCCAGGAAACAAATTTTGTTTCGGACTCTCTCTCTACAGAAATTTGTCACTGATCCCGTGACCTACTTTACAAGTGAAACATCCAAACTGATGTGGGTTACAAATGCTTCCCAAATTCAGCTATGACAACAAATCATTTTACATATGAGGCGAAAATATGCCAACAAAATTTCTACATACTAAAATTCCACACAAAAAAGTTTTAAATTGCACATCATGACATTCACTTCATGCACGGTAAATGTTCCGAGACATTGGCCAAAATAACAAGTAACTGCAGGAGGTCTTCGACATGTGGCTCCAGTTCTTTGTCTCACCGTCCTTTTGTTGATTGTTGACCATTCAGTCGGGATGGAAGCAAAATTTGATGCAGCAGTCTTGCTGGAAGTTGACTGATGGTGGTCAGTGATGCTTCTATGTTCTCTTCTTATATAGGATTAACTGGAAAATATTTGGTGCACAAAGTTCACCATATCATTTACAAAAAAAATGTTTGCAACTAACTACACACTCTCTCTCTCTCTAATTTTTCCAGCAAAAATTTTGCTAACTGATCTCAACTATACTAATTTAACTTCTGTCTTGAATGTGAACTATATGCATTAAGGGAAACTATAATTTTTCCCACATTGTCTACTTATGTGAGATATCAACTAATCTTTCTCTATCGGGATTCAAACTGAATCCCATGCTCTGTCAGCATGGGATTCAGTTTGAATCTTAATTGAAATTTAACAGTTTATAAACATCGCAGAATTTCTGCCAATAGATCACTTCAGGGGCTGTTAGCACTCATTATGTCAGCTGAAATATTATTAACTTCTTTTATTTCCCCTGGATCCAGTGGGATGGGTGAAGGAAATTTCTCCTGATCTTCATCCCACTCTATTCTACATCACTTAATCTTTCTATGGGCTGCAATTTCTTCTATTGCACTATGGTCTTGCTGTTTCCCCTTCTTTTTCCTCTTAGGTGAGATCTCTTTGGTGAGTCGGTTGTAACTGTACCACTCTGAGCTGTCCTTGACCTTTCTGTTCCTTCGGATTCTCTCTGTTCCTTTTGGCGGGAGTTACTAGTACAATTTGGAGGATGTCTGAAGGAATTTCTTTTATCGTAGTAGTCTGAGGGGAGTTTTTCTCCATTTTATTGACTTCTTTCCATCTTCTTGTCCTCTTGCATGGTTGTAGGGGTGTACAAAAATGTACGAGCTTCTGATTGGGCAGAACTACTTGAGCGTTAGCAAAGTTGAGAGTTAATCGTACGGCTTCGATAACATCTCGTCCCAATATTCCTTCACACGGATTTGTGACCTCTACTCGTACGATGGCACACGGCATGGAAAATTTCTATCCCCGTAGTTCAAACGTGGGCATCGCTGATCCTATAGCAGTAATCGGCTTTCCTAAGACGTTTCCTAATTTTCGTCTAAGACCGAACTTTATGCGAGATTTCCCCTTCAATCTATTCGCTAAGTTGTTTGATATGTGTGTACATTCTGCTTTGGGGTTAACTTGCATCTTCATGGGAACGTTATTAATATAGATTAATATTATAGGTTCCTGTCTTGAGAAGGTTGACGTTACCCCTATCTTGCCTTTCCACCTCGTCTTGTCTTCATCTCCTGATAAATCTGTTTGGGGTTTCTCTCTATATGTCCGAGATCGTTTTTGGGGTGGAGAAAAGTTTCTACTTGAATTACTATAGCGTCGTTCTGCTTGATAAAGGTTTCCTCATAGGTTGCTATCCGGTCTGTCGCGTTTCCTATTTCTAATTTCCTGTTTATAGGCAGGAGGTTTGAATTAGATCATCCATTTGCACCCTAAGTTCTTCTATAGCTTCTGTTAACACTTCCCATTTTTCTCTTGACTTTTTCCTCTTTTATAGGCCTAATGATTGTGTGCATAGAGGTCGTGAGCAGTTCGACAGTTTCTTTGCTTATGGCTGCCTGCAAAGCCTCATCAAATGTTTTGGGTTCCCTAGACATAACTTGTTGTCTAATTTTAAGATCAATCCATTTAAAAATTGGGCCATGAGTCATTTGTCTCGTTCCTTTTCCTGAATTTGCTTTATCATTGCAACTTCAGCCACATCCGCTCCTTCCAGTTTTATTTCGATCTCGGTAGCCAACACTTGTAACCGTACTGCATACGTTTGTACTGTAGCTACCCTCAAAAGATCATTTAAGGACTCAAAAAAATCGGTGACACTTCTCCCCTCTTGACTCCTAGCAAAGGAGGGAAGTAGAGGAACTAATCCTCCAATGCTCCCTAACATAGCTCTAGGATTCTCTTCCATTCTAATTATGCTCTATACAATAGGTACCTAGCATAAAGTAGCAACTTATCTTAAAAAAACTAGAAACCTGTCTAAGGCGGCCAACCTTGTGTTTGCGACACCTGTGTAAGGCGGACAACCTGTCCTTGGTGGACACACACATATCGATCAAAACCCCACTCCTGCAAATCTTCCCCCAAAGTTCTGGGCGTTCATTCCATACCACGTTGAAAGGAAGGTGTTCGTCCCATGCCACATACAAAGGAATCTTCACGGTCTTCTGGATGTGGAATCTGGACAACTCCACATCCAAAAGTTAATTAGTGCCAAGGGAAGATGATGACAAGGTGCCAAGTTTAATGGACTTCCATGAACGGACAGCCCCGGCCCATGCAAGTCGCCAAAGAGAAGACTCCTATGCGCCAGCCCATCAACTTCGAATCCCTCTCTCTCTCTCTGATCGAACAATCATCATTTAATCAATCAACGAATATTGAGGTATCAGTAGATTATTGTAAACTCTCTCCCCGTGACTTTAGCACCCAAATTAGGTCAATAGGTCAAGTATGCGAGCTTGAATTGAAACCTTTTTTTTACACCACTCGATAAGAGTATATGTAATCACTTCTAATCGCATATTCTGTAGAAATTAGCCTAATTAGTAGAATTGTATATATCATAGGGTTAGTTATATAATAAACTTTTATTTTGTTATGTTTGTTAACCTGTCTTTCTTTTTCAGACATCCGAAACACCTATTGACTTACCCACGTGACCTCCTCACTCAAAATTTAGCCCTTTAGGAGGGCTAAATTTTGAGTGAGGAGGCCAGACATGGAGATCAGGTGTTACCAGCCTATCCAGCCAGACATGGAGATCAGGTGTTACCAGCCTATCCAGCCAGACATGGAGATCAGTGTGTTACCAGCCCATGCTGGTAAGTGGTCAGAAAGGATTAACCCCGGCCCTCGGCATATCTCACACTAAGAGATAATTATGAAGATACAAGCAATTTATTTACTTCTATATGAAGTGATCAAAAAGTAACTTTATAAAGCAAATAAACAAATTTATTGTAGAAATAAATATGCACAGAATTTATCTGTAAACAATATTATATTTTTAAACAAAAACACCCAGTCTGTTCAGGCATTTTACTTTTTCATCCCATCCTCAAAAAATTCCATTGCTACGACCTCCCAGCAATGACAGATATCACTACATCATCAATAACAAAATTGCAACCACATATGTGCATTTCTTCAAAAGTGGAAAAACACAAAAGTCAAAAGGGAATAAATACAAGCTATGTGAAGGAATAATGAAGAACATCCCATCAAAACATCAGCAGCAAATACACAGTCTAATGTGCCATATATGGTCTAGCATTTAAGAGAATAATACCTCACTTTAGAACTCAATCTCAAGAAATAATAAACGTTAGAAATATGTAAATGGAAAAACTTTTATATAAAAAATGCAAAAATACATTTACCTGAAACCATAGTTCAAAGCATCTTCAGCAGATACTATTCCAATATCAATTGTGCGCTGTTTCCATATTCTATTATTTGTTAATAAATCTTCAACTTCATCAATTCGTTGACCAAATTTCTCAGCCCATTCATATATATCATCCAGTAATCCAATTGGAAGATCCTGAGAAACTCCACCTGGTCTAACATAAGCTGCATGCATACGAGCTCCCGAGACTCTCTCATAAAATTCCATTAGCTGAAAATCAAAGAAAATATTTCATTGTTCATTACAATGCTCTATTTCTGAAAATAACAAAATTATAAAGTATTAAATAATAATTCAAATTAATCATTACATTTTTATATTATACAATATTACATTAACATTAAAATTTATTGATCAAAACTTTCCACAAAAGCATTATGTTAATTGAAATCTGCAGTTATATTACCTACTTTTTTTTATAAAATTGTAAATATTTCATAAAAAGAAGTAAATATATATATAGATTTTACAAATAAAAAAATATTTTAAGATAAAAGAGAATATATTATTAATTACTTTTTCTCGTTCTTCAAACAACCAAAAAAATGGAGTTAATGCACCAATGTCTAAAGCATGGGTACCAACAGCCATAATATGATTTAATATTCTTGTGATTTCTGCAAACAACACTAGAAAATAAAAAAATAAATATTAACTAACCAACTGAGTTTTATTGTAGCAAATTCTTTACATGCTCATAACAACATAATTTTAGAGCAGTGGTTCCCAAAGTAGTGAATAAACTTAGGAGGGGTGATAAGAAACAAAGTGGCAGCAGGGGGGTGATAAGAAGCAAACTGACAGCAGGGGGTGCTGGAGTCAGGGTCCTGACCAAATGATCTCTTTCATCCATTAAAACAGTTAAGAAGTATTGTGTTTAATGGTTTCTGGATATGGAGAACAATGTACAGTAAGGACAAAGTATGAGATTCATAGAAAAGTTTTCCTAAGAATATTCCATACTTTCTCACACAAGGATAATGGGTTAGGAGTGTTGGAGTATTGTTGTGGGGCATGGGTATCAGTTTATGAAACCAAGGGGCTGTGGCTCAAAAAGTTTGGCAATCACTGATTTACAGCCTTCCTGGCTCAACTTCAAGAGATAAAAAAGTCCAAAAATTAAAATACTAAACATTCTAAAATTACCGTATATCTCGGCAGATAAGACGAGGTATAAATTTTTGTTGAAGTTTTATAGCTTTAGCATATATCTGTCCTATAAGATGACTCCCAAACTATCAACGGCCTATGAATTTAGTTTAGATCAGCGATCATCATCTGAATAATAATACTGTATAGCGTATATGGAATTATGTCCTATTTGTAATTTTTCGAATGAACAAATTTTATTTTCTTGCACTGCCTTGCGATTGTTGCAAACATTCACAGTGATTTCTGATTCAGCATTCAGGTAATGACCTTGACTATTCACAAAAACGCCGTGTGGGCTATTCTATTTTGTGCACATACCCTACTCTCTACTAGTAAATAATTACGGTTTGTCCATTTTTTATAATGGTTTTAATTTATATAAATTTCAATCTAATTTTTTTTGTATCTGTCCTATAAGACGACCCCGGATTTTGGGGGTCTTTTTTATGATTCAACTATCGTCTTATCTGCCAAGATATACAGTACTTAATATAAATTATAAATTATACAATAAAATATATATATGGTTGAACATGTTTATCTCAAAATTTATTTCCCCCCCTGCATTTTCAACATAAATTCAATATATTTTTCCATGTTTATCTCAAGCAATTTTCTTCCAAAACCTCTATATCTCAAATTATGGACTGAAGTGTCAATTACAGTTTCAAAACCAAGCGACTACATTTTGATGTTATAAACCAGGGGTGGCCAAAACATGGTGCATTGGACGATTTCAAGTGGCGCTTCAGTCAGTTCTGAGCAACATTGCCAGATTTGGCTTCTTTGCAATTAAGAATATTACATAGAAAAATTAATTTTTTATAGTCTGTCTTGGCAAGTTCATTTGTTGCACAATTCGTTGCAATCTACTTTGCAGATAAAGTGAGTGTTCTCCATATAGTATATTACAGTGTATGCATGTATTTTGAGTTTTGCGATTTTTATTTCCGATCAGTTTACAGGCGTGTAACTGGCCAAAAACATTTATTGTGATTAAAGTTGTGATTAAAGTTGTGATTAAAGAACAGACAAATCCAAGTTCCAAGCTGATCTCGCTCTCAGTGCCAACAATTGTGGTCCAGAGTAATCTTCACCAAACGAGACTCTGGCAGCTATAGCACCATCATAAAGCGGATCACCCTCTCGTAGAGGAGGTCATTGCTGACTATTGTAAATTGGAGCTTCAATAAACTGGCATAAATTAATTAATTTAACTGCGTGATTAAGTTATTCTTTTTCTCCCCTAAGCGAAGCAGATTTATTTCTATCTTTATTTATCAACCCCTAACAATGAACATAAGATGGTATAAAAAGTGTTCGAGTTATATGGCGCATCTGAACTCGTCTGTCAAAAAATTGGCACATGGTATGCAAAAGGTTGGCCACCCCTGGTATAAACTATAGTTGAGAAACATCTCTTGCAATACAGTACATAGCTGCAATTAATGTAGTTTTTCTATGATTGGTACAAGTTTGACTTGTGTTTTTTTGTTGTTACTTGTGTTTATTTGTTGAAGAAAGTCAGGCATCAGAAACTATTGACAAATTATTTCTGTTAAGGTTTATCAAAAATCTATACTTAATTAATACTTAATATAGGTATGTCCTATACTTGCTATAGATTTAATAAAGTATTGTACTTCCAATAAAATCTATTACTGTTTACTGTGTAGGAACCTTTATATCTTGAAACCTGTTTATTTTGAAAATTTTTCTTGTTTCTTTGAGATTCAAGATAGACAGATTCAACTGTATATATATTTTGTAATTACCTCTAATGTATTTTGCACGAACAGGGATGTCAATATTTAATAGCTTTTCAACTGCTAAGGAATAACATTCTTCATTACACATCATTGAAACATAATCTAATCTGTCAAAATAAGGCAGAGCTTGAGTATAAGTTTTATACTCAATTAATTTTTCCGTTCCTCTGTGTAAAAGTCCTATGTGAGGATCAGCTCTGGCTACAACCTAAAATTTAAATAATAATTAATTTAATGACTTAATGAATTGAACATTTTATTTACTGAACAAATATAATAATTTTTGATTAAATAAATAACTTTTAAAAATATGCAAATGGAAATATTTTATAATTCTTCATCCCCCTGTAGAGTTCAAAAGCAAGAAGCCATATGATTTTGAGAGAGACTTTGCTAAAGTGAAATTTAATATTATAATCTAAAATAGATTATAACACTAATGCATAAAATAATACATAAATTGCAAAGATAAACTAAAAAACTATAAAACTTTAACCATCACACATTCTAGAACTTAATTTAAATCAAATGATCATAAATATGTCCTTTGGCAATTTGATAAAAATTTTTAAGTAGAACTTTTAAGAATTAAAGTTTAAGTTCTTTAACATATAATGATTAATATATTCTTTAATTAATTTTTAGTTTATTTTTACAATTTATATTTTAGTTTAGAAGTTCATGTCTTGAATATGAGCCAATAGCACTCAAAAGTACAGTAGAGACTCTTAAATCCCGTGTAAAACCCCGGTAATCGGAATTGCCGGTAATCGGTATGATTTTCAGTCGGACTGTGTCGTGCTGAATCGAACGCTTTTGATACTAAATTTACTTCTAAAGTATCATTTTCATGTTTTTATATTCTTTAATATATTTATTTTGTTTGTACAAAATGCAGAAATAATTTTTAACAATACGATAGCCTCGATTATTATTATAAAAATTTTTGTTAGGCTTAAAATCGACAAAAATTCAACACGAAGCGACACGCAACGGAGAAAAATTTGAACATCGGACAGGTTAATATATTTTTTCGTACATAATCTGTAATCAGAACAAATCCCTAATCTGAACAACCCCAGTCCCCAATTGATTCCGATTTTCGGTTCACTACTGTACTTGGATTATGATACTTTAAAATGTCATTTCAGAAATACAGTGGAACCACACTTAATGAGCCTAATTCATTCCAGAGTCTTACTCGTAATGCGAAACACCCGTTAAGCGAAACAATTTTTCCCATAGAAATTAATGTAAAATACGATAATGCATTCCACGTCGAAAAAATGCTCAAAGGTTTTATGTATAACGTTTATTAAAAAAAAAATGTACAATATACACTGTTAAGGAGTGTTAATCATCATCATCTTTTCTTCTAGTGCAGAATGAACCATCCTGGAATGAGAATTCGATTTGCAGAAACAAACAAACAAACAAAAAAAAAAAAAAAAAATCACAGCTAATATGTTTGATAAACACACTAAACGATATGCCAAATTCTTTGGTTATGTAAAGGCTATAATTAAATATTAGAAATTAATTAATTTGACTAGAGGTAGGCAGTTATGTTTCCATCTCATATTAAATTCAATAATTTTAAATAGTTAATTTTTAATTCAGACATTTCTAAAATTTAATTTGGAATAGGTCATTAAATTTAATGACCCAAGAATTTGGCATATCGTTTGCAGTGTTTATTATATAATGGGTCACGGTTGTTGATGTTTATAAGTAATATGTGTGAACACAAGTTTGGAAAAATGTGTGATCAAAAGCGACACTAAGACGCTAGTGGAACAAGTGCTAAACACAGACTGATGGAGCATGCCGCATGCGCACAATTTAGGACTTCCCCTCTCCTCATCACTCATTATGCGAAATACTCGTTGTGCAAGGTGCTCATTAAGCGAGGTTCCACTGTACTTAGTTTCTCGCTTGTGCAACTAACAGATTCTCTTTTTGAGAAGTATGCATTTATTCTGATATTCAGAATTAAAATCTGAAAATAAATACAATATTTGACACTGATACAATAAAGATTTTTTTATGAAACTTCTAGAAAATTTATCTATTTTGTCATAACATCAAATCACCAAACTAGATTAACTTTTGCTAGAACTTGGCTAATTACTGTAATAAATTCTATGTAATTTGGACTGAAGGTAAGTGGTTAAGTTGCTATCTTGTACTAATTTTAATAATAAAATTAATTTTAAATTAAGTTTAGACTACTCTGTAAGAAAAGATCAACGTAGAGTAGGACTCAAACTCACAACTTCTGTTTACTGTGTAAGAATGCCAACAATTATGCTACCTGGACCTCTGTCTGATCTTCCCATCTAAACTAATTATCATATTAGTCCAAATATAAGTTGACTACCAATTCTAAAATCCTTATTTTTTGAAAAAAATTATAAGTTGATCCTTTATTATTAATTTTATTTACATACAAAAAATTAGAAATTTGCATTAAAAAAATTTGGAAAGTAATTGAAACAATACTTCATCCCTTTCATCTCCAGAATTTTTACTGCTATCATTCCTGCTTCTTATTTCAGTGCATCATCCTCTGTTCTGTCTAAGTTGTTGGTAAAGCATTTCTTAAAGCCCTTCATACTTGTGCTTTCACCAACAATCCATCATAATTCTAATGCCATTCTAAATTTTTATGTGGAATTTTTATTGTGTGGAATTTTTATCTATGCAACTGATTATGAAAATTAATTGCACTCAATTACATTAGTTAAAAATAAAATGTTATTTAATTTTATTTACAAATACATGGAAATCAATCAGCATAAATGAATTTTTGATAGGTTTTCTTAGTAATTTTTACAAATTGCATTTATATCATATCTAGCTAATCAGAAAATTATACTCAAAGGGTTTGTTTTATAAAAAGAAACTGGATATACATAAGTGACTAATGTTTCTTTTTTTGTCAATATCAATAAAAAATAAAATTAAAGTTGTAGAGCAAAATCGAAACAAAATCCTATGCCAGCGTATACATGATGTGACAATAAAGTTTGGTGAATGCTCCTAAATATCAAAAATATCCTTCAAAATAGTCTCTACTGGAGACAATATAGTTCTGATAGTGCTTGTACTATAGTTCTGATAGTGCAGAAACTGTGAGAATTCTTCTTTGTCAATCCCCTTAAGAAGTGTTGTCACATGCTTCTGAATATCAGAGATGTCTGCAAATCCAATTCCTTTTAGTGTCTCCTTAAGTCAGGGAAGAAAAAAAGGCAGTGAAAGATCAGGAGAGTAGTGATTAATGCCACATTGACTCAAGATCTGGTGCAGAATGCACTGAGATGTTATTATGAAGCAGAAACCAACAACCAGTTTCATGAAACTATAACTACACACAGCAGATGCACTTGACACAGAATTCAACATTCACAATTTATCTTTCCGGATATTACTTATGATTGATTCTTCTCAAAAAATGTGATCAACATTGTTTTCATCATGGATTTATGGAGACACTTTTGTTTGTTGAGGTGGGGATAGAGATCCCCTGTTCCACTGACTAGCATCTCATTTTGGGATTAAACTGATAACTAACTCTTATTGCCTGTTATGACCAATCCCAGAAGAAATGGATCACAATTGTATATGCTAATAAAATCTCCAAGAGCATCAAATTAGCATGTGTTTTGCTCATCTGTGATAGTGTTCAGCACAAATTAAACACAGATCTTTTGTTTACTCAAATCCTCATGAACAATGATATGTACTGTTTCTTAGTTAATTCTTAATTCTTTTACAATCAATCAAACAGTCAATTGACAATCATTTGCTATCACCTGTTGTACATATTCAACAGTGTCAGGATTTCTGCTTGTCAAAGATGACAAGGATGGGATTGATCATCTAACAATTCTTTTCCTTAGTGGAAGCATACAAACCAATCATACAAGAATGCTATAAGTAAAAAGTGTGTACGATTTTTTTTTTAATAATTTGTGCATCTCTGTGAACATTTTATCTAGTTTAAAACAAAATTTTGATATTGAGTCTGTTTCATTGTTGTTCATGAAAGTAAGCACTAAATCAGTGGTGTCCAACCCACAGCCTACAGCAAGTCCCAATGAAGCCCAATAAATGTGTAAACAAAACAGACAATTTTTTTATTTTATTTATTTATATTAAACTCAAAAAAGAAGTTTCACAACCGTAAATCTTTATACATATTTTATTTTTGAGTGGAAAAAAATATTTTCAAATACTTGGAAATGTGTAAATAAGGAAGGAATACTAAATAAAGCTGGAATTGTGACTGAAAGGATTATAGACTCAAATTTGGGGAAAGGAGAGAGAGACCAAAAGATAAAAAGTAGTGAGAAAGGTTAAAAAGACCTTCTGTTATGCAAATATTAACCCTTAATTTTCCAACCTTCCTCACTTCTTTATCTTTGTCCTTTCTCTCCTTTCCCATATTTGGGTCTATAATCCTTTGAGTCCTAACTCCAGCTTTATTTAGTATTCCTTCCAGCATTGCAAGATTTGACTACTTTGCCCCAAATTTGGCTACCTTTTTTTTAGTTTGGCCTAAAAAATATCATTTGGTGCATTGGCTACTTTTTGAGCTACATTATTTTTAAATATATTAGTTGAATATAAATGCACTTTAAAATGACATTTTATCGTTTTTTTTTATTAATTAGAAACCAAATAAAACAAATATTTATGTTTTTTAAATAAATTTTTGTTTGTCTCCTTTATAATAAATGAATTTATCTATTTCTAAGTAAAAATTGAAAGTGTCTGTAGAAGTAATTTTTTAAAATATCCTTTTTTGTTATAAAGTTTTAATACTTATTACTAAAATCGTGACATGTTAATCCTTAAATATACTTGTATATTTAAGGATTGGGCCACAAGCATATATAATATACTTGTGGCCCAAAACTCCATGTCTTCTTCTAATGTGGCCCAGAGAAACAAAAAAGTTGGATACCCTTGCACTAAATGACCTGTCAGTGCATGCTCATAGTGCTACCACAATTATGGGCTTGGGGCTTTGAATGCTAGAAGATTTTTTTAGATATGTCATTGTACAATACCCTCATTGCTGACATTTGCTGCATCTGATATATGGGAACATTCACTAAATTTTATTGTCACAACTCATATATCACACCAAGAAAAGTAAGCTTCCTTGAATATCTTCTATCTACTGTATATAGTGAAACCTCAATCTATTGTTTTTGGTGGGACTTGGGAAGAAAAACAACTGATGCGGGAAACAATTGACACAGGAAATTTATGACATTTTTATTGTTTATCTCTTATGAAATGTGTATTTTCCAGTGATATGCCTAAGAATTTTATTTGCATGCAATAAATACTTTTCCATTTACTACAATTTTTGAAAGATGTTTAATAAGGTAATTAAAAATTAAGAATAATTTTGATTATTTTATTTTTTTTGTAGATGATATAATCTTTATTTCATTGTTTTGATATTAATGCATTTTTATCATTATTCTTATAAATTTTATGATAAAAATTAAAATTTTAATGAATAGTACTCAATTTAAGTACAAAACATTCTCAGAAGGGCCAGCACTACCAAAAATACAGACATGAAAATTTCTTGTTTGTGTCGATAAAAGGATAAGACATATACCCACACATATAAAAACATGTTCTAGATATAATCTGTATGGTTATCTATCTCTCTTACATTAATTAGTCTTCAAGGAAGATCAAACAAAAGTCTGAGTAGTATAATTGGCACACTTGCACAGTAACAAAAGTTGCAAGTTTGGATCCCATTCTAGATTGATTTTTCATTCTAGAATAGTCTAAATTATTTAATTCAAAATAAATTTAATTATTAAATTTAGTACAAAATGGCAGCTTAACTTCCCACCTTATGTCCAAATTTAATAGTATTTATCATATTAATTAGCCAAATTCTAATCCAGCAGTTAATCCGACAATGTCATTTGTTGTTAGAATAAGTCAGGGTTGATTTTCTGCATATAGTATCAAATAATCTTATAATTAGTAAATTTTTTAACAATTTAAAATTTCGGTTGATTCAAAGAGAAACTATAAAAGCATATTTACATTAAACTATAAACAACTTACTTCTCCTTCCAGTTCTATAATTAAACGTAATACTCCATGAGCAGCTGGATGTTGTGGGCCAAAATTTAGTACCATATTGCGAACAGTCCTTTCTATAGGTAAATATTTTTCTACACAATATAAATAAATATCATAAGAATCATTACATATAAAATTCTTTGTATGAATCATATAATTTACTTTAACTTTTTATTAAAAATAAAAGCAAAATATCAAAAATATAATAATAAATTATTACAAGTTTTAAAATAATTAAATAATTAAAAATTGAATTTACTTATTGTGACATCATCACAATGCCAGGCTGCAGTTTTTAATTGTATTTTAATATAAATTATCATAAGGATCAATTCTATACCAAATATATCACTCTATACAGTAAGGTAAAACTTTTAAATTGAAATTACTTTTTATTATTTTTCCCCAGGCTACAATTTTAATCATCTGTTAATTTAAAAAATCATCATAGTTAATTGGGATCTCTGGCCCTAAGCTTTCTACATCTGGTTATATCTGGTCTCAATTTTCATCTAACTCACTCCATTTTTGAGATTAACAAAAGATGGACAGACGATGGGAATTTATAGGTCTGTAATTTGAAAACTGCAGCCCAACAAATAGCTTCTTCTAAAGTAAAATGTTGTTCTAATTTGATTAAATTACTGCAGTTTATTGTATATAACAGGAGTTTCCAACCTATTTCACATATCCTCTTTTATAATTTGTATAATCTCCTTCCAGGCACTCACCTGACTGAAATAAACTTTAGTTTGCCTATATTCATTTATCACATCAAAAACTTTCTTTGAAATGAAATTAAAAAATAGGGAATATAAATTATAAAACAATTTGTAACTGAATTATTATATTTAATTAAAAGTTTACACTTAATGTGATGGTTGATCCTAATTAATTGTAGCAAAATTGCAACTTATTTGAATTTTAGATTTAAAAAAATAACAATTAAACAATCTTAAATTATTATATATGCATGTACTTGCAGATCCAAACACAGGATGAATGTTTGTTATCCACCTGCTCAATAGTAGAGGATATCATTTGGTAGATCAAGGATAAAAGCTGTAAGAAAGCAACTAACTCTTGATGGGAGCCTTCCAAAGCCAACAATACATTATCAACATATCTGAAATATATAATAAAATAGCAAACTTTAAGAGGAGCAATGAAAATCTTGAATTCTGTATCCCACATGATGAGTTCAGCTAAAACACCTGATACAGGGAGCCCAATGTTAAGGCTACATGCTCACTATGTTTTGTTCAAATTAGAGACCTAAATGTCTGGACTTCTCCTTGCAAGTGAAAGCTTAATATGTTACTTTTGCTTTCCAGATGCCAAACTGATAAGGCTACCAGCACTACCTGCATTAATTAGGAAGTATAACCAGTGGCAATAAATAATTTGAAGTGGCAAAAAAAATTTTAAACTGGCAAAATTGTGGTGATATTTTTAAATTTTTCAGAGCAACCCCTGATAATGGTCAGTGTGTTTTATGTATCGTGACTTCAAAAAACATTCTAGATCATGTAATCACTTTTTTTTTTTGGCAAATTAACTGTTTAAACTTGTGAACACTATGTTGGCCTTCCTGAACACTATGTTTATGTTGGCCCTCCTTTAATTCTAGACTTATTACACCATCATGATGGTGTAATAAGTCTAGAATTAAAGAAAGGCCAACATAGTGCACACAAGTTTATACCAAGACTAAACAAGAAGCATATCATAGACCAACTGTCCCTGAGAGCACTGACCCCAATCCTGACTGCTTGAGTCTTCATGTCTTATTTGACACCATTATTTAAGAAGAGTTCCTGGCTAAAACTACTATTCCAATCTGCTCTAAAAAGTGATTCACTCTTGAAAGGAAATCTGCACTCCTACACAGTACCAACTGTTTGTGTTTGACAGCTATCAATAGTTTGAGAACATTGTCTCAAATGTATTATATAACCATATGTAGGACAGAATCTTATCAAACAGAAAGCATCATCCTCCTGCATGACAATGCAACATAATGCAAGAAAAACAGTGCAGAAATTGTATAAGTTGAACATCAAGTTTTGTCTTATCCCCTAATTGCAAGACTTTTACCCAACAGACTATCACATTTTCACTTTCTGGATATCTTCTTGAAGAAGAAATACTTCAGACAAGATGTTAAAAATGTGTTCCATGAGTCTCAGGTTTCTAAAACACCAAATTTTTATATATCTGGTGGCAAAATTGTATTGAACACAATGGTTCTCACTAAAAAACTAAGAAATACCTTTAAGTGAAGGCACTTGCCACTTGGATGTAATCTCATTTGGATACATAACAGGTCCATCAAACTGTTTAAGAAATTCAATATCTGGATACCATGTTTTGTGCCTAACATAAATATAAATAATTGTTAAATAAGTATAAAATATTGATAAAATATTATTATTTAGCTATAAGATAATTAATATTTATAAAAATAAATTACATAAAATTTAAATTTAGCTTGTTGTATATCACTTTAATACATGAAAATAATTTTAATTTTATTCATAATAATAATAAAGGTTCTCTAAAATAGTATATTTTTAGTTAAACTATAACACACAAATTTCCTTACTTTATAAATTGTTTGATAAAAGATATAATGTAAAATAAAAAATATAAAAAAATATAAGTTAATGAATAATAAATCTTTTAAATCTATTAATTATTATAATTAAATTGTTATAATATAATAAATTATTTTATAAACATACATTTAAATGATGAAATTAATGATTCAGTTTTAGTTAAAAGCAGAAATCATTACAAGTAAAAAATGATTTGATATAAATTTTAAAAAAATTATTTCATATGTAATACAAACATAAGTCTAACATTAATTAATCATCAATATAAGTTTGAAAGTATAGGTTTGAAGTAACAAAATTATAGCAAACCTGTATGTTGCCATACACAATAGAAGCTAATTATTGTAATCACAAATAAAGCTTTAATCAACTAATTTTTATCAGAGTTAGCTTGTCCAAAAAAACCCAAGTTAAATTATACTTTTGCAAAAAAAATATATATTTCTTGACAGACTATACATACAAGATTTCGAACATGTTTAAATTTGAACACGTTTGAAATTTGTTCGTTTTTAATTACTGCCTGAGGACAACATTCTTATCTATGTCAAAAGCACCAGCCAGAAATAAAAAGTTACTTAAAATGCTCCTTAATGCCTTTGGTGTGAATTTTCACTTCAGCTAAACAATTGTTGGCATGACATCCACAGTATGCATGTAAATTTATCCTATAAAAGACATAGAAAATCAAGCTGGAAACCAGTTATTGGATAATCAAATCTTTACTAACCAGCCTAAAGTTCATTGCTAACTTTACTACTTTAAATTGTTTTTGTATGGTTAATGTATAAAGGCTAGAACACGTGGTGGATATTTTACATCCAAAATTATTTAAATGCAGAATATGACAATACATGGACTGAAATGAAAGAAAACATACAGCCTCTGCACAGAGCAATTTCAGCACTGAGAAATGAAAACTGTCATCTGCACCACCATAATTTATGTTGAAATAGCTTGGTGCAAATCTTGACAACACATGGGAATGAATGAGAGCAAACACGAGCCATAAAATATTAGCATAGAATCTGACTTATTGTTTATTCTCCATTTCCAAATGAAACACACAAACTGGCCCAGTCCTATGACTTTCATGCACAGGCAGAAGTCTAGTCCTGTCTGTACTAGTGCAAAATTCTGTGTGAAAATATCCACTCATATGTTACAGCCCTAAGAACCTTGCAGTACAATAAAAACTTGTATCATTGATAAAGGTTTAATTATATAAATACAGAAATTTTTAAAATAATCATTACAAAAGGATTAAATGAGTAACTAAGTGGTTTCGATACAGCTGGATAAACAAACCAATGATAGTCTGTTTCAATGGAAATGGGCTATGTAATTGATTTCCTTATTCAGCTATATTAAAGCTGCATTATCAGAGTTGTGTCAAACAACCTATCCAACTGTGCAGCAGAATGACATCAAGAGTAGGAGTAACTTGCAGAGTTAGACAGGTTAGAAGAGACTTGCAGTTGGATTAAAAAATAAAATAAAATGAGTGAAGTTAGCCTACTGCTGAAGATCATTGCCCAATGATGTCATTTCTAAAAGAATCTGCAAGAAACTTGCAGTCAACTAGGTTGGTGGACATGGCTCAGGCAATATGCCCATGACTTTACTTCTGACTTTAGTGAATATTCAATGTTATGCATAACAATAAAATGTGTTTATTAATTTATTCAAAGATGCAGATTATTCATAGTTTACTATATAAAACTATGGATTTTGATATAATAAAGAAGCAAAATGTACCTGACAGATAACAAACCACCAAATTTTAGTGGTGAATAACCCAATTTTAGTGCAGGGCTAACCTTCAACACCGAAAACACTAAGGAAGCCATTTTTAAATAAATAAACTACAGATGGCGGTACGATACTTTATAAATAAAAATGTTAAATATATATAAAATAATCACAAATCATTACCGAAATACAATATAATTTTATCGATGTTAATAAAAGTTATAAGTATTTAACAATAACTATGATATTTAAAGAGTGAGCTTATGTAAATACTGAAAAAAACTACCAGAGTCGCCGAGAGGGGGAGCTGGAAAATTTACTAAGCCACTACGGAAAAACTAGATGTTACTGTCGGTAATATTTCAGAAATACTTGAAATAAAATTTTACTTTACTATTTCTGAGATATTACCCATTCATGCCGGGAAAGTTGCGCAACTCGTTCCTGGATTTCTTTTTGTCTTCGGCGAGCAACGTTACAGTTTATGTTCTCAATGTGTGCTGTATTGTACATTAAAACGTACACATATCATATAGGGTCCTAAAATAAAGTATTATTGAAACATCTATAAATCCTTAATAAACTCATTAACATACGTTATATACAGGACGTCCGAAAAGTTATTAGCGAGGTTGCAGCCGAAGTTTTCATCTCTAAAACGATTTAGAGATGAAAACTTCGGCCGCAACCTCGCTATTGTGCAGTGAGAAATTCGAAATGATATTAAAGTTATACGTACGGTATTGCATACGAAACTTGCATGTTGTCTATTCGGTACTAGTTGACCATTAATATGAATTGTATTGCATTACAAATTTCATCTACACAGTAATTTTTGGACACCGTATAGAGCATGCAGGACAGTGTTGAAGTGCTTTAGAAAACCAATGTTATACCATTTACAAAACAGTTAAAGTTTTATATTGTAGAAGTGATCCCCACTTTTCCCTACCCCGTTCTCTATTTAAGCGAAATCTACAGGCCATGGAGTCTAGATAAAACAATGATCCTTGATGATAAAATTGCAGTTATAAAACTAATCGGTAGTTAATTCTATTTATATTTTTTCCTTTTATTTTTTATAATTATTTTTTCCTTACAATTTTTTCCTTTTTTTATATATATATATAATTATTCGCAATGTTAGAAATGGGCACAGATTTTAGTCGCACTTTTATTATATGAACCTATTTTTAAAAATAGGTTATAATTTTTTCTTTGATATATAATTCTAATCCAGACCTTACCTACTGTCAACTGGCCAACATAATAAGTTTATATTAAGTGATTATATTTAAAGTCAATATACATAAAAGTTTATAAGGGCGATTCATAAATCCCCGTACGTATGCAAAGTATATATATATATGATATTTCATACGTTTACAGAATATGTTAAATATGAGCACTATTTACTTGAAAACTTTCTTCCCACTCAGAGTGAATTCATGCCTAATATTGGCACACACGCATCAGACATGTATGTCTCGAGTAGTTTGTCTTTTGTATAGAGACTTTGAACCGCCCGAATTTAAAACACAAGAAAACACTATATATTTCTATTCTGTGTCTTTAAATATTCCTATATTTAACAGAAGGTAAAAGTGATAATTTAATAAAATTAATTTATAACACTGTGTTGGATCTCTCTTCCCCTCTTATCTTATAAATATTAAATTTAAATTTTTGGAAGTATAGAATTATGTATACAATTTTAAAATTACGCTTACTGTAAGATCTAATTATCCAAAAATTTAATATTTATAGATTCTGGAGGAGATTCCATAACTTTAGGAATAAACAGAATTTCATTCATAAAATAATGAATATTAAATTATTTAATAATACAGTCGAACCTCCAATAACGGCCACTTCGACATGGTGGCTCATTTTTCAAATGCATACAAATAACTTTTAAACAATGATAACCTCGAACAACGGCCATATTCTTGTTTTCGTCAGTGGCCGTTGTTAGCGGTTTAACCTTTACTTAAGAACATTTTTAACTTATTTTACATTCATATCTGATAACCTGATTTCTACTTTTATGTCATTTTTTTTCTACTTATCATATGTCATTTGTATCGATAATGGAGTATGAAAATAAATTTATTTTCTTACGTCAAAGCTCCATTTTTTTCTAGTCTTATTGCTAAAGGAAAACTATAGTCATTGAACTGTAAATACTGTATTTTCTGAAACTGAGATTTTAATTTAAACTGTCTCTAGTCAGAAGAAACAGAATAATGAATGCTTATGCTGTTCTTATATTTTATATAATTAATTACTATAATATTTTTGTTTCGAGTGAACTGACTTATGAAAAAAGTTATGATTATATAATAGGTAAGTCTATTCTAATTCATAAGTTTTACAATTAATTTTGTGAATGATTTTTATAGCAGTTTAGACATTATTTTGCTGTTGGATCTGGTTCAGCTGGATCAGTTTTAACTAATAGATTATCTCATCATCCATCAATTAATGTTCTCTTATTGGAAGCCGGCGAAAGACCTCCCTTAATTCCTAATATAAATCTACTTCATTTAGATTTGATTTTTATGAAACATAATTGGCGCTTTTCAACTGTACCAAGTTCAACAATCGCTCATGCCAGGAAAGGACGGGTACAATCTTTCTAATTTTTGTCTTATTTTCTTAAAATAAAATATCATTTTTTAGTATTTTAAGACATGATTATGGTTTAGTCTTTTAATATAGCAGCAAGCAAAGTATTAGGCGGATCGCCTATGCATATTCATAACGTTTATGTGAGAGGAAATAGAAAAGATTATGATAATTGGGCTAAGAATGGTGCAATTGGGTGGGATTGGCAAAACGTCTTTCCTTATTTCTTAGAAATGAAAATAATAGAGATCCAGGAATACTCTATAATGGTAAATATATTTGTAAGCTTATAACTTTATTTTTTACTATTATTTTTGATGACCTAATGGCTGAGGTAATTAAAGCTAATTGTCACCTTTTATGCCACCATTATGTGCGCAATATCCAGTAAATGCCGTTAAAAATTTGATGCTCTTTTATGGGAAGATTCTTTTCCCGTAGAAAAAGCATATGAATATATAAATTTTATAAATTCCAAAACGTATAATAAAATTTTACAAATGTTCTATAACTTTAAAAATCTGTAGAAAAAAGGTCCTCTTAGTGATCACGGAGCGAAAAAAAAGACAAACCTTTTTTAAAATATATTGATTTATATAAAACAAATTGGATTTTTGAATAATTTTATATTATTTTTTTACATTAATTGAGTGTGAATGTTTATAAAAATGTTTTACTTCACATATGTAGGATACCACAACACTGAAGGAGAATTGATTGTTCAGTATCCTCCATTTTTTACACCATTAGTAAAGGATACTTGGAAGCCGCAGAAGAACTTGGATACCATATGGGAGATATCAACGGAATGAATCAATCTGGTAACATTCTATTCATACATAATATAAATATGATGAATTTTAAAAACAAAAGGAAATTAATGTTTATGGATGTATAAGCAAACGGGTGAACTGCAATATTTAAACTATGACTATTAGCTGAACTATTTGAAAGTTATGAAAGACCCTAGAGCCAAACGAAGTGCAAAGAGGTTCACTAGCACCTCTTATCTCAAACTAAAAATGTGGAAATGAGGAAAAAAGAGTAGAATATAATGATAATTACAAAGTTTCATTAATATTGCGTAACTAATACTTCAGTAATTACACTCAAACTTGTTTTTGTGCAATCTTTTTTTTGTGCGATTTTTTATAGGTGCAATGTGTTTTGTGCAATTATTTTTGTGCAGTATACCAATTTGATTGAAATTCATATACCGCACACAAAAAATCACACAAAACAAATTGCATAAATAAAAAATCGCACAAAAATAGACCGCACAAAAACAGGTTTGAGTGTAATTTTAATTACTTTATTTAAATAATCGTTCTATTTTACAGTACATTGATGTACCCCTGAAATAAATCCTGCTTTCCGTGGGTATTGAAGTTATTTCAACGTAGCGAATATTAAAATAAACTTATTCACATAGTCGTATGGTGATACTTTGGTTTTCTATGAGGCAGAGAAAGTTGATTTGTCCGAAATTTTACACAATTACTAATTTTTAATTTTCCACCATTTGATAATTACTTTCCGACAGTTATATATAACAGAGGGAAAGAATGGCAATCGGAAAAAATGGTGAAAAATGGACCCACAAGATTTTTACATTTTTGTATTTAGGACACCTTGAAACGTCGAGAAATGCAAAAAAAAAAAAAAAAAAATCGGGGTTATTTCTGTATGTATGGATGTTAGTGTGTGTATATGTACGATTTACTTCATCTTCTTTGAAGCTTAATAACTACTGTGTTTTTTGTCGAAAGTTTCTGAAATTTTGCAAGGAGGTTTGTGTATTAGGGGAATTGATGCTATTAAATTTTGGTGATTAAAGGTCGAGGGGTGGGAAGATAATGGAGGTCATGTGTATCTCCAGTAGAGTCGGACTTAATGACGATTTTACTCGTTATAGCATTTACAATTTTTTATGAAACCCATCTCTACCCTCAAAATTAAACTTTTTGCCATTTTATAATAGTTAAAAATATAAAAAGTCTGTTACCATATTTTAATAAAATATGATAACAGACGGCGCCACCAATATTTTAATTGTTGGCGGGAAAGTTAAGCAACTCGTTGCTGGTTTATTTGTTCTTGCTTTATCTGAATTTTCCCTACTATTTTGCCGAATTTAAGACGGCAGTTGCCCTGTGCTCCCTGACATGTACAGTACAGTACTGTACATTCGGGTTTATTTACACAAAATATCTTTATTTTATAAAATTGCTATTAGGAAAAAGCAGAACAGAAAGCATAGCAAATCTCAAGTAAGATTATTTTCAATTGCGATTAACATTATTATTTATTTATTTAATAATTACTACGAGTACAGAAGATTGTCTTTTGGCAGAGTTATAAATATCTATATCAGAATAAACAACAGAAACATAAACATGCAGGCATTAAGTTCAAATACATAAGAAAATAAATCTTGACAAAATCTTCACATTTTTAATATTTACTGAATAATAGAAATAATACTTTATTTCTGGTATAGCTCTTAACAATAATACTAAAAATTTTTAATAAAAATAATAACAGTAGATCAATAATAAAAGTTTTTACAGTAAAAACAATAAACTTGAAAATTTTCCAGGGCGACAGAGCTTGGAGACAAATAATTACAGAAATAAATTTCAATTTAATTATCTAATTTTTTAGGTTTTTCACCAGTAAATTATAGAATACACTATTGCATCGATATATGGTAAAAAGACAGATAAAGCATCTCATTGTCGAGAGAATGAGTTACATATCTCAATCGCTTTTACAATTATAATTTGTGGAATTTTTTATTCGATCCAAGGGAAGCGCAAGTGATCCCATTTTTCCCTTCTACAGAAGTCCATGCTTATAAGAACATTATAGTATATCTTCGGTTTGGTTTGAAAAGATAAGGCATGTGAGCGATCTGTAAGGCCCCTCTCAGAAGGGATTTTTATGGGAAGCTGGTTCCTATTTTGAAATTATATACGTAAACTAACCCGAAAAATCGCAAGAGTCAGCCCTATGATAAGGTACGAACCTGCGACCAACTGCAAGTGTTTAGTAGTTTTAGCCAATCGACTATTAGTGGGCCTGTATAATATCGGTCGGATTACTAATCGCACTGAAGATTCAAGATAGAATCTGAGCGAGTAACCCAGGAATTTTTAATGGGTGGTCTGTCCCGGAAATTTCGGGCTCGTCTCTCATCCCTCGAAACGTCCCCATTATGGGTCTTGTTTAACACACGATGGGTAGTGATTTAAAAAATCCTCATAGTGCTTACAGGGTAAAGGAGACAAAAGTTAAGAAGACATATAATCTATAAACATTAAATGTTTAATTGCTAGGCAAGGAAATGTTACTCTCTTTTGTTTCATTCTTTTATTTATAGAATTATGCTTTCTGGGCTGCAGTTTAAAAAATTGTAGACCTGTAAAATTCCCTTCTGTCTGTTCTTCCTTAATCTCGAGTTAGGTACATGAAAGTCAAGACCAGATATAGAAAGCTTAGGGGTAGGAGGCCCAGATTAACTATATACGAACTTCCAATACAAATCGGAAATCATGTTATTTCAATTCAAAACTTTTCTCCTGAAAGGAGTTAGATTCTACGGCACGACTCTACAGCTAACGAAAAAGTATGATTTACAGGGGCAAGACACTACAATATTAATTTGAGGTGGCGAGCATATATTTTAAATTAAATGAAAGTATTTCTTAATTCTGTACCAAAATCTTTTTCATGATTTAATTGGAAATATTACTATATTAAATTATAATTAAATGGAGTAACGTTATAAAACTTGTTATGTTCTATGCTAATGTACCATGTAAATTTAATTTCAGTTTTACTTTTCGGCTGTTATGTATAGGCTACATAACAAGGAAAAGTATTGGAATTGTATCAAATTTCACCTCCGGATTTTTTGCAAATCTTCACGTTTTGAGATCTCCTCAACCCAACAAAGTCTAAAAAAAAACTGCAAAAAATTTCGTGAATGTCTTTTGGCTTATATTTCATTTAATATTTGAGGATGGAGTAAAGACTAAGAAACGAAATCTGGCATGGTAGCGTTTGTGTAAAGGCATTGATGCTATTAAATTTTGGTGGTTAAAAGTCAAAGGATGAGCAGTTAGAGGAGTTATGTATGAGGAGTCGAGAGGAGGAGTCGGACTTAATCTTCATTAATTCCGACCTCTCTCGACCTCGTTATTAGCATTTACAATTTTTTTATTATTATTAAAGTCATCTCTACATTCAAAATTAAGCTCTTTGTCATTTTATAATTAACTAGCTGACCCGGCCACGCGTTGTTATGGCTCAAAATGTATCTATTATAAATGTATAACACTTTTCCTGTGGGGGGAATTTCAAAAAATCCCTTCTTAGTGTACATTCTCTTGACGTACCATATTAAAACGCAATCAAAAACGCATCTAAAATAGTATAATAAAAGCCGAGTTCTTCAAAGTAAGCCTTAATCCTGTCCCTTTCCCCGCTGGGAAATATCGAAATATCCCTTTTTAGTGTATATTCTGTTGACGTAACCTATTAAAACGCAATTAAAAACGCAAAAAACCGCATGTAAAATAGTATAAATAGAAGCCAAGTTCTTCACAGTAAGCCTTAATCCTGTCCCTCTCCCCCCAGTGGGGGGAATTTCGACATGTATATTATATAAAAACACGTGCGTATTCGAATGCAACATGGTGTCAAAATTTCAGAGGAATCGGTAGGAACAAACAAACGTTATATTTTATTTATATAGATAGATAGAAAATGATCTGCTTTAGTCCATTCTCACAGAAAAGCATAATGCCTCACAGAAAAGCAAACTTAGGTCGTCGGAAGTTAGCGCCATCTGTTGGACATAAAAGCCTTAATCCATATATAAATATATTTTTGAAAGGGGGGAAATGGTGGTCTTCACATATGCCAAAAACCTTCGCGGGAGTGTATTAAACAACTTCCAGAAGCTTCATGGCAATCGGATAAATGGTGTGGTAATGCATGAAGGACAAACACACAGACAGACTGGCATACATTCGTTTTTATATATATAGATAATATAAAAAGAGCTTTATAGCAAAATTTAACAACAGATAGCGTGACACAAATTTTATTTTGATGATTAATAAAAATATAAAAGTTATTTTTAAATAAAATCTCATAACAACCAGAAAGTTACAGAATTCATTAGTGGATTTTTGAATATCTAATTATTTTAATTTGCTGTTATTTTAAATTAACTAATATTAGTTAATTATACACTTTTTGCTTCCAATTTTTTGTTAATAGTGATATTTTCTGTAATAAATTATAATTGAAATTTAAAATTAGACCTAAGTAAAAAGGGGAGATGCAAGGTCATTTAGCCCGAACCTCACATAAAAAGTCCTTAAAATTTAATCCTGTATATGATGATTCATGACATTAAAGTAATTGAAGACTATTTGTGAGTGGCTCAGGCCATGTCTCTGATGACCCTAATTATAATCATATTTATTTTATGCTTTTATTATAATAATTATGATTATAATTATTGAATGTGACACGAAAATACAAATAAATTCTTCGCTGTAACTCATTAGTTAATTGAATGAATGAAATTCTGTTGTTTTAAAGTAAATGAAGAATATGGTAACATATAATATGTAATTTCAGTCTTTATGCCTAGTCAAAGTACAACCGTCGACGGAAGAAAATGGACGACATATCAAGCATTTATTAAACCTATTGAAGGAAGGAGAAATTTACGCATTATAACTTCGGCTTTTGTCACTAAAGTAGGTATATAAAGATTAACTTGTTACTAATGATATGTTAAAAAAAAAATGTTTTTTATCAGATATTAATCGATGACCATAATCGTGCATATGGAGTATTATTCGATTATCGTAACCAAACATATAAAGTATTGGCTAGGCAAGAAGTGATTATATCAGCAGGAACATTCAATTCTCCCAAACTTTTAATGTTATCAGGAATTGGACGAAAGGAGATTTTGAAGAAATTTCACGTTAGTATATCTATCGTATTTAATATAATAAATTTATTTATCTGTATCTAGAGACTCTGTGGTATCAAGAGACTTTATCTGTAGTTTTATCCATTCCTATCGAATGGATAAAACTACAGATAAAGTCTCTTGATACCATATAAGAACTACTCTGGTTCTTATAGTGATATATAGTAATCGAATAGTGATATATAGTGATCTGGCTCTTATAGTGATATATAGTGATCGTTATAGTGATATAGTGACTATAAGAACTACTCTGGTTCTTATAGTGATCGAATGGATAAAACCACAGATAACTGGTAGTTAGTTGATCACGGGTTCACGCCTTACCAACGGACTCGCCACTAGGAGTTTGGGAGAATTGTCCGAATTGGGAGAAACCCGAAAAACTGCACTCAATCAGTCCGTCAGGCGCAAATCCGCAACTGACTACCAGTGTTCAAAGGTTTTGGAAATAATTTAAAAACGTTAATTTTTAAATGATTTAATGTCGCTCTCTCTCTGTAATATATTTAAAATGTTTAAATACTTGTATATTTTATAAATTTTAGATACCAGTACGATCAGATTTACTGGTAGGAGAAAATTTACACGATCACGTATCAACACTCGGGCTTCAATTCGTGACTAATTCCTCTACTTTCAGAGAAACAAGAATTACTAAAAGAGATTATGAAGAGATGTTAATTAATGGATTAATGGCGCTGGTAATAAGTTTGACGTACTCATTACATTCATTTAATATTAATGAGTGAATAAGAATTAAAAATTTCATTAGGGCCACTAACATCACTGGGAATTGAAGTTCTTGGATTTATGAATTCTAAATATAATGAAGACCCAGAATGGCCTGATATAGAAATCGTTTGGGCAAGTCGAACAGCTTCATCAGATACATCGTTGAGAAAAATTACAGGTGCTGTTGAAGAAGTAAGAAACTTATTAGTAAGATTCTAAACTGGCAAAAATAAAGAACGAATTTTAAAATAATTTACTGAAAAACTTAAATTTCTCAGTTTTGTAACAATTTATAATTTTTTTTTTTTTTTTTTTTTTTTTTTGTATATTGCAGCTTGAAAGGATCTTTGAAAAATATTCATTATTAGACACCATTACTTGTAGTTCACGTGTAACTCGCCCAAAGAGTCGAGGAATGCTAACCTTAAAATCTAATAATCCATATGATGATCCCGTAATTGATTTAAATCTGTTGTCAAATTATTATGATATAAAGATTTCAGTTGAAGGTAAATACTAGATTTTTTTAAATTTAATTATTTCCTTCCTGCGAGCACTAAAATAACAATTATATGAAATACCTGACTAAATAATAGTTTTAGAAAAAATCATTGAATTTAGCCAGGTCTGGTATGAGGTGTCAGATGGATGGCAACAGGAAATATATCTAAATCAATATATCCGAATCAATCCACCACTGGTAAAATTATCTCAGTCAACTTGGACTCCATTCTATTTACACATATAGTGTATAACATTTTTGTAAGTTTTCTGACTATTACGTAGTATAATTATACAGGAACTGTAAGTTAACTTGCAACTTAACCACGAACAGTCAACTGAAAGTTTGTGATACCGTACTGTGATACCGTTTGTGATACAATAAAATCAAAAAAGTTAAATTATGTTTACCTATTTAGTCATAAAGTACCAGTTAAGTAACAATGATATTAACTATAGAACAGTGATAACTATAGTATTTTAACTACAATATATATAATATAAATAGATCATGTTTTCCTCCAGTAGGCATTCCAATAGAGCAATGGTATTCAAATATTTTAACAGTGCGACCCCAAGGTAATTTTCCGCGACCCCAAATGGGGTCGCGACCCATAGATTGAATACCACTGCAATAGAGCATGCGGCTCTTGTATATTTCTGATGAGCAGTATATGGCTCCTGTCGTGACAAAGCTTTCAGCGATCTGCCAAGTGGAAAGTGTCTTTCGGGATGACTTTTACGGGAAACTGACTTTTATTTGAATATTAGATACGTGACGAAAACCCGAAAAGTCTACGTTCCTAGCCCATTACCTATACAGTTTCTCCGCTACTTTACTTTACTTAAAGAAGGTAGAAAGCTGTCTGACCTTTATGTCAGACTTTTGCCCTAAAGAAACGGAAAGAAGAGATTAACAAAGAGAAGAAGTTAGTTGGAAGAGGAAGTAAGGAAGGTAGGAAAGTGAAGAATAAGAGCAACTGTGGTGCCCCATGGAACCCCACGGGCATTTGCATCGCTTACGATAATTATTAGAAAGACAGTATACAGTGATGGAAAGCTTTTCCAGTAAAAATTACAGTAATAATTAGGAAGACTTTCCCGAAAACAAAATTGTAGATGATTGCCTTCCATTGCTGGCCATATGGCCTAAAATTACGGAGGTAAACACGCATTTCGGAACTTTCGGTTATAGATGAGAATTGGAACCATTTGTTCCTTACCGAGAAGAGAGTTCATAGGGTAGCCCGAATAACATAAACATGAGTAGAATTACAAAAAGAAGGTATACAATATGTACATGCTGGTCGATGAGCTTCGCAGTAATAACAAGTAGCTTACATGCAGGGAGAAAAAAAAACCAGCAGAAATCCACAACAAATGGCCGATGCCAGGAGTCCTATTGTTCAGGAAAGTTCATAGTAGGTATGAGTGCCTTGATCTCAGTTATGAATCGGGTCAAGGCCCTAAAGATTTTTTTGTTGTTAAAAAGCTGGTGCTTCCCGGGCGGCGTTTAGTCCTTCGTACAGACAAGTTCCCTGGAAAGTGTCTCTTAAGTCCTGGTATTTAGTGCATTCGAAAAGGAAATGTTCTGCAGTATCTTCACAGTCAGTATTTAGTTCACACAAGTTATTGGTTTTCTTTTTAAAGCGGTAAAGATAGGCACCAAAGCTCCCATGATCTGTAAGACATTGCGTGAGGGTGAAAGAAGGCTGAAAGCTGAAATACCTACTTTAACAACAAAAAAATTTTTAGGGCCTTGACCCGATTCATAACTGAGACCAAGGCGCTCATACCTACTATGAAATACCTATCTTCGATCACTGCTTGTGCCTTGCAGTGATCGAAGATAGGTATTGGTGGCAGAGCCTGCCCGCTGTGGCATTATCCCAGTCGTCTTGCCATAAGGCGTCGATTTGATGATTTATAATGTTGTAGAGGAAGCTGGTAGGGTATTTCGAGTACGTTATTGTCGAGTTGGACAGTTTCTCAGCTAACCTATCACTTAACCTTTCGCTCTGAGAAACTTTTGATTTAATCTTTACAAACTTTCATGGGTTTTTGGCAGTTCAGACCATAATTGGGCGGTTGAGGGCAGGAGTATAATGAACATTAATAATCCATAATGAGGGAGGCAAGGCACTATTTGGCCTTTCTAGTTATGGATTATTGATACCTTCATTATTCATCTGCCAAAATCATAAAATGTTTTTACTAGGAGTTTTATACTAAGAGTGTCTCTTTGTGAATGAAAGCCGTATTTTAAAAATTATAATAATTACAATATTATTTTAATTGCATGTAAAAAGTATAACAATTTATCATATAAAAATTTTAAATCAATAGAAGTATTAGCAACAGTAGCTTACATATTGTAGGTAATGTAAATTTATTAAAGTTTAAAATGATACTATTTCGAATGACTTAAAATATACTATACTTAATAAATCTTATAGGTATGAAATTCTGCTTACAACTGGCATCAACAAAAGCTATGGAAAGATATTCAGTTCGACCTCTATCCTATATCATTCCTGGATGTGAAAAATATAAATTATATAGTGACGAATATTTGGAATGTATGCTCATAGCATTCCCCCTATCAGCTCATCATTTTGTAGGAACTTGCAAAATGGGTCATCCTAATGATCCTTCTACAGTTGTAGATACTGCACTCAAGTAAGTATTTAAATACGATTATTCTTAGAACGATGAATATAACAAAATCATCATAATTTTTCTTATAATAGGGTCAAAGGAATACATAATTTAAGAGTAATTGATGCTTCTGTTATTCCGACACTGATCGGAGGTCATACCAATATTCCTGTAATAATGATTGCGGAGAAAGCTGCAGATATGATTTTACAAAATTATTTTAAAAGATGAAATAAAATAATTTTTATCTGATATTGGTATTTTGGTAGTGAACTATTTAAAATGAAAATTTCAGTAATGCTGGGGGGCAGAGGAGAACGTATATAACGATATTACAACCGTCCTCTTTGGCTTCGTTGCTTCCATCCACTTCTCGGATGCCATGGTTATTATTAATTTAAGTAAAGATTGCATTAGTTAAACAGGCAGTTTTTGCATATTTTTGAAAGCTGTTCTTAGGCTACTTATCATAGATGGACGATTTAATTATAACACTTGTGAAATTTAACATATTATCGCTAATGTGAGATTGTATTCTTTCTTTAGAAACATATTTTAAAATTTTTACTTCAAATTTTGTTTGAATAAAATCAAGTTGTAATGTCTTTGGATAAAAAGCATAAGGGACATATGTTTTCTGAGTTTTGGCAAGGCTATAACGCCAAAATGGTTTAAAAAACAGTCGTTTGAAGTACGAGGTACTAATGTACTAGTTTTTTTTAAAAATCTTACTTGAAAGAAGAAAGACCCTAGGCAAAATTTATTCTTCTTTTTTCAATTTTTATGAGAATTGTAAGCTTCAACTGAAAAGGGTTCAAAAGATCCTAAATGTACACTTTTGGAGTTTACTTAAAAGAATAAAAAGTTCTAATCGGGTCATATTTTGATTATGGTGTGGTAAGTCTTCATTAATATCCAAATTGGTAGCTATATTGATATAAGAAAAAATATAATTAAAAGAAGTGTGAAGCATTTTATAACAAGTTTTCTTCTGCTTTTAGCAGCACGAGTTCATCAATTGCAAAACAAAAAAAAAAATTCTGCTCTTTCAGTAGACAAGATGAAAGTGATGAAAGTCTTTTTTGACATATCGTTGATTGGAGATAGTTCTTGATCAATTTTAATTTGAAAATGATCGTTCTACAGTGCAACAGACAATTATCAGTATAATTATATTTTCCAATAATTACTAATTTGATGATTTAAATACTAAAATTTACTATCAAATTTGTAAGGCCCTTAAAATCGCTTGTCTCTAGGCGTTATCTTTTTCGCTTTATTGCCTCCTCTTCTAGGGCAAAACTGCTTGACAAAACTTAAAAAAGTATACTAGATATATAAGTTTAATTTTCTGAGATGATTTTTGACTCAAAAAAGTTTTTTCTTATACAGAATATATTATAAGCATATTTTGTATAACTACTTACAATTTAAAAGAACTACCAGGGGCTGAGTGAATAAAACCATTGTACTACAGTGGTAGTTGGCCAACGGGCTGGCCACATGAAATTTTTTGGGTTTTCTTCGTGTTTCTAACAGCTAATTATGGGCCAGCTTTTCATAGAAAGTTTTTCTGGGAAGCATCTCCTTGACAGATCGCCCATATGTTACATTGCTGTATTATATCAAACCAAGTTTAAATCACATTTCATTCTGTTTAAATATTTTAAATATTCAATTACTGAATATTTTAAATAAAAGAAATTTCTATAGTTTTATTTACTTAACAATTACTTATTGTTTAACTATTGTTTACAATAACACACTTAACTCGTATCTTGAGCGTTATAGCCTATTGTTTAAAATGAAACCTCTTTGTGAGTAAATTTCAATAATAAATCCATTAAATGATTTCTTTTGCATAGGAAACTAATGATTTTATTTATAGATGTTATTATATTCATAATATATACCTGCATTATTTGGAAATTTGGAGCTAAACCTGTTCACGGTAACATTTTTTTTTTCTTCTAGAATTACTTGTCATGTGCTTACATACAATAATATTTAAGTATCTTACGCTTATATTTTAGTAGAAAATTTGGGAATTCTTTATCGGAACATCAGTTTAGAAAATTTCACTTCTACGTTCTTCCCGAACACTTTAAATAGTTCTCTTAAAATTTGGAATATCTCAAAAGTGGACCAGTTCTATCCTTTTTTGAAATTTCTTCTTAATAAAACTACGATCGGTGTCAATTCCTACATACATCATTTCCATAGATTGATACTCCGAGGTAAAGAAAAACAGAAAATAAGCCTCACTCGACATTACTTAAATCAGATTCGAAACATGCCGAAGTGGATTCAAAACTTCAGAATCAACTGGAATGAAACATTTAATAGTGGAATGTCAGAAATTAAAAGTACCTTAATTGCTCGAAGAAGATTCATATTAAAAATGCGTAGGAAATTTATAATTTGGTTGAAAAATCCACGAATTCCACGATGTAAATGCAAAGACGTTCAGAAAATTGCTTGTTGGCCGGCGATTTTCTTCGCTATTTGTGATCTAACGGATGACGAAATTAAGAAAAATGGTCCAAGGATTGTTATTTCTAGTTTATTCGCAAATTTATTGATTTATTTCTTACTTAGACATTTTCGGAATTAAAAAAAAATTACTATATTCGATAAAATCAACAATGTTATTATTTCTTTAATTCTATGAACAGTAAGATAAATGTTGGATATGATTCCATTATATGATCCAAATTTTAGAAAATTTGGATCATATAAGGCAGTGTTTCTCAAACTTTTTGGACCGCGACCCCCCTTCTGCACTTAAAAATTTCAAAGGACCCCCGAAGAATAAGTATATGTCAAAAAACATCCCGGAGGGAGGAGGTTAGGCTCGTATTTAAATATTTATATTATTTTTATTATTTATATGTGCAATTTATTTAAGTAAAAATTATTTCATATATTTTTTATTTCTATTATTTCTAAACATGAATCCATAGTAAATTTATAAAATATTTGAAAAAATTGATCTGGCATCAATTTTTCAGCGACCCCCAAATATTTTTCACGACCCCCTTGGGGGTCGCGACCCCCACTTTGAGAATCACTGATATAAGGAAACGTAACACGTGGGATATCTGCTAAATGGGCCCTGTCTATGAGAAACTGTCCCTTATTTAGGTTTTAGACACTTAACACCAAATGAAGAAAACCCGGAAAACTCCAAATTGCTAGCCCATTGGTGAGGAGCGAATCCACGACCTATATTCAATAGTTTTATCTACTTGATGACTGATAAGTCCATATAGTAGAGGAGACCGGGGTTAGTTGTCACAAGGGGTATGTTGTCACGGTGCAAATATCGCCTATATAATCAAAACTGAATGGTCACGTCATCTAGGAGTAGGTTCATTTACCGCTCGCCTACGTCATCACAAAATTCGAATAATATCCGTTTTATTGTTTTCCGTTAATTAGCGGTTAAAAGATTTACAGCAAGTCGCGTAAATTTTGGTGTCATGTCTTGTGCCGTTTGGAAACTTGCAATTAGTAAAAGGTGAGTAACAACTGTATATCTTATTAGATGGGTCCTTATTGTATATATACATTACGAGGAATCGAATTTTCTATTTTGAAATTAGAAACTATGAACCGATTTGTTAAGGAAGTTCATTTGGGGCAAATTGTCATACATCGAACGGGGCAACTTGTCACTAAGACTGACTCATCAGAAGAAAAAGAAAATACTGTTTGGTTTGTGGTGAGAGTTTGGTCTCACGAGCTATGTATAGATGTAAATCCATATTATGTTTGTCACAACTGTGACTCTGAAGACAATATGTAAAGATTCGAGTTACTTGTCTTTCGCAGAATAAATAATAGTAAATTAGTAATCTATTTTCTTAATAGAATTGGCACGAGTAAATGTCATATTACGCATAATTTAACATAACCAAAATAAATTCAGGAAATGTGAGAACTTAGACTACTGTGTCACCCTCTGACAACATATCCCTAGAGGTATACCCTTCTAAGGTCCCAAGGACATACCCCTAGAAGGGTATGTTGTCACACGGTGACACAGTTTCTAAAATAATTAATAACTATGACAAAAAATTTTTGAATGTTTATATATTTATTATAAATCAAATCAAAAGATATGTAGGTGTACATTTTCACTTAAACCAAAATAAATTGATATTATAGACCTTAAACCTAGAAATGACTAAAAACTGACAATTAGCCCCGGTCTCTCACAAAGAAACGGTGATCAACTATTAATTAGAATTTAGATTTTTTAAAAAAATGTTTGCGTGCCCTACACACCACACACACACACACACATACATATATATATATATATATATATATAGCCTATACACTGCAGGTTAGGTTGTAGACTGCAGCAAACACGAGTATACTAGATATTGCAGTGCTATGACATTCCGCTGATAATTTCAATCGGCACAACATGCAGATGATGTCGTACAGCGATTTGCATAAATGACTCAAAATATTCTACAATTAAACTCGCTGTAATTTTATCCCCATCTGTTTAGAAACATAAACACAGATATTAATAGATATTTTCTACATATTTCGTGATGACTCTTACTTAGGAAATATGCCTATATGCATATACATGTATACAGTATATTGTTTATTTTATTTTTACAAAAATTTGTCACTTATCAGACAATGTATTTTATACTTTATCATGTTAGTTGTGATTATCTCTTTTGTCAAGTCGTTTAGAATTAATGGTTTTTAAAAATGTCAATTTAAATATCAACAGTTAAATTTTTATCTGTTATTATCTGTAACCTCTTGGAGATAGATAAAAGTATTTCGTTTTAAAGTACTTTCATTTAGCATTATATAATTATTTTGTTTTTATTTTTGTTGGTAATAGCTTAAAAAATTATTTTTATGTAATTATCTGTTTATATACTAGATGGCACTACCATATAACTAATGTTATGGTCCGTACAATTCAGCCGTCTATTCGCCATATTTAGTCCAGCTATATCTATCATACTTAGCTTTATTTTTACTTTTCTCATTGTTTTCTTTATTTTTGTTTAGTTAAACTTAATTCTTTACACTTTTATCAAAAGAAATTAAATTTGAATTTACCGGAATCTACTTTAAATAAATCTTTTCATCATAAAATAAATAAATACTGTATTTGAGCCATGACAAAAAGTGTACTGAGTGTTATGGCGCAAGAAAATGTAAATGAGCGCATGGCAATAAAATTATTGTGACGACATAGATGAACAAGAGTATTGTTAAGACAAGGCAAAGTTTTATATATATATATATATATATATTTTTTTTTATCAGATTTTTTATCAAAACTGTTTTTGCTCATTGAATGACTCTCTCTGTTGCCTTAGCTAGGCCAGATTTAGGACACCTAAAACAGCAATTACGACTTAGATTTAGATACTGTAGTTTTATTTTTTAATATCCTCGACATTCACAAACATCACATTCTTCTATATAGCTATATTTCTTTAGAGTGGTCTTGGATTTACCAAATCTAGTATGAAGTCGGTTTATGGTTCTCCAAGTGAGCCAATATTCATATCGCTCTTTGTCAGTCTTTATTCTTTCATGCCAATGTTTCAGCCTAGTAATTTCGAGGATTCTGACTAATGATAGATATGTAGTTGTGCTTTTGATGATATAGGCATGGAAAAAAAAAAGCGAGTTCTTGATAGCTGTACCTAATTTCGTGTACCTAAGGCAGTACAATAAGATTTTCTTTTGCAGAGATGAATTCAAATAGCAATGGATAATTCAGTAGCAACAAACTGCTGCAATGGGAAAGCAATCTTTTTCACTTCATAATAGTAAATTTTCCTGAAGGCTGAAACTTTCTCTGCGATTTTCAGAATGTACAGACATGTTGTATTTCTACACACACACAGATAGAGAGAGAGAGAGATACAATGCATTCAGTGCTTTGAAGAAATCGTAGTGATGTCACATTATGTAATCTGGAGATTGATTGATTCTTGTGAAACCGTGTTGTATTATTCTTTGAAGTATCAAACACAAATTCGTGTTAATAACAACCACTTGGCTTTTTTACACCTTTATTTAGTTGACTAAATAAAGGTGTTAATAACAACCACTTGGCTTTTTTCCACCTTTATTTAGTTGACTAAATAAATTTGTGTTTGATACTTAATCTGGAGATTGTTTTTATCGAAGACTTGAAATACGCGCGCCTCTGTAAGTCTGCTATGGTGCACAGTTTGGAAAACAATGATGATAAATATTCTGTTTGAATTATAAACAATTTATTCACAATAAATTTTTAATTTGTCTCGAATATATACGTTGATATTTCGTTACTGCTAAATGTACAGTACTGCTAATTCTAACCGTCTTCACTTCGGAAACCGGCAGAAAGGATTCTTAAAATTTGTTTTAATATAAAATTAAATGAGAATGAGTTTAAAATGTGATTATTAATTTAAATTTAAATACAAACAAGCAAAATATTTCTTGTGATATCGTCACAATGCCGGGCTGCAATTTTTAATCATATTTTTAATTTAAAATATATACTCTCCACCTGAAATTAGTAGTGGTTTGCCCCTGTACATCATACTTTTGCTTTTACAATAGAGTTGTGCCGGTCATTTATCTAACGCCTTTTAGAGAAAAATTTTTGAATTGAAATAACACGACTTTCGCTTTGCATCGGAAGTTGTTGTATAATTAATCGGGTCTTCCTGCCCTAAGATTTCTATACCTGGTTTCATCTTTCATTTATCTAACTCCGTTCTTGAGATTAAGGATTGACAGACAGACAGGAATTTATGGGTGTACAGTTTTTCAACAATTAGAACAAAAAGAGAAGCAAAAGACAATGTTAGCGGAATATACTTAATAAAAAGGTACTGAAAATCTGGTATCAATTTACTCGAGAAAGTATGATACGGTATAGAGAACAAAGCCTCATGTCATGCTCTCAACGATACTATTTTCAATGTATTGAAAGATTACAGAATGATATCAAGAAAAATAGTCTTAGCTATAATTGAATAATTGGCAAATTCAATCTATCGTTTAAAACAGTTGCAATTTATATACCTGGTATATCAAAATTCCTATAATTAATGTTTATATATTTTTAATGAATAAATTTTGTGATCAAACAGTGAATGCATCCTATTTAAGCGTACTAGAGATACTAAGCGTACTATATAAGATATGATCAAAATAGCATTATCACTAAAATTATAGCATAAACATTCGGACTATATAAATTTAAACGCAATAAAACAAGCTGAAGCCATGTCAGAACCATTTCGTTAACAAGTAGCTAAAATTTCAGATAAATTTATTGTTGTAATTAAGTCTACTTAAAGATTGCAATTAAAGGATGTTCTTTGGGGATGTAGTAACTTCTTTACAATGTTAATGCCAGAATACAATGGCCATAGATCGGAAGCAGAAATAGTTTTGCATTTCCGAAAGTGCTAACGAAGGAGTTCAAACAGCGAGAGAGAGAAAGAGAGAGAGTAGAAAAATATTCTTCGTCGTCTCAATTTATGGCAAATAGAAGAGATGAGTTTTTAACGTTGTACAAGTATATAAGCCTGAAACAAAAAGATTAGGTGACTTGTCGCAGAGTGTAATGATTTTTATGTCTTGTTCGGTCATTTCTGATATTTGAATAAACTCTATCATGTGGACCGAAACCTGCTACCATCAGATTCTTTCATGAGGCTTTTCGAATGCTGCCAAACCATGTCCTTAATAAGTTTAACTATTATAGACACAAGTTTTGTTAAGACGCAAATCGATAATTGTTAATAATCTACTCATCAAGAAATTGACCAAACTTATTTTGGAGCTTGCCAAGAATTTATGACTGATAAAAATCAAATGAACAGTCTTTTTAGAATGTTCAGTCAATATTGTCGTCACGGCTTCTAAACTAAAAGTGTTTTAATTATCTGTGCTAAAGAATTTTTGTAAAAAGTTCATAAATAAACATACCAACACAAGACAAGAAATAAGAACGTCTTTACATTATTATAAGTAAAACTCAATGATTCAAGCGCATTAAGTGAAGATTTTGGGATCAAATCCTGGTAGGAAGACACATTTACTCGAAAATGTACAGAAATATACGCTTACACATTTAATTTGAATTAAACTACCAAAACACTGACAGGACGATTATTTTTTTTAAACTAAAGATAATTAAATCCGTAATTGTTTATACTTGTTAAACTGCAATAGACTATATATATATATATAACTTTTATCAGTTTATTTGTCATGAAGAAAGAGAGTATTGTTACAAATAAATTTTAAAAATTACTATAATTTATAAATTAATTCTCTTTTAAATTACGGAATATGTTTTCATAACTGTGCAATAGTTTCATAACTATTTATAGAGTAATTTTCTTAATGGTGATGATGATAATACTTGTGTAAAATCTAAAGAGGAAAATCAAAATATTGAACAAGAAAATAGATTCTTGCTTGAACAAAGTCTTTCTTTTTCTCTTTTTTTCTGAGATAAACTGGTCTTCGGTCTTGATTTGAGATCAGGTCCAAAGATTAGTTCATCCCTGGAGAACGAGAAAGAAAGGAATGAGATGAACTGATCTTTAGACCTGATATGAGATCAAGCGCAAAGATCAATTTAACTCATTTTTTCAATTTGCACGCTAGTTGGCCGTCCTCTTCAGGATGAATTTGATAACTTTTCTTTTAGGTCATCAATCAACATTTTTCTCTTTCTACCTGTTCTTTTACATATTTCCCTCCCACTATTTCTTTCAATAAACTATTTTCTGTCAAAATATACAAAGATCCTCCTTTCTTTTCTCCTTGTAGACTATCTCTTTCTTCATTCACCCTTTTATAATCTTTTCATTTGGAATTCTTTCGGTCAGTTTATTCTCTCTATTTTCCTCCGTAACCTAGATAAACACTTTACTGTACTTCTCATAAAGTGTTCGTCTTTTCTTCATTATTTTAAAGTCATCGTTGCATTAAATCTATAAACTATAAACCATAAATTATAAAAAAAAAATTAAAAAATAATATAAGCTATTTAAATTCTCCTAATATGAGTTATATAAGAAATAATTAGCGTTGAAAATACAGTCTTATCTCGATTAAGCGCCTCGATTTCGCCTTTGAAATTAGCACTAAATTACATGTGGCGCTAAACTGAAGTACTCCAAGCAATAGGAATGTATATAGGCTAAATAGTGAATACTATATAGCCTATAAGTTTAGCTGTGAATTCGAAATTGTGTAATTTGGTGATGATAATGTCGTTTGCAATGCAAAATGTTACATTTAATAATTCACAGTCTTTTGGAAAACATGCTTAGAAAAATTAGAAACTGCGCTTTATGAAGGTTGCGCTATTCAGGGGAGCGCTATATCAAAGTTTGACTGTGTTTCTCAAAAAGAACTGCAAAATAAACATTTGTTGACTTACAAGTGGTGCATGCGATCCAACATGTATAAGTCAACAAATGCTTATTTTGCACTTGATAAGAGTCACTTTTATGCATTCAATGTATGTAAATTTGTGAACTCGAACTCGAAGCCTAATCCCTCCTAGTGCCAAACTGACTGAGATTAATTATTTAAGTGCAATTTTTCCAATAAATGAGGATTTAAGATTCGAATTCGAGTCGAATCCTCAGAAACGTTCAAGAGTAGTTTGTCTCATCTGTTATCATCCAACCTACTCATTGAGGGTCTCGTTTAGGCGTATAACGAGGTATTCGATGGGTGACTATCATACGACTTTATAACAAGCCCTATATAAAGAATTATCAATTAATTACATTCCTTTTATAAGATTTGTTATATTTTCATGTTTTCTTTACAAAACTGAAGATTTTATAGATTTTATTTTTATTTAACAATAAAAAGCGTAAAACATGAAACATTATGTGTCAATAAATTCAATCTTTTTATATTCTAGACATAAAGAAATAAAAAGATACACGTTGAAGATACTTGATTGAAATGTCGGCACCCGAGGTAATAAACTGTTTTCTCTAAATCGAATATTCCTCCTTACAATAATCACATTAATAAATAAACGATTGTATGATACGAGCAACAGCAAAATGACGTGTATATATTTATCACCTCGGGACATATTTTACTATCCATTATTTAAAATACGCTGCTCATCTCTCTCTCTCTCTCTCTCTCTCTCTCTCTCTCTCTCTCTCTCTCTCTCTCTCGTGCATAACAATAAATACTGTTACTAAATTACCGTAGATTTATTTATTTTTTAAAAAAATATCTTTAGTAACCAATACACCCGTAGAAATAATTAAAATAAATACAGCAAAAAAGTAAACACAAACTACAACATCCCACTTTGGGGAGTTGATATTTAAATAATACATTTTTATCTTTGCCTTAAAACTCAAGCAGAATGACTATTCACAGACTAAATACGAGGGTCAAACGGCTCTTAAACTACGACGTTCGCGTCCTCTCCATCCATAAAAGCCATCATTAGTTGCAGACTCGCAGTGCCATCCATCAAATCAATGCGGCATATCAGTGATTCGCTAATTATCCACTAGGGGAGCTAGCAATCACGTCTACCACTCGACCTGAAAAAAAAATAATAATAAATACAGAGACAAAAAAAAGAAAGAAAGAAAACGTTTCTGCACATCCGCTTCTATAGTAACGGAAAGAGGCCTACCCCTGCTTGTAGTAATTACAGTAAGAGCGCAGATTTCAGAATATACTAACGGGCAGACCTACAATTTTGGATAAAATTGTTACTTTTTAACATTTTGTTGTCCTTTTTCCGCTCGCGAAGATAAAAAATAGAGTATTATATTTATAAAAAAACATTATAAGAAGTGTGTTTTATTTGTTTAATTCCCCATTTTCTGCTTTTTTTATATATATACATATACAGCCAAGCCTCTGAACAGAGGCCACTGAAGAAGATATAAAAAGTGGCCGTTGTTCGGTATGCATTTCTGTTTTGAAAAAAATGGCTGCAGTTTATAGGTGGCCATAATTAAAGGTTCGACTATACATATAAAATTTCTGAAATTCTAATTAAAAAATAAATTTCTAAATTATATTTTTTTTAAATATTTAAATTACAACACTAGAAATTAAAGCAAACAGTGAATTTAAATATTTAAATTTAAATCAAGAAACACTACGAAGACACTTCTATCTCGTAGTGCCATCTGTTAACGGTTTCTTTTATTACAATTTTAAAAAAATATATTATGGTGTTGTCATTTAATATATTAATTGAAATAAGTACGTTAAATATATTTTTTATTTTTTTTTCAGTTATAATTTTCAGATAGTTTAGTTTATTTAAATAATAATGTAATATTTAAGTAACTTGCAAATTACCACGCACAGTAGTTAAGAGAGAAAACTGAAGCTATAAAGGTCTTGTTAAAATTTTAATAAATACTGAGGTACCATATTGACCCTAATCTCGCGTCATATTTCTTTAGAGCATCCGTAAAGGGTCGTTGTACTTGGCTTTTTAATAAATATACAACTGTAATGCATGCCGATTCGCTATAAAGCTACCGAACATTAATATTATTCTTGCTTCATAAATTTTAGTTAAGAGGGGCTCTTAATTGAAATTTTCCATCTTCTTTCCTTTCACATTCTCCTAATTATAGCATAATGCATTTATCAATTTTTAAAATTTCATTTTTTTCATATTATATAATAGAATGCTCTTGTGTTAAATCTATATCTAATAAATAAATTTTTTTAATTAAACAGTTTTATAAAAACTCTATAAAATTAAAAAAATAAATGCTAGAAAATTGTTAATTTTTTTATAAAATTAAACGTGTTAAAATAATGTTTTTAATATATAAAATAAAATTCAATCTCAACACCTAACACAATCGTGCGGCGGCCATTTTGCTGTAAAAAATAGCATCAATTAACTTCGTTAATGAAGACAAATGGAGAGGGAACGAGTGGTAGAGGAGAAGGAAAAAGTCAGTAAGGCAGATCTTCGTGACTATTAGGCCTACCTGGCGATTTCCCGTCATTGGCAGAACGTGTGTCACTTCATCTCCTAAACAGTCACGGAGACATCTTAAAATCTCAAAAATTCCCCGGGCTACAAATGATACCAATTAGAACCAAAACCGACATGAATATACATGACCGATTCATCCCGAATATGGCCTCGTCCTTTCTCCCTTATACATTTTTATCCTATTGTATTGTAGAAAATTGTACGTTTTGTCTATAAGAAGTCCCATTAGGTTTTAAGGGCTTCTATTACAACGTGATGTGGTGCGGGTAATTAAAGAGAACACCAGGTGACTAGCGTTCTGAAAGATCTCTCGCTAGCAATTGTTTCTACTTGGTATCTCGTTACCGCCTAAGTGACACGCTCGAAGGAATTCGGGACCCGGATATTGTGTGCGCACTTTCTTTTAGAAGGTGTAACTGCTCTTCATTTTCCTGCGCCTTATATGTCATTTTTCCCTATGCCATCCTAGCGGAAACAATTTGATAATATCAAAAACGTGTCGCGCAACAACACGCTACGATTATTATTTACTTTGAAACGGACCCTGAAGGGCTACGATGTTATAATTATCATTATTTCGTTTTACATGATTTAAAAAAGACCTCGAAACCTTAAGAAATCTCATCGGAAAACTTCACTTGTATGACCTATTGTTTAACTTATAAATTACATATTTTATTAGCTTATCTAGTAATTTAAACCAGTATATATAACACATTAATTTCAAATTATATTAAAATTAACAGTCTTTACTTTAAATTATGATGTATTGATTTCTATATGTTAAATATAAAATTTTGTTTAGGCCTATAGTCTAAATCCAATAGTCTATACATTACATATAAACTACAGGTCTATTTTTTTCTAATATAAATAAATTTTATGGGGTTTATGAACGTAAATAAAATTTAAAATTGTCAAATTAAAATTAATTAACCAATTATGTGGATATTAAACTTGTTCATATTTCCAGTTACAGATTTGTTGATAGTCCGGACTATTACAAGGCGATTATTCAATTGCTGATCCGACTTTTACGACCGACAGACGACTTCTAAGAAATGCCGTCCTCTCACCTATCATTACCATTTCACAACCTGGGAATTGAAGGTACAATTAGAAGGCTCAGCAGTGACACAATGGCGCCATCTGGATCGTAACAATTCCTATTGACTCTTCTATGTCCGCCTCTTCTACTTGTTCAAATAAGTGTTCTGCCTCAACTGTGACCTACTTTTTTTTTTTTTTTTTTTTTTTTTTTATCTGAATTGCCCACGACGATCGACTCAACTTCACTTATTTATATTACAAGAAAGATTTCTAATTACGCTTTAAATTTACTTTTAACCTTAAACTCGTCACATAAAACTTTATTTAACACTTTAAAAATATACTTAGTAATATATTCGTTGATTTACTTAATTAAATTGAGACTCAGAATGTAATTAAACTGAATATCATAGATCTTGTGAGTTCTCACGTTTACTCCTCTTTATATTGATTTTATTTTATAGGCTATACCTTTTTTTATGTTGAGTGTATGTGTGTGGTTACAAGTAAAATGTGACTAAACAAACGAAGGTGACTTCATTCATTGATAACAAATTAACATTACGCAAAGTTCTTTAGTCAACCTTTCGGGCATATCTTTATGTTAATTATACTTTGAAAATAGAGGAATAACTACCGGGAAAACAGAAAAAGACAATTGCCTCCTGGCTGTTTTCAATAAGAAAGTTGAAAGTGTCTCTCTGCGATTAGTTGGGTGAGGAAGACAGACGGTCTTTTTTTTTCTTCTTTTTCTTTCCCCTGTTACAAAACATTCGATAGGAGGAGGAAAGGTCTTTCTATTATGTTACCTTTTCTATTTCAGATAATTGATATCTATGCCTATGTCAGAATATTAAATAGACTATAATTTAAAGATATTCATAGAATATTGAGGGTTTTTGGAAAAATATTAATGTAGATTTAAAAATTTAATATGGTTACCATTAACGATGTTATATTAAAACATACTTTTCTACGCTACATTTGTCAATAATCTAGATAAAAACTGTTTGTTTTGCCCGCGATAACGTAATCCTTACTTTCTTTTTGAAAATTTTCTTGAATGGCTCATATTATATTGTCGATTAGTAACTGCCTTTTTTTTTTTTTTTCATTCGACCAACAGAGTAACTTCACGCATTTACTTCCATATTTATTATTTTAATATCTTGTATTTACCACCACCCAACTTAATTAAAATACAATTCAAAAAAATTTTCGGCACACCTTAGCGCTTATCCTAAACATTGGTCGGTAGAATCAACCCACAATAAAATTAACTTCTTAAGAATTAAGAAAAACGCCTGCAGTTGTATGAATGTGTGAATATGACACGCCTCGGATCTCCACCCTCAATATATATATAATTTCTGACTATTTGAATAAAGAACACCCAGAAGAGGCGTTGTCTCCGGATATTCATATTCCACATTCGTATATCTTGGTTCCCTTTCAATCTTTAAATTGTGAGACGTTTGACGTAAGTCTAAATTGAGAAAAAAGAATGATAACATTATATCTTTGGCTTTATAAATTCTCTATATTAGCTACATCCGTGTGAGATCACACGCTCAGAAAGAACTACTGCTACGGTGGTATTTACTCCCGTTTATGGACTTTTTCAACTACTAAATGTGCAAATAAAGAAGCTGCAAGACCGCTTCTCAAAACGTACAATGAATGGAAATATAATACAAAATATCTCTTACCTACGATTACATTTTACATTATATCTTGCAGGTGTTCTAAGTTGTAATACCTTTGTCCTTTACATCACAATAAAATTTTAAATCAATTGTGATGAAATTGTATCATCACAATTGATATCTTTTATGTATTCTAATCGAAACATTTATAACATTTTTAATTAATTATATTTTGAAGCTTTATCTGTTAAGAAAAGATTCATTACTGAAACCGTTTCTTGGATAATTAGTCTATTAATAATTTTTCTGAAAATAACTTACTATACATTGAAAACTGTATATATATATATAATATAAATGCTTTAAATGAATGCACAAAATTATACTAAATTAAAAAACTTGGTTTTCTGAACATTTCTTTATGATTTTATGTATAATAATGTACAGAAACATGAAACGTGTGCGATGAATAGAAACACTTGGCTTCAATATACGAGCATAAACTAATTTTTTTTATGTGTGTATAATTATGTTTTTATGCATAATAATGTATAGAAACATGAAGAAACTGCAAACAACTAACTTGTAAGACCTATTAATATATTTTATAAAATCTTACGCATTCATTTAAAGCATTTATTTCATTATTATTTACGTTTCTATACAATATTATGCATAGAAGCATGAAGAAACATGCTTTTTGTAATTAGAATATATTTTGGTACAATCGAAACCGTGTTGTTATTTATATTTGGTATACTGGCACAATGAAATGGCGTTTTCTTAATCAACACTGGGCGAGTTTTCCATCTTTATTTAGTTAGACTAACTAAATAAATAAAGATGGAAAACTCGCCCAGTGTTGATTAAGAAAATGCCACTTCATTGTGCCAGTATACCAAATTAGAATATATATAAATCCTTTATATAGAGAGCCTATATATAAAGGTTTAAAGGTTCAAAGTGATGAGATGAAGCCCGAACTTCAGCTCACTTTTTCAGAGATTTCGGTGTATGGCCTTTTCTGCAAAAACCGTTAAAAAACATATGCTAAAGTAGATTTTTCTTCTCATCAAAAGAAATTTTAACTTCTTTGAAGCTCTCTCTACGTCCAGGACTCTCACCAAATGGTCCTGTTAAACCTCCTGTCTTGGCATATCTACACATAAAAATGTAGCTATAACTATAAAAATATATTCATTATTTTACAGGGCCTCTTAGATCCAGACCACTTTAATTTTTGCTGCTTCAGTATTTTAAAGGAGTAAGAATCAAATGTAAAAAATTGTATTATATTTTTAAATCATAAAAATCTGACAAAAATAAACTGTTTTTTTCTTATTAGACAATAAATACAAGGAAATGAATAATTTGTAACAAATATTTTTGACGTCCCTAAATTTAAAGCCCGCAAAAATGACCCTGCTGGCCCTTTGCAATAGGAGCTTTTAGCGTAAATATATTCTATTAATAAACTCAATGTAACTTGCATTTTTGCATTAATAGTAAAAAAAATAATTCCACGATCTGATATTAAGAAGGATTTTGAGTTGGTAAAATTAATGAAGTTTTGTTTTATACAAATCTATATATAGATTAATGGATTGAATATTAATAATAGGATATATAAAAATATATATATAATTATCTGTGCGTAGAACTAGAACCTGAGAGAAACAAGAAAGGGCCCGAACCAGTCAAAAAATGTGAAGCCTACTCCAGAGGACCATCGAAATACAGAAGAGGACCTCTCGGTTCGAAAAGCCTTGCTGGTTGCCTTCTAATAAATTGAAAATATTTTAAATGTATAATTTCATAATGTATATCGAAGAAGTTAGAAATTTTTACGAAATGAAGGTGATAATTTACCGAAAATTTCGATCTTTGAACGTTACGTTTTTATATTAAGATCTTTTAAGTTATGTAGTGAATTTATAGAATAATACAAGCCAAAAAACATTTTAGACTGAAATATAATTTTCGGCTCACAGTAAATAGATAAAATAATATTTAACGGTTGTTAACAAGCCCAAATAAATAGGAGCTAGTAAAAGAAAGAAGACCCTAAACATTTAGTATTTTAAATAAAAACACGACACGTAAGCGATATAAATTAAAATTTCTTTTGATATGTGATGACAATTTTATATATATATATATACTATATACATATATATATATATATATAGGTATATATTTATGGCTTTCGGAGAAGAATAAGCCTCATATTTTTAACTGATAAGGGCTGATAATCTTATCTCTCTTAGCCTCTAATTATCAATTTAGTTGTTACTTTCATTGCATAATTTAGAGTGTGTATATAAAATTATCCTTAAGATCTATCCTCTAAACTATTTTAGATATAACATATTTCAAATGTTATAAAATATTTTAAAATATGAAATTTGAAAATATAAAGAACTTTTTAATTGTAAAAAAAAAAAATGCTTACAAAAATACTTTTACTGTTTTAGAAAATAAAATTTGATAATTAACTCTTAAAACTTATTTTATTTATTTTTTTATTCAAATAAACAATAGAAAATGAAATTGTTATAAGAAAAAAATATTTAATTTTATGAAAACTTTCCAGAAATTTTTTGTTTTTACTAAAACATTAAATAAGGCAAACACTGTAATAGAATAATATGAATTATTTATTATATCTATAAATTTAAAAACGGTGATTTAAAACTCAGTTAATCATTGTAAAGATTAATGGATAAGTTAGGATTTTATCTAGAATCTTGCACTTTTAAGGACATCTAGTATGCACAAATATGCTTGTAATACTGAATTTAGTACTTGACAGGATATACATGGTGACTCAAAAGTCAGTTAACCACTGTAGTCGTTCAAATATTCAAAATTGTAATAAAATATTAAAATAATAAGGTAAATTATTTAAATTTAGCCCGTAAATTAACAATTAAGTTAGTGCATATAATTTATGAGCTTCTCTATACGAATAGACTCTCTGTAACTTATAGGCTATATTGAAGAATAGGATTTAAATTCATACTTAATCATATTCTTGAATAATTTTAATCATAAATTTTTCTAATATATTAAGATTTTCGAGTATATATTTTAATTATCAAATTAGCTTTAAAAATGAAATTATTAGATTATATACGATTATTAAAATACTAAAAATAAATGATATTTTCTCTTTAATACAGGCTATATGTATATTTAATGGTCTATAATCGTAACATTCAAGATATATATAAGAATAAGCTATAGAGTTGTTATTACGCTTATATATCATTTCGCTTTACACAATATCATAATATAAACTGTTAACTATAGGGTGAAAGACCTGAATACACAGCTTAGCCTACTTAAACATTTCACTTAGGCAAAAGCCACTTGTATGGAAAGAAGATGAAAGAACAAAAGAATGCATTATACTGATATCAGCTCAACATCGTGTCTGCCCCAGACTTGTCATTAGAAGTCTTTATGGCAAAAGTGATGGATTAAGTCTAGATTTGGACTTAACAGAGCGCGTTCCGGTTCGTGTGGAAGCAAAGTAAACACTTTTGCACGACCACAAGCCTCATCACTCAATATAAAGACATGTCCGACTTTTTTCAGATACAATCTCTAGTTTAATACCGCTCTCTTAAACAGACTGAGCATATTCCTTCATTTGGACACGCATTATGATGTATCTCGTATGTGCATTGGTCTCTAGCTTTATATTTAAAGAAAAGATACTCTCCTCCGAGTGGCTGAAAGGTTAATTTAAGCCGGAAGATTACGCCTAAGATGCCTCATTATTGTGCAGATTAAAACGTAGATTACATATGCCCCGAAGTTATGCGCATTGTAAAGGCTTCTCTTATTTAGAAGGCAAGATAAACAAGTGACTTTAACATTCTGTTGGATAATGTGACTAAATATCTGTCATAACAAACGTAACTATTTTAAAAAATAGCCAATTTTATTACGCTTAAAATGTAAATTTAATCTATAAATAATTTAAAAAGAAATTAATGAATATTAAATATTTTCGGTGTATAATAAAGATTTGCTTCGTCGTGTTTTCAGCATTATAAAAATAATATTTAAATATTAAATTTTCCACTCTATCCTACTTCTTCAATAGGCTAGTTAATAATAACGTCAGGGTAACCCAAAACTCAGTTAACCACTTCAAAGCAGAGGTATTCAATTGATTAACTGAGTTTGACCATCCTACATATAGATAATAGATTTCTGAACAGTTTTAAAGCATGTTTTAACTCTTAACAGCCAGCAAACTTGGCATCTGAATTTCATTTTATGGTCACTGTGTCTGGAATTTAGATTTATTTAAGATTTATAATTTTATATTATATTAAAAATAATAATAACTTTATCTATAGAAATACTGAAATATTTTTTAAAGAATTAAAAGCTAAAATATATAAAGCCTATTTATGTAGCATTTTATTTGTATAATGTATAATACATTATGTTTCAATATCATATTATATGTAAATACAAAGTAAATATAATAAGTAGCTTTTAATTAGTTAGTTAATTTAAAATATTCATGTTTCTGTATCTCAATAATAATATTTAAATAAATATTTGCATTATGTTTTATGTTTAAGCCTAAGCAACATAATGTTCTTCAGAATAAAGCGCTAGAGGATTAAATAAAATGTAAATGGAGAAACAGTAACAACCAATTTAGAAGACATTTTTTTAAGAATTTAAATAATATTTTTCAAAATAAATAATAAATTGTACTTTATAATAAAAATTAATAATAAGTTTGATAATAAATAACGTCAAATTATTTCGATTTATATTAGTAAAAAGAGTAACGTATTAAGTTTATATGTAGACTCATAAATAAAATAAATCTAAAGAACGACTACTGACATTATAGATTGCCGTTGTTTGGATGTTATTTTGTATATATTCTTATTTCTACTCAAAAAGTTTCTAAGAAAATGGCCGCTGTTTACAGTTGGTAGGTGGCCGTTATTTGGAAATTCAACTGTATAAGAAATATAAGCCTATAAAAGAAGAGTATAATAAAGAATCAACTAATAATATTTAAAAAAAACAAAACAAAAAAGCTATTATATAAACATTCTTCTTCTTTAAGCAAGTAGATTTAGGTTTTCACTACTTTGTTTCTAATATAAACAAACAATTTGAAAAATATCACGACTGGCTTTTTACAAATAAAAATATCTAACCACAGATTTAACTTATAGGCCTATAGGCTGTAGCCTACAAATATTCTTATAGGGATAATATCGTTAACGATCATTCCAATAAGACTTTTGTTTATACGTATTCCGTTCATTTAATAAACATGTGAAAAATATAACTTTCTCCTTTCAAACCAACTTACAGATTAGAAAAAGATCATTAATGATGCGACGACGTCCCTTTTGAGTCGTAGACTATAGTTATCTTCGATAATTGCATCCTGAAAATGTAAGCGGTTGCTCCTTTTTTTTCTTCAGTAAGAAAAATATCTTTAAAGAGCAATAATTCATAAATTCTCCTGGGAATAACCACGCCCGATGTTACAGTTTTTTACCAATCAGAAAAAGCGGGCGTGGTAATGGCCTATCTAAGGCGATATCTCTTTATCAGGATATGCTTTTTTTTCTAAAAATAAAGAATCGTTTTATTTATTTACATTTACTTGTTCTTTAACAAATTAAGCTATATTGTGAACGACACTTATGCATTTATTAGTATATTTAATCCGTGTAATATATTAGTACATAACAGTGTAAGTTAAATATTAAGTGCATATATAAGTATATTAGTCTGTATACAAGTATATAAATGCATACAAATATATACTGTGTATATATAAATATAAAACTGTGTACAGGACCGTCGAGGGGGAGTTGAAGATCCTTTCCCCGAATCCGGGGTAAACTTAGAAATCCGTAGTGGTTCCTACCCCTATAAATTTATATTATTTTTATAACAAAAAATAAAATATTGGAGACTGATTTTATTAATAAAGGAATATTTTATGTTAAAAAAATTTGCTGATCCTCTCTATTCCGCACCCAATGGAAGCTCTCGATGGTTCTGCCTTTATATAAGTACCGTACAAATATATAGGCCTATATTTATACACAAAATTTTAAGCATATATACTTCATAACTATCATTTGTACAGTACATATATACACTTATAATTTTTAATGATAATCCAGTGAAATCAATCAACAGTGAACTTTGAACTTTCTTTTGTTCCGTTGCTAATTTTATTACAATATTTAATTTCTATTGTTGTTCATTGTGAGCATATTTTCTATATTGTTTTTAATATAAATAATTAATAAAGATTAATCAAAGATCAATGAAACTATAGGACCGTTTCGTTAAGAAACAATAATATGCATAATATTTTATTTATTTTCATGAATAAGAATTAAGTTTAAACTCATAATTTTAAAAAATCTAACCAATTAGTGACATTATTATAAATATATTTCTAAATATTCATTAAATGAAATCATTAGTAGACTTAAATATAGGCCTATATAAGTTATTTTTTTATATTTGAATATGTTAATATGTTCGATAATTTAAACAATTAGTTTATATTTTATAAATAATTCAATTGTAATTAATTTTAATAGATTATCTTCACATTATGCACGTTATTACAATACAATTTTGCTAATAAATAAAATTATAAAAGACCATTCTCGTAAAACTGTCATTTGTTCTGCTTGAGTTGAACAACAGCCTTTGGCACAATAGTCACAATAAGTAGCATCGTTTTGATTTTTACCTGAAATAAAAAAAGGAAAAAAATAAAGTAAAACTCATAAAGGTATGAAAGTTAATAGTCAGACACTAAAAAATAAAAATAAAAAACAGTAAAAATAATTTTAATGGGATTAGATCCATAAGTAGAAGTTAAATTAATGTATTTATTTATTTATTGTGTTAATAGAAGACAACGCCAAAATATATGAAGTTGCTTCCCTCTTTTAACATATCTATAGCCTATTGATAAAAGAAATAAAGATTTAATGCTATAATATAGCATTAATAGTTTAATATAGTAGTAAAAGTATTGTATATTATTGATAGTATGGTATATTAAATGTACAGTACTATACCATACTGTACAGTTGTATAATATTAAAAGAATAATATAGTATTATAAAGAGACATAAAGATTTAATACTATAATATACAGTAGTATTAAATCTTTAAGCTTTACAACTCATTAAAATCCGGTTTAAACACATATCTGAAGCATAATAGATGATAAACGAATTAATGCTTTAATGTCAGTTTCAAGCATAACGATCGATTTAAATTATATTCAAACTCTGTTTTAAGTGTCAAATTTTAAATAAATTATAATTTTTTCATAATATTCATCTCGGAAAAAGATTTGAGTATAAACAATTGTCAAAGAAATTGTCAAGCCTGGTGCTGGTCACGTGACTGTACGGTACCTGGTGGAAGGAGAATTACGACTCATTAGGGGCCGGATGGTAGTTTGGAGAGATGGTAATAACATAGGGGTTTTGTTGTCGTGAAACCTCAATAGGTGTTGTACCTATCTAATATATAGTTAGCTTCACATTAGGACCGGGAAGATCTCTACCCGAGATTAAACGGATCCTGGAAAGACAGATTGAAAACTAGAAACCTGACAAACAAATAAAAAGCAACCTGTAATATATAAAAAAGGGATAGCAAAAGATCATTAAAATAATATTCTAAGGAAGTTTTTTCTGAAAATAAAATTGCTTAGCTGTAAATAGGTCTAAATAACAGCCTTACATTTTATGTTTTAATCTTTCAATCCTTACTTTCTACTCATAGTTTAGACTTTATTACAGTAATGCGATGAAACCGTATTATTATAATATCCGCCAGCCTATAGTACTTGTATACCTCATTGTTGTACTATTTAGGCCTGTATAAGTCCACTTACAATAAAAACTATGTTGTGTAGGATTATACAAAGCGTAAAATATTACAGCAAGTCTGTACGGTTGTCTGTCGTTACATCATATTAAAATAGGATTTATGCTATTTTAACAACGAAAAATGTAAAAAACATAAAAATTTAAAATAAATTTTTTATAATTAGGATCTATAAATTTAAATAAAAGTACAGTTAAATCTCTCAACGGAAACATTTAAAAAAATGGTCGTCGTCTGGATGTGTGCGTTGTTTAGAGGTTTTATATGCTTTTTGTTAAAAAACTAATAATAATAATAATAACAATAACAACAACAACAACAACAACCTCTTGTAAAAATGCCGTTGTCGGGAGGTGGTCTTTATTAGACGTTCAACTGCATTAGAAAATCTTTACATGTCCTCTTATAACTATATCTTTTTAATTGCAGAAATTATTTCAATTTTTCTTATTATCAGTAGAAATAAATCTATGCCAATCTAAATAACATTTATAGATAAAATTAAAATGTGCAGACTTGCTTTATTCTTAATTATAATATAATTAAAACATTTCAATTAAAAAAAAATATAGTCTATATATATCTAAATATCTATAAATCTTAAATATATAACATATAAATTTAAAAATTATACAGTAAACCTTGATTTAAAGTCTTTATTTGTTTGTCTATGAAATCGACACTAAATAGCGTGTGGCTTTATCTGAAGTAATGTACCCCAAAAAATAAGAATCAAGTGCAGTAACGAGATCTACACACAAGATTGAGAATCGTGTTTCTTGGTGATAACAATGTCATTTGCAATGTAAAAATCATATATTTAGTAATTCACAGATCGAGAGAAAGTTCTCTATTAAATATGTATATAGAAGATCCGTTCATATTGGTGCTTTACGAGGTAACGCTATTTTAGACGACGCTAATATCGAGGCTTGACTGTTTATGTATATATATTCGAATATCACAAATAAGGATCTTTGAATATACCTAGCTAGAGATGTATAAATATTCACATTTAGCTACAGATCAGTTGTACGATATATTATAAATATCGGTGGCCTCTGTTATTTCATAAACTGAAAGCGATCCAAGAATAGCGTCCTTTGAAATAGCGCTACCTCGTAAAGCGCCGATAAATATTTGTAAACGGATGTCCCCAATATATATTAAATGGCCAACCCTTTAGTATCTTTGAATTAATAAAGATGAGAATTTGTATCGCAAACGGCATTGTTATCACTAAATCAGTGGCTTTCAATCTCTCAAATTTGTGTATATACCTCAATACCATATTTTCTTACTTTTTTCAGATATTTCAGCTTAGTGCCTCGTTCGATCTAGTGCAGCTTCAAAAGCAAACAAATAATAGCGCTAAATCGAGGTTTAACTGTATTCTGTATTTTAGATTACGAATAGGAAAATGATTTAGAATTTCAGCTCAAAATAAACATAAATACTTTAAAAATAATCGTAAATAACGGCATGTTATTATAGGCAATTAATAGTTTTTAAAAAGCTTATTTCATATATTAATTTCATTTAATAGAGATTCAAGAAAAATAATTGTAATATTTTCATTTTTAAAAGCTAAAAAATATTTAAATTTTAAAAATAACTTAAGCCTAAATCATTTTTAAATTGAGAACACAGATTAATTACAACAAAGAGTACAAAATAAAGCAAAGTTTAGGCCATTTATTGATCGTTCGCATCATAATCGAACAAGACTTAAAATGGAAAATAATTTACTGTGTATAAGTATAATAAAATGAAAAATAATTTTATTCTTCAAGTATTTTTAAGTTGAATTAAATTTTACAAGAAAATTAAATTTTTTTTAAAAAACGTTATAAGCTATATTAATTATTCTATGCCTTAAATACAAGACTTAAAAATGATATTTATCATCAGTCAATAAGAGTTAGTTAGGCCTTAGGGCCTGTTACGGTTAGGTCATGGTTTCATCCCATCTTCTCAGGGCCTTCCTCTAATGACATTTATAAATATAAATTTTATTAACGATTGAAATTCTATTATATTGTTATATTATTAAAAAAATATTGATGTTATTAATTAAAAGCTGAATTAATTAATTTAAATATTACTCAATTCTTTAATAAATGTTAATTAAAGCCTCTTAAAAATAAATTTAAACAGTTTAACTTTTTTTTTTGTTTAAAACTCCTTAGTTCATCTTTAAAGAGTAAAATAGAAGAAAATAAGCTGTTTATAAATATTTTCAAATAAATATTACGTTTCAAAATTAATAAATAAATAGAAAGATAATTTAATTATAAATCAGGAACAAGAATTTACCAACAAAGACTTAATTACACGAGAAGAATAGCCATCAGAGCACATATTACACAATTACTAGAAGGCCTTATTAACGACAGAAGGGAATTGCAGTTTTAGCAGGAAAAGGCGTCGTAAAGGAAAATTAGAAACACATTAAGAGCTCTAAAGCCATGTGGGTGAGCTATTAGAGGCCACAAGTGATAATACAGAATTAAGAACTTGTCTTAATGTGGATCTAATCACAAATGATAAGTTTACTTAGGCTCTTAAACTTAGTTTATATGCATCAAAAGATTCAATATTAAATCAATTTGGAGGTTGATATTTCTACTCTGAGATGCATAAAATACCGAAATTCTACGTTACCGTTTACGTTTAAGTCTAAGTGTCGTCTAATTCAGATACTAGAAAAACAGCTGTAACTACAGATCATTAAAATATATCTTTATGTGATCGTCTCAATAATTATATGAAGTCACAAAAATTAAGTCAGGCATCCCCATAAAAACCATTCAGTCTTTTAAGGGCTACAAGTAATTTACGATAGGCTCTTTATCGTGGGAAAACGTCTTCTTTTATGTAGGCTTTTAACAATTATGTATTAGTCAAAGACACCAGAGACTGTCTCTCAATCATTGTCTAATCGATGGAGCATGGCGAGAGGGTTCTAATGCAATTTGGCAGCACGCGACCTGCTGGGGCACAACGACAGCACGTGCGCTTGTCTCTGACAACTGTGACAATTTGGATGATGATATAAATGTCAGGAAATCCAATACTCGCTTTGCGTGGCTGTAAAGCCTTTTTTGTTAACGCCAATTTGCTTATCTGTCGACCTCTGTTGGTGTTAATCATGTGGACATCTGCTTTACTCATTCTACAAATTACCGGATTTTTTAATGCCTATATTTATTTATTGCCGATTTATAGCTGCAAAAAGTATAAAAAGTATACTTCCTAGTAAACAGTGTTAATGAAATTATCAAAACGTGTAAAGAAACTGAGCTGTAAGAAAGAAAATTGTTTGACAAAAATTGTTTTAACGTATAAAAAAGAAAAAAAATTGTTGTAGATCAAGTCCAAGAAGAAAGATATGTCATTGCCTAACTTACGAAACATGTTTTGATCAAAGCTTTCTGATGGCTTAATTTATAATATAGTCCTATTACCAAGCTATATAAAAACTCGATTAATGTACTGAACCAAATAGTCTATAGTTAATACTAAATATTGAACTCGAAAGAGAAGATTTAAAATAAAGAAAGAACTATTAATGGTCCGAGTTTAGGTCAAACCAGAAAATAACAAGGAGCAGATAGCAGCCAATTAAACAAACAACATGGTAATTTTGAAAGGAAAAAAAAATTATTATAGGTTCTATTAAGATTCACAAAAAGGCTAATTCTGAACTGCCTATTTCTGCAGGCATAAAACGGGCATAAGCGACTCCGTTCTGGCCGTAAGTACCGAGCCAGTATTAATGATAACAACACAAAATCTATCATTTACCTTGCAGATGGTTGTTGGACTTAAGCGCCTGAGAAATTACATGTTGGAATCGCAAAGGTCCCTCCAGGTTCTCGACGACCGCATGCGTTATAATAGAGCGATAGAAAAAAAAGCGCCCGATGCAAAATATCATACATAACCAAACCTTTCATTTACAATCTGACAGATGAGATGATCCCTTATTTATTCCTGGTAGGAGGCGTTACTCCAACTGGGGCGTTGTTTCTCGTTCGTAGTCGCTGAGGCAACGGGAGGAGAAATATTTTTTGGCATTGTAACGGGTCTAATTTGCCGTTTTTTTTATATAATTTCGTGTAGAGAGAAACGCGTAAATATGTATCTACTTGATTTAAAACGTTACTTAAGACACGCCTCTCAATTTGGCCATTCAAAGCGATCTTAAATACAGCTCCGGTATTTAAATAACCAACAATTACTATCCGAATGAAAAATTTTTTGTTACTGATTCCCCGGTTTACACTTGCTTCGAGTAAAGCTAAGAATATGTTTACAATTAAATAAAAGAAATGGTAAATTTAAACAAAATTTGAATTTAAATCAGTGAAAATATAGGATTCTGATTTAAAATAAACTCATTTCGATTCAAAAATTTTCTTTACATTACTTATAATTGGGCATATATCATTAATAAATATCTATGAATAAATTATATTTAAACAGAATATTCTACCTGAATATATATTTAAAAAAAAATGAATCTACTGATAGAAATAAAGTGTATTAAATGAGAATATTCTTGAATAAAAATATCGATTAGACTTATTCTTATATAATTAATTAAGTTTCATTCGAGTTTTCCATAATAAGCTCAAAAATCTGTTTAGGCTGTCGATCTATTAATTTCGAGTAATTAAAGTCATAATGTTAAAAATATTTATGAATTATAAAAAACTAGTAAATATTTTATAATAAATCCATAATATAAAAATATTTTACCATAAACAAAATGTTACAGTTTTAAGATTTTCGTTCCGCAGGAAACTTCATAATCTATGTCATAAATTCAACGAATATATAGGCTATTATACATACATAGCCTATTCAATAATAAATATATTTGTTATATACTTAGCAGTAAAGTAACATAATTGTTACAGATTGTTATATTTGAAGATAAAGCATAAAGTATACCTGTAGATGATGTATCTTTACTTTGAAGAAATTTTAAAAAGTATTCTGATAAATTGATTTCAATACAATTTTCTAAATTATTTACAACAAAATATTTTTTAAAAAAATTAATATTTAGACGTTCTTTTAAATGTATAATGTGACTGATTAAATGTGACTGTTCTTTTAAATAAATTATTTATTAATTAATAAAAATTAACTATTGAATTTACTTATAAATTCTCAACATAAAATATTGGCTTTTTTTCTGTTTTTTATAGAAATATCTTTATAATTTAAAAAAATAAAGTCTAATAAATTGTAGTTTAGTCAATTTTAAATTAATAGAAACCTTTCTTTTCTGTTGTTTATATAGCAACATAAGCATTTATATAAAATATAGTCTTAGGCCCTATTTTAAATATCGTTACAGTTATGCCAGCATTTTAATCATGAAAGAGGAAAATTTATTTGTATTATTTCGTATCGATCAGTCAAGAGGAGGTCGTGATCCAAAATGCATCTCTTGAATTAATTGCATTTAATCGATTCTCATTTTAATTTTGGTAATTGAAATAAGTTATAAAATTTTTTAAAATAATAAAAACAATATATTTATGCGTATTTTTGGCGAATTAATATATACTGGAGCCCTAAACACCAGTTAATTTATTCATTGAATATTCTATTTAATATCTATTACAGAATTCAATATACTGTACAGTATAATTATTTCTATATGGGCCTCTTTAGCATAATTAAACGTAATAAACAAGACAAAAATAAGAAATTAAAGTTACCGCATGTTTTAAATTTTGTATTAAATTATATTTTTCTGTAGGCTATAAATAAATAATAGCCTATATATTTGTGCATATTTAAACAAATAAAATCTATATTGAGATAAAATAAATTTTATAATAAATAGAATCTAAACTAAATTAATTAAACATTTAAATTAAAGTTTATTATTAGTGATAAATAATAAATTGATCTAAAAATAAAGCTCTATACAATAAAAAAGTCTTAATATACGCTACTGTATATACTATATAGGCCTACTATATACCATATTACGCTGCATATATTTGAAAAATGACGATTAACATTATGTATATAGATTCGAATTATATATATTTATATATATAGACTCGAAAAAAATTACATATTTTTTTTTATTTAAGTCTTTTAAAACTTCAAAATCAAGATAATCCTAGGTCAAGTCGTCTTTATTGTAAATATTGTTCGATTTTTATGCAATTAGGCTACATATATAGACTTTTCGATATATTACAAATAGATAATTTTATAGAAATTTGATTCATATAGCCTATTTATAAATTAAGATAATTAGATTAATAGATTGAAATTAAAACATAAAATAAAATAATAACAATAAAATCAAAGTAGTGAAATAAAAATATTAACATAATTTTCTACTTCAATGTAGAGAAGAGTCCTATGTATATAGGCACTATATAAAGGAGACTGCTTTTTGGGTATTATTATTGAATATTATTAGGATATAGTCTACTCAAAAGTCTTGGCTGAAGAAAGAAAGAGTGAAGGGATGAGAAAGAGAATAAGAAAAAAGAAAAGATTCTATTACGGTACAGAGCAGACAGGGTGTGAGTGAATCAAAAAGTATATAAAAATAAATATGATATTTGTTGAGAAATGTTTACACAATGGTTATCATTACATAAAGTAATATCTTTACAATAAGGATGTAGACAGTAGAGTAAAAGACTATACAAATCCATTAAAGTCTATATTAAAAAATATGTAACTTTAATTAATAAATTATTTAAATATAAATATATTTATTTTTAAATTTATTGTTTTAATTACATAACACATTAAATTATTGTTGATATTTTAATGATGTGATATATAATATATATATAACTATATTATTTAATAAATGGAATGATAAGATACGGTGTAATGAAAAAACAAGATTTAAAAATTCCGTAAACATTTTTAACACAATAAAATAAGTTTAAAAATAGTTTATTAATTGTAAAAGCTTATAAATATAATTAAAAATTCTTATATATTTTCTTTAATCCAATATACTGCGCCTATAAAATTATAATTTTCCTGAGGTTAATCTAACAAAGAAAGTAATAGAAATCTGTTTTTGGACAGTTATAAAATACTATACTGAAATAATTTGCAAGAATTATGAGGACTATTATTTTAGCCCTCGTAATTCGCGAATGTGGTGACCTCAAAGTATGCAGTGCCTCAATATCCATATGAAAGACTTCTGTAAATCTCTTTAGTACTTCCTAAGGGTAGTATAGGCTATCTTTATATTTTCGAGTATGCCACTGGAAGGAAATATTATATTTAATAAATAATTAATATAGGAAAAGTAACCTTCGAAAGAAGAGTCAATTAGTTAAATTGTAAATAATTTTATGTTGCTATTTTATAAGCATAATTTATGTCTAAAGTTCAAAAGAGGCGCATAAAGAACTATAATGTTTTATATCAAAATGGTAAAGATCTTTATTACTGAAATATTAATGTCAACATTATAAATTTAACCTATGAAGAACGCTTTAGAAGTGAAAAATCAATAAAGTCAAGTCTCGATATAATGCTCTTCCAATTAGCGCCAACCTTGTAAAGCGCCAGAGAAAGAATCGTCTCCAAAAGTATTGAATATAGAATCCTTCATTATCTGTGAATTGCTAAATGTCTTAAATTTTATATTACAAACGGCATTATCACCAAATCAAGTGATTTTCAAACCCTGAACTCAAACTTGAGTAGACCTCATTACTACAAATAATTCTTATCGCTTGAATCTCTTCAATCTAGCGCCATTATCGATTTAGTATCAATTTCAGAGGCAAGAAATGACAATGCTAATTTGAAGAACTGTATTTTATAATCATAGAAATAATAAATAATAAATTTTAAATTTATATCACATAAATACATTTTGACTTATTAAGAAGTCAATGCTTCTTCTAAAAACCTCATCAAAATTGCATTATTTAATGTTATAATTTTTTTTAATACGTTGAGGTTTTATAATTATATACATTTTATTATTTTTTTCTTTTTTATTTTAAAAGCTGAGCATTTCTCTTCGTCTTAAACGACAAGTTATTCATGTCACGTGATCCTCTGTATAAGGCAATTAGGCAGATTTGTCGTAACACCTGTTTAAACGACATGATCAATTAGGCATTATTGTTTGGTCCGTGATAGTTACATTTTAATAAATTACACGAGTGAAGTGATTTAGTGAAGAGCAATCGTGACTAGACTATTGCATGAGCTTTGTAAATGTTTTACTCGATTTATTTAATGTTTGCATTCATTGAAAATGAAAATGAAAATTAGATAATTACACAAAGTTCGTAATTTTCTTTAGTTTTATAATTAAGATTTTATAAATGTAAAAAAAAAATAGGAAATAGTTTTTTCATTGTTTAAACTATGAAATCTTACAAGAGAGGAAAAAGTCAGTTTACCTAAAGTATAATATGTGATTCTAATACATTTTAAATAATAAATGAATCTCATAAATTTAAATACAATTTATCTGGAATCATGTTCAAATATGATCCAATGTGTATGGTTCTCAAGTCATAAAACACTCCTGCAAATCATTGATCTCGGATCAAGTCCGAGGTTCACAAGAGTATTTTATGTCTTGCGAATAATGGATGACATCCGTGGTTTATAAGAGTCTCTATGTAACATAATGATATGCAGTTAAATCTGACGATTGAGGAGGGCATTCAATTTTCTCACAATGTTTCATCCATGTAGAGAATGATGAGTCTAAGAACCACGAAATTCATGTTTACAATATAATGAAATATGCTTTTATTACCAAAAACTAAATAAACAAAAAGACAATTACGTTGTTTAGTTTGTTAAGTATTTATCCACGAAGAGTTGTTTAAAAGAACTCTTTAGAAGAGTTTTAGAAGAGTTGAATAAAGAATTGCTTGCCTCTGTGGTCTCCCAAATCTCGTGGCTTCTCTTGATAGAACCCTATCATTGATGATTCCACACATAACATAATCGCATAGAGTTAAAGCTAACAATCGAGATTGACATTCAATTACTTCTCGATGTTCTATCCATTTAAAGAACATTTAGTTCAAAAAATTACAAACATGTCTATAATATGGTGAAGCATCATCTGGTTGCAAAAAACAAAGAACAAACTACAAAACTAAGAAAAGAGAGTACCTAAGCAATTTTTTTTTTTGCACGCGTATTTGTTATAAAATAACTTTAACCCCACCCTGTATTTAAGTCTAGGATAGTAATTGACTTATTTTTGAGACAAACCGTTTATGTTATTGATAAAAAAAACTTTAAAAAAGTTACATCAGTTTCTTAATGTATTAAAAATTTTCCTAAATTATATGATACAATGACTTTCTAAAATAATAAATTTACATAGACTAGCGATAAGTTTTGCTAAGGTTAACTAATCTAACATTTTTTACAAGAATTTAATATAGCCTAAATGCAACTCTTGAATTTTTAAGCATTAATCATTCAAATTCAAACCACGCTTTTGGTATTTTTAGAACTTCTAATTCTTTTTGAGATAGTGATATAGAATTTAGAGATTTTCAACATTATATAAGTTATAATTTAAATTTTAGCTTAAATTACAGACTACATCTTCCATCTTATCTTTCATAAAAAAATTAATCATAATTTAATAAAAAATTTAAAAAATGGACAAATTAGCAAATAGGCCAATATTTGCCCATAGATGCAATTTTAAGTGTGATAAAACTTCAAAGATATTCATAATTTTATTAAAAATACAACATTCTAGATTTTCCAGTAAAATTTTGAATTACGAAAGTGAATTTTTTAATTAAAAATTTTATATATAATGTGTTAACTTCTACAGAATTTAATTACAAAAAAGTCGTAAGAAGTGTTTTACTTACTCATCCTTTAGGGCTGGTTTACTTCTCGCTTAAATCTAAATTTCAAGCATCCTTTCTAAATTAAGCTTCGTGTATTTTAATATGGAAATATATCAATATTAAACCTAACCAAATAAAATTAAGTTCATTGTTTATATTTATTACAGTTATCGAATGTTGAAGTATGACAACTCATTTATGGATAAAACTAAAACAAATATTTATTTACCTCTTTCTTGAAATTAAAACTAGAAGATTTAATAATAAAGACGAGCAAATCAAACTACAAATCGTCGAAAACGAATTGCCTGTCGGGAATTGAGAAAAACGTCAATTATTTCTACGTCACTTGGCAAGCGAGAAAAGTGGGCGTGGTTAAAACGCTATTGCACGGAGGATGATTGCGTTAACCAATAGCGACGTTGGAGCTAAGCGACCATCCGTTGCCCGATTCTGTTAGGCTTAGTCGGCCGTATCGTTCGGGTAAGGAGGCGCTTCTCAGCAGCTCTTCTTCCTTTGCCGAATGCGGATTCATTGACATGGGCGAACGTGCAGATTCGGCCGAAAGCGCCGCTTCGTCGCCGAGGTCAGAAGTCACGCCGTCGCCCCCTCACACTACTACATCTCGACAGGGTCAACCTACTCCTAGACCCAAATTATCTTTCAGCATCAGTCGGCTTTTAAATAACGAAAGTGAAAGTGGGAGTGTTGAAAATAATAGAGCTACGGTGACGCAGGCTTTGCCTAGACAAGAGGTGCATGGACTCTTTTCGCCTTATGATCCACTTCATAGAGCCATCAACGGGACAGTCATACGCGTGCCTGCCCATAGGCCACCACCCATCGCCTATGCCACGCTCTCGTGGATGACACCTGCCAGTCAGGCTCTTATCAAGGACAGAATACACGGTAAGTTTCCAAAACACTTTTTGTTAGGGACGGAATAATAAGGTGGAATGTCTCTTAACTAAAGCGGGCTTAACCGTGGTAAAGACGTAAATTTAACCTTAATTATGGCTAAATATGAAACAATAAAGGGGAGGTAAAAGAAGACACAAAAATTTTACTAAGATTTGCATACATAAGTTAAGATTCTTCAATTTATTGTACAGAAATACAATTGAAGTATTGTACTCTTACTATTATCTATCTATTAGTGTTGTTTGGCTCGACCCACAATTAAGGACACGACAGGTTTTATGACAGCTCGAATCGTATCGAAAAAACGTGACATGTTACAGGAAGAGGGCAAGTATTTGAGCATGCGCTAAATATGCCAAAGTGTGAAAGGTTAACTGGAGAAAAAATGTCAGAGTAATTAGAGTTTGAGAGAGTGTTGGTTGCATTGTGCAGTGGTAATTGTTTTGTTCTCACTCTATAGGATCTCTTTTTCTTTCTCCGGACATTCCATTCCCCCCAGTAGAAATAGTTGTTTGCTCTTTGTTATGTTGAAGTCATTAGAAACGTTTAAACAAATTTGAAGAGTTAAAAACTCGATTATACTTCAATTTTAAAAAATCTCACAATAAAAAAGCAGTTTTAATTGCTTACTTGTACGATTTATGCTTACTCCAGTACTGAGTCAGCTTATATTCTATATAAAAAATTGAATATTCAATTCAGTAATTACGAATAATCAATTTAGAATAGTTTAGAAACTATTACTAAACAGATTGTTGTTCATATTTTATGCATATTTTAAGTTTGTATGTCACTAAATCACTATATGGATGTTTTTCATCTTTTAAAGAATAAATACTTTTTAAATTTAATTTTGAATATTTTAATTTATTTCTATGAATTGTTCTAACTTTTGGAACGAAGACGTTTGATCTTTCGTCTTAAAATGTATTATACTGTACAGTACAGTACATTAATATAAGGAGTGATACCAAAAATTCATACTCTCTGCTTTCTTAGGTTAATCGATGCCTGAAGCTAATCATATTATTAACGTAATTCTTAAACATTCCAGATAATAACATCACTAAGTATAAAATTTATATTTGTTTAGAGTTTTGAAAAATACAGATCTGTATTAGAAGGATTATTTTGCTCTTAAAATCTATAAAAACAGGCATTGATAGAAGGAGTCAAGCAGAATCATTTTTTTTTTATTCCGCATAGAGTGGAACTTCAAATTTATTATCTTACATTAAAAAACATGATAAGAAAACTATAAATGATAAATGATGAAAAATCTGTTTTCATTTATATAGTTTTATGGCTTCCAGAACGTTTTTGACTAGTCCAGGTTTCATATATAATTATATATGTGAGTTTTGTGAATGTATATCTGAGACTTAGTTGTATATTAACAAAACTCTCAAATAAAACTACATTTTTTCGCATATAAAATAATAAATTTATTACGAATCAAAGGATGAAAGATTCAGAATAGTCCCATTTTCTCATAATCGTATAGAAATTTAATAAAATATTATTATAACGTTTGAAGGCAAAGATAAAGAACTAGTAAAACGCTTTGGCTCCGACATCGAATATAGAAGGGTCTAAAATTTATTCTTTAATGTAAAAAACAGTTATGAAAAAGGTAACCAAGCATGTCACGTCCTTTCATTGAACCAACAGCTATAATTGTTCAGGCCTGAGAGAGATAAAATGGGGCCTCAAGACAAGTCAAATGTGAGATTGGGGCCTCACATTTGTTACACGTCTGGGGCTCAACTCACCTGTTTTACAATCTGGACACTTATTGCTGTTTATTCAATGGGAAAACATGACGTATTCTATAATTTTCAATAGGCTATGTTTAAACCAATGCACTATAAAATTTTAATAGCAATTAAGAATTAAAGTTTTGAAATAATTTATGAATTGCAGAATAGCTTAACTAGCTAATATTATATAGCAATTAATATATTTGAAGTAACAAAAACAGTGATCAAATCTAGCCAAAACAGAATCAATCAATTCGTTTATCTCAATAAGATGAATTATTTAACGTCTAATTTAAATTCTTTGCAATTCATATATAAATTATGAAGTAAATTACAACATAATTAGGAGCGTATCATTGCAATAATCTTATTGAGACATAATGATTATTTAATTTGTTGTTAATGAGCTTATTGATAAAAAGTGAAATAATGACATAATAAAGCTTACATCTAATTTTTAATGTCTCAAATCTACTTTTAATTTAGCTTTATCAACATGTAAAGATATAAAAATATAAATTAAACATTTACTAAAAGTACTTTAAGATTTTTTTAGTAATAATTTAACTAACTAAACGTTAAAAAGGAAAATCACAATGTATTAAAGCTCGCTATTTTTAATTATTCCGACTTAAAAAAAATCACTTAAACTGTTTAAAACATAAAACTGTGGATATAAAATTGTATATCTAACTAATTTTAATTATTTTTATCATATTATTATGAGTAATTCTCAATCTAAATGGACCTATCGTGATCGGTTTCGTCATATACATCCTTAGATTATAGGCCTATATACACGTATATACATATAATTAAGGCTGGCAGATAGTCGATCACCGACCATTGGAAGCCTTTAGTTGCAATTAAGACTGTAATTGAGAAAGGCGTGGGGTCGAGCAACTCCTTAACGGATAGCCGCACACAGAAATGCCTAATGGCCAAAGTCACGCCATCGGCGCCTGAGAACCATCCAAGCCTAACCGTATCCATTACCTTTGCCTTTGCTTTTCCTTGAACTTGAACGGAAAGAAGTCGGATTAACTTTAACGAGCGATTACTAACCTTTTTCTAAACAATCATTCTCCTGGGAAAGAAGACCACCTCATTGAGATCGAGCCTTTTTTTCCACTTCTTCAACTATTATTCAAATAAATTGCTATAAACAGAAAAATCTGCCCTGTTGTCTGTTTTCAGTAATTCGAAAATAAATCATATTTAATAACATTTAAATTGATTTTATTGACGAATAACTGTTCAACATGTTCAAACATGTGAAAATCTTTAAACTATTTGGCTTTATAAGCACTCTATTGAATAAAATAGTATTTAAAAAATTCAAATTTTCACATTAAACAACTAATTTATGTTCAATTTTTAAGTTTGTTTCTCTTAAAATAGGGTAGAGCTTACCTAATGAGATAAAATTAACTTTTTCGGGAGTTCAATTTGTTATTTTCTCATCTTTAAATAAATGTATAAGGAAAATTTGATAAAGATATCAAAAACTTTCACGTCATGTATCTTTATGTGAATTTTTATTACGAAAGTAGGCCTGTAGCGAATTGGCTAACATCACATTTAACAAACTTATAGTTGCAAGTATTCGTGATCACTGGAGAGAAAAGTCTCCATAAATTAGTTTAAGCTCGGAGACAAGTTAACTGGTTGCATTCCTCTATGAGAAGACTTAAACGTTTTTATTCTCCTCCGACAACGAGTTATTCAGGTTGTGCCGCCTCGGGTGTCTAACTTGGCATAACTCTCGCGCTTCACGCCATCATTGACATACAATTCTTTCGGCGCCTCTTCCTTTACTAGCTTGTTTATTACGGTCCATCATTTCTTTATTCAAGTTATTTGTAAGATCCCATCTGGTACGCAGTACTTGACTTAACTCTATTCTACTTACTTCCGCTTTCTAATCGTGCACCATTCTTTTTCTGTTAGGCATTACATTAAATATATCATAGACAGTAACTTTGTAACTTAATTCTATCCAAAATTCCACATAAATCTGATTTATAAACTAGAGAGTAGACTATCAGCAGTCTATACTCTAACAAAATTTTTACATCAATTATGATTTTTAAGCTATAGAGTGAATTATTTACAATTTAAATCCTGGCATTTTTGCTCCCTTAGGCTCTGTAAATATATATTTTTATAAGAATGATTATTTCCTGGAATAATAAAATCTGAATGTACTGTACTAAGTCTCATAAAGAAAAAATAGAGGTAACAAAAAATACTCATAACTGAAATAGGAAACGGCAGAAAGGAATTTGAGGTAAACAATCCTATTAAGAATATCCTAATTGTGGGTCTATATACTTTCCCTTTCCTTTATGGCATTAAAAATTTTATTGTCCGGAGCTAGTCTATACTTAAAATCACCTCCAAGTATTTTGAGGAAACGAATTCATGACAATCAATTGGTCGTCATCTTTTTAATGATCAGATATTGCCAAAAAAGTTTCTATAACCAATTCTTCCTATTTATTAGTGTCGATGACCCTACAGTTATTTTACATAAAATCTAAATACTATATAATCCTTCATAGGTTACACAGGAACTAGGATCACGTAGGACTAGGAATACATAAAATCTGGATATCAGTGTTGATGATGCTACAGTTTTCAGGATTCGAATATATCCTTACATAGGATTTGAATCTATCTTTTCATCTCTTCCACACTTGAACTTGTAAAGATCAGTTCTTGTATTCACATTCAATTTTATTTAAAAAAATTAGTTATCTTAAGAAGAAAATTGACGTAATCTTGCATCAATAGGACACTTTTTATGTTAAAAACAATATTAAGAAATTAATTCTAAAAACGAAAATTTATATCGCTAGCATATAAGCTTATCTGATGTATAAAAATGAATTTTCTGGATTATAATTCGCATAAATTATACGTTATCGTGTATGAAATATGGATGTTTCACGGTAGACAGAGTAACAAATGACTAGGTATTAATGTCGTCATATATTAAATGCAACAAATTCATTGCATTGACACACATCGATGTGTCCATTCAGAAGCTTAATTGCCAAAATCTCATCATCGCAGCTGTAAAGCGTGACCTGTCGATTGAACACGTGGCCGATCATCCACTTCCATTTTTTACCTTCTTTTTATGACAATAACCACAATTTACTTCTTCATTAATTTATAATAATTGATCAAAACACATATGAAACTGAAAATTGTCTTCTACGTCCAACTCTCATGTCTACACAATAGTTATAACTGTTTTTCTTTCCTTTAATCTTTGCTGTTTTAAGGCTGAATAGAAAGAAGTCAATGAAAAATAGTTAGTATCAGCTTTGGAGTCGAAAATTTATAATTTATCATAATTTTTGCCTTTTAATAAAACATTATCAATATTTAAAGTGTCTTATGAAGAAAAGGGGGATTGACAATGAAGGACATGAATCGATCAATAAACCCTACTAACTAAGTAAATAAGGAAAGAAGGACGGTTCTGATGATCCTTAATGGCGAGAACCATTTTGCAAATGGAAATTTAATGAAGTTGAACGAAAAGAGGTAAAGGCTCACTCGATTGTTTTTTACACCCTCTAAATCGTAATCATTCTCCTAGTTGAATGAAGGTTTTTTGTCTTGTTTACGAAATATCGTGTGATCGTGCCTATTCTTCTCCGACACGGATGCATGAGGAATAAATATTTTTGTATAATTAATAAGATAACTTTATACGTGATAGGTACTAGGTGTG